>NC_091982.1:171582825-172182825 GCF_044704955.1 Pristiophorus japonicus
CTCCTCCTCTCCTCCGCCACCCCTGTCAGAAACACAGACACTGACAGACAGTGAGAGAGACACACACAGACTGAGAGATAGAGACACTGACAGAGACACACTGGGTGGGTGGCCGTCCCAGCACGCTGTTGGAGGACTCCCGGTGTTGTAGTCAGTAAGTAGAAAATGTTTTATTTATTGATTTATTTTTTATTAATTTTTTTGGTTGATTTATTGATATATTTATCATTTATTATTGATGATGGCTCTTTTTGTAAAACTGAAGTGTTTAATGTTTATAAACTTCCCTTTAAACCCCCCCCCCCATTCCCTACGCCTGATTTGTAACCTACGCCTGATTTTCTAAGTGTAGACAAGGTTTTTCTGAGCGTACAAAAATCTACACTTACTCCATTCTAAGTTAGTTTGGAGTAAGTTTTCACTGCCTAAACTTTCAAAATGGGAGTGGCTGGACACGCCCCCTTTATAAAAAAAAAAATCTGTTCCAAACAGAAACTGTTCTAACTGACTAGAACTGGAGCAAACTAAATGCCGAGAATTGCAATTTCTAAGATACTCCATTCTAAACCAGTTGCTCCAAAAAAACAGGAGCAACTCAGGCTGAAACTTGGCCCCATAGAATGGTTACAGCATAGGAGGAGGCCATTCGGCCCGTCGAGCCCATGCCAGCTCTCTACAAGAGCACTTCACCTAGTCCCACTCTCCTGCCCTTTCCCCGTAGCCCTGCAATTTTTTTTCCTTGAGGTACTTATTCAATTCCCTTTTGATAAGCTACGATTGAATCTGCCTCCACCACCCTTTCAGAGACAGTACATTCCAAATCCTAACCTCTCGCTGTGTAAAAAGGTTTTCCCACATGTTGCCTTTGGTTCTTCTGCTAATCACCTTAAATCTGTGTCCTCCGGTTCTCGACCCTTCAGCCAATGGGAACAGTTTCTCTCTCTCTACTCTGTCTAGACCCCTCATGATTTTGAACACCTCTGTCAAATCTCCTCTCAACCTTCTCTGCTCTTAAGGTGAACAAACCCAGCTTCTCCAGTCTATCCACGTAACTGAAGTCCCTCATCCCTGGAACTATTCTTGTAAATTTTTTCTGCACCCTCTCTAAGGCCTTCACATCCTTCCTAAAGTGTGGTGCCCAGAATTGGACACAATACTTTAGTTGAGGCTGAACCAGTGTTTTATAAAGGTTCATCATGACGTCCTTGCTTTTGTACTCTATGCCCCTGTTTATAAAGCCCAAGATCCAGTATGCTTTATTAACCACTTTCTCAACCTTTACTGCCATCTTCGATGATTTGTGCACATAGACCCCAGGTCTCTTTGTTCATGCACCCCTTTAGAATTGTACCCTTTAGTTTACATTGCCTCGCCTCGTTCTTCCTACAAAAATGTATCGCTTTGTACTTTTCATCGTAAAATTTCATCTGCCACGTGTCCGCCCATTCCACCAGCCTGTCTATGTCTTCTTGAAGTCTATCACTATGCTCCTCACTGTTCACTATACTGCCAAGTTTTGTGTCATCTGCAAATTTTAAAATTGTGCCCTGCACACTGTACACTCAAGTCTAAGTCATTAATATATGTCAAGAAAAGCAGTGGGCCCGGTACTGATCCCTGGGGAACACCACTATATACCTTCCTCTAGTCCAAAATTCAACCATTCATCAATACACTCTGTTTCAGAGAATTATGAACCTGTGGAATTCTCTACCACAGAAAGTTGTTGAGGCCAGTTCGTTTGATATATTCAAAAGGGAGTTAGATGTGGCCCTTATGGCTAAAGGGATCAAGGGGTATGGAGAGAAAGCAGGAATGAGGTACTGAAGTTGCATGATTAGCCATGATCATATTGAATGGTGGTGCAGGCTCGAAGGGCTGAATGGCCTACTCCTGCACCTATTTTCTATGTTTCTATGTTTCTATGTTTCATGTCACTTAGCCAATTTCGTATCCATGCTGCCACTGTCCCATGGGCTTCAGCTTTGCTGGCAAGCCTATTATGTGGCACTTTTATCAAAAGCCTTTTTGAAGTCCATGTACACCATGTCAACCGCATTGCCCTCATCAACCCTCTCTGTTACCTCATCAAAAAACTCCAAGCCAAGTTATTTAAACACGATTTACCTTTAACAAATCCATGCTGGTTTTCCTTAATTAATCCACACTTGTCCAAGTGACTTAATTTTGTCCCGGATTATTGTTTCTAAAAGCTTCCCCACTATTGAGGGTAAACTGACTGGCCTGTAGTTGCTGGGTTTATCCTTGCATCCTTTTTTGAAGAAGGGTGTAACATTTGCAATTCTTCAGTCCTCTGGTACCAGCCCCGTATCCAAAGAGGATTGGAAGATTATGGCCAGTACCTCTGTAATTTCCACGTTTACTTCTTTCAGCATCCTAGGATGCATCCCATCCGGTCCCCGTGACTGTAATGTGTGGGATGTGACAGTAACATCTTTAAAATGGGGTCAGTAGCTTTAATGCCCCATTAAACCGGCTTCATTAAGAAGGGACCCACCGCCTTGTTGGTGGCCGCACCGACTTAATTTTGAAGCCCCGGTCTAGCGAGCTGCACCAGGACACTGTTTGGTGCCCGGTAGCTTGCCTGCCAAATATAAATGAGTCCAGGGACCCAAAATTGTAGGGGCCTGTTTGTCACCAGAATGGTCAGATGACCAGTGTGCTGCACAGGTCAGTCGCCCAATGTCAAAATAGACTCCACTGTACCACACCCATTCTCACTCCACTACCCGTCCCTTAACTCCTCACATTTAAAATTCTCATTCTTCTGCTTACATCCCTCCAAGGCATCACCCTTCCTTTCTCTGTGACCACCTCCAGTACCCCCCAGAATTATTCATTTCTGTAACTCCAGCCTGGTGTGCATTCCCCCTTTTACTTCACCCCACTATTGGTGGCCTTGTCTTCAACCCTTCCACCCCTCCATCTTCTCCTTCTTGAAGACCTTCTTTAAGACCAACCAGTTTGATCAACCTTTTGGTCCTGCCTCCTAATCTATCCTTGGCTCGATATATATTTTGCTTAACCCTCTGACAAGCGGCTTGGAATGATTTTTGACATTCAAGGTGCTATATAAATGCAAAACATTTTTTGTTGAGAGCTTTGAAATGGTTTCTGTACTTGGAAGGGAAAAATAATAGTAATATATGAGAACGTACCATACATCTGAGAACGCTGGTTTGCTCCAGTCACAATGGGGGAGGGGGACATACCAGATGTTTTCATTGTATATTCCATATGCTGCTTGCTTGCTAATGAAGCCAAACTGAACTTTACTGAAAAAGTACAGATGTAAGAATATTAGTTTAAAAAACTTTTGAGATTATATGCAAAATCTCACATCCTGCATTTTCTTTCAAGATTTCATGTTACATGTTAGCCACAATTTGTGGTGACTCAATTTCTTTTCATTATTACCTAATGAAAGGATCCTTCGTGATCCCTGAGGCTCGAATAAAATTGACATTTAGACAGCAAGCCTAATTAAAAAGTTAGAGTCTGCTAACCAGAGTAACTTTCATAATTTCGAACATTCGCCAGTTCTGACCCGAAACGTTAACTCTGTTTCTCTCCACAGGTGCTGCCTAACCTGCTGAGACTTCCAGCATTTTCTGTTTTTATTTTATAATTCATCTCTGGGTGTATAGTCACTTTAAATTATTGTTACTGTATTCTTCCAGAAAAGCATTAAAATGCTAATTACTCAAAAAGATACACACAAAGATTAGCTATGCTGCGTTTAAGAACTGAGGAGAACATTAAGTATACAATGCTCTCTGTACCTTAAAGGCAATTAGCATGGCATATTTTAAGTTGCGCTTACATTGATAACAGTTCATGAGATAAGCTGAGCGTTTAGTGGCTATTAATCCTGTTTCCTCCAACAACATAATTAACCTAATAATTATTAATTTGAGGAAAAGCTGCCTATTTTTCTAACCTTTTGGAGTAAAGACCAAATGTGGCCCAGTGGCAGGCAGGCAGGCAGGCTCGGGGACCCCACTTACACAGTCAATAGGACTATTGGCCACAACACCCATTTATTTTATTCATTCATAGCATGTGGGCTTCGCCAACAAAGCTAGCATTTATTGCCCATCCCTAGTTGCCCTTGAGAAGGTGGTAGTGAGCTGCCTTCTTGAACAGCTGCAGTCTTTTTGTAGCGGCTTGTTACAACTGAGTGGCTTCTAGGCCATTTCAGAGGGCAGTTAAGAGTCAACCACATTGCTGTAGGTCTGGAGTTACATAGGCCTAAGGGACATTAATGAACCAGATGGGTTTTTGTTAGACCAAAGGTTCCCACAAGAGATCGCAATCCAGTGACCCCCCCCCCCGGCCTCCTGGAAGTGCGTTCAGTGAGAGGAAAGTATTGGGGCTAGCGTGATGCCCTCCATGTGTGCTAATACTCACTGTTTAGGCTCACACATGAAAAATGGCCACTTGAGTGAGGGACATTTGGTCATCAGACAGGATGTGGTTAATGTAGGAAGTGCTGATTACCCAGTGGATAGCATTGATGTAATTGGTCACAATAAAACTGATATTATGGCTTGGAATTTCCTCGGAGCTGATCTCACTGCCGTAACTTCACTGGAGTGCGGAGCGAACCCTATTAGAGTCTGACCCAAATCCCAGAGGTGAAAGAGGTTTTTTTTTTAAACTAGGGAATATTAATAAAAAAAGAAAGAAAAAAAGTTCCAGAGTATTCTTAAAGAAATATTAAGAATTTGTTGGCTATTACAAAGTGTTGGCTCGCTACACCACCATTCCCACTGGTTAATTTTAATGTTTCTTTTGTGCTGAGCACTGCTGAAGTCAGGTGCAGTGTAGACCAAGAGACACTCATTTGTCATAGCTGTGAAGAGGCTTATGTCCTGCAATTAAACTTTGGCTGCAGCAGCCAAGGGAAGATAGTGCCACAATCCAATAATCTCATATGCGTTAACTAAACAAAATGGTTTCATGACCACATGTATACTATAATGAATTGCTCTACACGTCTGTCTAATAAACTACACATGTAGGATTACCTCAATGTTCTTGGCTCTTGAGTTCTGTATAAATTTGCCAGGAACCATTTTGGTAAATCTGTGAACCACAAAATCACTGTCTGTCAGAATAATCATACACAGCTGAAAAATGTGTTGTGCTTGAGAAATTTTAGTTATGGTGCATTTTTTTTTTAAATGTGAGAATTAAAGGCGGGGGGTGGGGTGGGGGGGGTGGGGGTAAAGAACTGATGTAAGTGTATAGAGGAATTAGGAAGTAGTGACGACAACGTAGTTGGGTTCAATGTAAGAACTGAAAAAGACACTGGAGAGTCGAAGGTAATGTTTTGGACTGGATAATGGAAAAGTTCAGTGAGATAAAAGAGGATTTGGTCCAAGTTAACTGGGCAGAAAGGTTAGCAAACAGGTTGACAGATCAACAGTCAAAATTCTTTAGATATGATATGTGTACCTGAACAGGGCTGGGATCAATGTCCTCGCGGGGAGATTAACTAATGCAACTAATTTGGCAAGGGGAGGGGCACCAGGATGCAGCAGCAGAGAGGAGAGACAAGAAGCATATAAAAGTGAGGGACAGACAGCAACAGAACAAAGAATAGTGTAGAAATAGCAGGAATTAGATGGAGGTAAAAAGGAAAGCAGACTAGTATGGTATTGGAATGCACGTGTGTTAAAGCAAGGAGTGTTACAAATAAGATTAATAAGCTACAGCTGCATGTTGCCACATGGGGTTATGATGTAGTGGCTATTACAGAGACTTGGCTTAAATATGCGCAGGAATGGGAACTAAACATTCCTGGCTGCAATGTATACAGGAGGGATAGGGAAGGAAAAAGACTGGTGAGGTGGCAGTACTAATGAAGGATAATATTACAGTTCTACAGAGGGACAATATACTAGAGGGTTCAAAGACTGCGCCCATATTTTCCCTTACCTAGGCGGGTTCAGTGTGGCCGGTATCTGCGGCGGGTCCTGACGCTGCTGCTGGCTCCATCCCGCTGTAGAAAATGAACTTACCTTAAAGGGGCCTATTAAGTCTGCCCAGTGCATTAACCGGCCCAATTAAATAGAGCGGGCCTGGCAACGTCATTCATGAGGCATTTTAAGCCACGATCAAGGGACCATGACCACATTAGATTTAAAGTTTAATCTAACATAGCGGGTGTTGAATCTTTATTGTATAATAAACGTTATAAATGAGTGACAAAGAAATACTTAAATAAAATTACCATATGACTCCATCTACAAATATGATCAGGAACATAATTTAAAACGTACATTCATTCGAAAATTCTTGGTGCTTTAATCACAAATCTATAGGGGGAAGAAATTCGGTGTCCACCCGTTTGGGGGCGGTAACAGTTGGGTGGCATGAGACTTAGCGGCAGGCGCAGAAATCTCGCCCCTCTCGAGAAATTCGGGTTACCATCCACGGAAGGAAGTGAAGCGCTAAATCAAGTGCCCCACATCCTTGCTGGGATGCTAAGGGGGTAGACACTTCAGCCCACACTGCCGACTCTGCAAAAGGTAAAGGAACCGACCTGGATCACCAGGGAGCGGGGGTGCCGTGCGATCAGCCCAGCACTCGAGCAGAGTGCCATGCTGACCGATCGCGACCACAACCCCGCAAAGAAACCGCATCAGGAGCAACCAAGGTATTTTTTTTTTTTCCCCTTTGCCATTGGTCACCTCGCCTTTAATTGCCACCCAGGTAGCGGCCAGCCGCCTGATACATGACCCCTGCAGCAGTCGGTGTTATTGCCCGGCACTACTTCAGGGGGCCAATGCCAGTTTCGGGGCCGACACTAACTGGGCGTGCGCATGGCGATGACGCCACGCTCTCTGGGTGCAAGAGATCAGGGCACAACACCATAGTGCCGCCGCTAAACTCCCACCCAATATGGCGGGAGTCGGTAACAGCGCCATGCCCGGTCGTTAACTAATTTGCACCGTGCTAATGGGAGACGCAAAGGAGCCCAATTCTCCCCCCCCCCCCCGCCCCTGCAGACTTTTGTATCAGTAACTGGTACAAATAAAAGATGTGTGTGTATATGTAACATATAAAATTAAGCGGATTTTAAATGTAATTGTAAAGGGGTGGATTTACAATCTTGGGCAAGTTCAGTGGAAGAGCTGCAGAATCCCTGACAAACAGTGTAAATGGTGCTTACAATGTGTTTCTTCCCCTGCAGCTCTCCCCTTGAAGTTAACAATGGACAAGTGAGAAAACCCCTGCAGAAATTCACCCTAAAGTCTCAGATGGAAAAATTAAATTAGTCATATTCAGAGACTGAAAGCAAATTGATCCAGTGGAATGAGTGATGGGAATGAAATTGATACGGTTGATGACTTGATTTAATGTGTAACTAGACAATCACCGTATGCTGTGAGAAAAACCTCACCAGAAACGACACAAAAATGTATTGAAATAGTATATGTCATTTTTTATAATGCAGATCAATTCACCGCAATTTGCTGTTCAATTAGAAGGCAACAGCTCAGAGTGACCCATGAAAAATTAACATTTACCAGTAGCTTTTCCAGTAGTACAGAATCACCATCAATCTGTTAGCTGATGTAATCAACATGTTTTTATTTAGTTTGTTTTCCATGCCTTCAAGTAATCAGCTGGAGCAATGGCCAAGGAACTCCCGCCTCAGGTTGACAGATGTGCTTCCTGAGCTGCATGAATCCCCTGGTCATGCAGGAAAATTTATAAAATTGGGAAAAAGGCTCTTAAATGCCTGTAAAGTGCCTCATTATGATTTCAATCGGGTCCCTGTCGCTGCAGGTCGGGTCGGCTCCACTATAACAGACGCGCCTGTGGGAAAGACGCGTGGGAGCGTGTTCCTGAATCTACTTCATCAGAGTTAAGGAACAGAAATGGAGCTGCTACATTGCTGGGTGTTTACTATGGACCCCTAAATAGTGAGAAAAAGAAAAAAAAAGACTTGCATTTATATAGTGCCTTTCACGGCTACCAGATGTCTCAAAATGCTTCACAGCCAATGAAGTACTTTTTGAAGCATTGTCACTGTTGTAATGTAGGAGACACGGCAGCCAATTTGCGCACAGCAAGCTCCCACAAACAGCAATGTGATAATAACCAGATAATCAGTTTTTGTTATATTGATTAAGGGATAAATATTGGCCAGGACACCAGGGATAACTTCCCTGCTCTCCTTCAAAATAGTGCCATGGGATCATTTATGTCCACTTGACAGAGCAGACGGAGCCTTGGTTTAACTTCTCATCTGAAAGACAGTGCCTCCGACAGTGCAGCACTCCCTCAACACTGTACTGGCCAAGCTTTTTTGTGCTCGAGAAGGGAAAAAAGGAGAAAATCTATAGGTAAATTTCATAGAAATGTAAAAATAATAGAGCAATAACAGTAGTGGACTTCAATTATCCAAATACAGCATGGGAAAAAACTGAGTAAAAGGCAAGTGGGGTGAAGAATTCCTAAAATGTGTACAGGAGAACGTTCTTAATTAGTGTGTCTAGCCCAACGAGGAAGGGTGCAGTGCGGGATCTAGTTTTAGGGAATGAAGTAGAGTAAGTGGAGAATAATTCACTGGGAGAACATCTGAGTAATTAGGTTTAAAGTAATTATGGAAAAGGACACAGAAAAATCAAGGGTGAAAATATCCAACTGGGAGAGAGCAAATTCCAGTCATTTGAGAAGTTATCTCGTACTGGTGCACTGGAAACAAAGATTGGCCGGGAATACATATGCAATTCCAGGCCTTCAAGGCAGCGATAATTTGGGTACAAGCCAAGCATAACGAGGAAAGATGGGGCATCCAAAGCTAGAGCTCCCTGATTGACAAAGGAAATAGTTACTCAAATAGAACAGAAAAAGGTTTATGGTAAATGTCAAGTACAGAATACAGTCGAAAATCAGGCAGAATACAGAGCATGCAGTGGGAAATTGAAAAAGGATGTAAGATGGGCAAAGAGAGTATGAGAAAAGATTAGCGGGTAACATAAGGGGGAACCCCAACATTTTTTATAAACATATAAAAAGTAAAAGTTTCATCAATGGAACTGGGGCTGATTAGGAACAATAAAGGAAATCTTGTAGAGGCAGAGGACATGACTGGAGTACTGAATGAGTAATTTGCATCTGTCTTCACAAAAGGAAAGGATGAAGTTAATGGTAAGTATAGGAGAGGAGGTAGAGCTATTGAGGCAGAAATTGCCCTCAGCGGGAAATTGGGGCGGGCACTTCGATTTACCCGGAAATTTACCACCCAGCGGGAGTCAGAGGGAAGAGCTGGAAAATTCGGCTATTTAACTCTGACACCGCCGCCCAGCGCTTTGGGCGGTGTTTGAGGTGGTGTATGGGTGGGCTCGTTTCGGGAGCGGGTCAGTGATGACGTCAGCGCGACGCAGATGCATCGCAACATTCCTCCCCTTCACTTAAAGGGGAAGGACGCTGTGTGGCCTACGTGGAGCCCACTGGGCCACCAGGGAGGAGTTCGGCCGGGCTAGCGGCACCCAAGAGGGGGGGCCGGATTGCCTGTTGGCGACTCGAGTCGGTCGACAATGAAAACAAAATGGCGGCCTGCCCTTTAAGGGCGGCTGCACCGCCCAGCCACTGGCAGCTTCACGCCGCTCGAAGCTGTCCTGGGCACCAACCGGCCATGCCCCCGCGGTCAGAAAATTGGTCACCGCTGGGGGGTAAGGGGTCGGCGTGCTGAGCGGGTTGGAAACACGGGGCGCGGGGGAAACCTGTTCCCGCCACCCCCGGCCCGGGGCAATTATGGATGGGTTGGCCCCTCTATCTGCCCCCGTGTGGAAAGGCTTTATTGCCTTAAAGAAGGGGGAAATTCTCTTTTCTCCCCCCCCCCCCCCCACCCCCTCTAAAAATAGAAAGGCGGTGCTAAATAGGTTAGTATCACTCAAAGTTAACAATTCAGCTAGTCCAAATGGGATGCATTCTCGGTTGCTGAGGGAAGCTAGGGTGGAGGTAGCAGAAGCTCTGATTACAGTCTTACGATCATCCTTGGATATAGTTGTGGTGTCAGAGGCCAACAACTTGCAGTTATGTAGAGCCTTTAACATAGTAATATTTTCCAAGGTGCATCACGGGTGCGTAAAGAAATATTAGTGTAGATGAGCAAAAGCTTGTCAAATAGATTTTAAGGAGTAATTTAAAGGAGGAGACAGTGAGCAACATAGTGAGCAGGATAGTAGCAAACATAGAAACATAGAAACATAGAAAATAGGTGCAGGAGTAGGCCATTCGGCCCTTCTAGCCTGCACCGCCATTCAATGAGTTCATGGCTGAACATGCAACTTCAGTACCCCATTCCTGCTTTCTCGCCATACCCCTTGATTCACCTGGTAGTAAGGGCTTCATCTAACTCCTTTTTGAATATATTTTAGTGAATTGGCCTCAACAACTTTCTGTGGTAGAGAATTCCACAGGTTCACCACTCTCTGGGTGAAGAAGTTTCTCCTCATCTCAGTCCTAAATGGCTTACCCCTTATCCTTAGACTGTGTCCCCTGGTTCTGGACTTCCCCAACATTGGGAACATTCTTCCTGCATCTAACCTGTCTGAACCCATCAGAATTTTAAACGTTTCTATGAGGTCCCCTCTCATTCTTCTGAACTCCAGTGAATACAAGCCCAGTTGATCCAGTCTTTCTTGATAGGTCAGTCCCGCCATCCCAGGAATCATACTTCAGGAGGACATTGACACATAGACAGACTGTGAAATGGGCAGATGCACGGCAGATGGAATTTAATGCGGATAAGTGTAAAGTGATGCACTTTGGGAGAAACAACATGGAGAGCCAGTAAAATCTAAACTATACTATTTTGAAGGGGGTGCAGGAGCAGAGGGAGTTGGGGGGTGCATCTTCACAAATCTTTGAAGGTGGCAGGGCATGGTGAGAAGGTGGTTAAGAAAACGAATAGGATACTTGGCTTTGTAAATAGCGGCATTAAATACAAAAACAAGGAAGTCATGCTAAACCCTTACAAATCTCTGATTAGGCCTCAACTGGAATATTGTGTACAATTCTGGGCACCACACTTTAGGAATTATGTCGAGGCCTTGGAGAGGGTGCAGAGGAGGTTTACCAGGATGATGCCAGGGATAAGGGATTTTAGTTATGTAAAGAGATTGGAGACGTTGGGATTGTTCTCATTGGAGCAGAGAAAGTTAAGGGGAGACCTAATACAGGTATTCACAATTATGAGGGCTGTTGATGGAACAAGTAGGGAGAAATTGTTTCCTCTGGTAAGTAGAGCAGTAACCAGAGGTCCTAGATCTAAAATAATTGGTAAAAGAACTAGAGGGGAAATGGGGCAAAATTCCTTCACACACAGGGTTGTTAAGATCTGGAATGCATTACTTGAAAGGGTGGTGGAATCAGATTCCACAGTAACTTTTAAAATGCAATTGGACATGTGTTTGAAGAGGACTAACTTGCAGGGTTATGGGGGAAAAAAACTGGAGTGTGGGACGAAATTGGGCTCTTTCAAAGAGCCGGCACTAGCACAACGAATGGGCCAAATGGCATCCTTCTGTGCTGTAAGGTTCTATGATTCCATTGAATACAAAATAAATATATTTCTATAAATTGAAACGGTGACATAGAATTACATAGGATATACGACACAGAAACAGGCTATTTGGCCCAACCAGTCCATGATAGAGTTTATGCTCCACTTGAGCCTCCTCCTGTATTTCCTCATCTAAATCTGTCTGCATAAATCTCTATTCCCTTCTCCCTCATATGCTTGTCTAACCTCCCCTTAAATGCATCTATACTATTCCTTCAATCACTCCCGGTGGTAGTGAGTTCTATATTCTCACCACTCTTTGGGTAAAGGAGTTTTTTCTGAATTCCCTATTGGATTTCTTGGTGACTATTTTATATTGATGGCCTCTAGTTATGCTCTTCCCACAAGTGGAAATATTCTTTCTCTATCCACTCTATCAAAACCTTTCGTAATTATAAAGACCTCTATTAGGTCACCCCCTCAGTCTTTTTTCAAGAGAAAAGAGGAAACACAGCAGCCAATTTGAACACAGCAAGCTCCCACAAACAGTAATGTGATAATGACCAGTTAATCTGTTTTTGTTATGCTGATTGGGGGATAAATATTGGCCAGGACACTGGTAATAACTCCTCTGCTCTTCTTTGAATAGTGCCATGGGATCTTTTACATCCATCCACCTGAGAGAGCAGACCGAAAGATGGCACCTCCGACAGCTCTGCTCTGGTGTGTGTCAGCCTAGATTTTTGTGCTCGAGTCTCTGGAGTGGGACTTGAATCCACAACCTTCTGACTCAGAGACGAGAGTGCTACCCACTGAGCCACAGCTGACAACAATGGCGTGGATTTTGCCGTAAGATTAACAATGAGGCTAACCGTGCTCACTGTTAATAAGGAGTAAATCAGGCAGCAGCTTCCCGTGACCACACAAGCGCAGTTAAACGCGAAAATCAGGAAGTTGCTGTCCGAGTTGCCCTGCTCCTCCACAAGCTTCGCTACACTGGTAAATCAACAACAACAACAACTTGTATTTATATAGCGCTTTTAACGTAGTTAAATGTCCCAAGGCGCTTCACAGAAGTATTATGAGACAAAAAATTTGGGTAGGTGACCAAAAGCTTGGTCAAAGAGGTAGGTTTTAAGGATCGTCTTTAAAGGAAAAAAAAGTAGAGAGGCAGGGAATTCCAGAGCTTAGGGCCCAGGCAACAGAAGGCACAGACACCAATGGCTGAGCGATTATAATCAGGGATGCTCAAGAGGGCAGAATTAGAGGAGTGCAAACATCTCTGGGGAGGGGGGGGAGGGCTGGAGGAGATTACAGAACTAGGGAGGGGTGAGGCCATGGAGGTATTTGAAAACAAGGATGGGAATTTTGAAATTGAGGCATTGCTTAACCAGGAGCTAATGTAGGTCAGGGAGCACGGGGGTGATGTGTGAGCGGGACTTGATGCGAGTTAGGACACGGGCAGCCGAGTTTTGGATCACCTCAATTTACGTCGGGTAGAATGTGGGAGGCAAGCCAGGAGTGCGTTGGAATAGCCACGTCTGGAGGTAACTGAGAGACCTCGGCATTCACATACATGAAGGGCGAGAAGTTGTGGCAATTACCCATTAGATACCCACTAAACACTCCAGAAAAAGTTTGGGCTTGTCCATTCAAGTATAAGTGAATTATTAACTATGTGGTATGTCTTAATCACTCCCAAACATCTTCTCTGGCACTGAAAATATACTTTTGAATGTCTGGGATCTCATTCCTTCAGATTTTAATTATTGTTGAAGAGTTAAAAATATTTAATTACTTTTTACTTTACCTTTCTGTTTCTTTAGTCTCTCTCTCAATTCCAGCTTTCCCTTTTTTTTCGCTGTGTACGATTTTACATTGAATTAAATATTTTAACTCACATTTCCTGATTTAGACTCTGCGGAGCTAAATTGGACAGGGCCCAAAACAGGGACGGGGATCACGACCCGCACCTGTTGCTTCCAATGCAGGTAGCATGCCAAATTTGTGCTGCCTGCTAATTTACATGATTGCAGCCAATGCTAAACACGCTGTTGAGTGGCTGCAGGCCTGAGCAGGGGGCACAAAATCATTAGAGGCTAGCGCTGCTTAAAGCTAGCCTGCACTACTTGTGTACGGAATTCCCATACGTATGAATGGGAATACTCCAAAAAAAATACCACTACACTTCAAATAAATGAATAAAAACTTCGCATATTTAAAATTAGAATTTTCTTTTACATGTTTTAAAGGAGCTAAAAATAAATGTACCTTATTTCACAGGTTTTTTAATGTATAAATTATTGATAAAATGATCTTTTTTAAAAAAAAAACTCTTACACTGGTAAAACAGGCGTAATAATTTCATGGGCATTCGCTGGACAGAAGTTGGGCAAATAGCCCAACTCTCTGCGCGGATGCCCTTTTCCCGGGGATTTGCATGATCTGTCAAATCGCAAGTTGCGGGTTTTCACGCACGCATTTCGTCCACAAAAACCCGGAACTTGCGTGGCCTTTGTGGGCACGTGCGCACCTTGGGCGTGTCCCTCGGGGCCGCAAATTATGGCCCCATGTTTTAGTATGCTGAAGACTGACCTGTGTCAGTAGGATATTCCTACAAGTGCAGCCAGGCTGTCAGGTACCGCACTAATGAGACTAGATTTCCTGAACAGTCTGCCAAACTCGTGCATCAGTTACTTTGTTTCTCCTGGTGATGTGGCAGCAAAAAATTTGCAAGGAGGATTTTCCATGGTTTAAATGGAGTAGCGCACAGAGCGAACACAAGGAGAACTTTGAGACGTTGAATGGAACAGCCGAAGGAATTCAGAGAGAAACTTAAAACAATTAAATTTTTTTAAGTAGGCAACAGTGGTAAATAGGGAGAAACAGATAATAGATTAAAGGAAAATCATAATGGAAAAGGAGCCTGATTTTAGTCACTCGGTACAACAGGAATACTTTCCACCTTGCCTGACAATTTTTTTCTCCTGCCAGTTTTCCCCTTCTTCCTTTTCTGAGTGTCATTAATTCGGCCTATAATGGTGGAGGTGTTGTTAGATCAGGTTCTGAATAATATAATAGATCCCGCCTGCAGCAAGACCTGGACAACATTCAGGCTTGGGCTGATAAGTGACGAGTAACATTCGCACCACACAATTGCCAGATAATGACTGTCTCCAACAAGACACAGTTTAACCACTGCCCATTGACATTCAACAGCATTACCATCATCAAATTCCCCCATTATCAATCTCCTGTGGAGATCACTACTGCCCAGAAATTTAACTGGACCAGCCACATAAATACTGTGGCCGCAAGAGCAGGTCAGAGGCTGGGTATTCTGCGGCGAGTGACTCACCTCCTGACTCCCCAAAGCTTTTCCACCATCGAAAAGGCACAAGTCAGGAGTGTGATGGAATAATCTCCACTTGCCTGGATGAGTGCAGCTCCAACAATACTCAAGAAACTCGACACCATCCAGGACAAAGCAGCCTGCTTGATTGGCACCCCATCCACCACCTTAAACATTCACACTCTCTATCACCGGCGCACCGTGACTGCAGTGTCTACTGTCTATAAGATGCACTGCAGCAATTCACCAATCCTACAATAATGATGAAAAAACCGAAACCTAAGAATATGAGGAAATAAGAAACAATGTTAAGAGTGGACTGAGGGAAGCTAAGAGAGAGTAAGGAAAAATTTGAACTAACATGAATTGAATGGTAAGGTATTTTACAAGTATATCAGTAAAACGATAATTATTAAAAATGAAGTGGATCCCTTGAGAGACGAGAATTGTCAATTTTTTAGATGATCAAAAAAAAGATGAAGGTAATTAAGAAGTATTTTGCATCATTTTTTAACTAAAGAGAAGGATATCAGAAAGGGAGGGAATCCTGAAGTGGTTGAGAGTGACGAAAGGGATAATTCTGATGGATAAAAAGGAAAATTGTAGTTAAGTTAGTTAGGCTGAAGGATAAGAAAGTCCCAGAGTGCAACTGGACATGTGCTAGAATCAGGAAGGAAGAAATAACTCAGGTTCTGGAAATTGTAGCCCCGATTTTAACCAGGAGTGGGAATCTGATGGATGGGGGCGAGGTGAAGCCAAGGAGATTTTAACTCCCCAGCCTTATCTGCATGCTGTTGTTCAGCTGACTGCTCGAAACATAGAAACACAGAAAATAAGTGCAGGAGTAGGCCATTCGGCCCTTCGAGCCTGCACCACAATTCAATAAGATCACGGCTGATCATTCCCTCAGTACCCCTTTCCTGCTTTCTCTCCAAACCTCTTAATCCTTTAGCTGTAAGGGCCATATCTAACTCCCTCTTGAATATATCCAACGAAAGCCAAATACAAAAGACATAAGAACATAAGAATTAGGAACAAGAGTAGGCCATCTAGCCCCTCGAGCCTGCTCCGCCATTCAACAAGATCATGGCTGATCTGGCCGTGGACTCGGCTCCACTTACCCGCCCGCTCCCCGTAACCCTTAATTCCCTTATTGGTTAAAAATCTATCTATCTGTGACTTGAATACATTCAATGAGCTAGCCTCGACTGCTTCCTTGGGCAGAGAATTCCACAGATTCACAATCCTCTGGGAGAAGAAATTCCTTCTCAACTCGGTTTTAAATTGGCTCCCCCGTATTTTGAGGCTGTGCCCCCTAGTTCTAGTCTCCCTGACCAGTGGAAACAACCTCTCTGCCTCTATCTTGTCTATCCCTTTCATTATTTTAAATGTTTCTATAAGATCACCCCTCATCCTTCTGAACTCCAACGAGTAAAGACCCAGTCTACTCAATCTATCATCATAAGGTAACCCCCGCATCTCCGGTATCAGCCGAGTGAATCGTCTCTGTACCTCCTCCAAAGCTAGTACACCCTTCCTTAAGTAAGGTGACCAAAACTGCACGCAGTACTCCAGGTGCGACCTCACCAATACCCTGTACAGTTGCAGCAGGACCTCCCTGCTTTTGTATTCCATCCCTCTCGCAATGAAGGCCAACATTCCATTCGCCTACCTGATTACCTGCTGCACCTGCAAACTACGTTTTGGGATTCATGCACAAGGACCCCCAGGTCCCTCTGCACCGCAGCATGTTGTAATTTCTCCCCATTCAAATAATATTCCCTTTTACTGTTTTTTTTTCCAAGGTGGATGACCTCACACTTTCCGACATTGTATTCCATCTGCCAAACCTTAGCCCATTCGCTTAACTTATCTAAATCGCTTTGCAGCCTCTCTGTGTCCTCTACACAACTCGCTTTCCCATTTAATCTTTGTGTCATCTGCAAATTTTGTTACACTACACTTTGTCCCCTCTTCCAGGTCATCTATGTACATTGTAAACAGTTGTGGTCCCAGCACCGATCCCTGTGGCACACCACTAACCACCGATTTCCAACCCGAAAATAACCCATTTATCCCAACTCTCTGCTTTCTGTTAGCCAGCCAATTCTCTATCCATGCTAATACATTTCCTCTGACTCCGTGTACCTTTATCTTCTGCAGTAACTTTTTGTGTGGCACCTTATCGAATGCCTTTTGGAAATCTAAATACACCACATCCATCGGTACACCTCTGTGCACCATGCTCGTGATATCCTCAAAGAATTCCAGTAAATTAGTTAAACATGATATCCCCTTCATGAATCCATGTTGCGTCTGCTTGGTTGCACTATTCCTATCTAGATGTCCCGCTATTTCTTCCTTAATGATAGCTTCAAGCATTTTCCTCACTACAGATGTTAAACTAACCGGCCTATAGTTACCTGCCTTTTGTCTGCCCCCTTTTTTAAACAGAGGTGTTACATTAGCTGCTTTCCAATCCGCTGGTACCTCCCCAGAGTCCAGAGAATTTTGGTAGATTATAACGAATGCATCTGCTATAACTTCCGCCATCTCTTTTAATACCCTGGGATGCATTTCATCAGGACCAGGAGACTTGTCCACCTTGAGTCCCATGAGCCTGTCCAGCACTACCCCCCTAGTGATAGTGATTATCTCAAGGTCCTCTCTTCCCACATTCCCGTGACCAGCAATTTTTGGCATGGTTTTTGTGTCATCCACTGTGAAGACCAAAGCAAAATAATTGTTTAAGTTCTCAGCCATTTCCACATTTCCCATTATTAAATCCCCCTTCTCATCTTCTAAGGGACCAACATTTACTTTAGTCACTCTTTTCCGTTTTATATATCGGTAAAAGCTTTTACTATCTGTTTTTATGTTTTGCGCAAGTTTACTTTCGTAATCTATCTTTCTTTTCTTTATTGCTTTCTTAGTCATTCTTTGCTGTTGTTTAAAATTTTCCCAATCTTCTAGTTTCCCACTAACCTTGGCCACCTTATACACATTGGTTTTTAATTTGATACTCTCCTTTATTTCCTTGGTTATCCACGACTGGTTATCCCTTCTCTTACCGCCCTTCTTTTTCACTGGAATATATTTTTGTTGAGCACTATGAAAGAGCTCCTTAAAAGTCCTCCACTGTTCCTCAATTGTGCCACCATTTAGTCTGTGTTTCCAGTCTACTTTAGCCAACTCTGCCCTCATTCCACTGTAATCCCCTTTGTTTAAGCATAGTACGCTCATTTGAGACACTACTTCCTCACCCTCAATCTGTATTACAAATTCAACCATACTGTGATCACTCATTCCGAGAGGATCTTTTACTAGGACATCGTTTATTATTCCTGCCTCATTACACAGGACCAGATCTAAGATAGCTTGCTCCCTTGTAGGTTCTGTAACATACTGTTCTAAGAAGCAATCCCGTATGCATTCTATGAATTCCTCCTCAAGGCTACCCTGTGCGATTTGATTTGACCAATCGATATGTAGATTAAAATCCCCCATGATTACTGCCGTTCCTTTTTCACATGCCTCCATTATTCCCTTGATTATTGCCCACCCCACCGTGAAGTTATTATTTGGGGGCCTATAAACTACACCCACCAGTGACTTTTTCCCCTTACTATCTCTAATCTCTACCCACAATGATTCAACATTTTGTCCATTAGAGCCAATATCGTCTCTCACAACTGCCCTGATATCATCCTTTATTAACAGAGCTACCCCACCTCGTTTCCCTTCTTGTCTATCTTTCCGAATTGTCAGATACCCCTGTATGTTTCATTTCCAGTCTTGGCCACCCTGCAACCACGTTTCTGTAATGGCCACCAAATCCTACCCATTTGTAATGATTTGTGCCGTCAACTCATTTACTTTATTTCGAATGCTGCGTGCGTTTAGGCAGAATGTTTTAATACTAGTTTTTAAACCATGATTTTTAGTTTTGACCCCTCCTGCAGCCCCTTTATATTCATACATATTGTCCCTTCCTATCACCTTGTGGTTTACACTTACCCCAATGCTACTCTGCTCTGTTGCCTCCTGCCTTTTGCATTCTTTCTTGGGGTCCTGTTCATCTGCGCTCTCACCCACTCTAACTAGCTCAGAGCCCTCTCCTGGGTTCCAAATACTCCTTGCATTGAGGCACCGAGCTTTCATGCTTGCCTTTTTATTACACTTTGACCCTTTAGAATTTTGCTGTACAGTGGCTCTTTTTGTTTTTTGCCTTGGGTTTCTCTGCCCTCCACTTTTACTCATCTCCTTTCTGTCTTTTGCTTTTGTCTCCATTTTGTTTCCCTCTGTCTCCCTGCATTGGTTCCCATCCCCCTACCATATTAGTTTAACTCCTCCCCAACAGCACTAGCAAACACTCCCCCTTGGACATTGGTTCCGGTCCTGCCCAGGTGCAGACCGTCCGGTTTGTACTGGTCCCACCTCCCCCAGAACCGGTTCCAATGCCCCAGGAATTTGAATCCCTCCCTGCTGCACCACTGCTCAAGCCACGTATTCATCTGAGCTATCCTGCGATTCCTACTCTGACTAGCTCTTGGCACTGGTAGCATTCCCGAGATTGCTACTTTTGAGGTCCTACATTTTAATTTAGCACCTAGCTCCTTAAATTCGTCTCGTAGGACCTCTTCCCTTTTTTTTACCTATATCGGTGGTACCAATGTGCACCACGACAACTGGCTGTTCACCCTCCCTTTTCAGAATGTCCTGCACCCGCTCTGAGACATCCTTGACCCTTGCACCAGGGAGGCAACATACCATCCTGGAGCCTCGGTTGCGGTCGCAGAAACGCCTATCTATTCCCCTTACAATTGAATCCCCTATCACTATCGCTCTCCCATTATTTTTCCTGCCCTCCTGTGCAGCAGATCCAGCCACGGTGCCATGAACTTGGCTGCTGCTGCCCTTCCCTGATGAGTCATCCCCCTCAACAGTACTCAAAGTGGTGTAACTGTTTTGCAGGGGGATGACCGCAGGGGACCCCTGCACTACCTTCCTTGCACTGCTCTTCCTGTTGGTCTTCCATTCCCTATCTGGCTGTGGACCCTTCACCTGCGGTAAGACCAACTCGCTACACGTGCTACTCACGTCATTCTCAGCATCGTGGATGCTCCAGAGTAAATCCACCCTCAGCTCCAATTCCGCAATGCGGACCGTTAGGAGCTGGAGGTGGATATACTTCCCGCACACGTCGTCGTCAGGGACACCGGAGGCGTCCCTGATTTCCCACATAGTACAGGAGGAGCATATCACGTGTCCGAGCTCTCCTGCCATGACTTAACACTTAGATACATTTAAATTGGCAACAACAACAAAAAAAAGACGAAAGCACAGATGGCAGATTATAATGAAAATAGTGTTGCTTACGAAAGCAGTGAGAGGAAGCAGTCTCGCCATCGCACTGGGTGCTTCGCAGTGGTGGAGGAACACAAATCGTCCATGAAGGTGCCTGTAAAGGACACCATTGTTCAGCAGACCATCCTCCGAATGAAATAAAGGATTCCCAAGCCCTTCACCTTTCAGAGCATCTACTCCCATGAACTGTTTCGTGTCTGGCGAGTGAATGTGTGGGACAGTCATGTTGGTAATTATATATTTCCATTAAACGGGACCTTCTGAACTTTTTCTAAAGTTGTCTGTTGTTCAGTTCCCCTATTGCAGTTTCAACCCCCGACACTCAGTTCTTTTCTTTGTATGAATCAGGAAACTTTTCTGCAATTCTCCACTTGGAGAAATTTGACTCCCACTCCTGTCCACACTCTGATAACCAAGGGGAATTTTGGGCGTGGGGAATGAGGGAGTCATGTTACGCGAAATAGAATAGAAACATTGTACTATGGCATGTGCGTCAATTTTCCATAATCTACCAAAGAATTTTAAACAGACAATCTCACCATTTGGATCTTTTGTTTTGCAGAGACAGAATTGAGTGATTTTTGTCCCAAACTGTCAGTTTGAGTTTTATGTTTTTTCTTTCACCTGTGTTAACAATGTACTCAGAACCTTCATGGCTCAAAGGGGAGCATGCTACCAATTGAGCCAAGCTGATACGACAAAAGATTTATTCAGTTCCTCCCTAAACAAGTGTGCCGATTTCACTGAAGGCTCTTTTATTTTGGTTTTGGTGTGGTGTTTGTGCCACTTGTTCCAGAACGAAGGTTTCATGCAGCCAGCTGCAAGCTAATGTCAAACTGCCAGGGCTTGCTAAAATGGGCAGCTGAAATGAACAGAGAGAAACTCTTATGTATATGACTGTTTTGTTTGCAGGTTTCCTACACTATCCAACAAGTGATAGCCTGAACTGAACTGTGGATAAATATGGCTCGGCGTAGACTTGGGACCATGAGGAAGGCATGCTTCTTCACAAGTGTGTCGATCCTTTGCCTCTACACTGTATTCTATAAGATGTGTTATCAGAAAGGAAACCTGTTGCTCAGACATGGATCAAATAACACAGGGACCAAGCAGCTTCAATGTAATTTGATGCAGTGTGGCGTACAGGAGATACTGCGAGGTAAGGAGGATGCAGATGGATCAAATCATGAATATGCCACCCGAGGTACTTTTTGGAAAACCTTTGAGGCTGCACAGAAAGATCAGTTAAGTTCTGAAATTATTTTGAAGACAAATAACAGCAAGATAAAAGGATCCAGCAAACCAGAAATTCAGTCTAAGAAAACAACGGTTTCAAAGGATCCTCTGTCCGCAAATGTAGTTACCAGGGATTTATCCAGGGGACAACAAGTGACGGACCCATCAATCATCTCCAACACAGCAGCAAAACCCACGAAGATAAAGCTTGCCCTTAAAACACAGTGGAGTTCATGGATGATTTGGAATGATGACAGCTCTTCGAACAACCTCAACCGCCGCCTACGGACTGTTAAAAACAATTATGCTGCTATGAATAAGTATGCTGTGAACTTCACTGGAACAAGGAAGGCAAAAAAGCTCAGCAGCGAAGAACTGTTATGTGAACTGAAACAGAGAGTCCAAGTGGCGTCCATTCAATTTGGAGACAGGCCCTTCACGACACCTGACTGGCGGGAGTACATACCAAAGCAAAATCTGACCCAAGCACTCGGGCCATTCAAGATGTGCGCTGTTGTGGCATCAGCTGGCTCTATCCTCCGATCGAAGCTGGGGGTGGAAATCGGTGAGTTTCGCACAAAACATCTGACTGGAGATTTAATGTTAACTTTTTGTAAAGTTTTCTTTTCTACTAGAACAATAAACTGCTGAAACAGAAGGCTAACAATTAGGATGACAAGGTAAAGATTGAATGCTATTCTGCTGAAATATATCAGCAGTTAACCTGTTGCTTGGGGTTACTGAAAAAAACACTTGTTCTTTGCTAATCAGTGGGTAGGGAAATCATAACAAATATCCTGAAAGACGGTTGGGACTTTAGTTTTCTCGGGTCAGTAATGTTAAGGAAGACATTGATGCGAGTATGAATCGGGTACTTCCAAGGTCAAATAGGTCTCACCAGACTAGCTGTCTAGTTTCAGACATGACTACTTGTTCCACAGGTATTGTTGATGCCCATGGAACTGCAATCCGTTACGTCAATCTAGTGGGTGGTCATCTGTCGATGTTTTCCAGCAGTCTTTCATGCCCGAGTTCAGGCCTGAGGGCGATTACCTTGTGTGTTTCCTCATCCAATCTAACCCAGCAATCGCCAGGATTTAGGGCCTGCATACCAGGAATGTAAAATGGCATTTTTTTGAGTTTGGCTTCGAGGGCTCAGCAGTTTGTTGAGTCGCAAAGTTAAAAGCTGAAAACTGATCTCAATCCTGCTGCTGATCTGAATGCATTGACCGCTCCCTCTCCCTGTTATCCTCCCAGCATGTTTTTAACATGTATGCATGTCTATTCCTGCAAGGATTAGATACAGACCCTGCTCATTCCCGATTGACTGTCAGAAAACATTGACAGATGCCGCCCCACTAGATTGACAGGGTAAAAAGCTCCAGAATGTTGTAGCTTCAGTTACTTGCCCATTACCCATGAATTTGAAAAGGTAATATTAGGACTTTTAAAATGGCTTGTAAAAGCACAGGATGATAGCTTGTTATTCTGTGCCCCCTTGTTTTTATTTAAACAATTAAATGGTCACATTAACACAGAATTGAGACAAACTCCAGTCACTTGAGCATTTGCAAATTAAACAGAAGAGGCCCAATTCAGGTCACTTTAACTAAACAATTGTCTCTATAATTCACATTAAAAATTCTGATCCCAGTTACTGAAAGTAAATTAATTTGCCACGTCATTAGCAGAACAGAAACTAATGCTGTTTTAAAAGAAGCAAACAGAAAGCAGCTTTTCAAATTGCTACTGCAGTGGGCATAAAAACCTCAGAGTTTTTATTTCCAGCTACTGCAACAGTAGTGCCCATAAAAGTCTGTGCAAATCCTACAAGAAGAAACGTCTCGTGCTATATTCAGTTTATTTTGTAATCAAGAAATAGCAGAAACTGAACTTGCATTCAAATAAATGTTCTAGTTCCGTTTGGTGAGGCACATTTCAAAATCAGTGCCTCCTCGCTGCTTTCCAGCTTGTACTGGATCCTTATGAAGTGGATTCTGTGGAGTGGATTTTCATATATAGCATTAATCAGGCAGGCAGTGGGATGGGTGTCTGCTATTTTCATAGGTTTGTTTAAATGAAATCTGACTGATAAGCTGCCAATGCAAAACGTGCTCTTTACAAGCAGCGTGCCGATCTGGGGGCAGGAAATCTTCAGCCACACCTTTAAAGGGGAGGGGTTGAAGCATCTGAAGTGAAAGGGAGCAACAGATTATGGTAGCAGGCAACATTTGCAGGGCCTACAGCAGCAAGGAGATCAAATAACAGTAGTTTTTCAGGCTCAACTCGTACAAGCCTCTGCAGTAACAAGAGTCATATCTGCATCCAGCTTTCCCTTACTGCAGCCAAGGATGCCTTTGAAGTCAGCTCAAAATGGCCAGCTGCCAATGTCTAACACTCGTGTGCGGTAGGCAGAAGCAGGAACTGGTGATAGCAAAGGGAGGCAGAAATGAAAATGGTGTCCAAGGGGTTGTAACGACCTCTTCTGACGACGATTTACATTTAATCAAGAGGCTTCCGTCTTGTTACTGGCGACAGCTCCAGCCCTCAGGATCGAGGTCTGCTCGAAAATCGCTAACTCAATGCTTCAGTTTTTCATGTTGTTTTGATTCTGTTTTTAAGCGCAAAAGAAGCGGTAGGATCATGAAACAAGCCCCTAATATTGTTAAGTGGAGTAATGTCACTTGTCACATGGAACACTAGGGGGTGGTGCTGCACTGCACCACACAGATACCAGCTCCAAGTTGGAACTTTCATAGAATTATAGAAATTTGCAGCACGGAAAGAGGCCATTTCAGCCCATCGTGTCCGCACCAGCCGGTAAAGAGCTATCCAGCCTAATCCCACTTTCCAGCTCTTGGTCCGTAGCCCTGAAGGTTACGGCACTTCAAGTGCATATCCAAGTACTTTTTAAATGTGATGAGGGTTTCTGGCTATACCACTCTTTCAACAGTGAGTTCCCTCTGGGTGAAAACATATCCCCTCAAATCTCCTCTAAACCTCCTACCAATTACTTTAAATTGATGACCCCTCTGCCAAAGGAAATAGGTGCTTCCTAACCACTCTATCTAGGCCCCTCAAAATTTTATACACCTTTAATAAGGTCTCCTCTGTTCCAAAGAAAACAAACTCAGCCTACTCAATATTTCCTCATAGCTAAAATTCTCCAGTCCAGGCAACATCCTCCTAAATCTCCTCTGTACCCTCTCTAGTCACATCTTTCCTGTAATGTGGTGACCAAAACAGCATGCTGTACTAATCTAGCTGTGGCCTAACTAGTGTTTTATACAGTTCAAGCATAACCTCTTTCCTCTTGTATTCTGTACCTTGGCTAATAAAGGCAAGTATTCCATATGCCTTCTTAACCACCTTATCTACCTGGCCTACTATCTTCAGGGATCTGTGGACATGCACTCCAAGGTCCCTTTGTTCCTCTACACTTCTCAGCATCCTACCAATTAATGTGTCTTCCCTTGCCTTGTTAGCCCTCCCCAAATGCATTACCTCACACTTCTCGGGCTTGAATTCCATTTGCCACTGTTCTGCCCACCTGACCAGTTCATTGATATCTTCTTGCAGTCTACAGCTTTCTTCTTCTTCGTTATCAACCACACAGCCAATTTTTGTATCATCTGCAAACTTCTTAATCATACCCCCAACATTCAAATCCAAGTCACAAAAAGCAAGTGACCCAGTATCAAACCCTGCAGAACCTCACTGGATACATCCTTCCAGTCACAAAAACTCCCATCAACCATTACCCTTTGCTTCCTGCCTCCTGGGACAATTTTGGATCCAACTTGCCACTTTGCTTGGATCTCATGAATATTTACTTTCATGACCAGTCTGCCATGTGGGACCTTATCAAAAGCCTTTCTCAGTATCAAAAAGGATTTAGGTTCATTAAGAGAGTAACTATGGTGATTTAGGGACTAAGTTAGACTCAAATTTAAAAAGAAATGAGAGATCTCGGAAATAAGGTAATGATAGAATAGTCATATGTGGACTCTTGATGGGTCAGCTGACTCTTGTGCTGTCAGTGGGTCCAGGTACATTTCAGCCTCCCTGGTCCAACCTGTTGTTTTTTTAGTTTTTGCCTCACATAATTGAAATGGCCATCCTCTATTAGAGTAATACAACTGCTTGGATATCCAGAGAAGTTTTGTAACTGCAGTCTTAACCCTAAGCTATAGAAAAAAAAATTATATTTGAAACTCACTTTCAACAAGAATAAAACTTTTCCCCTCATGCTCTCTTCTTGCCCATTGTTAGGGCAATACACTTTGAGGGCCTGCGTGAGTTGTATTGATTCTGTGTCACTGTCAGTGTCAAGCCCCTGGGAATTAACCTAAAAATAAAATCTCTGCAAAATTAATGGAGGTCAACCATTTAAACAGTTGACTCCTTTGTCAGACACCAACGTGCGTACTTGAGTGACTCAGATTGTCAGCCCATGTACATAGAAACATAGAAAATAGGTGCAGGAATAGGCCATTCGGCCCTTCGAGCCTTCACCGCCATTCAACGAGTTCATGGCTGAACATACAACTTCAGTACCCCATTCCTGCCCTCTCGCCATACCCCTTGATCCCCCGAAGTAAGGACTACATCGAACTCCTTTTGAATATATTTAGTGAATTGGCCTCAACAACTTTCTGTGGTAGAGAATTCCACAGGTTCACCACTCTCTGAGTGAAGAAGTTTCTCCTCATCTCGGTCCTAAATGGCTTACCCCTTATCCTTAGACTGTGACCCCTGGTTCTGGACTTCCCCAACATTGGGAACATTCTTCCTGCATCTAACCTGTCTAAACCCGTCAGAATTTTAAACGTTTCTATGAGGTCCCCTCTCATTCTTCTGAATTCCAGTGAATTCAAGTCCATTTGATCCAGTCTTTCTTGATAGGTCAGTCCCGCCATCCCGGGAATCAGTCTGGTGAACCTTCGCTGCACTCCCTCAATAGCAAGAATGTCCTTCCTCAAGTTAGGAGACCAAAACTGTACACAATACTCCAGCTGTGGCCTCACCAAGGCTCTGTACAACTGTAGTAACACCTCCCTGCCCCTGTACTCAAATCCCCTTGCTATGAAGGCCAACATGCCATTTGTTTTCTTAACTGCCTGCTGTACCTGCATGCCAACCTTCAATGACAATTTGTGTGTCGTTGAGATTTCCTTTTTGAGTTTAGTCAGCAAAATTAAAATCAAGTTATAGAATCATAGAAATTTACAGCACGGAAGGAGGCCATTTCAGCCATCGTGTCCACGCCAGCCAATAAAAAGCTATCCAGTCTAAAAAGAGCTATCCAGCTGTTGCATGAAATTTGTCTCCTGAGCTTGAAAGATCATAAAATGTGATTTTTTTTTAATATTAGTGACAATCATCCTGCTCTACCCATTATCTGTCCTATTTAGATTATTGTAACTTTATTTTTTTTTCTATATAACAGTCTATTTACTTTTCTCTTGTTCTATTTTGACGTTTTGTTTACATGTTTTATCTGCTTTCTAGTCTGTTTTCAAGTTGGGATTAGCTTTTTAATTTTAAAAAAAGCACTCTTTGATTCGCTGAAAGCCAGTTCCAAAGGTCGGGGTTTCAGCCAATCAAGTGGCAAAGATGTAAAAGTTAACTTGGTCGTGTCATAGGCCCGATTGTGTCAAATTGTGACATATACAGACACATTAAAATACAAAGGACTACGGCTGCACAGGTATCGCGAGCAGTGGCCCATGTAGTCCAAATCTGCCCAGCCAGATAAACTTGTCTGCAGTTTCCTGATAAAGCTCAAGTTTTCCCTCCTTTGAAACTGCCTAAATTCCATGAAAAGATGCCAACATTTGCAAGCAGGAGAGAAATCCCCGAAGATTAATCGTCTTTGAGCAATTTGCTGGATGTGCCAACATCTTAGCCTGGTTTAATACAATATTTTTATTGCATTACCTCATGGTTTTGTTCACTCTACAGAAATACCTAATGTCATTGATGCTTTGCTTTACCTTGCAAATGACTGCCAGCCAGAGTCAGAATCCCTCCATCATTTATTCTGTGGTGATTTAAAGTTTTAGTTTCTCTGCCCCACTCATTTGGACACAGTGCTGGCCCAGATTTTCCTGAAAATTTGCAGCATAGTATTAGCGCATCGCGATTTGAGTGCAGATTTTCCAGGAAAACATATGCTATTATTTACGGCACGCCAAAGTTTCCTGGGCATATTCTAATTAGAAATGCAGGAAGATTATGGAGGAAGTTATTAACGGCGAGATCGGCGCGTTAGGCTACGAAATTTACAATGCCCTTGTAGGAAAATCTGGGTCGCTGTGTCTTATACCGAAGGAGTTGATATCCAGGAAGCTGATTCACTATTATGCTAATGTCCATTGTAAGTTCATGCCACAGTGGATGCTCCTGTCAGCTGCTGTGTGAACTTTCTGAAAATATTAAAGTTAAGATGAAAGAGTTATGATAGAGGAGCCATTCATTAGCTTGATGGAGTTGCATCACAAATAATCTCATTGGATATCTCTGTTTTAAATTGAGTCATGTACCCTGATTCTTCATTATACCGTAAGATCCAGCTCCTTGAAGTCCCACTATTTGCCATTGAATTGATCAAGGAAATGAATCTTGAATCTTCTTGGTCCGTCTGGCTCAGAAATGGAGACATTACCTCTGAACCATCAAAGCAGATGAAAGGGCCATTCCTATAATTGCTACATTTTCTGTTCTTGTCATTTAGAACCATTAATCCAAAACTTCATCAACACCACTTTCCATTTGTTGCTAAGATTTTCATTTCATTTAGGCCTGAAATAATCACTTTATTTATGCCCAAATTTGGAATTCTGTGATTGTGGCACTTCAGATTTGATGACTAAATGCAAAAGGTTTTCAGAACTTAGGTTTTTTTGGGCCCAAGTTGGCTCCTTTCCTTTTTGTTTGTCTTTCTTCCATTTGTTTTTTGTGAAATGTGCAACATCTGTTCCCTGTTCTGCTCCCTCCTGCCTCCATGTTTACATCTCCCTCCCCTCCCCCCCCGCCCCCCCCGTCTCCACCTGCCCCAGGCTACGAGTGGCTGTAAAATCTTGCAGTCCCTCGGATGATGCACTTGCTGTGAGGGACATTTAGGGCATGCTCTTGGCAGTTAAGGTTATCCAATCACGCTCAACACTGAACCTAGTCTGTTATCTATAGTCACACAGGGACTTCCACGCAAAGGGTTTATGTTCAGCACTGTACGGATTGCTGCTCATTGAGTGGAGAGTTACATTGTGGGCGGGGGGGGGGGGGGCAGGGGAATTGGACTTTGGCAAGATGCACAAAATGGGTGATAGTGAATTGACAGCCGTTTTTACACCGCACCCAATGAAGAGAGATTTGGGAGCAGTGTAAAACTAGCACCCGTTTTGCGTTTTCATCGAAGATCAACTTCACCCCCATTATCTCACTGACTGGTGGGCAATTTTAAGATGAGCTCAATTATTTTACAATATGTGAGCACATTCACCGTTCTGGACCCAGACATGAGCTGAATCCTTGACACCACTGGAATGGAAAGTTAGGCAGACTTTCGATTCTTGAAATGGACATTGATTTAGCTGCAGCGTACTGAAATCAAAGTGTTTCTGTAGATTATTCCACTTTAAAAAGAAGCTATTGTAGCTGAACAGTTCCATCCTTTGCACCTAATGATGCCCTATTCCAGCACTGATAATTTCCCTCTTCACATTAATTCTTGCATGTTTTTAATTTATGATTTGTCTTGCTGGATCTGGGTTTAGTTATGTCACATGGAGAAAATTGTAGTTTTGGTAAGAGGTAAAAATGCAGGAAGTGTGATGGCTAGGGTGAGCGATTTGTTATCATTCGCAAATAGATGACTTTATTGCCCCTGGATATGTTACTGTTGTACTCAGGCACTCGATCACACCACGTTCAGGACAGTTTGCAAGATGCCAAATCGCTTGACCCAGCTATATTTTACGGGGAGATGTTCGATTGAGATTTTAGTGAAAGTAGCTGTAACAAACTCGATGAGACTAAATTTTCATCTTCAACTCATGGCAGTAAGCTGCTGGAGCAGATTGGCTGCCTGTTACAGAACACGTCTGATTTGCATCCCATCGAATGCGAACATGTGCAGGGTTTCCGCCACGCTTGTGACAGAGAAGTGCTGACTGGGAGCGGCTCTGAGGAATTTTCCCGGCCTACAAGAACTCGCAAAATTTACCTTTTAAAATGATATTCTTGAGCCTTTGAGTGCCTTCACTAATGTTTTTATGCAAAGGCCTCAGCCTCTGGCAAAAAGCCTTGGCTTGAAATCAATATCGTGCTGTCAGCTTCAAGGAGATGCTGCAGCCTCAGTTTATGCAGTACGCGTGATTTCCCACCATGCCTCAGGATTTGCTCAGTGCGGTATGTCATGTGGCAGGACTTTTGACCTTTTTTTTTACTTCAGAGGAAGCAGCTGTTCTTCGTTGTTTAAACATTGCAAACAAAAAAAAATATTATTTCCCACTGTGGCGAGCTCTTTATTTTGCTTCACTGTAGTTAAGAAGATCTCTCTCTTCAGTTGAATGACACTCGAGGGCTATGAGGTAAATCATATGCTGGGAATTTCCTCGGGTTCTCCCGAACGGCCATACTTAGGCAGAAGATTGATGGAAACTCCGATACACCGCATAAAACGGGGTTTCCGCCAATCTTCCGTGGAAGTTACAGTGGCTGATCAGGAGGAAATCCTTGCCGATTGTTTTTGAGGCATTTTCTGAGTGATAGTAAGTGTTGTGTGACTGAGATAGAGAGTGTGTGACATGTTTCACCCATACACCAGGAATCTCCCCATCCCTACTCACCAGTGCATTCCTGACCCATACATATTTGCCATCCCGTCTGCTTCAACACAGCAACCAAAGCGTAGCAGCAGAATAATATGCTGTACTTCAGGTTTATAATGCTCCTGTTATTATAAAATAGCAAATTTACAATGGGCAGTGCCGAGGGAGGTTCGCCAGTATTCTATATAAAAGGAAGACTATAAGGAATAAAGGGACCGAAATTCAGTAGAGCCCCGTGTGGGGGCGGTAACCGAGGCGAGGTGGGACTTCCTGCGCCCGGCGCAAAGGTGCCGTACGGCAGCGAAATTGGGGTTACCGCCCCGAAGTGAAGCTCAATGTTGCGCACTCCACTTCCTCACGGGGGCAGGACTTGGGCATGAACAGCGGGAATTTACCAGCGCTAGGCGGACTGCCTTCGGGAGCACAGAGCCCTCCCCTACTGTTAAAGGGGAGGGCACGCTGCGAACTCTGCAATGGAGCCAAGGGGCCACCACTTCTCCATTAGGGAACTGGATGCCGACGCAGTAGCTCGGCACAGAAGTGGAGTGCCGGGCTGCAACACGGAGGTACAAACCCCATGATTTCCACAAGGCAAGGCCGGTAAGTCCGCCATGAAAACGCACCTCCCCTTTAATTTTTGCCCCGCGAGCAGAGTGCGGCCCGGTTTTCGACCCGCGAGGCTGGCGCGGACATCACCACGGCGGCCTCGTGGGGCGCTACTGAATTTTCGCTCCGGGGTGAAAGCGGGTCGCTGCACACGGCGATGACATCATTATCACTAGTGCAGTGACCCGGGGCGCCACTGGCAGGAGCGGGGTTCATCTGGTTTGCATCTCCGCTAACTCCCACAGAATTTTGTGGGAGAAATCATTTGTGCCCCGTTAGTGCCCCCTAATGGGAGGTGCAAATGATTCGAATTTCTTCCCCAAAGACTTTCTGCTTAAAGTAACTTTTTAAAAAGAAAAGAAAGACTTGCATTTATATAGTGCCTTTCACGACTGGATGTCCAGACGCTTTAGAGCCAGTGAAGTTTAGTCACTGTTGTAATGTCGGAAATGCGGCAGCCAATTTGCGCACAGCATGCTCCCACAAACAGTAATGTGATAATGACCAGATAATCTGTTTTAGTGCTATTGGTTGAGGGATAAATGTTTTGCTTGAAAATCTAGTGCAGAACATGGTTTTGAGCCCTCTGTTTATTAGTATATTTTAGGATCAAAAAATTAAACATTTTGAAGCATTGGAGTAGATTTTTAATTTGTCACCCTGTTAAGTTCAACTTGTATTTATATAGCACCTTTAATGTAGTAAAATGTCGCAAGGCGCTTCACAGGAGTATTATAAGACAAAAAATATGACACTGAGCCGCATAAGTAGAAATTAGTGCAGGTGACCAAAAGCTTAGTCAAAGAGGCAGGTTTTTAGGAGCATCCTAAAGGAGGATAGAAAGAGAGGTTTAGGCAGGAAGTTCCAGAGCTTGGGGCCTTGGCAACAGAAGGCACTGCCACCAATGGTTGAGCGATTATAATTAGGGATGCTCGAGGGCAGAATTAGAGGAGCGCAGATATCTCAGGCAGGGTGGGGGGGGGGGGGGGGGTGGTTGTGGGGCTAAAGGAGATTATGACATCAAGATTGCAAACAGTGTAGCCCCGATTTCCCCTACCTCCAGCGGGTTCGCCTGCTCAGCGCGTTTGTTGGCCAATTGAAAGAAGCGGGTCTGATGACGTCATTTAATGAAGCTTCCTCAGCAACCATATGCAAATTGATTTTGACAGTTATGCTGTTAGTGTTGTTCAGCATTGAGGTGCTGCAAACACTGACAAGCACTGCACAAAAGTGCACGGCTGCACCCAGGCTCTCCCATGACTCCCTCCATATACCTATGGAGGGAGTCATTACACGCATGGAGGTCTTTTTCCCTTCCAATGGGCGGAAGAGACCGCCCAGGAGCTCAACGCAGCCTGCAGCACATTGCACAGGAGAACACAAGCAGGGATGTGATCAGGAGGAGCTGGCTGCACTGGCGCAAAGCTTCCAATGGTCTCAGTGAATCACGAAATGTTACTGCAAAGCCACACTCAACCTCCTGTGCTGTGCCACTCATCACATCCCCATCACTCTGCCTTCCCTACCCTACTCCTGCACATCCTTACTCACTCCAACTTACCTTGCTCCTCCATCCGTCCCCCTCTCTATCTACGTTGTCACATCCCCATCTCACTAGCCACTCCTCACACTCTCCCTCCAATCATACCAACTAACAACACACAAGGGTAGGCACTTGGGTATTTTAGCCAATATTCATGTAAAGTTTCTGTTACTGTGCTGTCAGATCTTTATTTTCAACACGTTGCATTCTCGGACAGATTTGTGTGCACCCTTGGAAGTGGTTTAGTGAGCTGCAGTGAACCTAACGGTACTCCCCGCAATGATGATGAGTGTGAAAGGAATGGCTTGGGCCTTGCAGGGATGCTTTATGGTGTTGGTGTGGGGTAGTGCCAAACTGGCGCATAATGTGGCAGTCAGGGTACACAGCGTCAAGTGAAGCAAATCTGGTCATGGTGAAGCCATCCCTGGCCTCCCGGGCAGCAATGTGGTCAGAGGCTGATGCCCTCTGTCCTGTGCAGCATCAGGTGATTGTGGAGAAGGTTGGTGTTGTTGTTGTTGGTGCTGCTGGTGTTTGGGCTGATCGTGGTGGGATCCTGAGGACCATGGTGAGATAGTTTCAAGGGCACCGATGCTAATGTAATATTTGGCAGGTGAACTTGAGATGAGAGAAGTGATCTGTCAATGGTGAGAGAGGTTGTTCCAATGAGGTTTCATTGGATAGAGAGATTGCTCCAAACACTTGCAACCTGCATAAAGCTCAAACTGCCTTCCAAATGCAGTAAGCAGCAGCTTTTGATCTTAGAAAATGAACAGCAGTGAGATGGGAGCTATTATCGCACATTAGTAGCTGTCAAGTGATGAGATGAATTCATGGACACGCAAATCCCGACGTCCTTACCTGACGTGATCTCCGAGCAGCGTATACCCCATTGCTAACGTGGTAAAATGGTAAGGTGAGCTCAAAATACTGTTTAAAGGGCTGTATAATGACTTAAATTGCCTCCCCCACTGCGTGTCAGGTCTGTTCATCCTTGACAGACCTGACATCTGGAGAGGCGTGTGGCAGTGGGTTGACAGTGGGTTCCCACCCAACCTGCCACTAAATGCACCTGCTGACCCTGGAAAACTCCCCCCTGTGGTTTAGCCTCAGGCAGATGTTGGGGAGAGGGATGGAGTCAGTGGCTAGGGAATGGAGTTTGTGACAGGGAGCGAAAACAATGGCTTTGGTCTCCCCAATATTTAATTGGAGAAAATTTCTGCTCATCCAGAACTGGATGTTGGTCAAGCAATCTGACAATTGAGAGACTGAGGAGGGGTTGAGAGAAGTGGTGGTAAGGTAGAGCTGGGTGTGAGCAGCGCACATTTGGAAAGTGGTGCCGTGTTTTCAGATGAAGTTGCTAAGGGGAAGCATGTAGATGAAAAATAGGAGGGGGCCAAGGACAGATCCTTGGGTGACACCAGAGGTAACGATATGGGAGCGGGAGGAGAAACGTTGCACGTGATTCTCTGGCTACGATTAGATAGATAAGAATGGATGACAACAGAAGTAAAAAACGTGCGGTTTCTGTATTGGGTAGTCGATCCGCAAAGCCAGTTTCATGCCCGGCTGGCAAGTTGAAAATCTACCCCAGTTGCTTAATAAAGTTAACGCAAAGCTTCTCTGTCCATAAAAATGGCACTATTCCTTTTCCAGAGTTACAGATTACAAGGTTCAAGGTTGATAATGTAGCAGCACTCACAGCCAAGCTGTTTGAAAATAATCGCTTTTTGTGCGCTGTGTGCCTCTGCTCCACACCAAGTCGTTCATTCTGTGGCTGTTTCTTTGGAGTTCAAAACTCCCAAAAGGTGGAATTAAAACCCAAGAAATCATGATTATCCACCGTAGGATTTTGTGTTTTACAATCTCTTGAAGTACTATTCTTCTTGAGGACTAACCAAAAGCAGATGACTGCGTCACTTTATAAATTGTTTGCACAGAAGCAATTTGAAATCCCTGGTATAGAATATTCCACAGATCTGTGACCTGGGATTATCTTTCAGGGAGTTAAAACGTGTAAAGAATATCAGTGGGAAAAGGCATCAAACCCATGGAGTATATTGAAATGTTGTAGTACTGCTTACTGCCACTAGAGGGACATTTCCTATTTTTTTATATAGCGGGTCCTCTATTGGTGGAAGTGTATTGTACTATTAAACAGACCCTGATAAAATGAGTAAGTGTCAGTCTTTTGGCTCACTCAGCTCTTGGGCTCATTTCAATTTTCCAGCCCTGAAACTTGTATCATTCTAAAGTACTTGGCATCCCATGGCACTATTTCGAAGAAGAGTTATCTCCGGTGTCCTGGCCAATATTTATCCCTCAATTAACAACAAAAACAGATTATCTGGTCATTATCACATTGCTGTTTGTGGGAGCTTGCTGTGGGAAAATTGGCTGCCGCGTTTCCTACATTACAACAGTGACTACACTTCAAAAGTAATTCATTGGCTGTAAAGCGCTTTGAGACGTCTGGTGGTTGTGAAAGGCGCTATATAAATCCAAGTCTTTCTTTTGTTACATTTATGGTTGGCAGAGAAATGGTTTGGGCGCCTTGGTGCATTTGGGAACCTTGTTCAAATGGATACAAGAGAGTAGTTTCTTGATATACTGCCCCAAATTGTCCAATGGGCAATTCCCACATTACAAGTGACTACACTCCAAAAGTAAGTCATTGGCTGTAAAGAGCTTTGAGACAGCCGTAGTTGTGAAAGCTGCTATATAAATGCAAATCTTTTTTTATCTTTTAATGTGCACTAGGTAAGAAATCTGTTGAACTTTGATTTCATATTAAATTGTTTATTCCAAAAATGAGTATTCCACACACTGAGGTGATGGTCACCATCAAAAGCATCCTGAATACAAGAGGATATGGATGTGTTAGATATCAACATCAGTACTCCCTTTGAATTGGGCACTGACTGGAATAGAATATCAGGCCATACTGCCTGTACCATCCCCAGGGCCAAGTTTTAAAAGGTAAGTTAAAACCAAATGAAACAAGATCACTCCTAGATGTAATCCTATTGACTCAGTTTAGATTTAAAGAGCCCACTGCACTACTTTCAGGGAGGCAGTGGGCAACAATTGATTTGGGAGATTGAACTGGACAGATATTTGACAGAGAAAGTTTGTTGAAGGACACGTGAAAGAGTAGTGTGCAACATTTTTCAAACTTTGGCATCTACCAGGTGAACTGCAATCATCTCTGCTATGTTGCGACACACTCTGAACTCTCCCAGCTTTATTCAGTCCCGTTGTCATCGGTGTCCCGACACTTTATGGTGTAGCACAGGCACCACAACTGCAGCACAAGGATGGTGTTAGTTAGCAAACTGGGAGATCCTGATTATTTCAAACTTTTTCTTGGACATTCTTTTAACCAGAATCAACATATTGATTTATTTCCTATATCTTTTCACTTTGGATGTCACAACTGATTTTTTAAAGTTTGTTACATTGATTGCCAGAATTTCTTTTGCACCCCTTCATTTCCTTTGCTGATTTCAGATATCTCTCTCTATCTGTTTTTGTCCCTGTCCATCTGACTGTCTCATTTTCTCTCGTTTATATCCCTCATTCTCAGATTCTCTCTTTTCGTTCTCCCTCTTACTTTCTTGTTCTCTCACTCTCATTCTCATGCTCTCAGTTGCCTCCTCTTATTCTGTGTTTCTCACTCTCCCTATCTCTCTCTCTCTCTCACTGTCCTTGCTTTCCCTCATCCAGCAATTCCTGATATTCCCTCCTTCTTTCTCCTATTCCCTTCTCTCCCTTCCTCTTGCCCAAGAAGCCAAATCTGCCACTCAGCTTCTTCCAGCTTTATCTCTGAACCCATGTCTCTAGCTATGTTTCCATACCCGCTCCAAGCACAACTTGTCCTTGAGACTCACCCACCCCTTGACCCTACTCCCACTAAACTGCTGACCATCCTACTCCCTTCATGACCCCCATGCTAGCTGATATTTCAGGTACTGCCCTCTTTTCTTTTAGAACTGCCATCATTATCGCCCCTCTCAAAGAAAATATTCTCGACCGCCCCCCCCCCCCCCCCACTGTCCTTGCCAACTACTGGCACATCTCCAACCTCCCCATCCTCTCCAAAATCATTGAACACGCAGTAGATCCATGCCCATCCCTGTTTGAATCACTCCAATCAGTATTTCAACCTTGCTGCAGCACTAAAAGGGCTCCAAACAAAATCATAAGTGGAACTCTCCGCGACAGTGGTACATTATCTCTCCTCGACCCCTTTACAGCCTTTAACACGAACGACTACATCACCCCTTCTCCAATGCCTCGCCTCTGTCGTCCTTCTCGGTGGGGTTACTCTCACCTGACTCCACCCTCGCCCATCCTACCGTAGCCAATGCATATCCAGCAATGGCTTCCCTTCCTGTTGCTGCACCATTGGCTCTGGAGGCACCAAGGGTCTATCCTTTGCCTCTTCATTTACCTCATCTACATGTTTCCCCTTGGTGACATCGTCTGCAGATATGGGATCAGCTTCAATTAACACACTGATAAAACTGAGCTCTACCTCTCCACTGCCTCTGTGTTGTCAGACTGCTTGTCTAACATCCAGCCGTGAATGAGCCGCAATTTGCTCCAGCTAAACATTCCGAAAACCAAAGCCATCATCTCAAGTCTCCAACACACTCTCTGTACCCTTTCCATTGATTTGATCCACCTCCCTGTCTGTGGCTGAATCAGACTGTTTACAACCTCAACTATTGTAATGTTCACCTGGTCCAACTTCCCCTCCGACCTCCTTAAACATCAGCGTTTCCAAAACTCTGCTGCCCTTTTCCCATCCCACACCAAGTCCAGCTCACCCATCACCGCTATCCTTGTTAACCTACATTAGCTCACAATCCACCAGCACCTCAAATTTAAAACTCCCATCCTCTTATTCAAATCCCTTCATGACCTTGCACCTTTCTATCAGGCTAATCTCCTCCAACTTTAAATCCCCTCCCCAAATTGTCTATTCCTTTGATTCTGCCATCTTGTACATTCCTTCCTTCATCATCTACCCCACACTTGTTGGCTGGACCTTCAGCCTCCTGGGTCCCATATGCTGGAACTTCCTCCGTAAATCTCCCATGTCTCTCCACCTCCCTCTGCTCCTTTAAGACCCTTCTTAAAACCCACATCTCTGACCAAACTTTTGGTCACCCCTCCTAATATCTCCTTTTTTAGTTTGGTGTTAATTTTTTGATTATGCCTCTGTGAAATGCATTAGGACATTTTTCTATCTTAACAGCACTCTATAAGTACAAGTTGTTCTTATTACTTGACTTGACTCTCCGTCATTGCTTTTTCCCCGAACAAATAATGGGGTTAGACTTTTTCTCACTGTTGCTCATTGTCTTTGAGAAGCAGAAAATATGTCAGTGGGCTCTGAGCAGTATTCACGGCCTAGTCAGCTTAACTCAGTGTTAGTGATTTGCTGAAATGCCACTCACAGGAATGCTCCAGCACACTTTGCATGGGATGCAGGACTGTACTAACCGTTCCTTAGATGCTCATCTTTGTGCTTTCAATCAGCCCACCATGGGCAGTTGCCAAGTGAGACTTCCACTAACACTGTGGATGCTGGGACACCCCCTTTTAATAGCATTCTGTTGCTTTCTCTTCCTGGAGAGCAAGAGAATAGGCAGAAGCATAACTGAATCCCAACTCCAACAACATCCAAAATCTATGTAGGCCACGAATATAGCCCCAAAACACATGGAAGGTCAAGTCTGCCAGCACACACAGGTAAGATGGAGGTAGTGACCTCCAGACTGTATTATGAACGAACTCCATCACATTCCACTCTGTCTCCTATTTGGAAAATAATTGTACTCGTAATGCTAAAAAAATTTATTCCTTTGAGACTTCGACTCTCGTGTTATCAGGTCACCTCCAGCATTTAATCGTTTATTGAATTACACACAACTTCATTTAGTTTGAAATTTCCACTGAATAACCTTCCTGTGGATTTGTCAATACATAATTCAGCGAGCAAAGGTCTAAACAGAAATAAACCTCTGGAATCTACTTGTCAATTTCTCTTATTATCAGATGCCCATGATGCTGTTCTGAGGTTCAATGGGGCACCCACCATAGGATTTGAGTCCGATGTGGGGAGACGCACAACAATTCGGCTAGTTAATTCACAGGTAACGTCAAACCAGGTTGACTTTTAACATGGGCGAAAATCTAGGGTTCGACGGCAAAGTGGTACGTTACAATTGTATTTTACAGGATTGTGAAAGAGCCGCAATTGGCCTGTGTCACGGGAGTGGCCGCTGCAGAAGAATGGTTATATACGGGCAGCCTGATAATGTGGCAGACTACTGTAGTGATGCGCTACATCACAGAGTACTACAATGCCAGTTCATATCCACAATTCCACACCTGTTGTGGGGGAGGGAGTGAGCAGACATGAGGCAGATTCCCATAAGGAGGAATAACTTGCCCACAAATCAATTAATGATTTGCCTTGTGCATCTCCTGGATGCATTGACAGTGGCCTGAAAACAAGTTGTGGACCACCATCCTCTTTGGAAGTTGAGTGCTGAATGAGAGCTACGAAGAGAGGAGAAGGTAACGTACAATGGAGAACAGATATTTAAAGAGTCCTAACAAATTTTCATGTGCTAAATCATCCCATAACATTCCACTGATGCAAACAAAATACAAGCATACAGATACATATAGAAGACACTATCTAAATCCTGTGGGGTTCATATCACTGAATGGGGACTTGGAATGGTAAGAATGAGCAATACAAGAACATAAGAAATGGGAGCAGGAGTAGGCCATTTGACTCCTCGAGCCTGCTCCGCCATTTAATAACATCATGGCTGATCTTATCATGGACTCGGTTCCACTTCCCTGCCCGCTCCCCATAACCCTTTATTCCCTTATTGCTCAAAAATCTGTCTATCTCCGCCTTAAATACATTCAATGACCTCATGGGCAGTGAATTCACGGCTCTCTGGGGCAGTGAATTCCACAGATTTACAACCCTCTGAGAGAAGAAATTCCTCCTCATCTCAGTTTTAAATGGTACATCGTCAGATGGGTTTCCCACATACATCTTCCTGGAACCCATCTCTGAGTCATGTTGCAGATATAAAGGAAGAGAGAAAAGGATTATAAGGTAGTTTTAAGGCAATAGTATGTTGGTAGTTTTCTATGAAATGACAGGGAAGGAATCCATGTGGTCATAGTCAGTGGAGCATGGAATGGAAAATTGTCTGCACATCTGCCGGTGGGACCAAGCCTCCAGCCTTCCTATCTACTTTCTCCACATGATCCCTACCTCGGGATCTCTTCGGCTGCCTCTTCAAAAAATGAGTTATTCAGAGAATATTCTTGCATCTCCTAACACATGTTTGCTTATGAAGAACATATTGGGGTTGATTATGTAAGGTGGCAGTACTGTGCTGGGACCATTGTTCCTGAGGTGCTAGCCATAGTTGCACCTAAATGTGTTGACCTCGTCCCATAATGCAAGCTGAACTCATTTACATAATTTGCTGGCACTCATGGTAATAGTGCTTGACGCTCTGCGATGGGGTCCTGGAATGTCAGTGGCCAGTGAAAAGCTGCTACATGACCAGTGAAACCGGTTTGAAGCACAGCTATTCCTTTCCTCGTTTGGCCATTGGTGGCTGTGGGACCAAGGGGGAGGAAAGAAGAGAGGCCCTATTAGAAGTACCCTAGAGAATCCAAGTATTTTTGTTCTGCTGGCCTCCCCTTCACCACCCATTCCAAATGGGTGGTGTGTCTCTGGAATGCTACTCAGGTGCTCCAGTCACATTATGGTGAGGCCCCCTGACCTACATTAATTTGCGTGTCTTAATGAACCCTGTGGCATAGGGTGATCCAGTCTAGCTAACCATATATGGGGAGACATATGAGGGCTTGACAGGGTTGATGTTGAAAGGCAGTTTCACCTGGCTGGAGAGTCTAGAACTAAGAGTCATTGTCTCAGGATAAGGGGTTGGCTATTTTGGACTGAGATGAGGAGAAATTTTGTAACTTAGAGGATTGTGAATCTTTGGAGTTCTCTACCCCAGAGAGCTGTGGATGCTCAGCCGTTGAGTATATATTCAAGACTGAGATCGATAGATTATGGGGATAGAGCAGGAAAGTGGAATTGATTTAGAAGTTAAACATAAGAACATAAGAAAGAGGAGCAGGAGTAGGCCATTCGGCCCCTCGAGCCTACTTCGCCATTCAATAAGGTAATGGCTGATCTGATCATGGACTCAGCTCCACCTCCCTGCCCGCTCCCCATAACCCCTTATCCCCTTATCATTTAAGAAACTGTCTATTTCTGTCTTAAATTTATTCAATGTCCCAGCTTCCACAGCTCTCTGAGGCAGCGAATTCCACAGATTTACAACCCTCTGAGAGAAGAAATTTCTCCTCATCTCTGTTTTAAATGGGCGGCCCCTTATTCTAAGATCGTGCCCTCTAGTTCTAGTCTCCTCCATCAGTGGAAATATCCTATTTGCATCCACCTTGTCAAGTCCCCTCATTATCTTATATGTTTCGATAAGATCACCTCACATTCTTCTGAATTCCAATGAGTAGAGGCCCAACCTACTCAACCTCTCCTCATAAGTTCAGCCATGATCTTGTTGAATGGTGGAGCAGGCTCGATGGGCTCCTGTTCCTATTTCTTATGTTCTTATGTTCTTACGAGACAGCGTCCAACACACATTAGAGCAATGGGTGCCAGGCATCTGATTATTAGTCCCAAACAGGAGCCCATCAACAAAGCAATTTGGAAAATCTACAGGAGACAAATGGGCACTGAAGGCTTTTGTATCAGAAGCTCACTTTAACATGTCCAGAAAATGCTTGTGCATAGCAATAAGAGACACATAGATGTAACTACCCCTCAACCGAGGAATCAGTGGTGGTTCCCAATACAATCTATCCAAATATTTCTATGCTTGAGCAACCTTCAGGCTTTTATGAAACATTTGCCTGTTACAGATGCCTTCAGCTGTACCCTATCGGTTGTTTTTATAATATATGCTCAATGATGATAAAATGCAATTATTTTTACAGGGTAAAGCACCCTATGCATCAGATATTTTAATAAGTTTGTGTAACACTAGGGTTGTCATTTTTTAAAGTATAATTTTTTTAATGATATGCTTCACTGCCTTAAAAAGAAGTTTGGCCCATTGTCTATGTGACTGAGCACAGCATACACCGCTTGTGCTGCAGTTAGTTTTCTCGGGTGCACAGCAACCAAACCAGCCGTTCCTTAAAGGGACCACTGGAGGCCACCACCCAAAGTGTAATTACAAAATGTTATCCTTACCTGAATGTGGAGCCAGGAGAAGCGCGAGTGCCTGCCTCGGCCCCCACAACCTCTGTGCCCATCCCGAGTTAAAATCGAGGCTCTAATGTTCAAAAGCCAAGAGTTTCGAAGCAGCAGACATGTCGACAGAGCACGCATCTGATCTTACACACACTGCCAGCAGCAGGAGGGGACAAAAATCAGCAATAACATGCAGAAAAATTTCAGCCTCAACTCTTCAACAATACAACTTGATTTGATCTTTTTTATAATCACATTTTTGTTCTGGAAATCCGCAAATTTAAAGTTTGCTTTGAAAGCTGCAGCGTCCCTATGAAGGGATTGGAAGCTGTAACTGAAATAGGTTGAAGAATTAGTGGGTTTGGCATTCGTCCAGTGGCTTGTTCCCACTGAATATTGTGTAAGTCACTGAATATTGAATCCATCCATTCGCGAAGTGTTAGATTTTGCGCCTGCCATATTTCTGTGTACACCATGGGTTCAATTTTCCTTTAGAAAATTTGAGATAACTTTGTGTAAATGGAGGAATGCTGACTGGTGATTGATGGGGCATTGGAGCAGCAGAGCATTTTCTGCAGTAAATTCATTGATGGCTTTGGGATTGTCGGTGTGTCTTACTGTCGTGTGCAGGGACTTTGGGAAGAGTAAAAATCAGATCCCACACATTGGCCCCAAGTTTCCACATGATTTGCTCCTGATTTTTAGGAGCAACTGGTAGAGAACGGAGTATCTTAGAAATCGGAATTCTCCACATTTAAGTTTTCTGCAGTTCTAGTCAGTTAGAACAGTTTCACTTTTGAACAGAGTTTTTTTTCAAAAGGGGGCGTGTCCGGCCACTGACGCCTGATTTGAAAGTTTCCACAGTGAAAACGTACTCCAAACTAACTTAGAATGGAGCAAGTGAAGATTTTTGTAGGCCTGAAAAAACCTTGTCTACATATTAAAAAATCAGGCGCAGGTTACAAATTAGGCGTCCAGAACGAGGTGGGGAGGGGGTGGGGTGGAGGGAAGTCATTACATTCTGCAATAAATCCTTAGTTATACTTATACAAATATTATACAAATAATTCCAACCTGAATAAAAATTTATAAGCAAAGAAAAGACTAAATAAACCATGTTCCTACCTGTGTGAAAGTGCTTCAGGCAGGGAGAAGGCTGCAGGAAGCCTCACAAGTTGAGGCAGCCGTTCCCGACGGCAGCAGGGGGGGGAGGCAGTGAGAAGGCTGCAGGAAGCCTCAGAAGTTGAGGCAGCCATTCCCGACGGCAGAGTGGGGGGAGGCCCCCCTGCCGTCGGTCGGGCCCGTCGGGAAATGGCTGCCTCAACTTCTGAGGCTTCCTGCAGCCTTCTCACTGCTGCAAGAAGCCTCAGTGCTGATCATGGAAGGGCAATGTGGTTTTATTAAAAAATTTTAAAAATTGAACAGCTACAAAGAACTACAAAAATGGCCGAGTGCCAATGTTTCCTTCACACTGCGCGTGCGCGAACGCTCCAACGCGCACGCGCAGGGTTGCCGGCACGAAAAAAACTCATTTAAATGGTACCCGCCCCCTCCTACTTACAAAATCGGCGCGAGTGGTAGGCTCCGCCCCCTGGGCACCGCGCCAATCAGACATCGAGCTACAAAGCGCTCGAGAATAGCGCATCTTTTTTCAGGCGCCGTTTTTGGTGCGAAAATCGGGCGCCCAGCTCAGAGGGGCGCCTGTTTTGCCACATGTGGAAACTTGGGGTCTTTAAGTCACTGACTAAGTGAAACAAACTGTGGCATTAAAAATAAATCTTTAATTGTTATGGGACACTGCAGCTTTTATTTTGGAATAAATTCATTTTATAAAAATACAGAACAATCTTTATTTGTACTTTGTATTCCGTTGGGTCTGTGTCCTATGATGCAGTGGCGCTATATAATGGAAGATACTGGAATCTGTCCACCAACTCCCAAAGATTAATGATACACAGAATTGTTTTTTTAAGTACTTAAGTGGTGACATTATTTTAAGGGCTCTTTTGTCAAACAGTATAGATTTTGATTGATATAATTAGAAGTGATGAACTCTGTGTATCGAGTATATAACCATCTATTCTGCTCTTCCCTCATTGACAGATATCGAGGTTATCCATGCACTTTGCACTTGCTAAACCAAAACTTTTCCTCCCAGGTCCTCGCAAGGCAAGATCACAAGTTTCACAGTAACAATTTATACAGAACAGGCACCTTATTAGTGTGGGATCCAGCGCCATATTCAGCTAATCTTACTGAGGTATGATTTTATTTAATCTGCTGGAATATGCTCTTACTTACTGGAGGAATTTCAAAAAACCCTACTTTTGTACCCTGCCTACAGCTGTGGCCGCAAATCAGAACGGTCACCCACCTACCTGGAACAGGTGAGAGTATTCACTGAGAAGGTGTTGCCTATGAACGGGGAGGGGTACGTGAGCTTTGCATTAGTTACGTTAAACATAAAATCATTCAGGATCCTTGCTTCTGACCGCCACCCAGCGATCCCTGGTTATATAGGGCCCAAGTTTCGGCCTCAGTTGCTCCTGATTTTTTGGAGCAACTGGTGTAGAACAGAGTATCTTAGAAATTTAAATTCTCATCATTTAGTTTGCTCCAGTTCTAGTCAGTTAGAACAGTTTCACTTTGGAACAGAATTTTTTTTTCAAAAGGGGGTGTGTCCGGCCACTTACGCCTGTTTTCAAAGTTTTGGCAGTGAAAACTTCAAATTAACTTAGAATGGAGTAAGTGAAAATTCTTGTACGCTCGAAAAAACCTTGTCTACACTTTAGAAAATCAGGCTTAGGTTACAAATTAGGCGTAGGGAATGGGGGGGGGGGGGGGGGCGGGGGTTTAAAGGGAAGTTTACAAACATTAAACACTTAAGTTTTACAAATAAAGAGCCATCATCAATAATAAATGATAAAAACATCAATAAATCAACCAATAAATCATCAAAAAAAATTAATAAGAAATATATATTTTTTTTAAATCAATAAATAAAACATTTTCTACTTACCGACTGCAACACCGGGAGCCCTCCAACAGCGTGCTGGGATGCCTCCCCCAGTGTGTCTCTGTCAGTGCTACATCTCTCTGTCTGTCTGTGTGTGCCTCTCACACTCTGTCTGTCAGTGTCTGTGTTTCTGACAGCGAGGGGAGGGGGGGAGGGAGGCAGAGGGGGAAGGGGAAAGAGGGGGAGGGGAAAGGAGAAGCAGGGGGAAGGAGAAGAGGGAGGGAGGCTGAACAGGCCGGGCAGGGCCGGGCCCAAGACTTCGGGCAGGGCCCGTCCCCAGCACCAGATTTATAGGTAGGTGGCGTTGGGTCGGGGGGGGGGGCGGGAGGAGGGAGGTCGGGTTGGTTCGGGTAGGGGGGAGGGAGGGAGCGCTGGTCGGTTCGGTTCGGGTCGGGGGTGGGGGGTGGCGGGGGAAGCGCAGTCGGGTCCGGTCCGGCGGCAGGGGGGGGGAAGCGGGAGTAGGGGTCGGGTTTGGTCCGGGGCGGGGGGGAAGCGGGAGTCGAGTCGGGTCGGGAGGAAGCAAGAGCTGGGCGTGGGAGGCAGCCTTTTGCATGCAGCCCCAGTGAGGCCATTCGGCCAGGGCTAGGGGCTGCGTGCTTCGGGCCCCTCCCACACAGTTTTGGGCGCCTGGAGCTACTGCACATGCGCGCCCACTGTAGTGCGCATGTGCAGAGGCCCCGGCACTGTTTTCAGCGCAGGGACCTAGCTCCGTCCCCCCACAGCTCGTGCTGCACCGCGCCCGACTCCAGAGGACCAGCAGGGAGCCAGAGAATCTGAGTTTTTTTTAGGCGCACTTTGTGGCGCGAAAAACGGGCGTCCAAGTCGGGGCTGCGCCGTTCTAGGCGCGGCCCGAAACTTGGGCCCAGTGTGTGTGTATGTGTGTGTGTATGTTCGGTGAGGACAGCATTAGGCTTGGCAGTGATGATCCCCAGAGAGAGAGAGAGAGAGCCTGTCCAAGCTCACACATTTAGACTGGCTGCATAGCACGGCACTGGAGGGCTGTTGCTGTCTAATGAACTACACCAGCATGAATCAAAAATGAAATGGGGGGAGGGAAGAAGGTAGAATCACTTAAAAACAAAAAGTTAGCTTGCTTACATTTATAATGCAAGTCAATCTTTGTGGAGTGGGGAGGAGGGGGGGGCAGTGGTGGGGGAAGATCTTTTGCATAATACCCTCATCATTTCCTCTTTGTTGTACCTGGGGAAAGGTCAGTTCCAGGTGCCATGATTAGGAGAGGGAGGCATAAAGTAATTTTGTCAGGTCTTTGCCCCCACAACACTACTCCAGAATTTCCGGGGCTCCCCTAGCTGGAGTAGATGCAAGCCCCGCATAGGTATTATAATGAGGGGAGAGGGTAGCATTCGCACAGGCAGGGATGCCCCAACAAACTGGGTGGTGGAGCTGACAACCGCACCCTCTATGGACTGGAGGATCTGAGGGGGTCCCAGGGGCAGCCCAAAGGTCCAAGATGAGAAAAGGTTGGTGGCCTGGCTGCTGCTCTCCACCAGCAGTCAGAAGACCCTAATGCCAGCAATCAGGAGTACGATGGGCCAGGGACAAGCGTGGAGCAGACAACATCCCTCACACGGGCTATGTTGCTCCTGATGGCCCCAGTAGGGCCTGGAGAAGAAAATTGTCCCTAAAATATATTTTCATTTTATTTTCTGCTCACCAAGTTGAAGGACGATGTATGTTAAAACAAAGGAACATCTCTTGGTATTTGAATCAAACAGTCGACTTTTAGCAGTTGAAAGATACCGATAATGCACTTTAACCAACCCCCCCCCCCCCCACCCCAAAGTATTGTGATAGAAGAAATTCTCTTTTCAAATCTTCGGGCTTTTTTTGCGGGTGATTGCCCAATTCTTGTTCATTTGTGGAACATTAAAGTGAATTTTGGTTTATGGATTTCTACCCACTCAACTGGATTGAGGTTGACTGATATAATTTGGCTTAATTGTCACCTCTTTGTGGACTGTAGTCAGACCTGAGTCTAACTCTGTCACAAATCCAGCGTACAACTTGTCCAGGTGGGTTAGAGAGATCCATTCCAATGCATGCCTGGAAGTTCTGAACAATAAAGCAGTTATGCTTATAGACAGATATCCTGCATGCCACAAGCTGAACCCTGCATTGGGACCATGCTTGAAGAAAGACCTTCACTACTTTTCAGTGTATTCTGAAGGACGGTGTTTAGGCTCTTGTAAGCATATGTCAGGACTCTCGGGTACCAATATGAATCAACAATTGGAACAAATATCCTTCTATTCTTCTTTCGGTACCTTGGGAATAGCCTCCTGAATTGTTCTGAGCCATGAAAATGCATTTGGATCAACTTGCTTCCATGTCCAAATAAAGAGCTGTGACCAAAAACATTTTTTTAAAGATCCTTTCTGATCACCATCTTGGGTTTTCCACTGAGCTGTGATCTCACTATTAGAAATACGGCCTTAGAAATACAATATTTACAAGAAAATGATTAAATGTACCTATCTTATTTTCTGTTTACGAAATGTTTCTAACAGTATGTCTGAAGCCTGTGCGTCTGTGACAAGTCTCAGTCATCAGTTGATGGGGATTTCCAGAGCCATCACTCTCCAATGAAAAGATTTAGCAAATTACAGCTGTCGGCTCCCAGATAACATTTGTGCCTACAACTTGCAGTATGTTTTAGGATTGGCAACAAGACAGGCCATTCACAGAACAGGCCAGGAGTGGCTATGTGTAAGCTCTATCTTATCCTGCACTCCTGTATGTTGATGGTAAATGACTGTAGATGTAATTAAGGTAATTTGGAATTTTTTTTTGTTTTAAAACTTCAAAAACAAGATAAAGCATGAACACCAGCTTTTTCTAGGGGGCATAGTTTCAGAATAAGGTGTCGCCCATTTAAAACGGAAATGAGGAGGAATTTCTTCTCTTTGTCGTGAAGCTTTGGAATTCTCTACCCCAGAGAGCTGTGGAGGCTGGGTCATTGATTATATTTAAGGTGGAGATATACAGATTTTTGAATGATGAGAGTCCAGGGTTATGTGGAGCGGACGGGGAAGTGGAGTTGAGGCCAGGATCAGATCAGCCATGATCTTAATTGAATGGCGGAGCAGGCTCGAGAGACCAAATGGCCTACTCCTGCTCCTATTTCTTATGTTCTTATTTCTTATGTTCTACGGTAATTTTTAAAGCAGAAATGGTGTACAGTACGTACTAGCTCCCCTCCCACAATCTGTAATCGAAGGAAAGGAGTTGAACAAAAGTACAGTTGAGGAGAAAACCATTGACTGGGGAGGCATTCTGACAGGAAGGACTCTGAGCAGGCCTTTATATTTTGTAATGTATTCTAGATGGTAACCCCAGCTGCATTTCTTTTATTTTTGCTGATTTATCTTGAAAATCAAAAACAACCAGGATTCACATGAGCGGTAGCAAGTGCAGGTAGGCTTGTACTATTATTCAATTTTGGAGGAAAGTTGTGACTAAAAATCATAATTTAAACATACATATATATGTATAACTTTTCTGATAGCACTAAGTACAGATATATTTAGTGAAGAAGGAAAGATACAAATAAGTTTTTTACTTTCTTTATGATCACGTCTCCTCCAATGTTAAAGCACCTTTACAGAACAATGCATGCATAACGTTTTCATTTTAGTCAGTGCTCTGATCACCAGGCGACTCATGTTGCAAGATCATTTCAAGTCAAAGCACTTCCACATTATGAATATGATATTATAGGACTCCATACAGCACGTGATCATATTCCAAAGCAATGGTTAGAAAATAGAAATGTCCAAGTCCTGAAAAAGCTATTGTGGACCACATGGACCTGTCTCAATATTCAATATAACTAAGTGTGAAATTTAAATGTGATCTGTTAGCAAACTGCAAAGAATCATACAATAAAAAGGTAGCAATCTCAGTTCTAGAATCATAGAATCTTACAGCACAGAAGAAGAGCATTTGGCCCCTTGTGTTATCACCACAGAAAGAAGAACATCCATAAAGATCAATCAGAATCACATTATTTCCACAACAAAAGAATCTACCACCAAAATAAGCACTTCTAGCCCCGTGTGTGAAGTGGAATCAAACACCTTGAGAACAAAAAACAGCACCATGCCCTCCTATTGATCACTGGCTTCATTGACAGTAGGAACTTTCCAATGACACAATCAAAAAAATAGACGTTCATCTCCAGCCTAGTATTTCATGCTGATACAGGTGATTGAAATTCAGTGCAGAGTACAGAAGAAATGAAATCACAGCTGATGGCAGTGACATCATTCTGCTACCTTGATGAAACTGGAAACATTTAAATGGCAATCTTACAATCTGTTGTGCTGAACATGCAGGAGCACAATGGACTTAAGGGGATCAGAAAATTAGCCAAGCCATTTTTGTGCTAATTCCATCTGTCCAGGATTTCTAGGCCAGCTGCTCTCCTACAGCCAGAGAATCATCTGCATTGGCTTCTCTTCCCACTCCCGCATCCTTACCTCTGGTGTCCCCGATGGATCTAGACTTGGCCCCCTCCTATTTCTTATCTGCATGCTGCCCCTCGGCGACATCATCCAGTTTCCACATGTATGCTGATGACACCCAGCTCTACCTCACCACAACCACTCTCGACCCCTCCATTGTCTCTAAATTGTCAGACTGCTTGTCCGATATTCAGTACTGGATGAGCAGAAATTTCCTCCCAACAGAATATTGGGAAGACAGAAGCCATTGGCTAGAATCTTCCAGGGGGTGGGAGGAGGAGTTCAGCGGGTGGGATTGGTAGCAGAGTGGGTAGGAAATTTGATATTTTTGACACGGGTCATGAACCCGCCGCAACACGCCTTTCCCAATGGATGTGATCTCGCATCCGACCTGACCCGCAGAGGAGAGCGACTCAAAGCAATTACTGGCTTGTTGTCAGACCCTTAATAATGCTTTTAACTTTCCTTTTTAACGTTAGCTGCTCGCCCACGCAGTCCGCGCTGCTCGTGGACCACATCTGTTAACCTGAGGTAGGATTTGAATGGCCATTGAATCAGCTGATTTGTTGAAAGCTTGAATTGTGCTATAAAAGCTCCCACCTCACAGCTGTTCACTTTCCAAGTTCAGAAGCTGTTGCTTACTCCATTTGGAACACAGATTGAGCTTTATGTAGGCTGCAAGTGTTTGGAGCAAACTCTTTATCCAGTGTCACCTCATTGCAACAACATCTCTCACCATTGACAGATTGCTTTTGTCATCTCAACATCACCTGCCATCTATTCCATCAATATGGGTACCGTTTATACTATTTCACCTTGGTCCTCGGAATCCCACCACGATCAGGCACACCAGCAGCACTAATAACAACACCGAACTTCTCTGAAATCACCTGTGCTGCACAGGACACAGGGCATCAGCACCTGAGCACATTGCTGCCTGGCCAGATTTATTTCACTTGACGCTGTGCACCCTGGCTGCCACCAGATGTGCCAGGTTGGTACCACCCCACACCAACAACATAAAGCACCCCTACAATGCCCAAGCCATTCCTTTTAAACTCATGACCATTGAGGGTACCATTATGTCTCCCCATTCACTGCAACTTACTAAGCCACTTGCAAAGGTGTACACAAATCTGTCCAAGAATGCAAAGTATTGAAAATAAAGGTTTCAATGTTTGACAACACATTAACAGAAACTTTACATTAACATTGGATAAAACACCCAAGTGGCTACCCTTGTGTGTTAGTTGGTATGATTGCACCAGGGTGAGTGTTGAGGGGTGGCTAGTGAGATGGGGAAGTGATAATGGAGATAGAGAGATGGGTGGTTGGAAGTGCAAGGTCAGTTGGCGTGGGTAAGGATGTGCAGGACTAGGGTCGTGAAGGCAGTGCATGAGGATATGATGAAAGGCACAGCAGAATGAAGGTGAGTGTGGCTTTGTACTTGCGTTTCCTGATCTAATGAGATCATTGAAACATTTGCACCACTGCACCCAGGTCCTCCTGACAACACCCCTGCTTGTGACCTCTTCTGCAATGTGCAACCAGGCTGTCTTGGTCACCTGGAGAGGTATCCTCCGGCCATCGGAAGAGGAGTGAACCTCCCTGCATGCTCTGACTCTCTCCATAAACATACGGAGGAAGTTATGGGAGAAACTGGTGCAGCCCTGCACCTCTGAGCAGTGATTGTCAGTGTTTGCAGCACCTCAATGCTGTAGAACAATGAAAGCACAAACATCAAAATAAGGTGACCATGGTCCCTTTAAGGAAACTGGCTCAAGATGTGTCATCATGTATGATGTCACCAGACCTGCTCCATCTAATTGGGCCGGGAAATGCGCTAGGCGGGCTTAACAAGCCCCATTCAGGTAAGTTAATTTTAGACAGTGGGATAGAGCCAGCAGCGGGGCCACGATCTGCCACTGACACCGGCGGCACTGGACCTGCCGAGGTAGGCAAAATCTCGGCCTATGTCTTCGGTTCCTGTCACAAACTCTGTTCCCTCTCCACTGACTCCATCCCTCTCCCTGACAACAGTCTGAGGCTGAACTAGACTGTTAACAACCTTGGTGTTGTATTTGACCCCGAGTTGATCTTCCAACCACATATGCATGCCATCACTAAAACCATCTACTTCCACCTCTGTAATATCGCCTGACTCCGCCTCTGCCTCAGCTCATCTGCTGAACCCTCATCCATGTTTTTTCTACCTCTAGACGTGACGATTCCAGCGCACTCCTGGTAGGCATCCCATCTTCCACCCTCCATAAACTTAAGGTCATCCAAAACTCTGCTGCACGTGTTTTAACTCACACTAAGTCCCGTTCACCCATCACTCCGCTGACCTACGTTGGCTTCTGATTGAACAACCCCTCGATTTTAAAACTCCCATCCTTGTTTTCAAATCCCTCCCTATCTTTGTAAACCCCCCCCCCCCCCCGAGATATCTGCGCTCCTCCAATTCTGGCCTCTTGCGCATCCCTGATTTTAATCGCTCCACCATTGGTGGCCGTGCCATCAGCTCCCGTGGCCCTAAACTCTGGAATTCCCTTCCTAAACCTCTCCGTCTCTCTCTTTCCTCCTTTAAGATACTCCTTAAAACCTCCCTCTTTGCCTTAATATCTCTTTACGTGGCTCAGTGTCAAATTTTGTTTGATAACACTCCTGTGAAGTGCCTTAGGATGTTTTACTAAGTAAAAGATGCTATATAAATACAAGTTGTTGTTGTTAAGTATAACAGATCCAAGTGTTACAATTTGACTATCCCCAACACCTTAAACTTGTGTACACAAAAGACAGTTTCCATGAACAGTTCCACGACTCTTATGAACTGAAAATTTCAACCTTTTGCATGATAGGGGATAGTGTGTCACAGCAGTAACAATTACCCCTTTACTATGGGATTATGCACTGAAGACCACACCTATCCATTCCAAAAGGAGTTACATATCTCAGTACCAAGCTATTGCATTCAGGCTAAAACTAATAGTTCAATTTATTTACAAGCAGGATAATTACATATAAGCATAATAATATAATAAGCAACCACCAGTATTATGCTTGAATACATAATAATTATTTTTTTTCGTAAGAATAGATTACAAAATCGTAACATTTCTTTTTAGTAACTTCCAAAATAATCTCTGATAAAATGTGACATTGGTGATAACTGCATAATATCCTTATTTGGCTACCATATGTTAAATAGGCAATGCATAACAGGGAACTAAAGTATACAGGGCTGATGCTCATTGTAAGGGAGATTTCCTGCTTTCATGAATGCCAGGAATACAGCTGTGCTCATTTGTCCATGGTTTTCTGTCCAGCAAAATGGATGGAATATCATAGGTTGGGTTGTGCAATATTAAAACATACTTGGATATACACTAGGCCTATATTCTCTCGAGTTTAGAAGAATGAGAGGTGATCTCATTGAACTATACTAAATTTTAACGGGGTAGATGCAGGGAGGATGTTTTCTTTGGTTGGGGAGTCTAGAACCAGGGGTCACCGTCTCAGAATAAGGGGTCTGCCATTTAGGACTGAGATGAGGAGAAATTTCTTCACTCGGAGAGTGGTGAATCTTTGAAATTTTCTACCCTGGGGGCTGCGGAGGCTCAGTTGTTGAGTAAATTGAAGACAGAGATCGATAGATTTTTGCATATTAAGGGAATTGAGGGATAAGGGGAGAGTGCAGGAAAGTGGAGTTGAGGTGGAAGATTAGCCATGATCTTTTTGAATGGCGGAACAGGCTCCAGGAGCCGAATGGCCTACTCCTGCTCCTGTTTCTCATATTCTTAAGTGTTTAACATACATGGCTATGGTCCAAGAGCTGGAAAGTGGAATTAGGCTGGATAGCCCTTTTTCGTCTGGCACCTTAATGGGCTGAATGGCCTTTTTCTGTGCCCAAATTTCTATGATTCTATAATACTGAATTATGTACATTGGGAGTACTCATGCAGAAACTTTTCCCATACATTTCTGTCTGGATTCCAGTGGGGCACAGTTGAAGATTCTTTTTCAGTGCTCGGGCAATGAAGATTGCTATGGTTGGTAAACTTGAGACATCAATTGTGTCCGTTACAAAATATCCTCCGATGGGCCAGAGTGGAAAGAAAGCAGCTGAATAACCACACTCACTCTGGCAGTTTCCCATCGTACGTTCAGCGAGGATCCACTGGCATGACTGAAAATTAGGTTCACTTGAGTGGAAAGTAAAACGGGTGGCTAATCCGATCCCTTCAGTTCCTCGTTGGGCAGGTTAAGTTAACATTAGCCCCCCCCCTTAAGCATGCAAGGAATGCTTTAAGAAAAAGTCAAAGCTCTCTCTTGGTAGTCTGTCATATCCAACAAAGACGTTGATGTGCTAATCATCAATGGCATGTGTCTTCAAGTGGCTGTATAGGCCAATTCTGGACGCACATAGTCTCTTGCACACCGGACAAGGGAAGTTCAGTGTGCCTGATGCTGACAGTACTGCCACCTGATGTCGTCTGTCTCTAGTGTCCCGCAGGTATTGACATCGGCTTTCTTCGAAGGTCTGGCAAGCAGTCCTCGTGAGGGTTCGCCACTGGATTTTATTAGCTGCTGTATTCTCGAGGTCCTTTGGTCGGATGACACAGTACTGGAGGTTAGCCTTGATGCAATCTTTATAGCGCTTGCGGGGGCGCCCCTGGTGTCTTCGACCTTCACAGAGCTCGCCGTGAAGAAGCTGACAAGGGATCCTTGACTCATCCATGCGGATGACATGTCCAGCCCACCGGAACTGGGCTCGCATGATCATCACCTCGATGTTAGTTGATTGTGCTCTCTCCAGAACCTCAAGGTTTAACACCCGGTCTTGCCAGCATATGTGGAGTATAGATCTGAGACTGCGCATGTGGAAAGCTTCCAGCTTTTTTGTGTGTCGCCCGAAGGGTGTCCAGGTCTCACATCCATAAAGGAGAGATGAGAGAACGACTGCTCGATACACCGACAATTTAGTTGACAGTCGGATGTGGTGGTGACTCAACACCTTAGTGCGCAAGCGACCAAGTGCCTGGCTGGCTTTACAAATCCTTGCATCAATCTCCTTGTCCAAGGACCCATCACTTGATATGGTGCTGCCAAGGTACTTGAAGCTGTCCACTGACTTTAGTTGTATACTGCCGATGAAGACTGTGGGAGCAGGTGCTGTGGTGCCAGGGGCAGGCTGATAGAGAACCTCGGTTTTACTAAGGCTGATGGTTAGGCCAAACAATTCTGTTGCCTCAGCAAATTTGCTGAGTATGAATTGAAGGTCATTCTCCTTGTGTGCCATGAGGGCGCAGTTGTCAGCAAAGAGTGCCTCTAGGATGAGTCGTTTCCGTACTTTGGTCTTTGCAGCAAGGCGGCGGAGGGCGAACAACGAACCATCTAATCGATATTTCAGGTAGACCCCAAACTCCAAGTCTTTTATGGCATAGTTCAAGACGCAGGTAAAGAATAGGTTGAACAGAATTGGAGCGAGTACACAACCTTGTTTCACTCCATTTGAGATGGCAAATGGGGCCGTGGTTGTGCCGTCTGAGAGCACTTCACCTGTTATGTTGTCATGAAACAGCTCGATGATGTGGATAAACTTCCTTGGGCACCTAAGTTTCGTCAAGATTGACCACAGCACTGCTCTGTTGACAGTATCAAAGGCCTTGGTGGGGTCAATAAATACAGCGTACAGGTCCACGTTCTGCTCAATGCACTTCTCCTGCACTTGTCTGAGTGCAAAGATCATGTCCGCTGTGCTCCGACCAGGTCGAAAGCCACATTGTGTTTCTGGAAGATTTACTTCTGAAACACTAGCTATGAGTCTGTTCAATACTATGCGGGCAATAATCTTCCCAGCAATGGACAGAAGTGATATTCCCCTGTAGTTGCCACAGTCTGCTTTGTTGCCCTTGTTCTTGTAGAGGGAAACTATCATAGCGTCATGGAAGTCCTGTGGCATGTCTTCAACTTGCCAGATGCTAGTTATTATGTCATGAAAGGCCTCGAGTTGCTGGGCCTACTGCCTTGTAGATTTCGACAGGGATTCCATCCTTTCCTGGAGCCTTTCCAGTACTCATCTGGTTGATGGCTTTCTTTACTTCGTCCATGCTGGGAGGAAGATCAAGATCTTCTTTGATAGGTTGCTAGGGTATGGAGTCAAGTGCTTCTTCGTTCACTATTGAAGGTCGATTAAGAAGGTTACTGAAGTGTTCTCTCCACCTCTCATTTATGCCAGTCCTGTCTTTGATCAAAGTGCTGCCATCTGCTGAAAGAAGTGGAGTAGTACTGGGTTTTGATGGTCCATAGACTGACTTGATGGCGCTGAAGAGTCTGTCACCATCTGTTTGAGCTTTGTCCACTTCTGTGTGGTGTTGCCAATGAGCGGTCCGTGAGACATCAGCCTGTTATCGAGGTCATCCTGGAACTGCTCACGGTAGCACTGATGTTTCAGCCTAGCTGTGTTAAAGGCACTTCTGCTCGGTTTTGGAAGCTTGCGCTGATGTGGAGCAATGTACAGCTGTGGATCTGACTAGACGGTGATCTGTCCAGCATTCTGCTCCCCGCATGGCTCTTGTGATTTTTACATCCTTAATGTCTCGCCTTCTTACAATGACATGGTCTATCATGTGCCATTGCTTAGGAAATGGAACAAAGCATGCAAGGAATGCTTTAAGAAAAAGTCAAAGCTACAAGCTTAGTAAAAAGTAAAGGAATATGTTTGAGAGGCATACATAAACATGAGACATATTTACATTGATAACACTCCTGTGAAGTGCCTTTGGACGTTTTACATAGAATGTACAGCACAGAAACAGACCATGCGGTCCAACTGGTCTGTGCCGGTGTTTATGCTCCACACAATCCTCCTCCCATCCCCTCTTCATCGCACCCAATCTGCATAACCTTCTGCTCCTTTCCTACGTTAAAGGTGCTATATAAATGCAAGTTGCTGTAACGGAGAGAAAAGAACCAAACGGTGAGACGAATGGTGCGGCAGGTTAAAGGACGGAGGTCGTCACCCACGACCATCCGCACAGCAAGATCCTGATCCGGGGAGTCACTCTCAGATGGTTACACAGTGGGATTGGTGGATCCCCGCTTGAGTTTTGGGGTGGGGGGAAGCGGGAGGAAGGTGGGGAAAATAACCAGAAATACGAGAAGTGTTCGGGTTAGAATTTCCGAAGCGGAAGTTGCTTCCATTGGGAATCTGACTGAAGACGCCGGTGGAGCAAAGGCAGCGGTTCGTAAATCCAGAAGGACAAAATGGTGACGGGCTGAGAGCAGAAAGCCTCCCATCAGGTGGCTTCTCCATTTAAAACAGTCACTCCTAAAACACACAACATGACGTAACCAAGAAAACCAATACAAAAATATACATCAATACCCCCGAAAAAGCGGTACATAATTGCAGGTTTTTATCAACCCCAATAACACACAGCCGGGGGCAGTGCAGGCAACAACTACCGGCAAAGCAAGGGAACCGTGTACAACCAATGGCATCCCATGCAACGGTCCATGATTGAGACAGACAACATCCTGCTCTTTACCCCTCGCCAAACTTTCTCACTTCTCCCAAGTACCGTGTACCAAGCTGGGTATAGTTTCACAGCCCCGCCTCCCTACCCCAGCCCCAGTACTCTACTACCGTGCTCAAGATGCCTTTCCGTACTTTGGTGTGTTTAGACAGCGAGTGCCAGCACGCTATTCAACTGCAGGGGCATCACATCCGGTCCTATCCTCAACGTTCACGCAGCCACATCCAACAGGGGTTTACCCCATGGAGATAATTTAATTTAGCAAACGCTGGGAATAAACATGCTCTGTACAGCTCAGTACCTCGCTGGGTACTGTTATACATTTATTTGATAAATACTATTTACGTCTAAAAATTGATTTTAAAAAAAGGGAGTTGGGATTGTCTGAACCCAGTTCCCATTCTTCAGTTTAGCAAAAGCAAAATATGGCGACTGCTGGAAATCTTAAAATAAAAACAGAAAATGCTGGAAATACTCAGCGGGTCAGGCAGTTCTTGAGAGAGAAACAGAGTTAACGTTTCGGGTCGATGACCCTTCGTCACAACTGGAAAAGGCTGGAGATGTAACAAGTTAGCCCATGCAAAGCAAACGGGACATGAAACCACCTACTGCAAGAAGGATTGGTTTCATGGTCCCATGCATTGTTGCAAAATGGTAGTGATGTTGGACTACTTAAAGCATCAATTGTATATCTTAGGTGAAGATTAAAAAGTGACTCATAACAATCTTATAATAGGCTTATATCTGTTGTATTTTAACAGGACCCCCAGCTATGGTGGGACTTCAGTGACTATACCTCAGAATGCACAATTTAAAAAAAAAAATCCAACAATACATTAATTAATGAAAGAGATAAAGCCAAGTGCCATTCTACATTACAGTATTCAATATTTCTGCATTTACATTTTAACCCCCAGTGGTTCAATCATCCAGACTATAATTTCTTTGAGAGTTACAAAAAGTATCGTGGAAACAATCCAAGCCAACCCTTCTACATTTTAAACCCGAAGATGCAATGGCAGCTTTGGAACATCCTGCAGGAGAACACAGCTGAAGACATCCAACGTAATCCTCCCTCCTCTGGGCTCATGGGTGAGTGAAGAGTCTCCAGCAACATGGATGACTTTGTGTGTTTCAGTAATGTAATTGCTATTGGTTGGGAGTTGGTTTTCTTCTCCTATGCTGTGCTATTTTACGCTGAGTAAGATAACTTTTCCTTTATAGCTGTAGGTTGCTGCAGTTGCGTATATATGCATACATCTTGTCAATGTGAGATGACAAGTGATTTAGTTTAGTGGTTTTTCCTTCTGTGTTCAAAGTAATGAACATGAGAATAAAATTGAACCCAGTTTAGTTCTGTTTTTGAAAAGTAATTCTGGGAGGAGGAATAATTTAAGAAAAAAGAAAAACAGTCTCAACAACAGAAACATGTATTTTAAAATGGCAAATGCCAATTAAATAGCAACATACTTGAGGGAACAGAATATAAAAGAGATTGTGGGGGGGTGACTTTGGCAGACAGGCTTAGCTACGGTGTGACCTCTAAGACAAAGGAGGTGATGTTGAAGTTTGGAATGCTGTCTTCACACAAGCGTGTGTTGGTTCGTGCACATGATAAACTTGGGGTATTTTGGGGCAACTCAACCCAAAGAGAGAAGTTCAAAATGTGAGCACGTTTAGAAGATCAAAGCGTCACTTTTTTCTTCTAAATGTCATATTACCAAACAATCTCCACTTTTTAAAAAAAAAACAAATCTATGATAGTGCATTTGTCAGTTTCTTGGAGGATGTCCGAGGGAACATCATTCTCGAATCTGTAAATAAGTATGGTGGAAAATATTGCTCAATATCTCTCCTCCTTGAGAGTAAATGGCCGAAATTATGAGGTTCTGCTAGCAATGAGCATGAGTCAGAGAATTAGGACAATAGTGTTATCAGTAAAGATAATATATTATAATAGTACAATTGGTAAAAGTGGTCATGAAGCTGTCGGCTTATGGTAAAAATCCTACTAGTTCACTAATAGAGAAGGATACCTGGTCAGGCTGATATGTGACTCCAATCCCAGACCGACTTGGTTGACTCTTAACTGCCCTCCGAAGTGGCCTAGCAGGCCACCAGTTGCACCAAAGAGAAGATGGCCCACTATCATCCTCTAAGGGCAAATAAGGATGGGCAATAAAATGCCTGCCTTGCCAGCAATGCCCACATAATCAGAATGAATAATAATAATTAAGAAAAACAGTTATAGCCACATCCCTGGCCCATGCTTTTACCCCTGCTGCATATTATGGCCTCTTCCAAAGAGCATTGGTTCATAAAGACAACTTAACTAAGTGCAAAATATTAAAATTATGTTACAATTTCTGACCAATAGGTAGAACTATTTCACTATAGTAAAAGGCTTTGGACCAAAAACAATCACAATTCCATATTTTTCAAGAGAAGAGATTCAACACATGGACTCATGTTTTAACAAAGTTGCAATCAGTGCTTGATGCTCATTTTCTTGTTTTCCCCCACTTATTGTAAGTTAATCTTCCCCAAATGATGCATCAGTATCCAGTTGAGAGGACAGACAAGTAACTTGCTTTGGGCCTTTACCAAACTTAAGCTGGAGGCTAGAAATTGAGCAAAATAAGGCATGCATCCAGTGGGGAGCTGGATCCACTCAGAGTGCTTATCAAGAAAGCACAGGCCTGCTCCCTTTGCTTTTACTCATTTAAATTTTAAATGGACATAACACCATGCGGATTGCGCCTTGGATTAGCTAGTACATGTTCCCAATTGCTGACGTTATTCAATAGATGTGAAAAAGTGACTGTATGGGGTATAGGGTGCAAGTATGTAGGGCACTTTTTCGTGCAGGCAGTGTACATGCCAACTGAGGCCCGAAGGCAGCCCTAAATTAGGCCTTGAGCCTCATTTAAATAATTTAGGCAAGTTGCTGGTGTCTGTTGCGCCTCAACAGGCAGCTCCCCAGAGGGGGGTCCTGGGGGTAGGGGTTGGGAATGAATGGATTGGTGGGGGGAGAGATCAGGATCCTGCGGAATCAGGAAGCTCTCCGGCTCCGCCTGATTCCACAGCGACGTTTTTTAAACTCTTATCTTATGTTGGCAGCGGCTGAATGAGCATCTCATAACCTTATTCAGAGATCACTCCTGCCCATCCCCACAGAATGTTCAAAATCTATGCGTCAAGAATGGAGTCCTACACACGTGTGTGAGCACATATACAGAGAGCGCTCTCATGGTCCTGAGACTACAATTACGGATCATGCATTGCTGGATGCAAATCAATTCTTCAGCTACTGGCTATGGACCAGTAGCAATATCAATCATTGATTTACTGGTTAGAGGCTTAATGGATTGTATACAAATGATAAAAAGCAGCAAATCATCCTCATTTTAATTTATGCCCTCGGTAAATAGGCTAATGGAAGTATCATCAGCGCAGATTCAGCCTGCTACATTCAGACATAGCGGGTGAAATGCATTATCGCCCCATTTGAGGGCGGTAACAGTTGGGAGGTGCGAGACTTGGCACCAGGCGCTGAAGTCTTGCCCCTCTCAAAAAATTCGGGCTACCGCCTCCGGAAGGAAGTAGAGCGCTAAATCAAGTGCTCCACTTCCTGGGGCGTGAGAGGGGCGCATGCGCACGCCTCAGCCGCACTGCACACCAGGCCGTGCAGCACTGCCGCGTCCGAGGCCCTCTTCCCTCACTTAAAGGGAAGGGCTCGCGCTGCCGACTCTGCGAATGAAAAAGAGACCAGCAGGGAGCGGGAGTGCCACGCGATCAGCCGGGCACTCGAGCAGAGTGACGGGCTGATCGATCGCAGCCAGGACCCCGCGAAGAAAATAGAGCAGCAGGAGGAAAACTAAGTTATGTTTTTTTTTGTAATTTCCATTGGCCACCTCACCTTTAATTCTCGCCCCGGTAGCGGCCAGCCATCCAATCTGCGCCTCCTGCAGCTGTCGGAAGTGAATTTCGGAACCGGGGCGATGCGTGCGACGACAGCGTCACGATCTCCGGGCGCAGGAGATCGGGGTGAAAATCCATAGTGCCGCCACTTAACGCCCACCATCGTTGCCAGCACCGTGCCCGGGCGGCAAGGCATTTGCGGCCTGTTAGCATCCCCTTGGGGCACGAACGGGAGGCGCAAATGCACCGAATTTCTAGCCCTAATTGTTTTCTTTGAAATTCAATGAAGATATCCTGGCAGTACTAACAACATCACTGCAGCTGAATCCTATTGGCCCGTAGAAAAGATTTATGCTAAACATCAGATGCTTGTGTTTGTACATATTTGAAGAAGAAAAGGATTTTCAACTTATTGATTTCATTCAGTTAGCATGTCTATTTATAAGGTTATCAATGACATCATCTGGAAATAATGATCACTATGGTATAATAGAGTATAATGTTATAAAAAAGAATATAAAAGCACCAGGCAATGAAGACAATAATGTCTCAGTGGATGTGCTCTCTGATTATTCTGGTCAGTGCGGAAATATTCCCCCTTGTGATATGATAGTCAGGGGCTTGCACCAGGGCTGTCATTAAATAACACATCCTGCCTAGACCAACCACCACAAAAGATATGAGAAAAGATAGGGGGCGATAGCCAGCTGGGGCCGGGACTTTCTGCGCCCGATGCAGAGGTCCCGGTCCCACCGCTGAATTGTGTTTCCCACCCCTCAAAGGAAGTGGAGTGCAATCTGCAAGGCCTCTGGATGATGGTGGTCCAGACCACGCTAGGAAGCCGTTGGTGGAGCCGACCCGAGAGTTGACAAACCACTTAAGACGGCGGCGATGGCGCCCTACCCTTTATGCCCTGCCCCGCGACTGGTTGTCTGCCAGCTTCATGACCCGCTAGCGCCAGCCTCGGGGGCCGTGGGGCAATTTCCCCCACGGGGTGGTAAGGGTCAGCGCAGGACAGTGGGGGGTTGCCGCACATGGCGATGATGGTCATGGCAGCACCTCTGCAAACTCCCGGCAATTTCCCGGGAGCCAGTAGTGTCCAACACCTCCGCTCCCCCCTCCCCCCTCCCCCACTCTCCCTCCCCCCGGAGGCGCTAACGGGTTTCTAAAAAAGGGGCAATTTTGTCCCCAAAGATTTGTACTGAGTATAACTCCCATGGCTACCAGTTTCTTTACACTCAGTGTATGTTATCGCGTTGGTATCTCTCCCTTTACATGGAACGTAGCCTCACGCTGGGTTCTCCCTCTTTCACTTACACATTCACCATTGGATAATGTCTTTCTTTCATTCACAGGTATCCTATTAATGATGACCATTTGTGACCAAACGGATGTTTATGAATTTCTGCCCTCAAAAAGACGAACAGATCTCTGCCATTATTATGAAAAGTTCCAAGACCAGGCCTGTACGATGGGTGCTTACCACCCACTGATGTTTGAGAAAAATCTGGTGAAACGTATAAACCGCGGTTCGGATAAGGAGATCTACAGTCAAGGCAAAGTCACACTACCCGGGTTTAGAACATTCAGATGTCCCAATACAGAATAAATGTAGTGTGGCGAGCTGTCAGTCCTTTGATTCATTATCCTGCACACCTCAATTATAGTTCATGTTTGTAAAATCAATTTGATATTCTGTTTATCGTTTTTAAATTGCAGTAAATCTCTTTTGAATGTAAGCACATTAAGGGGATAATTTTCAACATCTCCACCTTTGTGCATCTCACCTTATTCCACGCCCTCACCTCTCATTTAAAATTTTCGATCTCTAGCACCCATACACCTCTTTGTCTCTAAGATTGAGACCATCCGTTCAGCCACTTCCCTTCCTTCCCCTAGCACATTGGATCAAACTTCCTCTCAGGCTCCCCCCTGCCCTAGCCCTGAACTCGCATCTTTCTCCAGTTTCTCTCTAATCTCCCCTCATGACCTCTCCGTGTTCCTCTTGTCCATGAGACCCAATTCTTGCTCCCTCAACTCTATTTCCACCAATCTACTGGCCACCCAACTACCTTTTTTGGCTCCCATGTTAGCTAACAGTGTTAACAGTTCTCCTCAGCTACTGTTCCCCTCTCGCTCAAATCCCTCCTCGTCCTCCTTGATTTGTCTGCAGCCTTTGACACGGTTGACCACTCCATCCTTCTCCAAAGCCTCTCCACCACCGTCCAGCTGGGTGGGACTGCACTCACCTAGTTTCATTCTTATCTATCTAATCATAACCAGAGCATCACCTGCAATGGCTTCTCTTTCTGCTCTCTCATCGTTACTTCTGGTGTCCCCCAAGGATCTATCCTTGGCCCTCTTTCTCTTTCTCATCTACATGCTGCTCCTCAGTGACATCATCCAAAAACACAGCGTCAGTTTCCACATGTACACTGATGACACCCAGCTCTACCTCACTACCACTTCTCTCGATCTCTCCACTGTCTCTAAATTGTCAGACTGCTTGTCCGACATCCAATTCTGGATGAGCAGAAATTTTCTCCAATTAAAAATTGGGAAGATCGAAGCCATTGTCTTTGGTCCCCGCCACAAATCACGTTCCCTAGTCCACGACTCCATCCCTTTCCACTCTAGGCTGCAGAGCGACTTGGATAGGTTAGGTGAGTGGGCAAATGCATGGCAGATGAAGTATAATGTGGATAAATGTGAGGTTATCCACTTTGGTGGTAAAAACAGAGAGACAGACTATTATCTGAATGGTGACAGATTAGGAAAAGGGGAGGTGCAAAGAGACCTGGGTGTCATGGTACATCAGTCATTGAAGGTTGGCATGCAGGTGCAGCAGGCGGTTAAGAAAGCAAATGGCATGTTGGCCTTCATAGCAAGGGGATTTGAGTACAGGGGCAGGGAGGTGTTGCTACAGTTGTACAGGGCATTGGTGAGGCCACACCCTGGAGTATTGTGTATAGTTTTGGTCTCCTAACCTGAGGAAGGACATTCTTGCTATTGAGGGAGTGCAGCGAAGGTTCACCAGACTGATTCCCGGGATGGCGGGACTGACCTATCAAGAAAGACTGGATCAACTGGGCTTGTATTCACTGGAGTTCAGAAGAATGAGAGGGGACCTCATAGAAACATTTAAAATTCTGACGGGGTTAGACAGGTTAGATGCAGGAAGAATGTTCCCAATGTTGGGGAAGTCCAGAACCAGAGGTCACAGTCTAAGGATAAGGGGTAAGCCATTTAGGACCGAGATGCGGAGGAACTTCTTCACCCAGAGAGTGGTGAACCTGTGGAATTCTCTACCACAGAAAGTTGTTGAGGCCAATTCACTAAATATATTCAAAAAGGAGTTAGATGAGGTCCTTACTACTAGGGGGATCAAGGGGTATGGCGAGAAAGCAGGAATGGGGTACTGAAGTTGAATGTTCAGCCATGAACTCATTGAATGGCAGTGCAGGCTAGAAGGGCCGAATGGCCTACTCCTGCACCTATTTTCTATGTTTCTATGTTTCTAAATGCAAAGAGAACAAAGATATATGGAAATGTGATTAACAGGTTGCGGTCCCGATAATTTCAATGGCCATGCTCCAATAATTATAATTGTAAAATTTTCTTGCTCTTTATTTAAAATTTCTCGCCTTTTAACTTTTTTCATTGGGTTCTTTTGTCGGGGTTATCAGAAAGCAACTTTACTTTTTAAAATGTTAAATTGTAAGCCCATAGTTGCCAACATGGATAGCTGGTGGCAGGAGGGCAAAGATTTTCTCAGTTCATTTATGGTAAAATGCTAAATATGAGTATGAAGGACCCATAATGATAACAGAGGAAATCGTCCCCCTTCCTGGGACCACACACTGCCTTATATTAAGCTTTGGATGAAGTTGTCAATTGAACTACATGGACTCATGTCTATTGTTTGCATATTACCTTCACTCACCCTTCTTCATCTAACTCTATCAGCATAACCATCAATTCTTTTCTCCCTCTTGTGTTTATCTAGCTTCCCCTTAAATGCATCTCTGCTATTTGTCTCAAGTACTCCTTGTGGCATCAAGTTCCACATTCTAACTACTGTAGCGCAAAAAGAAAAAAAGAAAGACTTGCATTTATATAGCACCTTTCACGCCCACTGGATGTTTTCAAAGTGCTTTACAGCCAATGAAGTACTTTTAGAGTGTAGTCACTGTTTTAAAAAGATCCATTGGGTCTTTCTGATGTGTGAAAAATTTGATTCAATCAGAAAAAAGTCTTACTTGGCTCAACTTTTTCAGGAGCCAATCAGAAGACATTTTACCACTATCCCAGTTGCACTGATTGATTCTGCCAGTCAATGAAAACCTATTTGACCACTATTCACTTAATTTACTGTCTTTGACACATCTCTCACAAATCACAGCACAGTAATCTGCCAATGGTCTTTGTATTTCAATGAAGCCAGAATGGAATACAGAGACTGTCTTAAAAAGAAAAACTAAACTTATGAAAAAGTTGCTTCCATGTAGTTTATATTCTTTGTTTTAAGATTTGTACTAGAGATTTAAACAGTAAAGGTTTTGAAATTAAAATGAATTCATAGTCTTAATAAGACTTTTTCTTCCTTTAAATTTTAATTTGCAATCTGGAATTTTCAAATCTGGAAATATCAGACAGATGTAAATGATCAGATTAAATTGTCTGTTATAGTTTGTTGCATTCTCAACCCCAAGCCTATCTCAGTGACAAGTATTTAATCACATTGTTTGGGATAAGATTCTAAACTATTTGACTTCCTGTCTTGTAAATGCCATTAAAGAATCATTGAAAAATAATGGATTAATATTGGGGTAGCAATTCATCTTGGGGAGGCGCGTTGAATCTTGAATGTAAATATCGTGATTCCTTTTGCCTGTAGTGCTCCCTGTAGTACTTGTGGAAAAATAAATTAAATTAATTTGTAGTGTTTTAAATGAATTCTTCATTAGTGAAGTATCCTTACCACTGCATGTTGTATAGAACTGGTGGTTTAGTGAGGGGCTAATATGATTGTAAAAACATGTCTGTTAGATTTTATATGTGTGAAAATTTTGTTTGAGATGATATTCAACAGCAATTTAATAAATCACTGGATGAGATGTGTTAATGACCAACATCTTGAGATATTTTAGTCTATGTTATCATTTCATGTGTTCTATAGCACCATTTGTATAGCTGTTCTAATTGCTATTTGATTAACAGGAACCACAGATCCTCTTTAAGTAGTACTCAGCAATGTCATTAACTTCAAAAGGACCTTCCAAATAAGGAAGCAGGGGGGTCGGCTGCACAAAAAGCACATTTCTATAAATTCTGGTTATTGAGAAAAAATGATTGTTGTGGAGTTCAATGAAATCTCAAACCTGGTGCCATTTGAAAGGCAAAAGCAAAGAGTTAAAAACATAATAGGGGCAAAATTGGGTGCCTTTGCACCTCATTCTCGCGGGTGGTTTTGATAGTACGGTTGGGAGGGCTTTAAACTAGCTTGGCAGGGGGATGGGAACCCAGGAGAGGGCTCTGAGCTAGTTAGAGTGGGTAAGAGCTCAGATGAACAGAACCCCAAGAAATGATGCAAAAGGCAGGAGGCAACAGAGCAGAGTAGCACTTGGGGTAAGTGTAAACCACAAGGGACAATATGTATTAATATAAAGGGGCTGCAGGAGGGGTCAAAACTAAAAATCATGGTTTAAAAACTAGTATTAAAACACTTTACCTAAACGCACGCAGCATTCGAAACAAAGTAAATGAGTTGACGGCACAAATCATTACAAATGGGTAGGATTTGGTGGCCATTACAGAAACGTGGTTACAGGGTGGCCAAGACTGGAAATTAAACATACAGGGGTATCTGATAATTCGGAAAGATAGACAAGAAGGGAAAGGAGATGGGGTAGCCCTGTTAATAAAGAATGATATCAGGGCAGTTGTGAGAGACGATATTGGCTCGAATGAAGAAAATGTTGAATCATTGTGGGTGGAGATTAGAGATAGGGGAAAAAGTCACTGGTGGGCGTAGTTTATAGGCACCCAAATAATAACTTCACGGTGGGGCGGATAATAATCAAGGGAATAATAGAGGCATGTGAAAAAGGAACGGCAATAATCATGGGGGATTTTAATCTACATATCGATTGGTCAAATCAAATCGCACGGGGTAGCCTTGAGGAGGAATTCATAGAATGCATACGGGATTGTTTCTTAAAACAGTATGTTACAGAACCTACACGGGAGCAAGCTATCTTAGATCTGGTCCTGTGTAATGAGACAGGAATAATAAACGATCTCCTAGTAAAAGATCCTCTCGGAATGAGTGATCACAGTATGGTTGAATTTGTAATACAGATTGAGGGTGAGGAAGTAGTGTCTCAAACGAGCGAACTATGCTTAAACAAAGGGGACTACAGTGGGATGAGGGCAGAGTTGGCTAAGGTAGACTGGGAACACAGACTAAACGGTGGCACAATTGAGGAACAGTGGAGGACTTTTAAGGAGCTCTTTCATAGTGCTCAACAAAAATATATTCCAGTGAAAAAGAAGGGTGGTAAGAGAAGGGATAACCAGCCGTGGATAACCAAGGAAATAAAGGAGAGTATCAAATTAAAAACCGATGCACATAAAGTGGCCAACGTTAGTGGGAAACTAGAAGATTGGAAAAACTTTAAACGACAGCAAAGAATGACGAGGAAATCAATAAAGAAAGGAAAGATAGATTATGAAAGTAAACTTGCGCAAAACATAAAAACAGATAGTAAAAGCTTTTACCGATATATAAAACGGAAAAGAGTGACTAAAGTAAATGTTGGTCCCTTAGAAGATGAGAAGGGGGAAATGTGGAAATGACTGAGACCGTAAACAATTATTTTGCTTTGGTCTTCACAGTGGAAGACACAAAAACCATGCCAAAAATTGCTGGTCATGGGAATGTGGGAAGGGAGGACCTTGAGACAATCACTATCACTAGGGGGGTAGTGCTGGACAGGCTAATGGGACTCAAGGTAGACAAGTCCCCTGGTCGTGATGAAATGCATCCCAGGGTATTAAAAGAGATGGCGGAAGTTATAGCAGATGCATTCATTATAATCGACCAAAATTCTCTGGACTCTGGGGAGGTACCAGTGGATTGGAAAGCAGCTAATGTAACGCCTCTGTTTAAAAAAAAAAGGGTCAGACAAAAGGCAGGTAACTATAGGTCGGTTAGTTTAACATCTGTAGTGGGGAAAATGCTTGAAACTATCATTAAGGAAGAAATAGCGGGACATCTGGATAGGAATAGTGCAATCAAGCAGACGCAACATGGATTCATGAAGGGGAAATCATGTTTAACTAATTTACTGGAATTCTTTGAGGATATAACGAGCATGGTGGATAGAGATGTACCGATGGATGTGGTGTATTTAGATTTCCAAAAGGCATTCGATAAGGTGCCACACAAAAGGTTACTGCAGAAGATAAAGGTACGCGAAGTCAGAGGAAATGTATTAGCATGGATAGAGAATTGGCTGGCGAACAGAAAGCAGAGAGTTGGGATAAATGGGTCCTTTTCGGGTTGGAAATCTGTGGTTAGTGGTGTGCCACAGGGATCGGTGCTGGGACCACAACTATTTACAATATACATAGATGACCTGGAAGAGGGGACAGAGTGTAGTGTAACAAAATTTGCAGATGACACAAAGATGAGTGGGAAAGTGGGTTGTGTAGAGGACACAGAGAGGCTGCAAAGAGATTTGGATAGGTTAAGCGAATGGGCGAAGGTTTGGCAGATGGAATACAATGTCAGAAAATGTGAGGTCATCCACCTTGGGGAAAAAAAAACAGTCAAAGGGAATATTATTTGAATGGGGAGAAATTACAACATGCTGCGGTGCAGAGGGGGTCCTTGTGCATGAATCCCAAAAAGTTAGTTTGCAGGTGCAGCAGATAATCAGGAAGGCGAATGGAATGTTGGCCTTCATTGCGAGAGGGATGGATTACAAAAGCAGGGACGTCCTGCTGCAACTGTACAGGGTATTGGTGAGGCCGCACCTGGAGTACTGCGTGCAGTTTTGGTCACCTTACTTAAGGAAGGATATACTAGCTTTGGAGGGGGTACAGAGACGATTCACTAGGCTGATTCCGGAGATGAGGGGGTTACCTTATGATGATAGATTGAGTAGACTGGGTCTTTACTCGTTGGAGGATGAGGGGTGATCTTATAGAAACATTTAAAATAATGAAAGAGATAGACAAGATAGAGGCAGAGAGGTTGTTTCCACTGGTCGGGGGGACTAGAACTAGGGGGCACAGCCTCAAAATACAGGGGAGCCAATTTAAAATCAAGAACCAAATTTCTTCTCCCAGAGGGTTGTGAATCTGTGGAATTCTCTGCCCAAGGAAGCAGTTGAGGCTAGCTCATTGAATGTATTCAAATCACAGATAGATAGATTTTTAACCAATAAGAGAATTAAGGGTTATGGGGAGCGGGCGGGTAAGTGGAGCTGAGTCCACGGCCAGATCAGCCATGATCTTGTTGAATGGCAGAGCAGGCTCGAGGGGCTAGATGGCCTACTCCTGTTCCTAATTCTTATGTTCTTATGTTCATTAATGTCCCAGGGGTCGCTAATGGGGCGCAAATATGACATCGACTCCTGCCATATTCAGCAGGAGATTTGTGGCGGCGCTGCAGCGTGGTGCCCCGGTTTCCTTCAGCTGGAGATCGTGACATTGCCGTGCGTGTCGCCCCGGACCCGAAATTGCTTTCCGTCCCCTGCAGCAGCGGCAGATGAAAACACCGACAACTGCAGGAAGCGTGCATCGGGCGATCGGGGGCGATGATTAAAGGCGAGGTGGCCAAGGTAAAAACTTACCTTTTTTCTTAAAGTTTTTTTTCCACAGGTTCGTGCTCACGATTGATCAGCCCGGCACTCTGCTTGAGTGCCGGGCTGATCGCGTGGGATCGCGGCTGCCTTGGTGGTCCAGGTAGGTACGTTTTATTTTACAGAGTCTGCAGTGATGGCCCTTTAAGGAAGGGAAAGAACCTCTTAAAGCGGCAGTGCTGCTCCACTCACCGCCCTGCCTGCTGCCGATTGTGCTCCAAGAAGGAAGTGGAGCACTTGATTTAGTCCTCCACTTCCTGGAGCGCAAACGCCAAATTTTTTAAAGTTTTAAATCGTTAGTGCCTGGTGCTAACTTTTAAAAGTTAGCGCCCCAAACATGGCGATAGTGAATTTATCGCCAAATAATCTCTTGTATTCGTCTTATGGTCCAACTAAAGAGCTAAAAGGCACAATCATACTAATAGCACATATTAAGTCAATAGAGATTAACCAGAAGGTAGCACTATCAAGTACTACAATAAAACAATATATTTTATAGGCAAAGATACGTACAAATTGGGGGTGGTGGATGGAAGCCTGGGGCAAAGGAGCTCAAGGTATCCCTTTGGGGCCAGGAGGAACATGCCTGGCCCATACGGAACCATTAAAAAAATAAATAAATAACTAAAAAATAATGTTTTTAAAAAGCCACTACCCAGGTCTGGATCCATGCTGCAGCCAACTTTTGCTGGCAGGCCGGAGATCGTACAGGCCGTAGTTGGGCCCGCGGTTAAAATGACATGCACATCCCGATGACAGCATCAGAACGCAATACTGCCTTTTAAATCGGGCCCCTACCACTGAGGCGGATGGCCTTCCCGTGCCTGAAATCCAGTAAGCAAGAATTGGGGTGGGCTGGGATTGCATTGGGAACACAGAACAAAGTACTCCATTATCTTAACGCCCCACCCCCCCACACTGTTCCCTGTGGGTGAGCGGAGTTAAAATCGTTCTTCTAGCTTCTAAACCAGGAGAAATATAAGTGCCATTTACACTGAGGGTTTCCTGTAGACCAAGTTTGACTAAGGAAAGTGCACTGATGGTGTCCATGGTTTGGATTGCCAGTTGGTTCATCCCAGTCTCCTGACCAATAAAGATATTGTGGAGCAGTGAAGGTAGGAGCTATGTAAAGGAGAGGAAATTATATTTTAAAGCAAAAGATATTTTATTAACAAAAAAGCCTCTGGTTAATATTGGAATCAAATCTTTTATTTTTGTGCAACAGTTCAATATTGGTCGATGGCCCATGAAAACTTGTATAGCTTGATCTTCTTATCAAGGAGACCCATTTTTGTGAGACAGTGGCTGGAATTTAAATGTTTTGACCCGCCAGGAGCAGGAGTGACAGGGGTGGGCCCGGTAGAGTGTGTGACATCATGTACAGGTTCCCCACCAGGAAGTCAGCCAGTAGGGCAGGGAACACTGGACAGGAGGCCGCAACCACTGGTAGGTACGAGCTCTGACAGGTGGGGGTTTCGGGGTCTGTGTGGCTAGGCTGATGTGGGGGCCAGTATCAAACAATCAGTTAAATGAGACAGAACTGAAAGATATTAGTGATGAACAGCATTTAAAAAGAAAGAAAACGGAAGAGGGTGGGAAATGCACACGTGCATGCAACAAATACACTTTTAAAGTATTTAAGTGGAAAACGGGCAATGGTTAAATGGCAGAATTGATAGCAGCATGACACTGTAGGAGGCATTAAGAAAGAATGTGTGCTGTCGCTTGCAGGGTGAGGGAGGGTGGGTGTGTTTTTTTTTGTTGTCTTAGTACTTTGTGGAGTTTTATTGGAGCTGGTGTATTTGGTCATCGCCTTTGGTCCCTTCCGACATGGTGTGTTTGGCCAGCCCCCGGGCAGCAGCAGGTGCTTGGCAGTCTGGATCTCCCGGGAGCTGATTGCCAACTCTTGTTGCAATCGGCCAGGCAGGACTTCATGATGCCCATGGCCTTGGACAAGATGCCTGTGTCGGGCTGAACCTGCTTCATCACTTTGTAGATGTAGATGGAGTAACGATCTTTTCTCGACTTTCTCCTTGCTGCTCTTTGCTGGTGCTTTATGCAGGGTTTTCTTGGCACCTTTCTTGGGATTTGTTTACTTCTCCTCAGGCACCCTCCCGGATGTGCTTCCTCCACTTACGGCGGTCTTCGGCCAGGGACTCCCAGGTGTCAGTGGGGATGTTGCACTTTATCAGGGAGACTTTGAGAGTGTCCTTGTAGTGTTTCCGCTGCCCACCTTTGGCTCGTTTGCCGTGAAGGAGTTCTGAGTAGAGCGCTTGCTTTGGGAGGCTCGTGTAGAGAGGGACCTGGGTGTCCTTGTACACCAGTCATTGAAAGCAAACATGCAGGTGCAGCAAGCAGTTAAGAAGGCAAATGGTATGTTGGCCTTCATTGCAAGAGGTTTTGAGTACAGGAGCATGGATGTCTTAATACAGTTATACAGGGCCTTGGTGAGACCGCAGCTGGAGTATTGTGTGCAGTTTTGGTCTCCTTTACTTGCCATAGAGGGAGTGCAGCGAAGGTTAACCAGATGGATTCCTGGGATGGCAGGACTGTCGTATGAGGAGAGATTGGGTCGACTAGGCCTGTATTCACTAGAGTTTAGAAGAATGAGAGGGGATCTCATTGAAACATATAAAATTCTGACTGGGTTGGATAGACTGGATGCGGGGAAGTCTAGAACAAGGGTTCACAGTCTCAGGATACGGGGTAGGAAATTTAGGACTGAGATGAGAAGAAATTTTTTCACTCAGAGGGTTGTGAACCTGTGGAATTCTCTACCACAGAAGGCTGTGGAGGCCAAGTCACTGGATATATTTAAGAGGGAGATAGATTTATAGAAACAAAAGGCATCAAGGGGTATAGGGGAAAAATGGGAATATGGTGTTGAGATAGAGGACCAGCCATGATCATATTGAATAGCGGTGCAGACTCGAAGGGCTGAATGGCCTACTACTGCTCCTTCTTTCTATGTTTCTATATTCAAACTCAATTTCACACACACAGGAAAAAAAGGTAGGGGTGTGTTGGTGTTTGAGGTGGAATATTTTGCTGATCCTTGGTGTTGACCTGACTTTTCTCCTTCCTGGTTCTTGGGCCACTGAAGCCAGCTTGTCATGCTTCATTTCCGACCTGCCTCAGCTATTTGTTCACATTGTCTTGTAAATGTCTTTAATTTCTCTCATTATGCCTCCTGTTAGCTCATATTTTCCCTCCCCCATTCTTTTTATTTTGTTCCTTTCTAAAGGCTGTTATATCTGTAATTTCTTCCAGATCTGAAAGAAAAAAAATAATATAGCGCCTTTCACGACCACATGACGTCCCAAAGCGCTTTACAGCCATTGAAGTAATTTTGAAGTGTAATCACTGTTGTAATGTAGGAAAAGTGGCAGCAATTTGTGCATAGCACGCTCCCACAAACAACAATGACCAGATAATCTGTATTTGTTATGCCGATTGAGGGATAAATATTGGCCAGGACACCGGGGATAATTCCCCTGCTCTTCTTCAAAATAGTGCCCTGGACCTTTTACGTCCACCTGAGAGAGAGCAGACGGGGCCTCGGTTTAAAGTCTCATCCGAAAGACAGCACCTCCAACAGTGCAGCACTCCTTCAGCGTCTGTTTTAGATTTTTGTGCTCAATTCTCTAGAGTGGGACTTAAACTTCTGACTCAGAGGCGAGAGTGCTACCCACTGGCCACTGGAGAAAGAATACACACCTGAAACATTAACTTAACTGTTCTCATATAATCACAGAAATTTACAGCACAGAAGGAGACCATTTGGCCCATCGTGTTCGTGCTGGCTGACAAAGAGCTATCCAGCCTAATCCCACTTTCCAGCTCTTGGTCCGTAACCTTGCAGGTTACGGCACTTCAAGTGCACATCCACAAATGCTGCACAACATGCTGAATGTTTCCAGCAGTTTTTGTTTTTTCTGATTTACAGCATCAGCAGTTTTTTTAACATTAAAACTCACTTGCTCAGCTGGAGTTACATCAATAAGAGAGCAGCTCGGCTCTTTGGCAGAGCGTTTTCTTTTCCATGTGGATTTTGTTGCCGTTGTTACATTAATTGAGTCAGCATTGCTACTGATGGAAGAAGGCTAACTGGGAGTACAGGCTCCACCCCAACAGCCAATGCTGAGTTTTGAAACTGCGCATTAATCAGCTAATACTGAGCTTGGTGGTAACGGTCAGGCATTCAAATCCACCATGACAAATTGTGAAATTGAGGTCAATAAGTCTGTTAGCTTGTGGGCTAGCACTGCAAAAATGACCCTAAAAAGATGGCAGATTGGCGTAAAACCCCAAATAGTTCTCAAATATCTTTCAGGGGAATGGAAACTGCAAACCCTACTCTGGCCGACTCTAATCCCACAATGTGTGGTCGACTCTGAAGCAGCTTCAATGGAAAACTAGGAATGAGCAATGACTGCAGCCTTGCCAGTACCACCCACATCCTGAGAACACATGAAAAATACCCAGAATGTTTTATTAACCTAACATTTGGAAACATGCTAAGAGAACTGAATTCAGTCTGTTTGGATCTGGGTGACAAATCTAAGCTCAGTAACACAAACACTCCTGATAACCAAGGTAAGAATATTATGGTCCCGATTTTCCTGAAAGCTTGCACCAGCGTAATGGCGCACCATTATTCTAGCACAGATTTTCCGGAAAATTATGGGATATGTGACGTTTGCCGTTACTTACACCACATCAAAATCTCTTGGGACATTTGCACCGCTCCGCCATCACCCTCACCAAAACTTAATTATCAAAGCACTGGAAAACAGAGCCGCTCGTTAACTTCATTAAGTGTTACACACATAAGAAAAACATCTCTGCATATCACCAGCACTTTCCCAAATATTAGAATTATCATTGTACTTGTTATGTATGCAACCCTATGTAACCAGCATTCTACCGCCACCAGAGGGTGTATCTGTTGGAGTCCCAAGGAATCCCAGCATCCCTTGGGAGCACTGTATATAAGCAAGCTTCCCATGCTGTACCAACACTCTGGAGTTAGAATAAAGAGACTAAGGTCACACTTATTCATGTCTACAGTACTCAATCACGTTACTTTATTCCTGGACATAACAACTGGTGATGAGATAACGAACCATCATGCAAAAATGCAGAGAACTGTTGGTATCCTGGAGAAATTCTCAGAAGGGGATGATTGGGAGGCCTTCGTGGAGCGAGTCGACCAATACTTCGTGGCCAACGAACTGGAAGGGAGTGTGAACTCTGCCAAACGAAGGGCAATCCTCCTCACTGTCTGCGGGGCAACAACCTATGGCCTCATGAAGAATGTTCTTGCTCCGTTGAAACCAACAACCAAATCGTATGAAGAACTGTGCACACTGGGCCGGGAGCACCTAAATCCGAAGGAGAGCATTCTGATGGCAAGGTATCGATTTTATACATGTCAACGGTCTGAAGGCCAGGAAGTGGTGAGCTACGTTGCCGAATTAAGGCGCCTTGCAGGACATTGTGAATTTGATGGATTCCTGGAGCAAATGCTAAGAGACTTTTTTGTGCTTGGCATTGGCTATGAGGTTATCCTTCACAAACTATTTACTCTTGAAACACCAAACCTGAGCAAAGTCATACGATAGCCCAGGCAATTATGTCCACCAGCGATAACACCAAATGAATTTCGCAGCATAAAGATGTTTCAGGAAGTACTGTACACAAAGTAACATCATTTTCAGGCAGGAATGCATATGGCAGAACATACACGCCTTCAGCTGTACGACCTCAGATGACTCAGATTCCGCCATCAAGCGTTAATGCGAGGCAGTTAACACCTTGTTGGTGCTGCAGAGGTGATCATCGAACCCATCAATGCTGCTTCAAACACTGCGTGCAAAGGCTGTGGAACAATGGAACACCTCCAGTGAATGTGCAGACGAGCTGCAAACACTGCAAACCACCACATTGCAGAGGAAGACCGATCCATGGCGGATCAAACTGAGCTAGAGACTCAAACCGAGGAGGCAGAAGTGTACGGGGTGCACACCTTCACCATGAAATGTCCACCGATCATGTTAAAAGTTGAACTGAACGGAATTCCAGTATCCATGGAATTGGACACGGGTGCGAGTCAGTCCCTCATGAGCAAAAAGGCCTTTGACAGGCTGTGGTGCAACAAGGCCCACAGGCCCAAGCTCCGCCTCATTCACACCAAACTAAGGACTTACACCAAGGAACTAATCCCTGTAATTGGCAGCGCAGCTGTAAAAGTCTCCAATGATGGAGCAGTGCACAAATTACCTCTATGGATAGTACCAGGAGATAGCCCCACACTGTTCGGCAGAAGCTGGCTGGGAAAAATCCACTGGAACTGAGACGACATCCGAGCGCTTTCGTCCGTCGGCAACACCTCGTGCCCAGGTTCTGAGCAAGTTTCCGTCGTTGTTTGAGTCAGGCATCGGAAGTTTCTCGGAGGCGAAGGTGTAGATCCACTTGATTCCCGGTACACAACCCATCCATCACAAGGCACGGGCGGTGCCATATATAATGTGAGAGAAAGTGGAGATTGAGCTAGACAGGCTGCAATGAGAGGGCATCATCGCGCCGGAGGAGTTCAAGTGGGCCAGTCCGATTGTTCAGGTTCTCAAGGGCGATGGCACGGTCAGAATTTGCGGGAACTATAAAGTAACGTTAACCATTTTTCATTGCAGGACCAGTCCCCACTACCCAAGGCAGAGGATCTATTTACGATGCTGGCTGGAGGAAAGATGTTCACCAAGTTGGACCTGACCTCGGTCTAGATGACACAGGAGCTGGCGATATCTTTGAAAGGCCTCACCTACATCAATACGCACAAAGGTCTGTTCATCTACAATAGATGCCCGTTTGGGATTCGATAGGCCACGGCTATTTTTCAAAGGAACATGGAGAGTCTGATAAAGTCGATTCGGCACACCGTGGTTTTCCAGGACGACATACTGGTCACAGGTCGGGACACCATGCTCGAAGTGTGTTTTCCTGGTGCTGGAGGTCGAGTTCCTAGGGAGAAGAATAGCGGCAGACGGTATCAGACCCACCGACGCCAAGACGGAGGCCATCAAGAACACGCCGAGACCACAGAAAGTGACGGAGCTGCGGTCCTCAATTATTTTGGTAATTTCCTACCCGGGTTAAGCACCTTGCTAGAACCTCTACACGTGTTGCTATGCAAGGGAGATGATTGGGTATGGGGGAAATCACAAGAGGCTGCTTTTGAGAAAGCCCAAAATCTGTTATGTTCCAACAAACTGCTTGTTCTGTATGATCCTTGTAAACGTTTAATGCTAGCTTGCGATGCATCTTCGTACGGGGTTGGGTGTGTGTTAAAACAAGCAAACGAATCAGGAACACCGCAACCGGTCGCTTATGCATCCAGGAGCTTCTCCAAGGCCAAAAGGGCCTACAGCATGATTGAAAAAGAAGCTCTGGCATGCATTTATGGAGTATCTGTTTGGGCTTAAGTTTGAGTTAGAAAATGACCATAAGCCGCTCATATCGCTATTCTCAGAGAGCAAAGGTATCAATACCAATGCCTCTGGTCGCATCCAAAGATGACTATTCCAAAGAAAACTATTTAATTCGCTACAGGCCAGGCACAGAGCACTGCGCTGATGCTCTCAGTTGGCTACCATTGCCCACCACCGAAATGGAAATGGCACAGCCTGCAGACTTGCTCTTGGTGATGGATGCATTTGAAAACGAAAAGTCACCCGTTACGGCCCGCCAGATCAGGACCTGGACCAGCCAGGATTCTTTACTGTCCCTTGTAAAAAACGATGTCCTCCATGGGAGCTGGTCCAGCGTCCCAGCGGAGATGCATGAAGCGATCAAACCATTCCAGCGGCGTAAAGATGAAATGTCCATACAGGCGGACTGACTTTTGTAGGGTAATCACGTGGTTTTGCCAAAGAAAGGCAGGGAAATGTTCGCACGTGACCTACTCAGTATCCACCCAGGCATAGTAATGATGAAAGCTGTAGCCAGATCCCATGTGTGGTGGCCCGGCATCGACTCAGATTTGGAGTCTTGCGTGCGCCAATGCAATACTTGCTCTCAACTGATCAATGCACCCAGGGAGTCCCCACTAAGTTTGTGGTCATGGTCCTCCAAACCGTGGTCTAGGATCCATGTTGACTTCGCTGGCCCATTTCTAGGCAAAATGTTCTTCGTTGTTGTGGATGCTTATTCCAAGTGGATTGAGACAGTAATATCTGTAAGCATGTCTACTACCATCATCAAAAACCTACAAGCCATGTTTGCTACGCATGGCCTGCCTGATGTCCTTGTCAGCGCTGAATTCAAGGAATTTGTGACCCGCAATGGGATCAAGCACGTCACATCTGCCCTGTTCAAGCCCGCATTCAATGGCTAGGCAGAACGGGCAGTCCAAACCATCAAGCAAAGCTTGAAATGCGTATTGGAAGGCTCTCTGCAGACCCACCTGTCCTGAGTCCTGCTCAGCTACCACACCAGATCCCACTCGCTCACCGGGGTTCGCCCAGCCGCGCTGCTCATGAAAAGGGCGCTCAAAATAAGGCTCTCTCTCGTCCACCCTGATTTCCATGATCACATCGCTTGCAGGCGGCATCAACAAAGCATGTACCATGATCGCCCAAATTTGTCACGCGATATTGAAATCAATGACCTTGTATATGTACTCAACTGTGGACGTGGTCCCTAATGGCTTGCTGGCACTGTCGAAGCAAAGAAGGGAGTAGGGTGTTTCAGGTCAAACCCACCAATGGACTAACTTGCAGAAAACATTTGGACCAAACCAAACTGCGATTCACAGACAGCCACGAGCAACCTGAAGAGGACACCACCAACTTCGACCCTCCGACACACACACAAGTGGCAACCGACATCACGGTTGACCACGAAGCTGAACTCATCATCCCCAGCAGCCCAGCAAGACCAGCTGTGCAGCAGCCCAGCAAAGGCCCAACCAACTCACCTGCACCTGCATTTGTACCGAGACGATCGACTAGGGAGCGGAAAGCCCCAGATCGTCTCACCCTGTAAATAAGTGTACTATTAACTTTGGGAGGGAGTGATGTTATGTATGCAACCCTATGTACCTAGCATTCTACCGCCACCAGAGGGTGTATCTGTTGGAGTCCCAAGGGATCCCAGCATCCTTCGGGAGCACTGTATATAAGCAGGCCTCCCATGCTGTACCAACATTCTGGAGTTAAAATAAAGAGACTAAGGTCACACTTACTCACGTCTACAGTACTCAATCACATTACTTTATTCTGGACATAACAGTATTGACTTCATGTTTATGATGTATTGTGCATTAAACCCCATGAAGCTGTCCTTGAATTTGATCATGCAATGAATTAAAACTCTGAATCCTTGATAAAGTTCCCAGAAATAGTCATGATCACAATGGCCTAGTTAAAGGCCATTCATCACTTTGAGATTACAGTCTCTGAAAGGTATTCACAGGGTGGACTATTCCATGCTGAAATTTATGAAGCACAACCGGGCAGTTTAATCGCCTCTTTTAAACAGTAGTTTCCAGTTCATTGCTTCATCAAACTCTGCTATGGCGATTTAACATGGATCAACTTCTGAGGTCAGAAGGGAGAAGTGGGGACTTTGATTTGGTCACAGTTTTACATAAAATTATAAGGGCGATTAGACGGTTATGAAGGAGCAGAAATAAACTTCAGTGAAAATAGGCAGAAAAATCGACTCACTCAGAAATATGTCCATAGAGAGATTAAAGGCTAACCTGCCACAATGAGCTGACACATCAATGAAATAACTTGAGTTCTTATACTTTCAATAATTGTCACAGAAGGTGCCTTTTGTCACAGAATAATTTAAAATGTCAGCTGGATTCTATTTATTTCAAGGAAATTGTCAAAACGGTTTCAAAACTACGAGGGTCCCAAAATATCACTGGTACTTGCGCTCCTAGCCAGAAGGCAGTAATATGTGAAAACCTGGATCAGACGATAAAGTGCCTTTTAGAAATCATTCTGGTACCAGGGTTACATATGGTAAAGGTTCATAAGGGTAGAGATTCAGTTTTGGATGCAATCGGGAAATTGCGCCCAAAATGTGCTTGTAATTGTGCTGGTTCAGTTACAGTTCAAGTTTCCGCTAAAATTAATTTGCATAATCACAGACCTAAGTGGTGTGATTGGACAATTTGATATCAAATTTCAATCCTGGATAAATGCAGTAAAAGTTTAACATTGCAGCTTAGAAGATCAAATAATGTCAGACATATTGCTTGGTGAATGTACAAGTGTTCTGTTTGCTAATATCAACTAACTATTCTATGGGTGTGTGGGATAATTTGAGCAAGGGATTGGAGGAAGCAATAAATCATCTGCAAAATTACATTTGTCTACTATATCCATGACACCTATTGTGAGCAAGTAGAACAGTATATTTCCATTCAGAAATACCGTACACAACAGAACTCATTAAAGATTACTAAGTGTACGGTCCTCACTTACACAGCATCATGCCATTCATGTTAAGTTTTCACATTAATGAAGGAATTGCTGTATTTAATCATAGGAACAGGAGTAGTCCACTTGGCCCCTCAAGCATGTTCCACCATTCAATGAGATTATGGCTGATCTTTGACCCAACTCCATATACCCACCTTTTCCCCATATCCCTTAATACCTTTCGTTATGTCTTGAATAAAGAGTCAGACCAGATACTGCAAGCTCAAAGTAAGGTGTGACCGTAGTCCTTTATTACGGATCTCAGAGTGTCTTTCCAGCCTGTGAGGCCTCCTTATATACAGGTGCTCCCAAGGGATTGTGGGATCACTGGTACTTGCGCTCCCAAGGGATTGTGGCAGTCGACTGAGAGCGTCAGCACAGTTTTCTGTGCCTGGCCTGTGACGGATGGCGTAGTTCTATGCGGACAATGTGAGCGTCCATCTCTGGATGCGGGCCGATGCATTCATATTTATCCCCTTGCTTTCAGAAAAGAGGGATATAAGCGGCTTATGGTCAGTTTCCAAATCAAATTTGAGCCCGAACAGATATTGATGCACTTTCTTTATCCCGTAAACACACACTAATGCTTCTTTTTCGATCATACTGCAGGCCCTCTCAGCCTTAGACAGACTTCTGGATGCATAAGCAACCGGTTGCAATTTCCCAAATTCATTAGCTTGTTGCAATATACACCCGAACCCGTACGACGACGCATCACATGCTAGTACCAAACGTTTACATGGATCGTACAACACAAGCAATTTGTTCGAACATAACAGCTTCCTAGCTTTCTCAAAGACATTTTCTTGGCTTTTACCCCATACTCATTCATCTCCTTTACGCAGTAAAGAGTGCAGGGGTTCTAACAATGTGCTTAGACGTGGTAAGAAGTTACCAAAATAGTTCAGGAGTCCTAGAAACGATCGCAGCTCCGTCATGTTCTGTGGTCTCGGTGCGTTCTTGATTGCCTCTGTTTTCGAATCGGTGGGCCTGATGTCGTCCGCCATGATTCTTCTCCCCAGGAGCCAGGAAAACACACTTCGAGCGTTTCAGCCTGAGCCCCACATGATTAAGCCGACTAAGAACCTCCTCCAGGTTCTGCAGGTGCTCGACGGTGTCCCGACATCAGCAAGCTTTCCATGTTCCTCTGGAATATCGCCGTGGCCGATCGAATCCCAAACAGGCATCTGTTGTAAATGAAGAGACCTTTGTGCATGTTGATGCAGGTGAGGCCTTTCGATGATTCCTCCAGCTCCTGTGTCATGTAGGCCGAGGTCAAGACCAGCTTCGTGAACATTTTCCCTCCCGCCAGCGTCGCAAATAGATTGTCTGCCTTCGGTCGCGGGTATTGATCCTGCAGTGAGAAACGATTGATAGTTACTTTATAATCACCACAGATTCTGATGGTGCCGTCTCCCTTGAGGATTGAAACAATCGGACTGGCCCACTCATTGAATTCGATCGGCAAAATGATGCCATCTCATTGCAGCCTGTCCAGTTCGAGCTCCACCCTCTCATCATGTAAGTTATCGCTCTCGCCTTGTGATGGATGGGTTGGCCCCCGGAATCAAATGGACCTGCACTTTTGCTCCTTGGAACTTCCTGATGCCTGGTTTGAACAGCAAGTGGAACTTGTTTAGGACCTGGGCACATGAGGTATCGTCGACGGACGAAAACGCTCGGACGTCGTCCCAGTTCCAGCGTATCTTTCTCAACCAACTCCTGCCAAACAGCGTGGGGCCATCTCCCGGTACCACCCAGTGTGGTAACTCGTGCATCGCTCCATCGTAGGAGATCTTTACGGTAGCACTGCCAATTATGGGAATCAGTTCCTTTGTGTACGTTCTAAGTTTAGTACAAATGGGAGTCAGGACTGGCCTTGAGGACTTGCTGCACCACAATTTATCGAAAGTCTTTTTGCTCATTATGGACTGGCTTGTGCCTGTCTCCAGCTCCATGGACACCGGGAGTCCATTTAATTCAACCTTCAGCATTATCAGGGGACACTTTGTGGTAAATGTGTGCACCCCAGATACCTCTGCCTCCTCGGTCTGAGGCTCTGGTTCATCGTGATTCACCGTGGATCTGTCCTCCTCTGCAACATGGTGGTTTGCAGGATTAGTAGGATTTGCAGCTCGCCTGCACATACGTTGGAGGTGTCCCATTGTTCCACAGCTCTTGCAAACGTATCCTTTGAAGCGGCATAAATGGAAATGATGATCACCTCTGCAGCGCCAACAAGGTGTTAATGGCCTTGTATTCACCACCCTTTATGGTGGACTCGGAGTCATCTGCGGACCTACAGCTGCAGGCGTGTAAGTCCTGCCCTGTACATTTCGATTTGAAAACAATGTTACTTTGTTCACAGTACTTGCAGAAGCACTAGTGTGCTGGGAAATTTGTTTGGTATTGTCACTGGTGGCGATTAAATGCCTGGGCTATTGCTATGGCTTTACTCAAGGTTGGGGTCTCTACAGTCAAAAGTTTGCGAAGTATTACTTCATGGCCATTGCCAAGTACAAAGAAGTCCCTGAGCATGTGCTCCAAGTGTCCTTCAAATTCACAATGTCCTGCAAGGCGCCTTAGCTCGGCGACATAGCTCGCCATTTCCTGGCCTTCAGACCTCTTGTACGTGTAGAACCGGTATCTCGCCATCAGAAAGCTTACCTTTGGGTTTAGATGCTCCTGGACCAGTGTGCACAACTCATCGTATGACTTGTCTGTGGGTTTCGCTTTAGCGAGCAGATTTTTCATGAGGCCATACGTTGGTGCCCCGCAAACGGTGAGTTGGATCGCTCTTCATTTGCCAGCGTTCGTTTTTCCTTCCAGCTCATTGGCCACGAAGTATTGGTCGAGTCGCTCCACGAAGGTTTCCCAATCATCTCCCTCCGAAAATTTCTCCAGGATGCTCACGGTTCGCTGTATTGTTGCAGTGGGGTTCGTCATTTGCATCTTGTCACCAGTTGTTACATCTTGAATAAAGAGTCAGACCAGATACTGCAAGCTTAAAGTAAGTGTGACCGTAGTCCTTTATTACAGATCTCAGAGTGCCTCTCCAGCTTGTGAGGCCTCCTTATATACAGGTGCTCCCAAGGGATTGTGGGATCCCTTGGGACTCCAGGAGATAAGGCCTCTGGTGGTTAGACATGGTAATTACAGGTTTACATACATAACACCTTTGGTTAACAAAAATCTATCAATCTCAGACTTAAAATGAATAATTGACCTAGCATCAACTGCCATTTGCAAAATAGAGTTCCAAACTTCTATCACCCTTTGCATGTAGAAGTGTTTCTTAACTTCACTCCTGAAAGGCCTTATTTTTAGGCTATGTCCCCCAGTCCCCTAGTCCTAGACTCCCCAACCAACAAAAATAGTTTCTCGCTAGGGTGAGTTAGGCTAGAGTGCCTCTCTCTCCATCTCTGAGCAAACATTTGATTGAAGCTGGCAGTAAATATTAAAAGCATGGAAGGTTTATTATGGTAGACATAAGACATAAAGCATTTTAGATTTTTGTGTTAAATCTTCAGCTTCTCTTTTAGGTAATGGATTTTCTATTGAATCAATTAGCCTCACTGAACCCGATTAACATTTAAAAAAATGCCCCAGCATCCATAAGTTGTTGAAGCAAAAACGGAAAACGCTGCAAACATGCAGCAGCTCAGACAGCATCTGCAGAGAGAACAAGCAAGATAGCCCAGATTTTGCAGGGCCGATGATGGCATTCGCCATTATAAGCCCTCAGAATGGTCCCACAAGTTCCAGGTTTCCGCATGCGCTATGTATGCATGAACATCTGGAACATACGATGTATCAAGGTTCACCTTGACAGATCGTTCACATGCGTCCTAAAAGCACATTCGCTGGCGCAGATTGCCCAATTACTGCCCAGCAAATGCCTACATAACCCTTAAGTCTGGTAAAAACAAGAGTAGGGCCAACTTTTACCAGCGTAAGGGTTAAAATAAATGTTATCTTAAAATGTTTTCAATGATTAAAACATACAAAAACATTTAACATTAGTTTATGTAAATTTTGGCCTGGATTAAAATATTTAAACTTATTTTTCAAAAAATTATTTTTTTATTTTAAATGCTTAATTAAAGGGACTTTTAATTAATTTTGAACATGGGAATATTTATTTTTATTAGTGTCGTGTTAAATATTTATTTATTTGAGGATTTCTCATAAGCTTATGAGGAATCTCCCTCTGTAATTGGTTGGCCTGGCACACGTGATCCCAGGGACACTTCCAAACTGCCTGCGTCCCTTGGATCCGTGGGCCTTTCCACAGGCGTACGCCTGGAGGCCCAGGACCTGACTATTCCGAAGTCCGGGAGCCAGCTTGCATATTTTGTTCAGGTCGGAGGTGTACTCCGGAGGTACCCCTCCAACCGCAAATTTTGGCCCATTCTGAGAATGATGTCCTTACTGTACAGTATAAATGCACACGAGGCCCATGCTTGAGAGAAGGTCACTCTGTGACCAGTAACCTTCATTAGCTAGCACTCAAGTGATGAAGGTGGGTGGAGCTTCCCCTTTTATACCTGAAAGTCCAAGGTTAGGAGTGTCTCCCACAAGTTCACCACCTAGTGGTCATTGTTCTCACAATGTGCAACTTAGGTCAGTTTATACATGGGTTACAAATAATGGTTGAATACATGACATCACCTCCCCCCCAAAGTCTTATTGGGATCACAGGTTGAGTCTCTCTGGTGGTTTACGCTCCCTTGTAGAGCGCCTGAGTTGGGGCTCCGGTTGTTGGGCGCTGGCCTGAGTGTCGGCTGTTTGCAGTGCCTCAGGCCTGTCGGACTGCCCACAGTGACTGGGCTCTCCTCCCACTCGGTTCCGGTGTTCGATCATCTGTAGTGGAGTGAACTCTACATCGTGTTCTTCCTCTGCTTCTTCTATGGGGTTGCTGAACCTCCTTTTTATTTGATCCACATGTTTGCGGCAGATTTGTCCATTGGTAAGTTTAATTACCAGAATCCTATTCCCCTTTTTGGCAATCACAGTGCCTGCGAGCCATTTGGGCCCTGCAGTGTAGTTGAGGACAAAGACAGGGCCATTGACATTGATACCTCGCGCCCTCGCATTCCTGTCATGGTAGTCACATTGTGACTGACGCCTGCTCTCGACAATTTCTTTCATGGTGGGGTGTATAAGGGATAACCTGCTTTGGAGTGTCTTTTTCATTAGCAGCTCTGTGGGTGGAACCCCTGTGAGCGAGTGTGGTCGGGATCTGTAGGCCAACAGGAGGCGTGATAAGCGGGTTTGTAGGGAACCCCCTTGGAATCTGAGCATCCCCTGTTTGATTATCTGCACTGCTCGTTCTGCCTGGCTGTTTGAGGCCGGCTTGAACGGTGCCGTTCTGACATGGTTGATTCCATTGCCTGCCATAAAGTCCTGGAATTCAGTGCTTGTGAAGCACGGGCCATTGTCACTGACCAAGACATCTGGTAGACCATGGGCGGCGAACATTGCCCGTAGACTTTCATCCGTGGCAGAGGATGTGCTTGAATTTAAAATGTCACACTCGATCCATTTGGAGTAGGCATCTACTACAACCAAAAACATTTTTCCCATGAAAGGACCTGCGTAGTCCACATGGATGCGTGACCATGGCTTGGCGGGCCAGGACCAGAAGCTAAGGGGGGCTTCCCTGGGCGCATGGCCCAGCTGGGCACACGTGTTGCACCTGCGAACACAAAGTTCCAGGTCTGCATCTACCCCTGGCCACCAAACGTGTGACCTGGCAATTGCCTTCATCATGACAATGCCCGGGTGCTCATTGTGGAGTTCTCTGATAAACACCTCTCTGCCCATCTGGGGCATGACGACACAGTTTCCCCATAGTCAGCAATCGGCCTGAATCGAGAGTTCATCCCTGCGCCTGTGAAATGGTTTAAATTCCTCAGGGCATGCCCCGTACATGGCTGCCCAGTCCCCATTCAGGACACATTTCTTGACTAAAGACAGTAGCGGGTCTCTATTTGTCCAGACTTTAATCTGATGGGCTGTCACGGATGAGCCTTCGCTTTCGAAAGCTTCAACAGCTATGACCATCTCAGCAGCATGCTCGGTTGCCCCCTTAGTGGTGGCTAATGGGAGCCTGCTGAGTGCATCAGCGCAGTTTTCGTTGCCCGGTCTATGCCGAATTGTATAATCATAGGCGGCTAACGTAAGTGCCCACCTCTGTATGCGGGCCGATGCGTTTGCATTTATGGCCTTGTTGTCGGCCAAAAGAGATGTTAGGGGTTTGTGATCTGTCTCCAGCTCAAATTTCCTGCCAAACAGATACTGGTGCATTTTCTTTACTGCATATACACATGCAAGAGCCTCCTTTTCTACCATCCCGTAGCCCCTTTCTGATTGGGACAGACCTCTGGAGGCATAAGCTACCGGCTGCAACTGACCCTTGGCATTAACATGCTGCAACATACACCTGACACCATAGGACGACACATCGCACGTTAAAACAAGTTTCTTACATGGGTCATATAGCGTTAACAGATTGTTGGAGCATAACAAATTGCGTGCTCTATCAAAAGCCCTTTCCTGGCTGTCCCTCCCAGACACATTCACGACCTTTGCGTAGGAACACATGTAGCGGCTCTAACAGCATGCTCAATTTGGGTAGAAAATTACCAAAATAGTTCAGGAGCCCCAGGAACGAACGCAGCTCCATTGTGTTACAGGATCTGGATGCTCTCTGGATCACTTCCGTCTTGGACGCAATAGGTCTGATCCCGTCTGCTGCTACCCTCATCCCCAAGAATTCTACTACTGGAGCTAGGAAGACGCAGTTTGCCTTTTTCAGATGCAACCCTGCCCGGTCCAGTCTGCGTAGCACCTCCTCCAAGTTGTGGAGGTGTTCTTCAGTATCGCAACCCGTGATGAGGATGTCGTCTTGAAAAACCACCGTCCCTGGAATCGACTTGAGGAGGCTTTCCATATTTCGTTGAAAGATCGCGGCGGCTGAACGAATCCTGAACGGGCATCTGTTGTACTCAAACAACCCCTTGTGTGTCGTGATGGTGATCAGCTTCTTCGACTCACTCGCTAGCTCCTGGGTCATGTAAGCTGAGGTCAGGTCCAATTTTGAAAAAGGATGGCCACCGGATAGCATCGCAAAGAGGTCCTCCGCTCTCGGTAGTGGGTACTGGTCTTGGAGTGACACCTGATTAATGGTGGCCTTGTAATCGCCACATATCCTGACCGACCCATCCGCCTTGAGCACCGGCACGATCGGGCTCGCCCAGTCACTGAATTCGACTGGCGAGATGATGCCTTTCCTCAACAGGCAGTCAAATTCGCCTTCTAGCTTTTCCCACATCATGTACTGCACCGCTCTGGCCTTGTGGTGTACTGGCCTGGCGTCCGGGTTTATGTGAATCACTACCTTCGCCCCCATGAAAGTGCCAATGCCGGGTTGAAATAGTGAGTCAAATTTGTCCAGGACCTGTGAGCATGATACTCACTCCACAAAAGAAATTGCATTGAAATTGCCCCATTTCCAGTTCATGACAGCAAGCCAACTCCTCCCCAGCAGTGCGGGACCGTCCCCCGGGACAATCCAGTGTGGCAACTTGTTCTCCGAATCTTTATGGGTCACGACTGCCGTGGCACTGCCTAGCACCAGAATGATCTCCTTTGTGTATGTCCGTAGCTGTGCGTCAATCGGCGATAATTTTGGCCTCCTGGCCTTGGACGCCCACAACTTGTCGAACTGTTTGATACTCATCAGGGACTGGCTGGCCCCTGTGTCTAGCTCCATTGATACTGGGATGCCATTGAGGAGCACTTTCATCATTATTGGTGGCGTCCTGGTGTATGAACTGTATATGTGCTCCACATGAACTTGCTGAACTTCAGCTTCCAGCGATTTCCCCCAGTGTTCATTTGGCCTCGTAGGGCTTATATCGGGCCCATCCTCCTCGTACATCAGCCTGGCTGCAGGCTTCCTGCACATACGCGCCAAGTGACCGCTGACATTGAAATTTCTGCAGGTATATTGCTGATACCTGCAAACTCTGGCTCGGTATGTGCCTCCACACCTCCAACATGAGCCGTTGATGGAACCAAAAGGTCCATTACCAGTCGATCGTCTCTGACTGCCTCTGTGACTGTGCTTAAGTGCACAGGTGTTGATGGCCCCATTACTGGCCGCACTGTCCCTTGCGATGGCGTGAATCGCCATTCAGCTAGCCATTGTCTCTGTTGAATTCCCCCTCTGGGTTCGACTACATGTTGGGGCATGTCCGATTGCCCTTGTCTGCCTGGAGAACTGTATGCCACATTAACAATGTTGACTCCCTGTCCATTTGCTGCATTTGAGCCCAGATTTTTGTCAAACATCATTCTGGTCTCTTCCTATCCTGAGATAAAAGTCAGGGACATCAAGGCCACCATTTCCAGGGTCAAGTCTTTGGTCTCAATCAGTTTCCTGAAAATCCCAGCATGCCCGATGCCCTCAATAAAAAAGTCTCGCAGCATCTCCGCTCTGCATGTATCTGGGAACTTACATAGGCTCGCCAATCGCCGGAGATCTGCCACGAAGTCTGGAACGCTTTGCCCTTCTCACCGCCAGTGCGTATAAAACCGGTGTCTCGCCATGTGCATGCTGCTCGCTGGTTTAAGGTGTTCCCCAATCAACTTACTGAGCTCTTCAAACGTCTTGTCCACCGGCTTCTCTGGCACTAGAAGGTCCTGGATCCACAAACCGTCAGGAGATGAGCCCTGCATTTGTCGGCCGACTCCTGTTCCAACCATTCCTTAGTGATGAAACTTTGCTGCAATCTCTCAATAAAATCATCCCAATCATCCCCAACACAGTACCTCTCACCTGTGCTGCTAGTGGCCATGCTCGCGTGGTTTAAGTCCCAGTTTCTCGTCGCCAATAATATGTCCTTACTATACAGTACAAATGCACACGAGGCCCATGCTTGAGAGAAGGTCACTCTGTGACCAGTAACCTTTATTAGCTAGCACTCAAGTGATGAAGGTGGGTGGAGCTTCCCCTTTTATACCTGAAAGTCCAGGTTAGGAGTGTCTCCCACAAGTTCACCACCTAGTGGTCATTGTTCTCACAGTGTACAACTTAGGTCAGTTTATACATGGGTTACAAATGACAGTTAAATACATGACACTGAGGAAGAGTCCATACGTGAAATCTCTGGTCTGTTCTCTCCACCGATGTCGCCAAACCTACAGAGCCTTTCCAGGGTTTCTGTTTGTTTCAAATTTCCAGCATCTGCAATATTTATCTTTTTGTTCATGAGTTGTTGAATGTTCTGTTTGACCCTGAGCTGACCTTTAAACTTCACTTCTGGTCACTTTCTTTAATGGGCTCAGTGGTCATGTCACTGTATACATTTATATGGGAGTAGATCTACCTTTGTACATTCTGTTTGTTTTTTGTACATATTAAAAGATAAACCAGGGTTTGCTGTGTATCTAGACTGGACTGCTGTAAATGATTTTTGTTCTTCATTCTCAGACTGGTTTGATATGCTAATCGAGCCAGGCAGATCTCATTTCAGAATTGTGAACAACACCTGATCTCTGCCATATTTGCCAATCGTTGCTGTTTTAATGTGAGAGTCCCTTTTTCAATTGTGTCGGCGAGTCAGTGTTTTTACTGGCACTGGAGGTTGCCACTATCAAACAATCATATCATTTGAAATATGGAACTGGAGATTGTTGGAACCTGATTGGTTCCAGTCCCATCCTCCAACCTATTAGATTTTATTTTCATTGTTTCTTGCATATAAACTTCAGGCAGAAAAAATTCAATGAGTTGTTGGTTTCTCAGTGTCCCAATTACGAGTGTTTTTTACTCAGCATTTATCCCTAAATAAGTTACATGTAAAAAATAAACTTTTTATTTTCCTCCAAAGCAACTTTCTGGGGGATAGTCTTATCTGTCTTATGTGAAATTTGTTTTCTTCAATACTGGTTGCAGTTGTTTTTCAAGATAAGGTGGATGTTCCCTAGTGTGAATGTATTAAATGGTTCAATGCGACAATTCTTGTCATTCCATGTGTATAATTGCCAAGATCGGGAAATAAAATCGGGAGTGGGGTTGGACCTAATCTAAAAAAAATCTCTTCTGTGATTCGCATTCAGATTAACAGCAGACTCCAAAGCGCAAATAAATCCACCAAATTATGGCTTGTAATGGCTAGTTTGCATGGTTTTATCAGCACAATCCTCCTGAAATCAGCCAAACCAGCGTAAAAGATTGCAAAATTTTAAATACAAGTGACTGGAAATTTGGTACTGCACATTTTGAGGCATTATTCCTGGCAGGGCAGTAAGTTTGGGCGTCCTATCGAGAAATTTGGTTAAATCGCACCAAGCAGGAAAGGGGGCGCTAAATCCTTTCACTATTGATAGGCGTTTGCAAATCAGACAGTTCTCCTTGGGTGCTCCAACCGAAAATCCCAGCGCTAAAATGGAAGCTGAAATCATCATCATAGGCAGTCCCTCGAAATCGAAGAAGACTTGCTTCCATTCTAAAAATGAGTTCTCAGGTGACTGAACAGTCCAATGCGGGAATTACAGTCTCTGTCACAGATGGGACAGACAGTGGTTGAAGGAAAGGGTGGGCGGGGAGTCTGGTTTGCCGCACGCTCCTTCCACTGTCTGCGCTTGATTTCTGCATGCTCTTGGTGACGAGGCTCGAAGTGCTCAGCGCCCTCCCGGATGCTCTTCCTCCACTTAGGGCCGTCTTGGGCAGGGAGGTGCCAGTGGGGATGTTGCACTTTATCAAGGAGGCTTTGAGGGTGTCCTTGAAACGTTTCCCCTGCCCGCTTACTGTGTAGGAGTTCCAAGTAGAGCGCTTGCTTTGGGAGTCTCGTGTCGGGCATGCGGACGATGTGGCCCACCCAACAGAGCTAGTTGAGTGAGGTCAGTGCTTCGATGCTGGGGATGTTGAGCGAGAACACTGATGTTGGTGCGTCTGTCCTCCCAGTGAATTTGCAGGATCTTGCGGAGGCAGCACTGGTGGTACTTCTCCAGTGCTTTGAGGTGTCTACTGTATATGGTCTACGTCTTTGAGCCATGTAGGTGGGCGGGTATCACTACTGCCCTGTAGACCATAAGCTTCGTGCCAGATTTGAGGTCCTGGTCTTCAAACACTCTCTTCCTCAGGCGACCGAAGACTGCACTGGCACACTGGAGGCGGTGTTGGACCTCATCATCGATGTCTGCCCTTGCTGATAGTTGGCTCCTGAGGTATGGAAAATGGTCCACGTTGTCCAGTGCCGCGCCGTGGATTTTGATGACTGGGGGGCAGTGCTGTGTGGCAGGGTCAGGTTGGTGGAAGACCTTTGTCTTATGGATGTTTAGAGTAAGGCCCATGCTTTTGTATGCCTCAGTGAAGATGTTGACGATGAAATGGAAGCTGAAATGCTCATGCTTTGAAGGCCGCTATAGATCCCGGGACCAGCCGATTGTTAAAGGTGTGGTACAATAAGTATATGCATGCGCAGTTCCAACTGTGCACCCTGAGCAGAGTGAGAAAATGGAGGAGCAGGATGGTCACTAGCGTGCACACTGCTTCCCAGCCACGGTCGTTGAGGCCTTAGTATAGGCAATTGAAAGGAGGTGGCGTGTGCTGCAGCTTCCTGGGGGAAGAAGGCCCATCCCACGAGTTTTCCACAGGCTTTGGGGGGAGGTGACCCAGGATGTTTCTGCAAGAGACACGGTGCTGCGAACTGTAACACAATGTCACAAGAAGGTCAACAACCTCACTAGGAATGTTACGGTGAGTACCCTTTCTATTAATGCACCAACGCCATGATGTGAACCTCACTGTCTCACACAATGTAAAACTTTGCAATACCTGCCCTTTCACTTTGTGTTCCAGGCCATGGTCTTGGTTGGTGAAGCCACCTGAAAAGTTGAGGCTCAATTCACCAGCCTTGTTCCCTACTCAGTCTCACTCCTCCTCGCACTACCCTTTCACTGTTGATATGTATTTGCAAAACGTCAGCCTGCTCCATAATCCTAGGTGGATCTCACCTCATACCTCGTTCCCACGTGCACTATGCACAGCCACGCAGATTCTAATGGACATCTGCACACTTTCAGACAGTAGGAGCTACTCTACTATGGAAAGCACATGTGCCATACGATGAGCTGCACACACACACTTTCTTGTGTTTCTTATTGCAGGCGAAAGTGGTTCACAATCATAGAGAGCAGTAGCACGCCGGAGGTGGTGAGCCTGATATACAGGACCTCACTGAGGTTGAGGAATGAGTGATCGCCCTCATGGGCACACCAGTTGGCGCGGTGGCGAAGCAAAGCCCTCTGTGGACAGTGACGGTGTGTGAATGGCGTTTGCGACTTGTGTGCGATCCGTGACCCTTGATAGCAAATTTCCAATGCCACCTTCCTCTTACTTCCCTGCCCCCTCACCTGTTGCTAACCACACTTCTGTTACTTTGTGCTGACAGATGATGAGTCAGAAACTCGGCAGCTTGCCTGTGATTTGTCAACATCGGCCGACAGGGGAGATGACGAGGGAGGAGACGACAGTTTGTTGACTGAGCAGGACACCCCATCAGTCCCACCGAGTGGGAACACCACATCGGTCGAAGACCCTGAATTCCTGGGGTTCGAATAGTCTGAGGCTTCTGGCCCCAGTGCCCTACAGCAACACACAGCGTGAGGGGAAGCTCGGAGGCCAGCTCCCTGGAGGGTGAGTCAGCCCAGGAGTCCTGCTGAGAGACAGTCAGACGTGGACCTGGACTTGGAGGATTTGTCCAGGGAGTCCATGCAAATGCACCGCGAGCTCATGGATGCATTGGAGAAGGTCCCGCAGAGCATGGATGCACTTGCTCTGAGGTTGTGGGATGCCACCTCAAATATTGCCCGTGCCTCTCAGCTGTCCACTGAGTCCATCCTTGCCTGCTTACAGAGGGAGATGGACCCAACGAGTGATAGTGGAGTCTCAGAGGGGATGACGCGTGTCATGGTTGATGTGGCAGCAGGTCCAAGCCACGCAAGAACTTTGTGATGTGATCCTCTCAATGATTGCCGACATGAACTCTCAGACTGCTGCGTTTCAGGCTTAGTGTGGTCTGAGTCAGTCGCAGAGTGATACCATGCACACACTGACTGCTGGCATCCTCTCTGTGTTCCCCTCACTCCAACAGGGAAGTGATGTTACCGAAGCAGGCCTGCAATGTGTGCTCACATATATTGCTCCGGATGCTGAGGCTCTGCCCCGGGTGAGTGGCAGTGGGCCACTGGAAAGGAAGCTGCTGTCTTTGCTCAAGATGACAGCATTCCGGCTCCCGCCGCTGCCACTCTGCATTTGCACCTGCAGCGGTCTACACCTGAGCAATCCCAGACAACTGCCGCGATGCTGAGGCAGTGCAATTCGCAACCGGGCCTTCCAGATGCAGAGTTGGTCCAGGGCGTCCTGCAAAGCCATCTGTACTGTCTTCCCCGCCCCCCCCCACACACAACAGCCCTCAAGCAGCCTTGCTACAGGCACTGCGGCAACATTAAGGAGGAGCACTCGGCATGGGAAGGGTGTCTAGGTAAGGGATGGCAGATGCCATAGGAAGTCTGACTGAAGACTTTAGCCACCATGAACAGATGTCCTCAGCGTGTAAATAATGGTTGTAAATATGTTGTTGCATTGTTTGACGCATCCTATTGTTGTAAGTGTGTGTGCCTAATGGAATCCAGCAGAGGCCAAAGTGTTTAATTAGGAGGGGGGAAATAGAGTATGAGAGGAAGCTTGATGGGAACATAAAAACTGACTGCAAAAGCTTCTATAGATATACTTATACATATGTGAAGACAAACATAGGTCCCTTGCAGTCAGAATCAGGTGAATTTATAATGGGGAACAAAGAAATGGCGGACCAGTTAAACAAATACTTTGGTTCTGTCTTCACGAAGGAAGACACAAATAACCTTCCGGAAATACTAGGGGACCGAGGGTCTAATGAGAAGGAGGAACTGAAGGAAATCCTTATTAGGCGGGAAATTGTGTTGAGAAATTGATGGGATTGAAGGCCGATTAAATCCCCAGGGCCTGATAGTCTGTATCCCAGAATACTTAAGGAAGTGGCCCCAGAAATAATGTATGCATCGGTGATCATTTTCCAACAGTCTATCAACTCTGGATCAGTTCCTATGGACTGGAGGGTAGCTAATGTAACACCACTTTTTAAAAAAGGAGGGAGTGAGAAAACGGGTAACTATAGACCGGTTAGCCTGACATCAGTAGTGGGGAAAATGTTGGAATCAATTATTAAAGATGAAATAGCAGCACATTTGGAAAGCAGTGACGGGATCGGTCCAAGTCAGCATGGATTTATGAAAGGGAAATCCTGCTTGAAAAACGTTCTAGAATTTTTTGAGGATGTAACTGGTAGAGTGGACAAGGGAGAACCAGTGGATGTGGTGTATTTGGACTTTCAAAAGGCTTTTGACAAGGTCCCACACAAGAGATTGGTATGCAAAATTAAAGCACATGGTATTGGAGGTAATGTACTGACATGGATAGAGAACTGATTGGCAGACAGGAAGCAGAGAGTCGGGATAAACGGGTCCTTTTCAGAATGGTAGGCAGTGACTAGTGGGGTGCCGCAGAGCTCAGTGCTGGGACCCCAGCTATTTACAATATACATCAATGATTTGAATGAAGGAATTGAGTGTAATATCTCCAAGTTTGTTGATGACATGAAGCTGGGTGGCAGTTTGAGCTGTGAGGAGGATGCTAAAAGGCTGCAGGGTGACTTGGACAGGTTAGGTGGGCAAATGCATGGTAGATGCAGTATAATGTGGATAAATGTGAGGTTATCCACTTTGGGGGCAAAAACACGAAGGCAGAATATTATCTGAATGGCGGCAGATTAGGAAAAGGGGAGGTGCAACGAGACCTGGGTGTCATGGTACATCAGTTGTTGAAAGTTGACATGCAGGTACAGCAGGCGGTGAAGAAGTCAAATGGTATGTTGGCCTTCATAGCGAGAGGATTTGTGTATAGGAGCAGGGAGGTCTTACTGCAGTTGTACAGGGCTTTGGTGAGGCCTCACCTGGAATATTGTGTTCAGTTTTGGTCTCCTAATCTGAGGAAGGACATTCTTGCTATTGAGGGAGTGCAGTGAAGGTTCACCAGACTGATTCCCGGGTTGGCAGGACTGACATATGAGGAGAAACTGGATCGACTGGGCCTGTATTCACTGGAGTTTAGAAGGATGAGAGGGGATCTCATAAAAACATATAAAATTCTGATGGGACTGGACAGGTTAGATGCAAAAAGAATGTTCCCGATGTTGGGGAAGTCCAGAACCAGGGGACATAGTCTAAGGATAAGGGGTAAGCCATTTAGGACCGAGATGAGGAGAAACCTCTTCACTCAGAGAGTTGTTAACCTGTGGAATTCTCTACCGCAGGGAGTTGTTGATGCCAGTTCATTGGATATATTCAAGAGGGAGTTAGGTATGGCCCTTATGGCTAAAGGGATCAAGGGGTATGGAGAGAAAGCAGGAAAGGGGTACTGCGGTCAGCCATGATTTATTGAATGCTGGTGCAGGCACGAAGGGCCAAATGGCCTACTCCTGCACCTATTTTTCTATGTTTCTATGTTTCTATGCCACATGGATGCTGCTGTGGGATGACTAATGGAAGGGGCCTTTGTCCAGACATTGCTTAAGTTGATTGTGTGAGATGGTGTTTCAATGAGACGTTGTGACTTTTTTTTACTTGCTGGTGAGGGGTTTTGTTGTGTTGTTGCAGCAGATTCTGCAGTCAGCTGCTGATTCTGAGACCAGGCCTGCATGGTTGTCCAATATGTTCTTAATGGAGACATGGAAACTCATCCCCTCTGGTTCTCCATCACCAGGTGCTTCCTCATTTCAGCGGACGATATTTCAGGCTCCTCTGACTTACCGCTCCGTGTCCACCTTCTGGCTGGTCTCACTAGAGTGACAGATATCCTCCATCTTTGGCCATTCAATGCTTCTGCACAGGACAGTGGTATCCTCCATCTCCTCCAAATATTCCGCCTCCATAGTGCTGTCGGTAAGCAGCAACTCCTGCTGGAAGTACAATAATGTTGGGTGAGGATGGGAATGGATTTGAAGCTGATGTCCTCTGTATGGCCTGGTGGTGCTCACTATTGAGAAATGGCCACTTGGGTGAAGTACTTGAAGGCAACATACCCTAGCAAAGAATCAACTATTTTAGAAGATGTGAAGGTGAAAATAAAAATCAAGATGTCAGTTCTGAATTTCAACAACAAGTTGAGATATTTCTGAGGGGTGGTGAGGCACCAAATTGATGCAAGTCTCTCTTTATTGTTTTCTAGCACTTGTCTTCAAGCTCACTGCTGTGCTGAATAGCTAAGAAAAGCATTTTCATTCATGCTATTCCACAAAATAAATCACTGCAGTCTTGGGAGCTTGATTGAATATCATAATGAATTTAAGTATCTCTGATCATGGTGTTGATCTGTAATCCTCCAAGCAGTTCAATATCTGTCAGTAAAGCTTTAACTGCTCTGTTGTGTAATCTATACAATCAAATATAAAACCAAGGTCTCAGAACATTTATGCCGTTGTTTCATTTACACGGCAGCTGAATCAACAGCTCCAACCTTGGGTGTCATGAGAAGACAGATTAATATAATCTGTGGATGACAGATGTTATGATGATACCTGGTTTCTGATCACTTAATTATATCCTAGGCTATATGTTAGTTGTAGGATGCAGCAGAATTTGTGCAGAGGACCAGATAATCTGGCTCCAATCCATACAGCCGGATCTGTGTCACTTCAGCGCAGAGCGTGATTTTCTGGCAGGCCTTCTGCACAAAGTGGTCCTTCTGAAAGGGATCGATAGCTTCAATTAAATATTAGAATGATTTAATGCGTTGTAGCATGATTTTTCACCTACTTAAAGGTAAAAGACTTGTATCTATATAGTGTCTTGCATGACGTCAGGATGTCCCAAAGAGTTTATAGCCCGTGAAGTACTTTTGAAGTGCAGTCACTGTTGTAATGTATGTGGTGATATTTGGACTTCCAGAAGGCATTTGACAATGTGCCACATAAAAGGTTACTGCACGATAAAAGTTCACGGGGTTGGGGGTAATATATTAGTATGGATAGAGGATTGGCTAATTAACAGAAAGCAGAGAGTCGGGATAAATGGTTCATTCTCTGGTTAACAACCAGTAACTAGTGGGGTGCCGCAGGGATCAGTGCTGGGACACCAACTATTTACAATCTATATCAACGACTTAGAAGAAGGGACTGAGTGTAATGTAGCCAAGTTTGCTGATGATACAAAGATGGGAGGAACAGCAATGTGTGAGGAGGACATAAAAAATCTGCAAAAGGACATAGGCTAAGTGGGCTAAAATTTGGCAGATGAAGTGTAATGTTGGAAAGTGTGAAGTCATGCACTTTGGCAGAAAAAAATCAAAGAGCAAGTTATTATTTAAATGGAGAAAGATTGAAAAGTGCTGCAGTACAGCGGGATCTGGGGATACTTGTGCATGAAACACAAAAGGATAGTATGTAGGTAGAGCAAGTGATCAGGAAGGCCAATGGAATCTTGGCCCTTATTGCAAAGGGGATGGAGTATGAAAGCAGGGAAGTCTTGCTGCAGCTATACAGGATGTTGGTGAGGTCACACCTGGAATACTGCATGCAGTTTTGGTTTCCATATTTACGAAAGGATATACTTGCTTTGGAGGCAGTTCAGAGAAGGTTCACTCGGTTGATTCCGGAGATGAGGGGCTTGACTTATGAGGAAACGTTGAGTAGGTTGGGCCTCTGCTCATTGGAATTCAGAAGAATGAGAGGTGATCTTATCGAAATGTATAAGATTATGAGGGGGCTTGACAAGGTGGATGTAGAGAGGATGTTTCCATGATGGGGGAGACTAGAACTAGAGGGCATGATCTTAGAATAAGGGGCCACCCATTTAAAACTGAGATGAGGAGAAATTTCTTCTCTCAGAGGGTTGTAAATCTGTGGAGTTCGCTGCCTCACAGAGCTGTGGAAGGTGGGACATTGAATTAATTTAAGACATAAATAGACAGTTTCTTAAACGATAAGGGGTTATGGGGAGCAGGCAGGGCAGTTGGAGAGGTGTAGCAGCAGCGTTGGTGAGGCCTATAAAGGCCCAGCGGGATCCAGGGATCAGCGGCAGTTGAAGAGGTGGAGCAGCAGTGTTGGTGAGGCCTATAAAGGCCCAGCGGGATCCAGGGATCAGCGGCAGTTGAAGAGGCGGAGCGGCAGTGTTGGTGAGGCCTATAAAGGCCCAGCGGGAGTCCGGGGATCAGCGGCAGTTGAAGAGGCGGAGCGGCAGTGTTGGTGAGGCCTATAAAGGCCCAGCGGGAGTCCGGGGATCAGCGGCAGTTGAAGAGGCGGGGCAGCAGTGTTGGTGAGGCCTATAAAAGGCCCAGCGGGAGTCCGGGGATCAGCGGCAGTTGAAGAGGCGGGGCAGCAGTGTTGGTGAGGCCTATAAAAGGCCCAGCAGGAGTCCGGGGATCAGCGGCAGTTGAAGAGGCGGAGCGGCAGTGTTGGTGAGGCCTATAAAGGCCCAGCGGGAGTCCAGGGATCGGCGGCAGTTGAAGAGGTGGAGCGGCAGTGTTGGTGAGGCCTATAAAGGCCCAGCGGGAGTCCAGGGATCGGCGGCAGTTGAAGAGGCGGAGCCGCAGTGTTGGTGAGGCCTATAAAGGCCCAGCGGGAGTCCAGGGATCAGCGACAGTCGAAGAGGTGGAGCAGCAGTGTTGGTGAGGCCTATAAAAGGCCCAGCGGGAGTCCGGGGATCAGCGGCAGTCGAAGAGGTGGAGCAGCAGTGTTGGTGAGGCCGATAAAAGGCCCAGCGGGAGTCCGGGGATCAGCGGCAGTCAAAGAGGTGGAGCAGCAGTGTTGGTGAGGCCTATAAAAGGCCCAGCGGGAGTCCGGGGATCAGCGGCAGTCGAAGAGGTGGAGCAGCAGTGTTGGTGAGGCCTATAAAAGGCCCAGCTGGTCAGCTGCAGTAGGGTGAGAAGGCAAAAAAGAAGTAGAAAGAAATTGAAAGGTGACGTCACAGCCAAGGGGGTAAGTGATTGGCTGGTGATTGGTAAGTAGTTTTTCTTTTTCCTTTCTTTATCAGTAAGTAACATTTAGCATTGTTGTTGCCAAATTAAGTTTATCTAAGGGTTAAGTTATGGCAGGAGAGCTCGGACACGTGTTATGCTCTTCCTGTACGATGTGGGAAGTCAGGGACGCTTCCGGTGTCCCTGACGACTACATGTGCAGGAAGTGCATCCGCCTGCAGCACCTGATGGATCGCATTGCGGCACTGAAGCTGAGGGTGGATGTACTCTGGAGCATCCACAATGCTGAGAATGACATGAATCGCACGTTTCATGAGTTGGTCTTACCACAGGTAAAGGGTACACAGCCAGATAGGGAATTGGTGACCAACAGGAAGAGCAGTGCAAGGAAGGTAGTGCAGGGGTCCCCTATGGTCATCCCCCTGCAAAACAGATACACCGCTTTGGGTACTGTTGGGGGGATGACTCATCAGGGGAGGGCAGCAGCAGCCAAATTCATGGCACCATGGGTAACTCTGCTGCACAGGAGGGCAGGAAAAAGAGTGGGAGAGCTATAGTGATAGGGGATTCAATTGTAAGGGGAATAGATAGGCATTTCTGCGGCCGCACCCAAGACTCCAGGATGGTATGTTGCCTCCCTGGTGCAAGGGTCAAGGATGTCTCAGAGCGGGTGCAGGGCATTCTGAAAAGGGAGGGTGAACAGCCAGTTGTCGTGGTGCATATAGGTACTAATGATACCGGTAAAAAACGGGATGAGGTCCTACAAAACGAATTTAGGAAGCTAGGAGCTAAATTAAAAAGTAGGACCTCAAAAGTAGTAATCTCAGGATTGCTGCCAGTGCCACATGCTAGTCAGAATAGGAATCGCAGGTTAGCTCAGCTGAATACGTGGCTTAAGGAGTGGTGCAGAAAGGAGGGATTCAAATTCCTGGGACATTGGAACCGGTTCTGGGGGAGGTGGGACCAATACAAATCACCTGGGCAGGACCGGAACCAATGTCCTAGGGGGAGTGTTTGCGAGTGCTGTTGGGGAGGAGTTAAACTAATATGGCAGGGGGATGGGAACCTATGCAGGAAGAGAGAGGGAAGTAGAATGGGGGCAGAAGCAAAAGATAGAAAGAAGAAAAGTAAAAGTGGAGGGCAGAGAAACCGAAGGCAAAAAGCAAAAAGGGCCACATTACAGAAAAATTCTAAGGGGGCAAAGTGTGGTAGAAAGACAAGCCTGAAGGCTCTGTGCCTCAATGCGAGGAGTATTCGGAATAAGATGGACGAATTAACTACGCAGATAGCAGTCAACGGTTATGATGTAATTGGCATCACGGAGACATGGCTCCAGGGTGACCAAGGCTGGGAACTCAACATCCAGGGTATTGAACATTTAGGAAGGATAGACAGAAAGGAAAAGGAGGTGGGGTGGCATTGCTAGTTAAAGAGGAAATTAACGCAATAGTAAGAAAGAACATTAGCTTGGATGATGTGGAATCGGTATGCGTGGAGCTACGGAATACCAAAGGGCAGAAAACGCTAGTGGGAGATGTGTACAGACCACCAAACAGTAGTAGTGAGGTTGGGGACAGCATTAAACAAGAAATTAGGGATGCATGCAATAAAGGTACAGCAGTTATCATGGGTGACTTTAATTTACATATTGATTGGGCTAACTAAACTGGTAGCAATGCGGTGGAGGAGGATTTCCTAGAGTGTATTGGGGATGGTTTTCTCGACCAATATGTTGAGGAACCAACTAGGGAGCTGGCCATCCTAGACTGGGTGATGTGTAATGAGAAAGGACTAATTAGCAATCTTGTTGTGCGAGACCCCTTGGGGAAGAGTGACCATAACATGGTAGAATTCTTTATTAAGATGGAGAGTGACACAATTAATTCAGAAACTAAGGTCCTGAGCTTAAGGAAAGGTAACTTCGATGGTTTGAGGCATGAATTGGCTAGAATATACTGGCAAATGATACTTAAAGGGTTGACGGTGGATAGACAATGGCAAACACTTAAAGATCACATGGATGAACTTCAGCAATTGTACATCCCTGTCTGGAGTAAAAATAAAACTGGGAAGGTGGCTCAACCGTGGCTAACAAGGGAAATTAAGGATAGTGTTAAATCCAAGGAAGAGGCATATACATTGGCCAGAAAATGCAGCAAACCTGAGGACTGGGAGAAATTTACAATTCAGCAGAGGAGGACAAAGGGTTTAATTAGGAGGGGGAAAATAGAGTTCGAGAAGAAGCTTGCCGGGAACATAAAAACTGACTGCAAAAGCTTCTATAGATATGTGAAGAGAAAAAAGATTAGTGAAGACAAATGTAGGTCCCTTGCAGTGGGAGTCAGGTGAATTTATAATGGGGAACAAAGAAATGGTAGAACAATTAAACAAATACTTTGGTTCTGTCTTCACGAAGGAAGATACAAATAACCTTCCGGAAGTACTAGGGGACCGAGGGTCTATTGAGAAGGAGGAACTGAAGGATATCCTTATTCGGCGGGAAATTGTGTCAGTGAAATTAATGGGATTGACGGCCGATAAATCCCCTGGGCCTGATAGTCTGCATCCCAGAGTACTTAAGGAAGTGGCCCCAGAAATAGCGGATGCATTGGTGATCATTTTCCAACAGTCTATCGACTCTGGATCAGTTCCTATGGACTGGAGGGTAGCTAATGTAACACCACTTTTTAAAAAAGGAGGCAGAGAGAAAGTGGGTAATTAGAGGCCAGTTAGCCTGACATCAGTAGTGGGGAAAATGTTGGAATCAATTATTAAGGATGAAATAGCAATGCATTTGGAAAGCAGTGACAGGATCGGTCCAAGTCAGCATGGATTTATGAAGGGGAAATCATGCTTGACAAATCTTCTGGAATTTTTTGAGGATGTAATTAGTAGAGTGGACAAGGGAGAACCAGTGGATGTGGTGTATTTGGATTTTCAAAAAGCTTTTGACAAGGTCCCACACAAGAGATTGGTGTACAAAATTAAAGCACATGGTATTGGAGGTAATGTACTGACATGGATAGAGAACTGGTTGGCAGACAGGAAGCAGAGAGTCGGGATAAACGGGTCCTTTTCAGAATGGTAGGCAGTGACTAGTGGGGTGCCGCAGAGCTCAGTGCTGGGACCCCAGCTATTTACAATATACATCAATGATTTAGATGAAGGAATTGAGTGTAATATCTCCAAGTTTGCAGATGACACGAAACTGAGTGGTGGTGTGAGCTGGGGGGGTGGACGCTTAGAGGCTGCAGGGTGACTTGGACAGGTTAGGTGAGTGGGCAACTGCATGGTAGATGCTGTATAATGTGGTTAAATGTGAGGTTATCCACTCTGGGGGCAAAAACGCGAAGACACAATATTATCCGAATGGCGGCAGATTAGGAAAAGGGGAGGTGCAACGAGACCTGGGTGTCACGGTTCATCAGTCATTAAAAGTTGACATACAGCTGCAGTAGATGGTGAAGAAGGCAAATGGTATGTTGGCCTTCATAGCTAAGGGATTTGAGTATAGGAGCAGGGAGGTCTCATTGCAGTTGTACAGGGCCTTGGTGAGGCCTCACCTGGAATATTGTGTTCATTTTTGGTCTCCTAATCTGAGGAAGGACGTTCTTGCTATTGAGGGAGTGCAGCGAAGGTTCACCAGACTGATTCCCAGGATGGCTGGACTGACATATGAGGAGAGACTGGATCAACTGGGCCTTTATACATTGGAGTTTAGAAGGATGAGAGCGGATCTGATAGAAACATATAAGTTTCTGACAGGACTGGACAGGTTAGATGCGGGTAGCATGTTCCCGATGTTGGGGAAGTCCAGAACCAGGGGACACAGTCTTAGGATAAGGGGTAAGCCATTTAGGACTGAGATGCGGAGAAACTTCTTCATTCAGAGAGTTGTTAACCTGTGGAATTCCCTTTCGCATTGATTTTTGATGCCGTTTCATTGGATATATTCAAGAGGGAGTTCGCTATGGCCCTTACAGCTAAGGGGATCAAGGGGTATGGAGAGAAAGCAGGAAAGGGGTCTTGAGGGAATGATCAGCCATGATCTTATTGAATGGTGGTGCAGGCTCGAAGGACCGAATGGCCTACTCCTGATCCTATTTCTTATCTTCTTATGTTCTTAAGATTGATTGAGCAGGAGGACTAAAAACGAAGAAGGCCAGCATCATGTTGTTGTGGATTTGTTATGAGGTGCAAGATTATAGCCCCAATTAAAATGAATGGAGCTCCTTTGAGGCAGAAGTATCTCCTCTTTCCTCCTCATTCCTGAAATGCTGGAGAAACAAAGTGGATCTCTGAGTGAGAAGAGAAATGAGATTTGATAGCAATATGTTAAATGTTTCCAGATAATCATGGTGGACTGCTCTAGACATGAAGTGGTTCCTTGGATTTGGTCTTTTAAAGACTGAAATTCCATTACTGCAGATTAATTAGCAAATGACTTGGAGTTCACAAAGGCCGAAGGAATTTGTCAGTAGCTTCTGGTATTGATGTTCCAAATGGCTTTCACTTTGAACCTTCTCCATGGTTCAGTAGCATTCGTGCCTCAGTCAGAAGGTCATGGGTTCAAGTCACACTCCAGTGACTTGCGCACAAAATCTAGGCTGATACTCCCAGTGCAGTACTGAGGGAACGCTGCACTGTCGAAGGTCATCTTTTGGATGGGACATTAAACCGAGGCTCCTTCTGCCCTCTCGGCTGAAAATTGAAGATCCCACAGACACTATTTTGAAGAACAGCAGGGGAGTTTTCCCGGCGTCCTGGTCAATATTTATCCCTTATCCAAAATCACTAAAAAATTTACTCATGGTGGCCAATCTTGGTTTTGGGATGGGGTGCTGCCATGGCACACTACTACTGTCTGCTTAAGATTGGCTAAGATCAGGTAAGACCTTATTTTTCACGACGGTGTTTAGGGCGGGCAATAAATGGATTTTAGTGATCAAATTTGTGTTTTTAGGCCTTCTCTGATGGGCGGGCAATATGGATTATCGCCGGTGTTATGTATCTGGATAGTATATACTCTGTACAGCCACCAGAGGGCTCATTTCCCGGAATCCCAAGTGATCTCATAATCCCTTAGGAGCACAGGTATTTAAGGAGGCTTCACAGGTTGGGGAGGCACTCTGAAGACCTGCAATAAGAAACTAAGGTCACACTTTACTTTGAGCTCACAGTGTTCAGTCTGACTCTTTCTCCATACACTACAACTGGCGACGAGGTACAGATAGCGAACCCAAATGCAGAGAACAGTGGGCATCCTGGAGAAATTCTCGGAGGGAGATGATTGGGAATCTTTTGTGGAGCAACTCGACCAATATTTCGTGGCCAACGAGCTAGATGGGGAAGAGAGCGCTGCCAAATGTAAAGTGATCCTCCTCACCGTCTGTGGGGCACCAACGTATGGCCTCATGAAGAATCTGCTCACTTCAGCGAAACCCACGGAGAAATCGTACGACGATTTGTGCACACTGGTCCGAGAACACTTGAACCCGAAGGAAAGCATTCTGATGGCGAGGGTACCGGTTCTACACCTACAAAAGATCTGAAGACCAGGAAGTGGCGAGTTATGTCACCGAGCTAAGACATCTTGCAGGACATTGCGAATTTGAAGGACATTTGGAGCATATGCTCAGAGATTTTTTTGTACTTGGCATTGGCCACGAAACCATACTTCGCAAACTTTTGACTGTAGAGACCCCAACCTTAAGTAAGGCCATAGCGATAGCCCAGTGACAATACGAAGCAAATCTCTCAGCACACAAGTGCTGCTACAAGTACTGTGAACAAAGTGATGTTGTTTTCGAATCGTAACGGACAGGGCAGGTCACATACACCTGCAGCTACACGTCTGCAGATGTCTCAGAGTCCACCATCGAGGGTGATGAATGCAAGGCCATTAACACCTTGTTGGCACTGCGGGGGTGATCATCATTTCCATTCATGCCGATTCAAAGGATACATTAGCAAGGGCTGTGGAACAATGGGACACCTCCAACAAGTGTGCAGGCGAGCTGCTAGGCCAGCTAAACCTGCAAACCACTACCTTGCAGAGGAGGACAGATCCATGCAGGATCACAATGAAACAGAACCTCTGATGGAGGAGGCAGAGGTACATGGGGTGCACACATTCACCACAAATTGTCCCCCGATAATGCTGAAGGTTGAACTAAATGGACTCCCGGTGTCAATGGAGCTGGACACGGGCGCGAGCCAGTCCATCATGGGCAAAAAGACTTTCAAAAGGTTGTGGTGCAACAAGGCCTCAAGGCCAGTCTTAACTCCAATTCGAACGAAACTAAGAACTTACACGAAAGAACTGATTCCTATAATCGGCAGTGCTACAGTAAAGGTCTCCTACGATGGAGCGGTGCACAAGCTACCACTCTGGGTGGTACCGGGCGATGGTCCCACGCTGCTCGGCAGGAGCTGGCTGGGAAATATATGCTGGAACTGGGACGACATCCGAGCGCTATCGCCCGCTGACGACACGTGTGCACAGGTCTTAAACAAATTTCCTTCGCTGTTTGAACCAGGCATCGGGAAATTCCAAGGAGCAAAAGTGCAGATCCACCAATTCCGGGGGCGTGACCCATCCATCACAAGATGAGAGCGGTACCGTACATGATGAGAGAAAGGGTAGAAATCAAGCTCGACCGGCTACAAAGAGAGGGCATCATCTCACCGATCGAGTTCAGCGAGTGGGCCAGTCCTATTGTCCCAGTGCTCAAGGGAGACGGCACCGTCAGAATCTGTGGCGATTACAAAGTAACTATCAATCGTTTCTCCCTGCAGGATCAATACCCACTTCCAAAAGTCGACGACCTCTTTGCAACGCTGGCGAGAGGAAAGACGTTCACGAAGCTGGATCTGACCTCAGCCTACATGACGCAGGAACTGGAGGAATCATCGAAGGCCTTCACCTGCATCAACACGCACAAAGGTCTTTTTGTTTATAACAGATGCCCATTTGGAATCCGATCAGCGGCGGCGATAGTCCAGAGAAACAAGAAAAGTTAACTGAAGTCCGTCCCGCACACCGTGGTCTTCCAGGATGACATCTTGGTCACAGGTCGGAACACAGTCGAGCATCTGCAGAACCTGGAGGAGGTTCTTCGTCGGCTCAACCGCGTGGGTCTCAGGTTAAAATGCTCGAAGTGCGTTTTCCTGGCGCCTGAGGTGGAGTTCTTGGGAAGGAGGATTGCGGCGGCTGGCATCAGGCCCACCAACGCGAAGACGGAGGCAATCGAGAACGCACCAAGGCCTCAGAAAGTGACGGAGCTGCAGTCGTTCCTGGGACTCTTGAACAACTTTGGTAACTTCTTACCAGGTCTCAGCACCCTGCTAGAAGCACTACATGTCTTACTACAAAAGGGGGCAAATGGGTTTGGGGCAAAAGCCAAGAAAATGCCTTTGTAAAAGCAAGAAAATTGTTATGCTCAAACAAATTGCTTGTGTTGTATGATCCATGTAAGTATTTGGTACTAGCATGTGATGCGTTGTCATATGGCGTCGGGTGTGTATTGCAACAAGCCAATGATTCTGGGAAACTGCAACCGGTCGCTTATGCATCCAGGAGTCTGTCTAAGGCCGCGAGAGCCTATAGCATGATTGAAAAAGAAGCATTATCGTGTGTCTATGGGGTAAAGAAAATGCATCAATACCTGTTGGGTTAAAATTCGAATTGGAAACTGACCATAAGGCACTAATATCCCTGTTTTCCGAGAGCAAAGGGATAAATACCAACGCATCGGCCCGCATCCAGAGATGGACACTCACGTTGTCCGCATACAACTACGCCATCCGCTACAGGCCAGGCAGAGAAAACTGCGCTGATGCTCTCAGTAGGTTGCTATTGCCCACCACGGGGGTGGAAATGGCGCAGCCCGTAGATCTAGCCATGGTTATGGAAGTATTTGAGAGTGAGCAATCACCCATCACTGCCCAGCAGATCAAAACCTGGACAAGCCAGGACCCCTTATTATCTCTAGTCAAAAGCTGTGTGCTTCACGGGAGCTGGTCCTGTGTCCCAGTGGAAATGCAGAAAGAGATAAAGCCTTTCCAGTGGCGCAAAGATGAAATGTCTATACAGGCAGACTGCCTTCTGTGGGGCAATCGAGTAGTGGTCCCCAAGAAGGGCAGAGAGACCTTCATCAATGACCTCCACAGTACCCACCCAGGCATTGTAATGATGAAAGCGATAACCAGATCCCATGTGTGGTGGCCCGGCATCGATGCGGACTTAGAGTCCTGCGTTCACAGATGTAAGACATGCTCGCAGTTAAGCAATGTACCCAGGGAGGCGCCGCTAAGTTTATGGTCTTGGCCCTCCAAACCGTGGTCTAGGGTACACGTCGACTATGCAGGCCCGTTCTTGGGTAACATGTTCCTTGGGGTTGTCGACGCGTACTCCAAGTGGATTGAATGTGAGATAATGTTGGCTAGCACATCCGCTGCCACCACTGAAAGCCTGCGGGCCATGTTTGCCACACATGGCTTACCCGATGTCCTGGTGAGCGACAACGGGCCATGTTTTACAAGTGCTGAGTTCAAAGAATTTATGACTCGTAACGGGATCAAACATGCCACATCTGCCCCGTTTAAACCAGCGTCCAATGGTCAGGCAGAGAGAGCAGTGCAAACCATCAAGCAAGGCGTGAAGAGGGTAACTGAAGGCTCACTGCAGACTCGCCTATCCTGAGTCCTGCTTAGCTACAGCATGAGACCTCACTCACTCACTGGGATCCCACCTGCTGAACTGCTCGAAGTGCTCAACGCCCTCCTGGATGCACTTTCTCCACTTAGGGCGGTCTTTGGCCAGCCCTACAGCACACCCTGTAGAGGGAGGGACAGTTTGATGCCGGTCAGAGTCCGAGAGCTCACTGCCATTGATTTCCATAGCAGGTCTGACCCAATCCCCAACCATACAAAAGGTAGGATAGCTCCTATTACCATGTCCAGCTATGCCATAATCCCTTACCTCATACCTGCCAGATCCTGAAGCATACTAAACTGTAAAAACATGCACAGCTGTGTTGCTTTTGTTATGTTCAGAATATATAGCATTATTCTATTAGTGTGAAAGTCTGTGTTTGCTTTCTCTCTTTTTATGCTTATACTTTTGTTAATTGTTAGGTTATTTCCTTTTTCAATGATATCTATTTTCTGATAATTGGCTAAATTAAATGCCTTTGCTGCTGGAATGCAGTGGTACAGAACAGTACATTTGCAGTACCTCACCGACATATTTACCAATTTATCCTAGAGCTGCAATAACTCCAACTCAGAACAAGAGCATGGCCAACATTAGAGAATATATTGCACCTGTTGAACAGTTGCACACTTAATTGCCATTATTAAGGAGGCAGGATGTTGGTGCTAATAAAAGCCACCTTCACAGTGCAGAAACTCAGACTAATGCTAAAACTGTCAGCTGCTGGTCCTGGTGCCCCTCCCCAGTCTCTGCCTCGTTTAATTCTAGCGGCAGAATACAAACTAGCATGTGAAGAAATGTCAGCATTAGCCTGTCACCCTGTTAGCCTTTGCCTCTTAAGATAGCAAGTTTTTGTATTGAAGCTTTATTCAGAAAGTTTTCTTTAGCTTTAAGAAAAGAATGAATCATAATTGTACACTTCCCCAACACATCTTTCCATGTAAACATTGAATGTTCTATTTTAGATGAAGAGCCAAATAATGACAGACTCTTTAATGGATGACATCAAGGTTACTGTGTGCCATCTGAGTTTTAGAGCTGATAAATTCACATAGTTAAAGCAATGTGTCCAAAGTTTTTTTTAATTTCAAAATATACTTTATTCATATAAAAATTTGTACAGTACATTCAAAAGCACTTCAGTACATTTAGCTGCGGTCAGCAATCCCATACACTACATTTGGGTGCTGACGGCAGTTCCGTTCGATACATTTCCTTGCTTTTCAATTCAAGTACAATTCAGTACAATACGGGATACCTTGTAGTACATTCAACAAATTACATTACATGTGTCACTATACAGTACACGGAATGGGTGACGGTATATTTACATTTTTCTTTTCAACGTGCATTACGAAACAGACCTTGCATTGTACATGGCACTACATAGGTGTTTACAGATCATGGTGCTCCATGTACACAAAAAAGAAGTTACAAGTACAGCCCGAGGGGAGTTTTGTACTGATTCCTGCCCCCGGGTTTACCGTGGCAGAAGGGCTTTAAACTGTGGCCCTTCCCCACCGTGCCTTTGTGGCGACTGCACCAATTTTAAGTGCGTCCCTCAGCACGTAATCCTGGATCTTGGATTGCGCCAGTCTGCAACACGCAGACGTGGAAATCTCCTTGCTCTGGAAGACCTGCAAGTTTCGGCAAGACCAAAGAGCGTCTTTGACTGAGTTGATGGCCCTCCAGCAGCAGGTAATGTCTGTCTCGGTGTGTGTCCCTGGGAACAGCCCGTAGAGCACAGAATCCTGTGTTACGGAGCTGCTCGGGATGAACCTCGACAGCAACCATTGCATCTCTTTCCAGACCTGCCTTGCAAAGGTGCAATCTTGAATGAGGAGGGTGCCCTGCAGCCGACTCGGGGGCACCGTGCCGTGCTGCTGAGACGCCGGCTGTGCATGAACGCTCTGACGGGTAGGGCCCTCCTCACCGCCAACCAAGCTACATCTTGGTGCTTGTGTGAAAGCTCTGGCGATGAGACGTTCTGCCAAACGAGTTCGACAGTCTGCTCAGGGAACCACCCGACAGGGTCCACCCTCTCCTTCTTTCGTAGGGCGTCCAGGACGTTACGTGCTGACCACTGTTTTATGGCGAAGGACAGGTGGACAGGCATGGTCCAACTGGTGGGGGCGTTTCGCGGCAGCGTGGCCATGCCCATCCTTCGCAACACTGGGGACAGGTAGAACCTCAACATGTAGTGACACTTGGTGTTTGCGTACTGGGGGTCTGTGCACAGCTTGATGCAGCCCCACACAAAGGTGGCCATCAGGATGAGGGCCACGGTTCGGAACATCCTTTCCTCCACTGTCCAGAGATTTGTACATTTTGTCTCTGCGAACACGTTCCAGACAAAGTGGAAGACGGCCCGGGTGACTGCCGCGGCACAGGAGCGAGAGATGGGCCAGACCTGTGCCACGTGTAGCAACCCCGAGAGCACCTCACTCCTGATGACCAGGTTCTTTCCTGCCATGGAGAGGAAGCGCAGCTTCCACCATCCCAGTTTTTGCTTCACTTTGGCGATACGCTCTTCCCAGTTTTTGGCGCACGCCCCGTCCGCTCCGAACCATATTCCCAACACTTTCAGGTAATCTGGCTTAGCGGTGAAGGGAATAAAGGATCGGTCGGCCCAGTTGCCAAAAAACATGGCCTCGCTTTTGCTGCGATTGACCTTCGCTCCCGAGGCCAGTTCAAACTGGTCGCAGGTTGTGAGCAATCTGCGGACCAACTGCGGATCCGAGCAAAAGATGGCCACGTCGTCCATGTACAGGGAGGTCTTGACCTGAGCGCCTCCGCTGCCTGGGATCGTCACCCCTCTAATGCCCGCATCCTTCCTGATGCACCTGGCAAAGGGCTCGATACAACACACAAACAAGACAGATGAGAGAGGACAGCCTTGCCTGACTCCAGATCTGATCGGAAAGCTTTCAGTTTCCCACCCGTTGATTAGAACTGCGCTACTGATGTCTCTGTAGAGCAGTTGGATCCAATTGCGGATACCCTCCCCAAACCCCATTTTGGAGAGCATGTCCATCAGGTACATGTGCGATATTCTGTCAAAGGCCTTCTCCTGGTCTAAGCTGATTACGCAGGTGTCCAGCCCCATGTCCCGCACATAGGCGATCATATCCCTGAGTAGCGCCAGGCTATCAGAGATCTTCCTGCCGGTCTGGGCCCATCCAGTCTCACAGAGCCGAATACAACTCGACCGGTAAGCCGTCGCTTCCGGGAGTTTTACTCGCCGCAAGAGACCGGACGGCCTTTGTCATCTCGTCCAGAGTTAACGGGTGGTCCAGACTCTCCCGCTCGCTGTCATTTAGGACCTCCGTGATAGACGACAGGAATGACTGGGAGGCCGCGCGGTCTGTGGGCTTGACGTCATACAGCCTGGCATAGAAGGATTTGCTGATCCTCAGCATGTCAGGCTGCGAAAACGTCACAGAACCGTCTTCTTCCTTTAGGCTGGTGATCACAGAGCTCCCCCTGTGTACCTTTTGGAAGAAGAAGCGCGAACACGTCTCATCCTGCTCGATGGAGCGGAAAATTATTTTGGAGGATTCTGAGGCAAAGAGCAAGGCTTGCTGGCTCTTCACTCTTCGAGTTCCTCCGTGACATCGACCCCCATCGATTGCAACAGGAGCAGGTTTTGCATGCTCTTCTGGAGTTGGGACAATTCCCTCTGTCTCCCTCTCGCCTCCTGAACACCTTTGAGGATGAAGAACCTCTTGATGTTTGTCTTGATTATTTCCCACCAGTGCATCGGGGAATCGCAGAGGGGTTTTATGGTTCTCCAACCTTTGTAATCCCTATTGAGTTCCTCCACGTTTTCCGGAGTCAACAGTTTCACGTTCAGCTTCCATATCCCTCTGTCAACTTTCTGGTTTTCCTGTGGGCGACAGTCGGCCAGTAGGAGGCAGTGGTCAGAGAAGAACACCGGCGTGACGTCGGTGGATCTGACCTTGAGCGTGTGGGACACAAACAGGAAGTCTATTCTGGAACGAACGGACCCGTCTGGTCTCGACCAGGTGTATCTGCGCGGTGCTCCGTCTGCAGGGTTGCTGAAGACGTCGCACAGCTTGGCATCTTTTACCGCGTCCATCAGGAGTCTGGACGTGGCGTCCAGTTTGCTGTCGGCCCTGCTGGATCGTCCAGCCACATCGATGATGCAGTTGAAGTCACCGCCCAGAATGACCGGCCTGGACGTCGCCAGCAGCAGTGGGAGCTGCTGGAAGAGAACCAGCCGCTCGCCTCTGAGAGGCGAGGCATTCACGTTAATTAGTCTTAGAGGAGAATTTTTGTACATTACATCTCTTACGAGGAGGCGGCCGCCCACCACCTCCTTAACTTCGGTGATGGTGAAGTGGCCTCCCCGCAGCAGAATGCCTAGGTCGAAAGACCGGCACTCGTTGCCTCCTGACCATATGGATGGTCCATGGGCCCACCATCGTGACCACTGACGGTAATTGCTGGAGTGCGACAGCCCCCACTCCTGCAAGAACAGCAGGTCCGCTTTGACCTTGGCGAGGTACCCCAAGGTGGAAACACATCGTGTAGTGGATTTTACGCTACGCACGTTAATAGTAGCAATTTTTAAATCCATTTTAAAGTTACTGTTTACAATTACAAACATTACACTTCAAATAAATCGTCCTTTAAGTCCGAGGTCTGACCAGTGGCCAGTTCCATCATGCATAGGTTTAAACTATAAAAGTCTACTCCACCTGGGCTGGCGTGGTTGTCATCCTCTGCCGTGGGAGTGTTTCGACTAGGGGACTGCTGCAGTTCAGTCATTAAGTCCGATATGTCCTCTGTACTGTCCTCGCCTGGTGTTGGTGGTTCCCTCTTTTCCTCAGTCGCGGCGGTCTCGAGCTGGTGTGCTTGGATCGCTGCGTTGCTCCCGGTATTCTGGAGGTGGGGTGTGCTGGGCACTTCACTGCTCCCGTTGTCCCGGAGCTGGTCTGCGTTGGTTGCTTCTTCGCTCCCGGTGTTCTGGAGCTCGTGTGCGCTGGGCACTTCACTGCTCCCGTTCTCCTGGAGCTGGTCTGCGTTGGTTGCTTCTTCGCTCCCGGTGTTCTGGAGCTCGTGTGTGCTGGGCACTTCGCTGCTCCCGTTCTCCTGGAGCTGGTCTGCATTGGTTGCTTCTCCGCTCTCGTTGTTCCGGAGCTCGTGTGCGCTGGGCACTTCGCTGCTCGCGGGTTCCTGGAGCGGGGCTGCGCTGGTCGCTTCACTGCTCCCGGTCGCCTGTGGCTGTGGGTTGGCGTATTTCCTCTTGTTTTGGTGGCAGTAGGAAGGGGATTTTTCTCGCGTTTCCTCATCAGACGAGCTGCCGTCGCTGCTGTCTGTCGTGGTCGTTAGCCGCCTCTTCCCCGTCGTTTCCGCAGGGGCCCTTGCTCGCCTGTTCTCCTTACGCTTGCGGGCCTTTTACTTGACGGTCTCCCATCCCGCTTCATCGTCTGCTGTCTCCTCGTTCCTGGACTCGGTGCGCTGGGGGAGAGCTTCACTGCTGGCTGCTGGTGTCTCGCAGCTCGCCGTAGCAGGCTTGTCTTCCTCGCCGACTTGTTCCGAGTCCACGGGGGCGGTTGCTTCTTTGCCCAGGATGTTGGTCGGGGGGAGGGTGTGGGCCTCCTCTGGAGCATTGTGTTCCTCAGCTTCCTCCTCCTCTGGTGTAATGTTCTTTGTTGCCTGCGCATAACTGAAGTTGCGTTTGGGGCAGTTTTTGTAAAGGTGCCCAGCCAGACCACAGACGTTGCAGCACTTGGTCTCCTTACAGTCCTTTGTCTGGTGGCCTTCGTTCTTGCAGTTTTGGCAGATGACAGTTTTGCAGCTTTCCACCACATGGCCTGCCTTCCCGCAGGTGCGGCACACGTTGGGTTGGCCGGCGTACACCATGTAGCCCCGACTTCCTCCGATGGCAAAGCTGGACGGGGGGTGCAGGATGGTTCCACTGGCGTCCACCTTCATGGTGACCTAGATCTGGCGCTTGCTGGTCCAAATCCCGTGCAAGTCTTTCAAGTTGCTGCTGTTTCCTGCCCCATCGACATACCTGGCGAGGAAAGTCAGCACATCAATGACCGGGATGTTGGGGTTGCACATCTGCACTGTGATAATGCGTCTTCTCTGCGACGGGAGGGTGAACAGTGGCTCCCAAGTCAGCACTGAGTGCAGCGGTTCACTCGCCTCCTTCAAACCCTTCAGGAACTTCAGGCATAGGGTGACGGTTCTGAAGGTCACATCAAAGTAACCATTCTTCGGGAGGTCCTGCAAGGCGAAGATGTCGGCGACTTTCATGCCACATGTTCCCAGCAGGATTTTCTTCACGAACAGGTCCCGGTTGATGGTTGTCTGTCCATCCACTTTCTTTACCGTCACTCGGATGGTGTTTCGGATGCCCTGGTTCGCCGCTCGGTTGGCCGCCATCCGGGTCGCAGATTCCTCCTTTCGATGTGTATTTTGGCCGAAGCCTTCAATCTGTTGTGGTGCCAGTCCGGCACCTTGACGAGCCTCCGGGCCCGCCCACTGGTCGGTGGACATGCAGATTTCCGGAGGGCCACATGCCTATCTCCTTGTGTCTCAGTTCTTTTGCCATCTGTTAAGTGGTGCAGAAGATTTATCTGCCAGCTAAGTCTTGCTGTTACCTTCCTCTGGAGGAATGAATGGCCTCTGCTCTGTGTCTTCTCATAACATCACAGCAGCATTATGAGCTCAACACTTGGCATAATCAAAGCGATAGGAGAAGACCTCCTACCCACCACTCCACTGGAATTGTTCTAATAATATGTTTCCATCTAGGCAACAAGTCTTATTTTTTCATTGTATGTCGAATCCTTTTTTGAAAGAGCAGGGATAGATTTAATTCGATATATACTAGAATTAATGTGCTTTTTTTAAGCTTATAAATTTGATTTTTAACACAAAGGCGAAGAACTTTTCTGCTCACGTGGCTTAATTTTTTTTGATTTGTTCATGGAATGTGGTGTCGATGGCAAGGCCAGCATTTATTGTCCATCCCTAACTGCCCTTGAGAAGGTGATGGCGAGCCGCCTTCTTGAACCGCTGCAGTCCATAGGGTGAAAGTATGCCCAGAGTGTTGTGTGGGAGGGGGTTCCAGGATAATAATGTCTTAAGTAAAAATTCTCAGAGAGAATTTCCTCGGGGCTTCACATGATCAGTTGCCATAATTTTGGCGGAAGATCGGCAAATATCCCATTTCCTCCAATCATCATAACAGCGGCCAATCACGAGAATCAGGCTAGTCAAACAACAGCCTGACATAGTCATACTCATAGAATCATACCTTTTAGCCAATGTTCCAGACTCCTCCATCACCATCCCTGGGTATATCCTGTCTCACCGGCAGGACATACCCATCAAGAGTGGCATCACAGTGGTGTACAGTCGGGAGGGAGTGGCCCTGGGAGCCTTCAACATTGACTCCGGACCCCATGAAGTCTCATGGCTTCAGGTCAAGCATGGGCAAGGAAACCTCCTGCTGATTACCACCTATCGCCCTCCCTCAGCTGATGAATCAGTACTCCTCCATGTTGAACACCACTTGGAAGAAGCACTGAGGGTAGCAAGGGCACAGAATGTACTCTGGATGGGGGACTTCAATGTCCATTACCAAATTGTGGCTCGGTAGCACAACTACTGACCGAGTTGGCCGAGTCTTGAAGGACATAGCTGTCGGACTGGGCCTGTAGCAGGTGGTGATAGAACCAACACGAGGAAAAACCTACTCGATCTCGTCCTCACCAACCTACCTGTCGCAGATGCATCTGTCCATGACTGCATTGGTAGCAGTGACCACCGCACAGTCACTGTGGAGACGACATCCCGTCTTCACACTGAGGACACCTGCCCAGCCAGTGTTTGACCAAAAGAGGGGGAGGTGGAAGGCAGGCGGGGGTGGGGTGGAAGGGGGAGGAAGAGAGGAAAGAGGAGGAGATGCCAACTAACTTAGCAATAAGTATTAAACTCAAATCTCGTATGAAGTTTGTGCAATCTCTTCACTCTCTGGTAAATCTATGTGTTGGCATGTCGGCTTAATCTAAGCTTTCACTTGCTTGAATTCAGCTTTTAATTCAAGGATGGCATTTAGAAGATCAAGTCTGTAGAAGGTAACTAATAAAAATCCACTTCCATACCATTTAACACCACTTTGTAAAACAACATCCATTCAATAGTTTTCAGTAGACAATAGCATTCTTAATAATGTAATTCAGAAGGAACAGCAAAGCCAAGTGATCAGCCTTGAGAATAAAGCATTATTAATATATAATTGCTTTGATTATAGCATTTTGTCACATAAATGCATTTTAACAAGATGAATACATTGAAACAAGATGATTAATCTGAGCATCTATCTGATTATCTTTCAGTGCCAAGCCAGTTGGGTTAGTGAATGGCAACAGCAGTAAATGGACTAGCTTATTGTAGTGGTCATTTTACTCTTCAACAGGCAATGAGGAAATTCCTCCCTCCCTCCAAGTGACTCAGTAGCGTATCCAAAGCATACAGTCCCAGAAGGTCTCCTGTTCGATTCCCGATTTTTGTTGAATTAGCTGATCTCTGTTAGGATGAAAAGGTTACCACAATTGGGCTCAATGTCCCTGAGTTAAGGAAAGAATAATGGGCCAGGGTTCTGTTCTTGATCACTATCTATCAGCCTTTACTGGAAATGGACATCTGGTAACCCCACACATAACCAGACAGCACTCACAGATAAGCCTGGCCACTTCAGTGATTGTTGTCTGTGGAAGCATACCCCAGCAGGGAGTCATCATTCAGGAGAGAAATTTGTTCCTGCTTTATGGTTTATCGTTATGGAAAGGTTACCAGAATGCATCAAATAAAATATCTTTGTTGCGCCTCTATTATTATTTTGAAGATGTGGCTGGACTTCTGTCTGTCAAAGCCAGGACTTTAACTGTGTCCAAGAGAGGGGAAAGGAATAGTTAGAGGCACAGCACTGATGTCAATCTCCCACTGCCCATCTCCACCGATGATGAAAATTGTATGGAGCCCTTCCCTGCTCCCCATCCCCTATGTTTCAGTGAGTAACTACACTGTATTGCAATACTGAGCCATAGAGGCAGGGAATGTTTCAGGTTTGATCGCTGGTCTGCTGATTTCAGCCGGGTGATCGTAGACATGATCAAATTATCTTCGGCCACCCTGAGCTATGGAGGGAAAATGTTCAGGTCAGGATGCCTAGCCCTAGGTGTATTAACCAGTTTATTTTAATATTCAAGACATTAGTGTGTGACATTGATCTAATTTTTGGACTATGAATGAATAGACTTATCCGTGTAATATACTGGTTAAAAGAGTCAAGTTTCATTACACAGTAATAAGTTAAAAAAAAACTAGCCAGTAACAACAAACCAGTCTAATAACAGGGTGCAAAATAATCACTTTCAAACATGTATATCACTTGGCACAAAGCCACAGAAGTTGTGAAATGCCAATGGACTTGTTGTGTATATCCACCATTTCCTGTTTTTAGCTCAATTTCTCTAACTTTCTGTACACCTTCAAGAGGTGCATATACCAACACACTGCACGTATTACAGCAAATGAGCTTCCACGTGGTTCTTTTTTCAGGTTAATTTTGTGATGAGGGAAAGAGGGGCCAAATTTAAATTCAGCTTTCATTAAAACTGCTTGCAGGATGGTTGGACTGATGGCAATCATGCATTTTCTCAGTTTCACATTCAGCTGTGAAGAGTGTCAGGATCTTTACCTGGCCGTGGGGGGTGGGCGGGGTTCCACCTTCAGAACATTCACAATAAATGAAACCAAAAGATGGGGTGGGGGGGCAACGTTCGGGATGCTAAGTTTTAACTTTTTGAATAGTTAGCGCCCGAAGAGATGAGCTGCAAAATTGTGGAAAACTGGGCATTTTCGCCTCAGAAATGAAGGGAGATGGTATCTGAGGCGCTAATGCCTTCAGTGAGGTGCTGCTGCAGTGCTATTACCAGGTGACCATCATTCAGCAATAATCAGCCTCCTGCTCATTCCAGTTCTTAAAGGGGATATTGTTTCAGGAAGAACCTGGTCATTTTCATCAGTACTGGACTTCACTGAGAGCTGGAAGGACGTTCTGAAATGACTGCTCCAAATTCTCTTAGAAGGGCCGCTCGCTTCACAGACCTGGCATTGGAGACATTGGTGGGGACAGTGGTCCTTAGAGGTTAGGTTCGTAGAGGGGCCTGCTTTAGGTGATGCACCAGGGCCTAGTGGGCTGCAGCGTGGTCAAGGGGAAAGGGAACCTTGGGAGCAATCCCCTCGGAAGGCAAGTTTGCATGCGAGTTCTGCTTCACAGGATTCAGATGAGGACCTCGATGGGAAGGCGCTCACATAAAGGCTGATGGCCATGCACGCCGACATGTTAGGTGCAATGGGAAGGGTGCTCGAGAGGCTGTCGGCAGTGGTAAAGAGTGTGGAGGAGTCCACCTCCCACATTGTACAGAGCTCTGCACACATCATGGAGCCCATCATTGCGAATGTGCAGACGGTGGTGGACTCCCAGAGAGATCGTGTGTATCTAGACCTCATGAAGTGTGTTATGGCTGATGTGGTAGCTTCCATTTTGGCACAGGCGGAAACAACACATCTTAGCGTCGTAATGGAGTCAATGGTTGCTCACATGGAAGCTCAGACTGCTCTCATGCAGTCTCAGCTGCATGCCACCGAACATCTTGGTGCTTTCATGCACTCTCAGCTGCATGCCACGCAAGCTTTGACTGCTGCCATCGCCATTGGGTCCACCACAGTCAACCGAGGATCTCACAGTGTCGCAGCAGCCCAGCAATCTGTCCTGCAGCAGGTTGGTGGACATGCTGACGTGCTTTCCCGGGGGTGTGGCAGTGGGTCAGTGGAGCAGGAACCTGCTGTCCCCTCTCAGGATGACAGTATTCCTGATCCCACCACTGCCACTTCGCAATTGCATTTGTCGCTGCCTATCACCCAGCCAGACCAGACTGTCACCGCCCAGCCTGAGGTGGTGCAGTCTACAGCTGAGCCTTCCCAGGCCCAGAGCTGCTCGAGGGCATCCTGCAAGACCATCTGTCATCTCTGGGCCTGACACACAGCAGCCTCCCACTAGCCCTGCTGCAGCCACAGGGGACACACTGCGGAGGGGTGTTAGAATAGGTCAACGAAAGCGGGGATATAAGGAAATGCACAAGGGTGATGAATAAATACACATTTATACATTTTTATTGTTTTATAAATGTTGTTTAGAATGTTTAATGTTTGCTGTTGTCTCTCATTTCAGTTTTGGGGCTTTGGTATGGAAGGGCAGATTGATGTGGTGATGGGGACATTCAGAGAAACCGGGAAATGGGATGGAAATCAATGGAACCGAGCTCTGATGAGACGGTTGCGGACCTCCTTTGCAGGATCTCGATGGAGTCGCTGCCTCCTCCATCACAGGTGCCATTGCTCCTGCTTCTCCTCCTGGTCCTCCTCCTCCTGAGATGGTGGTGCGGTTATGCCTCGTGGCAATGGCTGCGCACTCATGATGGCCAGGTTGTGCAGCATGCAGCAGATGATGATGAATAGAGACACCCACTCTGTCATGCACTGGAGGAATCCTCCCGAGTGGTCAAGGCAGCGGAACCGTTGCTTCAGCCCTCCGATGGTCTGCTCAATGATGTTCCTGATGGTGGCATAACTCTCATTGCATGAGAGCTGGGCAGGAATGTTGGGGTTATGGAGGAGAGTCATGAGCCAGGTAGAGAATGGATAGCCCTTCTCTTCGAGCAGCCAGCCATGAGCTTGATGTGGTGGTTGGAAGAGACCTGACACACCGGTCTGGCGCAGGATGAAGGCATCGTGGCTGCTTCCAGGATACAGGGCATTGATGGTGAGGATGTGGCATGTGTGGTCGCACACCAGCTGCACATTCAGTGAGTGGTAGCCTTTGGGGTTCCGGATGATCTCAGGATTGTGATATGGTGTGAGCTATGAGGAGGATGCTAAGAGGCTGCAGGGTGACTTGGACAGGTTAGTTGAGTGGGTAAATGCATGGCAGATGCACCATAATGTGGATAACTGTGAGATTATCCACTTTTGTGGCAAAAATAGGAAGGCAGATTATTATCTGAATGGTGACAGATTAGGAAAAGGGGAGGTGCAATGAGACTTGGGTGTCATGGTACATCAGTCATTGAAAGTTGGCATGCAGGTACAGCAGGCAGTTAATAAAGCAAATGGCATGTTGGCCTTCATAGCGAGAAGATTTGAGTACAGGAGCAGGGAGGTCTTGCTGCAGTTGTACAGGGCCTTGGTGAGGCCACACCTTGAATATTGTGTACAATTTTGGTCTCCGAATCTGAGGAAGGACATTCTTCTATTGAGGGAGTGCAGCGAAGGTTCACCAGACTGATTCCCGGGATGGCAGGACTGACATATGAAGAAAGACTGGATCGACTGGGCTTATATTCACTGGAATTTAGAGGAATGAGAGGGGATCTCATAGGAACATATAAAATTCTGACAGGACTGGACAGGTGAGATGCAGGAAGAATGTTCCCGATGTTGGGGAAGTCCAGAACCAGGGGTCACAATCTAAGGATAAGGGGAAAGCCATTTAATACTGAGATGAGGAGAAACTTCTTCACTCAGGAGAATTGTGAACCTGTGGAATTCTCTACCACAGAAAGTTGTTGAGGCCAGTTCGTTAGATATATTCAAAAGGGAGTTAGATGTGGCCCTTACGGCTAAAGAGATTAAGGGGTATGGAGAGAAAGCAGGAATGGGGTACTGAAGTTGCATGATCAGCCATGATCATATTGAATGGTGGTGTAGGCTCGAAGGGCCGAATGGCCTACTCCTGCACCTACTTTCTATGTTTCTATGTTTCAAAGCGACATGGGTGCAGTCAAAGCCACACTATAGGGAAGCCCACTATCCTGATGAATCCAGATGTACACTCTTGCTGCTTCTCTCTGCTCATGAGGAAAGAAATGTAATCCCTTCTCCATCTGCAGAGAGCATCTGTGACCTCGCGGATGGAGCAATGGACATCAAACTGGGAGATGTTGGAGATGTCTCCTGTTGCACACTGGAAGGATCCATTGGCATAGAAATTGAGCGCGATGGTGACCTTGACTGCCACTGAGAGAGACATCCTCACCCTGGTCTGAGGCTCGAGGTCTAGTAGCAGGAGATGAAGCAGTCCATGTTCACATGCAGCAAGACCTGGATGACATTTAGACTTGGGTTGATTACATTCATGCCACATAAGTGCCAAGCAATGACCATCTCCAATAAGTGAGAGTCTAACTGTAGTGTATGGAGAAAGAGTCAGACTGAACACTGTGAGCTCAAAGTAATGTGACCGTAGTCTTTTATCGAGGGTCTCCAGAGTGCCTCTCCAACCTGTGAAGCACTCTTAAATACCTGTGCTCCCAAGGGATTATGAGATCCCTTGGGACTCCGATGAATGAGCCTTCTGGTGGTTGTACAGAGTATATACAAGTCCCGATACATAACAACATTCCCCATTAAAGTCAATAGTGTAACTATTTACAATGTGAGTTGATCTGGGGCCCTTCTTGCCCTGGTTGATCGTCTTGATGTGAAGGCTGGTGTTGTTGAGTCATTTGCTGGGCCCTCGCTGGGCTGCTGTGCAGCTGGCCTTGCTGGGCTGCCTGGTGTGTTGGGCCCTGCAGGGCTGCTGTGGATGATGGGTTCTGCTTCGTAGTCAACCGTGGTGTTGGTTGCCACTGGTGTGTGTGTTGGGGGATCAAAAAAGGTAGGGTCCAAGGTGGGTTGCTTAGGGTAGTCCGTGAATTTGAGTTTGATTTGGTCCAAGTGTTTCCGGTGAATGAGTCCATTTGAAAGTTTGACCTGAAACACCCTGCTCCCCTCTTTGGCCACGACAGTGCCGGGAAGCCACTTGGGACCTTGCCCTTGATTTAATACAAATACAGGATCATTGACTTCAATCTCACATTACACATTTGTGCTATCATGGTATGTACTTTGTTGAAGCCACCTGCTCTCTACCTGTTCATGTAGATCAGGGTGAACTAACGAGAAGCCTTGTCTTAAGTGCTCTTTTCATGAGCAGTTCAGCAGATGGGATCCCAGTGAGTGAGTGTGGTCTCGTGTGGTAGCTAAGCTGGATTCGGGATAGGCGAGTCTGCAGTGAGCCTTCGGTTACCCTCTTCAAGCCTTGCTTGATGGTTTTCACTGCTCTCTCTGCCTGACCATTGGACGCTGGTTTAAACGGGGCAGATGTGACATGTTTGATCCCGTTACGGGTCATTTATTCTTTGAACTCAGCACTGGTAAAACATGGCCCGTTGTCGCTCACCAGGACATCGGATAAGCCATGTGTGGCAATCATGGCCCGTAGGCTTTCAGTGGTGGCAGCGGATGTGCTGGCCGACATTACCTCACATTCAATCCACTTGGAGTACGCGTCTACAACCACAAGGAACATTTTACCTAAGAACGGTTTGGAGGGCCGAGACCATAAACTTAGCGGCGCCTCCCTGGGTACATTGCTTAACTGCGAGCATGTCTTACATCTGTGAACGCAGGACTCTAAGTCCGCATCGATGCCAGGCCACCACACGTGGGATCTGGTTGTCGCTTTCATCATTACGATTCCTGGGTGGGTACTGTGGAGGTCATTGATGAAAGTGTCTCTGCCCTTCTTGGGGACCACTACTCGATTGCCCCACAGAAGGCAGTCTGCCTGTATATAGACATTTCACCTTTGCGCCATTGGAACGGCTTTATCTCTTCCTGCATTTGCACTGGGACACAGCTTTTGACTAGAGATAATAAGGGGCCCTGGCTTGTCCAGGTTTTGGTCTGCCGGGCAGTGATGGGTGATTGCTCACTCTCAAATGCGTCCATAACCGTGGTGGGCAATGGCAGCCTACTGAGAGCATCGGGGCAGTTTTCTGTGCCTGGCCTGTGGCGGATGGCGTAGTTGTATGCGGACAACGTGAGCGCCCATCTCTGGATGCGAGCCGATACGTTGGTATTTATCCCTTTGCTCTTGGAAAACAGGGATATAAGTGGGTTATGGTCAGTTTCCAATTCGAATTTTAGCCCAAACAGGTATTGATGCATTTTCTTTACCCCATAGACACACGATAATACTTCTTTTTCAATCATGCTATAGGCTCCCTCGGCCTTAGACAGACTCCTGGATGCATAAGCTAAGCAACTGGTTGCAGTTTCCCAGAATCATTGGCTTGTTGCAATACACACCCGACGCCATATGACAACACATCACATGCGAGTACCAAACGCTTACATGGATCATACAACACAAGCAATTTGTTTGAGGATAACAATTTTCTCGCTTTTACAAAGGAACTTTCTTGGCTTTTGCCCCAAACCCATTCGCCCCCTTTTCATAGTAAGACATGCAATGGTTCTAGCAGGGTGCTGAGATCTGGTAAGAATTTACCAAAGTAGTTCAAGAGTCCCAGGAACGACCGCAGCTCCGTCACGTTCTGCGGCCTCGGTGCGTTCTCGATTGCCTCCGTCTTCGCGTTGGTGGGTCTGATGCCATCCGCCGCAATCCTCCTTCCCAAGAACTCCACTTCAGGCGCCAGGAAAACGCACTTTGAGCGTTTTAACCTGAGCCCCACTCAGTTCAGCCGACTAAGAACCTCCTCCAGGTTCTGCAGATGCTTGACTGTGTTCCGACCTGTGACCAAGATGTCGTCCTGGAAGACCACAGTGTGCCGGACCGACTTCAGTAAACTTTCCATGTTTCTCTGGAATATCGCCGCCGCTGATCAGATTCCAAACGGGCATCTGTTATAAACAAAAAGACCTTTGTGCATGTTGATGCAGGTGAGGGCCTTCGATGATTCGTCCAGTTCCTGCGTCATGTAGGCTGAAGTCAAATCCAGCTTCGTGAACATTTTTCCTCCCGCCAGCGTTGCAAAGAGGTCGTCGGCTTTTGGAAGTGGGTATTGGTCCTGCAGGGAGAAACGTTTGATAGTTACTTTGTAATCGCTAAAGATTCTGACGGTGTTGTCTCCCTTGAGGACTGGGACAATAGGACTGGCCCACTCGCTGAACTCGATCGGTGAGATGATGCCCTCTCTTTGTAGCCGGTCGAGCTTAATTTCTACCTTTTCTCTCATCATGTACGGTACTGCTCTCGCCTTTTGATGGATGGGTCACGCCCCCGGAATTAGGTGGATTTGCACTTTTGCTCCTTGGAATTTCCTGATGCCTGGTTCGAACAGCGAAGGAAATTTGTTTAAGACCTGGGCACACGAAGTGTCATCAGCGGGCGGTAGCGCTCAAATGTCATCCCAGTTCCAACGTATATTTCCCAGCCAGCTCCTGCCGAGCAGCGTGGGACCATCGCCCGGTACCACCCAGAATGGTAGCTTGTGCACCGTTCCATCGTAGGAGACCTTTATGGTAGCACTGCCGATTACAGGAATCAGTTCTTTTGTGTAAGTTCTTAGTTTTGTGCGAATTGGAGTTAAGACTGGCCTTGAGGCCTTGTTGCACCACAACCTTTTGAAAGTCTTTTTGCCCATGATGGACTGGCTCGCACCTGTGTCCAGCTCCATTGACATCGGGATTCCATTTAGTTCAACCTTCAGCATTATCGGAGGACAATTCATGGTGAATGTGTGCACCCCAAGTACCTCTGCCTCCTCTGTCAGAGATTCTGTTGCGTCATGATCCTCCGTGGATCTGTCCTCCTCTGCAACGTGGTGATTTTCAGGCCTAGCAGCTCGCCTGCACACTCGTTGGAGGTGTCCCATTGTTCCACAGCCTTTGCAAATGTATCCTTTGAATCGGCATGAATGGAAACGATGATCACCCCCGCAGCGCCAACAAGGTGTTAATGGCCTTGCATTCATCACCTTTGATGGTGGACTCTGAGACATCTGCAGACGTGTAGCTGCAGGTATGTGTGACCTGCCCTGTCCATTACGATTCGAAAACAACATCACTTTGTTCACAGTACTTGTAGCAGCACTTGTGTGCTGAGAGATTTGCTTAGTATTGTCACTGGTGACAATGAACGCCTGGGCTATCGCTGTGGCCTTACTCAAGGTTGGGGTCTCTACAGTCAAAAGTTTGCGAAGTATGGTTTCGTGGCCAATGCCAAGTATGAAAAAATCTCTGAGCATGTGCTCCAAATGTCCTTCAAATTCGCAATGACTTGTACGGCGTCTTAGCTCGACGACATAACTCGTCACTTCCTGGTCTTCAGACCTGTTGTAGGTGTAGAACCGGTACCTCGCCATCAGAATGCTTTCTTTCGGGTTCAAATGCTCTCGGACCAGTGTGCACAAATCATCGAACAATTTCTCCGTGGGTTTCGCTGGAGTGAGCAGATTCTTCATGAGGCCATACATTGGTGCCCCACAGATGGTGAGGAGGATCGCTCTACATTTGGCAGCGCTCTCTTCCCCATCTAGCTCGTTGGCCACGAAGTATTGGTCGAGTCGCTCCACAAAAGTTCCCCAATCATCTCCCTCCGAGAATTTCTCCAGGATGCCCACTGTTCTCTGCATTTTTGGGTTCGCTATCTGTGTCTCGTCGCCAGTTGTAGTATATGGAGAAAGAGTCAGACTGAACACTGAGCTCAAAGTAATGTGTAACCTTAGTCTTTTATTGAGGGTCTCCAGAGTGCCTCTCCAACCTGTGAAGCACTCTTAAATACCTGTGCCCCCAAGGGATTATGAGATCCCCTGGGACTCCGGGAAATGAGCCATCTGGTGGCTGTACAGAGTATATACAAGTCCAGATACATAACACTAACCACCACCCCTTGACATTCAATGGCAATACCATCACTGAATCCCCCACCATCAACATCCTGGGGGTCACCATTGACCAGACGCTTAACTGGATCAGCCACATAAACACCGTGGCAACAAGAGCGGGTCAGAGGCTGAGTATTCTGTGGTGAATGTCTCACCCCCTGACTCCCCAAAGCCTTGTCACCATCTACAAGGCACAAGTCAGGAGTGTGATGGAATACTCTCCACTTGCCTGGATGAGTGCAGCTCCAACAACACTCAAGAAGCTCAACACCATCCAGGACAAAGCAGCCGCTTGATTGCTACCCCATCCACCACCTTAAACATTCACTCCCTCCACCACCGGCGAACCATGGTGCAGTGTGTACCATCTGTAAAATTCACTGCAGCAACTCACCAAGGCTTCTTCGGCAGCATCTCAAAACCTGTGATCTCTACCACCTAGAAGGACAAGGGAGGCAGGTGGATGGGAGCACCATTACCTGCAAATTCCCATCCAAGTTACACATCATCTTGACTTGGAAGCATAGCACCGTTCCTTCATCGTCGTCGGATCAAAATCCTGCAACTCCCTCCCTAACAGCATTGTGAGAGTACCTTCACAAGGACTGCAGCAGTTCAAGAAGGTGGCTCACCACCATCTTCTCAAGGGCAATTAGGGATGGGTAATAAATGCTGACCTTACCAGCGATGCCCACGTCCCGGAATGAAAAAAAAACACGTCCTTGCTGAAGCGCAGTCTTCGAACACACTGCTCCTCAGTGAAATTGATGTAGGAACTGCTGCTGGAATACTCTGGGAGGGTAAGGTCTCCCGTGCCAGCCCTGTTGCCACATCTTGCTGTCCTTGTACTGTCTTTCTCCCTCTATCTCTCTCTGCCTTTCTCCCTCTCCTCTCTCTCTCTCTCTGTGCCTTTCTCCCTCTCTCTCTCTCTCTCTCTCTCTCTGTGCCTTTCTCCCTCTCTCTCTCTCTCTCTCTCTGTGCCTTTCTCCCTCTCTCTCTCTCTCTGTGCCTTTCTTTCTCCCTCTCTCTCTCTCTCTCTGTGCCTTTCTCCCTCTCTCTCTCTTTCTCTCTCTGTGCCTTTCTCCTCTCTCTCTCTCTCTCTCTCTCTCGGTGCCTTTCTCCCTCTCTCTCTCTCTGCCTTTCTCCCTCTCTCTCTCTCTCTTTCTCTGTGCCTTTCTCCCTCTCTCTCTTTGTGCCTTTCTCTCTCTCTCTCTCTCTTGCTCTCAGCTTTTCTCCCCCCCTCTCTCTCTGCCTTTCTCCTTGTATTGCTGTCTCTTTCTCTCTGCCTTTCTCTCTGCCTATGTCCCCTCATTTGTCTCCGACGGCGATGTTGCAGCAGGAGGTCGAGTACCAACACAGCCCCCGTGAAGCTCGGTAAATGTCACAGAGTCAAATCTGCCCTGAATCAAACAAAGCAATGCTTCAGGGCCAGAACAGACCCTGAGGTGAAAAGCGCTACAATCCTTGCAACAGGCACTCTGTCTATCTGTCAGCAAGCTGGAACTAATAATGGCCAACAGAAAAGTTTTTGATAAGATGGCGCCTTTAAATAATGCTTCTCCAGCTACTTCCCGCCTGCGACTCGACAGCTGAAGCTGTCAGCGCCTGATTTGTGCCCATTAGCGGCCCCCGGAGGCGCTAAAGGGAGGAGCAGATGAGGCCAATTTTGGCTCCAGGATTTTAAAAATTCCAAGTGGGTTAATTTCACAGTGTTTATAATCAGAAACATGAACTAAATCACCTGTTTTTCTTTAGCTATGTAGCTCTCACCTCTGACTGTAATCAAGGTGTTTAAAGATTGATTATTTATGAACAAGAACGAGAGTGGAAAACAGATTGGAAAATTGCCTAATTTCCAGACAAATTGAATTTGGATTATTTGCCAAGGGAAAATGTAACTGAGCCAATTAGAAACAGAGGCTAGGGATTTGGGTTGTTTGTGCCTCCTGTTAGCGTTGTGATCGTTTAGCTTGGCACTCTGCTTGAGTACCGAGCTGTTGGCATGGCACCCCCGCTCCCCGGTGGTCCATGAAGGCCCGTTTCTTAATTGCAGAGTTTGCAACTTGCGCCCTTCCCTTTTGTGATGTACGTAGCACTCAAATCACTGACTCCACACAGTCTGGTGTTATTCATATGACTTGTCCTTGGCGCTCGCGGGTGCCAGCAAATCCCTGACGAGACAGTAAACCTCATCGCCACAACTGGACAGCAATATCACCTTACGCTTCTCTATCAGTGCGCTCGTGTTCCCTGTCAGGTCGTTTGCTATAAAATAGTACTCGAGCCGTTCCGTAAAGGCATCCCAGTGATTACCCTCTGTGAAATCCTTTAGCGTGCCCAAAGTAGCCATGGATGCATGAAGAGCTCGTCCGTGTCCTCGTCGCCAATTTGTGATGTATGTAGCACTCAAATCACTGACTCCACACAGTCTGGTGTTGTAGTAACTGCTGTGACCTTGGTCCTTTATTGTGTAACTCCAGAGTGCCCCTCGGGTGCGGTGGGCAGCCTTTTATACTCTGTCTCGCAGGTACTTTCGGGTCTCCCACCACAGTGCCCCTTGTGGCGCACCATTGTAACTATAAATTTAATGTACATGGACAATACATAACACCTTTAATGAAGGGAAGAGCCCCTCCTATGCGGCCGTAGTGCATAGCGCTGCGCCCCGCTCCTGAGTGCGTTATTTTGCGCTCCACTTCCTTTCGGGGGCGGTGAGCTGAATTTTTCGAGCAGAGCGGGACTTCCACGCCTGGTGCAGAATGTCCCACCTCCCACCTCTTGAGTGCAATTTGAAAATAAAGTGCTAATTGTCAGTGTCTTAAGCAACTATAGTCATCTGTAGTTAAGATGTTTGTATCTCTCTCATTTGGAGGGAGAAAAGCATGCCGGGAGATTTCAGAGATGCAGTGATCATGATCGTGTCCATTTTTAAAGAAGGGAACAAATCCGACTGCGGCAACTACAGGGGAATCTCCCTGCTGTCAACCACTGGGAATGTTGTCGCTAGAGTTCTCCTCAACCGTCTTCTCCCTGCGGCCGAGGAGCTCCTCCCAGAGTCACAGTGCGGATTTTGTCCCCTACGGGGAACAACGGATTTGATCTTTGCAGCACGGCAACTGCAGGGAGCAGCGCCAGCCCTTATACATGGCCTTTTTTGATCTTACAAAGGCCTTTGACACTGTCGACCGTGAGGGCATATGGAGCGTCCTCCTCCGTTTTGGACGCCCCCAAAAGTTTGTCAACATCCTTCGCCTGCTCCACGACGACATGCAGGCCGTGATCCTTACCAGCGGATTCATTACAGACCCAATCAACGTCCGGACCGGGGTCAAACAGGGCTACGTCATTGCTCCAACCCTCTTCTCAACCTTCCTCGCTACCGTGCTCCACCTCACAGTCAACAAGCTCCCTGCTGGAGTGGAACTAAACTACAGAACCAGTAGGAAGCTGTTTAACCTATGCTGCCTCCAGGCCAGGTCCAAGATCACCCAAACCTCTGTTGTTGAACTGCAGTACGCGGACGACGCCTGTGTCTGTGCACATTCTGAGGCTGAACTCCAGGATATAGTCGATATATTCACCGAGGCATATGAAAGCATGGGCCTTACGCTTAACATCCGTAAGACAAAGGTCCTCCACCAGCCTGTCCTCACCGCATAGCACTGCCCTCCTAGTCATCAAGATTCACGGCGCAGCCCGCGACAACGTGGACCACATCCCATACCTCGGGAGCCTCTTGTCGACAAAGGCAGACATTGATGTGGAGATTCAACACCGCCTCCAGTGCGCCAGTGCAGCCTTCGGCCGCCTGAGGAAAAGAGTGTTCGAGGACCAAGCCCTCAAACCTACCACCAAGCTCATGGTCTACAGGGCTGTAGTAATACCCGCCCTCCTGTATGGATCTGAGGCATGGACAATGTACAGAAGACACATCAAATCGCTGGAGATATATCACCAACGTCGTCTCCGCAAGATCCTGCAAATCCCCAGGGAGGACAGACACACCAACATCAGTGTCCTCGCCCAGGCTAACATCCCCAGCATTGAAGCATTAACCACACTCAATCAGCTTCACTGGGCAGGCCACTTAGTTCGCATGCCAGCCAAGAGACTCCCTAAGCAATTGCTCTATGCGGAGCTCCTTCATGGCAAACGAGCCAAAGGTGGGCAGCACAATGACATCCTCAAAGCCTCCCTGGTGAAGTGCGACATCACCACTGACACCTGGGAGTCCTTGGCGGAAGACCGCCCTAAGTGGAGAAAGTGCATCCGGGAGGGCGGTGAGCTCTTCGAGTCTCAACGCTATGAGCATGAAGAGGTCAGACGCAGGCAGCGGAAGGAGCGTGTGGTAAATCAGTGCCACCCCCCGTTCCTCCGACGAATATCTGTCCCACCTGTGACAGGGTCTGTGGCTCTTGTATTGGACTGTTCAGCCACCAAAGAACTCACTTGAGGAGTGGAAGTAAGTCTTCCTCGATTCTGAGAGACTGCCTGTAATGATAATGATGATGATGTTTGTGTAATATTCGTACTCATTCTGCATAGCTACTTGTAAACAAGATAACTTTAATGTAACAAGAAAGACTTGCATTCATATAGCTCCTTTCACAACCACCGGATGTCTCAAAACACTTTACAGCCAATGAAATATTTTTGGAGTGTAGCCACTGTTGTAATGTAGGAAACGCGGCAGCCAATTTGCGCATAGCAAGCTCCCACAAACAGCAATGTGATAATGACCAGATAATCTGTTTTTATGTTATGTCTTCTTCGAAATAGTGTCACAGGATCTGTAACGTCCAGCTGAGAGGGCAGATAGTTTAACATCTCATCCGAAAGATGGCACCTCCAACAGTGCAGCACCCCCTCAGTACTGCACTGGGAGTGTCAGCCTAGATTTATGTGCTCAAGTTCCTGGAGTGGGACGTGAACCCACAATCTCCTGATGCAGAGGCGGGGGGTGCTACCCACGGAACCAAAAGCTGACACATCGGAAGCTACATCGGGAGTAATAGGCAAATGGATGGAAGTTACAAAGAGAGTAGCTGATAGTGGGAGAGAGAGTAACATTAATTCTATTGCATAGATGGGAGGAGTTGGAGAATTTTGGAGAGATGTGAGAGTCACATTCAGAATAACGGAAAGACAGCAGGGAGTTACATAGAGAATTAGCAAATATAATGAAAAAAATCATGCGAGCTTAGGATAAGCTTACCAAAAAAATACAGATTATAAATCACACCTTTAGATATTATACTCCAACCAGTGTATTGATTTCAATAGTAGGCGTGCTTTACAATCCAAAATTTACAGTTTCTCCTATAATTTTCATGCAGCATTAAATCTTGAGTTTGCAGATCAAGGATCGGCAGAGGTGAACTAGAATTGGAAGCAGTGAGGAATATATTTCTTTCTGTGTCTTCAGTTCCAGCTTTCCTCTTGGAACAAGGGCTTCATCCTTCACTGACGCTGTTCTTAAAGCTGGCTCTGTGGCTTGGCACCTTGTTTGTTCCCGAGTTTCAGCATTTTCTCAGTCTGGTTTTCATCTTTATTAGATGTGTTGAGTTTGTCCTTTGGGGCTCTGGAGTAACAGCAGCAGATGGGAAATAAAATGACATCTTCTCCTTATACAAGTTGTGATCAATTTTCAGATAGACACAGAATATAATGAGGTCAAATAAGTTTCTGTGTTCCTCTAGATATGCTCTGACAGTCTTTAAGATGGTTTCTGTAGCCTGTCCATTGGGATAACCATAAACTCCAGTCGAGACACAGAGAAAAGCAATGGTCCGCAGGTTATTGTCCTCAGCAAGTTTCAGGCTTTATATAACAACCTGTAGCACCTTCTCTGGAAGCCTTTCCTTCCCCGTACAATGGACCCTACCGTGTGAATGACATAGTCTGAATGTTGTTAGCAAAGAAACAGCCACATGGTTTACCATGTACGTTGCTTTGCAGATCAGATATGTCAGTGAAGTAGATAATGATAGACTCCTAATTGCCACTTGTTTGAGTGTTTGATTTGAGTTTGAAGAAAAGTATCAATTCTGCACATAATGAACAATCCAGCAAGCCAGCATTCCAATAGGAATACAAATAATTATCATCAATACTGACTTGTCAAAATAATTATTTAGTTGGGTCATTTTATCTGTTATTATGTCTAATATTTTCAGGTACATTTAGGAAAGAACTAGAAAATGATCTCAGGACGAGTGAATGCAAAACATAGTTTGGTTTCTCACATTCCAAAGCCCGCCATTTAATAAAGGTGTTAACCCATTTACTATGAATGGGTTAATGCCTCCATTAATCATGGGGGATTTTAACCTACATATCGATTGGGGTAGCCTTGAGGAGGAATTCATAGAATGCATACGGGATTGTTTCTTAGAACAGTATGTTACAGAACCTACAAGGGAGCAAGCTATCTTAGATCTGGTCCTGTGTAATGAGACAGGAATAATAAACGATCTCCTAGTAAAAGATCCTCTCGGAATGAGTGATCACAGTATGGTTGAATTTGTAATATAGATTGAGGGTGAGGAAGTAGTGTCTCAAATGAGTGTACTATGCTTAAACAAAGGGGACTACAGTGGGATGAAGGCAGATTTGGCTAAAGTAGACTGGAAACACAGACTAAATGGTGGCACAATTGAGGAACAGTGGAGGACTTTTAAGGAGCTCTTTCATAGTGCTCAACAAAAATATATTCCAGTGAAAAAGAAGGGCGGTAAGAGAAGGGATAACCAGCCGTAGATAACCAAGGAAATAAAGGAGAGTATCAAATTAAAAACCAATGCGTATAAGGTGGCCAAGGTTAGTGGGAAACTAGAAGATTGATAACATTTTAAACGACAGCAAAGAATGACTAAGAAAGCAATCAAGAAAGAAAAGATAGATTACGAAAGTAAACTTGCGCAAAACATAAAAACAGATAGTAAAAGCTTTTACCGATATATAAAACGTAAAAGAGTGACTAAAGTAAATGTTGGTCCCTTAGAAGATGAGAAGGGGGATTTAATAATGGGAAATGTGGAAATGGCTGAGACCTTAAACAATTATTTTGCTTCGGTCTTCACAGTGGAAGACACAAAAACCATGCCAAAAATTGCTGGTCACGGGAATGTGGGAAGGGAGGACCTTGAAACAATCACTATCATTAGGGAGATAGTGCTGGACAGGCTTATGGGACTCAAGGTCGACAAGTCCCCTGGTCCTGATGAAATGCATCCCAGGGTATTAAAAGAGATGGCGGAAGTTAAAGCAGATGAATTCGTTATAATCTACCAAAATTCTCTGGACTCTGGGGAGGTACCATCGGATTGGAAAGCAGCTAATGTTACGCCTCTGTTTAAAAAAGGGGGCAGACAAGCGGCAGGTAACTATAGGCCGGTTAGTTTAACATCTGTAGTGGGGAAAATGCTTGAAGCTATCATTAAGGAAGAAATAGCGGGACATCTAGATAGGAATAGTGCAATCAAGCAGACGCAACATGGATTCATGAAAGGGAAATCATGTGTAACTAATTTACTGGAATTCTTTGAGGATATAACGAGTATGGTGGATAGAGGTATACCGATGGATGTGGTGTATTTGGATTTCCAAAAGGCATTCAATAAGGTACCACACAAAAGGTTACTGCAGAAGATAAAGGTACACGGAGTCAGAGGAAATGTATTAGTATGGATAGAGAATTGGCTGGCTGGCAGAAAGCAGAGAGTCGGGATAAATGGGTCCTTTTCGGGTTGGAAATCAGTGGTTAGTGATGTGCCGCAGGGATCGGTGCTGGGACCACAACTGTTTACAATATACATAGATGACCTGGAAGAGGAGACAGAGTGCAGTGCAACAAAATTTGCAGATGACACAAAGATGAGTGGGAAAGTGGGTTGTGTAGAGGACACAGAGAGGCTGCAGAGAAATTTAGATAGGTTAAGCGAATGAGCTAAGGTTTGGCAGATGGAATACAATGTCCGAAAATGTGAGGTCATCCACCTTGGGAAAAAAAACAGTAAAAGGGAATATTATTGGAATGGGGAGAAATTACAACATGCTGCGGTGCAGAGGGACCTGCGGGTCCTTGTGCATGAATCACTAAAAGTTAGTTTGCAGGTGCAGCAGGTAAACATAGAAACATAGAAACATAGAAAATAGGTGCAGGAGTAGGCCATTCGGCCCTTCTAGACTGCACCGCCATTCAATGAGTTCATGGCTGAACATGCAACTTCAGTACCCCATTCCTGCTTTCTCACCATACCCCTTGATTCCCCTAGTAGTAAGGACTTCATCTAACTCCTTTTTGAATATATTTAGTGAATTGGCCTCAACAACTTTCTGTGGTAGAGAATTCCACAGGTTCACCACTCTCTGGGTGAAGAAATTCCTCCTCAGCTCGGTCCTAAATGGCTTCCCCCTTATCCTTAGACTGTGTCCCCTGGTTCTGGACTTCCCCAACATTGGGAACATTCTTCCTGCATCTAACCTGTCTAACCCCGTCAGAATTTTAAACGTTTCTATGAGATCCCCTCTCATTCTTCTGAACTCCAGTGAATACAAGCCCAGTTAATCAGCCATGATCTTGTTGAATGGCGGTGCAGGCTCGAAGGGCCAAATGGCCTACTCCTGCACCTATTTTCTATGTTTCTATGTTTTTTTTAATATGTCGAGGAACCAACTAGAGAGCTGGCCATCCTAGACTGTGCAGTGTAATGAGAAGGGACTAATTAGCAATCTTGTTGTGCGAGGCCCCTTGGGGAAGAGTGACCATAATATGGTAGAATTCTTTATTAAGATGGAGAGTGACACAGTTAATTCGGAAACTAGGGTCCTGAACTTAAGGAAAGGTAACTTCAACCGTATGAGGCATGAATTGACTAGAATAGATTGATAAAGGATACTTAATGGGTTGACGGTGGATAAGCAATGGCAAATATTTAAAGATCACATGGATGAACTTCAGAAATTGTACATCCCTGTCTGGAGTAAAAATAAAACGGGAAAGGTGGCTCAACCGTGGCTAACAAGGGAAATTAAGGATAGTGTTAAAACCAAGGAAGAAGCATATAAATTGGCTAGAAAAAGCAACAAACCTGAGGACTGGGAGAAATTTAGAATTCAACAGAGGAGGACTAAGGGTTTAATTAAGAGGGGGAAAATAGAGTACGAGAGGAAGCTTGCAAGGAACATAAAAATTGACTGCAAAAGCTTCTATAAATATGTGAAGAGAAAAAGATTAGTGAAGACAAACGTAGGTGCCTTGCAGTCAGATTCAGGTGAATTTATAATGGGGACCAAAGAAATGGCAGACCAATTGAACAAATACTTCGGTTCTGTTTTCACGAAGGAAGACACAAATAACCTTCCGAATGTACTAGGGAACAGTGGGTCTAGTGAAAAGGAGGAACTGAAGGATATCCTTATTAGGCGGGAAATTGTGTTCTGGAAATTGATGTTATTGAAAGCCAATAAATCCCCAGGGCCTGATAGTCTGCATCCCAGAGTACTTAATGAAGTGGCCCTCGAAATAGTGGATGCATTGGTGATAATTTTCCAACAGTCTATCGACTCTGGATCAGTTCCTATGGACTGGTAGGTAGCTAATGTAACACCACTTTTTAAAAAAGGAGGGAGAGAGAAAACGGGTAATTATAGACCAGTTAGCCTGACCTCAGTAGTAGGGAAAATGTTGGAATCAATCATTAAGGATGAAATAGCAGCGCATTTGGAAAGCAGTAACAGGATCGGTCCAAGTCAGCATGGATTTATGAAAGGGAAATCATGCTTGACGAATCTTCTGGAATTTTTTGAGGCTGTAACTAGCAGAGTGGACAAGGGAGAACCAGTGGATGTGGTGTATTTGGACTTTCAAAAGGCTTTTGACAAGGTCCCGCACAAGAGATTGGTGTACAAAATCAAAGCACATGGTATTGGGGGTAATGTACTGACGTGGATGGAGAACTGGTTGGCAGGCAGGAAGCAGAAAGTCGGGATAAATGGGTCCTTTTCAGCATGGCAGGCAGTGACTACTGGAGTGCCGCAGGGCTCAGTGCTGGGACCCCAGCTCTTTACAACATAGATTAACGATTTAAATGAACGAATTGAGTGTAATATCTCCAAGTTTGCAGATGACACTAAACTGGGTGTCAGCTGTGAGGAGGACACTAAGATACTGCAGGGTAACTTGGACAGGTTAGGTGAGTGGGCAAATGCATGGCAGATGCAGTATAATGTGGATAAATGTGAGGTTATCCATTTTCGGGGCAAAAACACGAAGGCAGAATATTATCTGAATGGCAGCAGATTAGGAAAAGGGGCGGTGCAATGAGACCTGGGTGTCATGGTTCATCAGTTACTGAAAGTGGGCATGCAGGTACAGCAGGCGTGAAGAAGGCAAATGGTATGTTGGCCTTCATAGCTAGGGGATTTGAATATAGGAGCAGGGAGATCTTACTGCAGTTGTACAGGGCCTTAGTGAGGCCTCACCTGGAATATTGTGTTCAGTTTTGGTCTCCTAATCTGAGGAAGGATGTTCTTGCTATTGAGGGAGTGCAGCGAAGGTTCACCAGACTGATTCCAGGGATGGCTGGACTGTCATATGAGGAGAGGCTGGATCAACTGGGCCTTTATTCACTGGAGTTTCGAAGGATGAGAGGGGATCTCATAGAAACGTATAAAATTCTGACGGGACTGGACAGGTTAGATGCGGGAAGAATGTTCCCGATGTTGGGGAAGTCCAGAACCAGGGGACATAGTCTTAGGATAAGAGGTAGGTCATTTAGGACTGAGATGAGGAGAAACTTCTTCACTCAGAGAGTTGTTAACCTGTGGAATTCCCTGCCGCAGAGTTGTTGATGCCAGTTCATTGGATATATTCAAGAGGGAGTTAGATATGGCCCTTACAGCTAAGGGGATCAAGGGGTATGGAGAGAAAGCAGGAAAGGGGTACTGAGGGAATGATCAGCCATGATCTTATTGAATGGCGCTGCAGGCTTGAAGGGCCGAATGGCCTACTCCTGCACCTATTTTCTATGTTTCTATGTTTCTATGTTTCTATGATCCAGTCTTTCTTGACAGGTCAGTCCCGCCATCCCGGGAATCAGTCTGGTGAACCTTCGCTGCACTCCCTCAATAGCAAGAATGTCCTTCCTCAGGTTAGGAGACCAAAACTGTACACAATACTCCAGGTGTGGCCTCACCAAGGCCCTGTACAATTGTAGCAACACCTCCCTGCCCCTGTACTCAAATCCCCTCGCTATGAAGGCCAACATACCATTTGCTTTCTTAACCGCCTGCTGTACCTGCATGCCAACCTTCAATGACTGATGTACCATGACACCCAGGTCTCTTTGCACCTCCCCTTTTCCTAATCTGTCACCATTCAGATAATAGTCTGTCTCTCTGTTTTTACCACCAAAGTGGATAACCTCACATTTATCCACATTATACTTCATCTGCCATGCATTTGCCCACTCACCTAACCTATCCAAGTCGCTCTGCAGCCTCATAGCATCCTCCTCGCAGCTCACACTGCCACCCAACTTAGTGTCATCTGCAAATTTGGAGATACTACATTTAATCCCCTCGTCTAAATCATTAATGTACAGTGTAAACAGCTGGGGCCCCAGCACAGAACCTTGCGGTACCCCACTAGTCACTGCCTGCCATTCTGAAAAGTCCCCATTTACTCCTACTCTTTACTTCCTGTCTGACAACCAGTTCTTAATCCATGTCAGCATACTACCCCCAATCCCATGTGCTTTAACTTTGCACATTAATCTCTTGTGTGGGACCTTGTCGAAAGCCTTCTGAAAGTTCAAATATACCACATCAACTTGTCCACTCTACTGGAAACATCCTCAAAAAATTCCAGAAGATTTGTCAAGCATGATTTCCCTTTCACAAATCCATGCTGACTTGGACCTATCATATTACCTCTTTCCAAATGCACTGCTATGACATCCTTAATAATTGATTCCATCATTTTACCCACTACCGATGTCAGGTTGACCAGTCTATAATTCCCTGTTTTCTCTCTCCCTCCTTTTTTAAAAAGTGGGGTTACATTGGCTACCCTCCACTCCATAGGAACTGATCCAGAGTCAATGGAATGTTGGAAAATGACTGTCAATGCATCCACTATTTCCAAGGCCAACTCCTTAAGTACTCTGGGATGCAGTCCATCAAGCCCTGGGGATTTATCGGCCTTCAATCCCATCAATTTCCCCCCTCCTCAGTGAATACCGAACCAAAGTACTTGTTCAATTGGTCCGCCATTTCTTTGTTCCCTGTTATGACTTCCACTGATTCTGACTGCAGGGGACCTACGTTTGTCTTTACTAATCAGGAAGGTGAATGGAATGTTGACCTTCATTGCGAGAGGGATGGAGTACAAAAGCAGGGAGGTCCTGCTGCAACTGTACAGGGTATTGGTGAGGCCGCACCTGGAGTACTGCGTGCAGTTTTGGTCACCTTACTTAAGGAAGGATATACTAGCTTTGGAGTGGGTACAGAGACAATTCACTAGCTGATTCCGGAGATGAGGGGTTTACCTTATGATGATTGATAGATTGAGTAGACTGGGTCTTTACTCGTTGGAGTTCAGAAGGATGAGGGGTGATCTTAGAGAAACATTTAAAATAATGAAAGGGATAGACAGGATAAAGGCAGAGAGGTTGTTTCCACTGGTCGGGGAGACTAGAACTAGGGGGCCCAGCCTCAAAATACGGGGGAGCCAATTTAAAACCAAGTTGAGAAGGAATTTCTTCTCCCAGAGAGTTTTGAATCTGTGGAATTCTCTGCCCAAGGAAGCAGTTGAGGCTAGCTCATTGAATGTATTCAAATCACAGATAGATACATTTATAACCAATAAGGGAATTAAGGGTTATGGGAAGCGGGCGGGTAAGTGGAGCTGAGTCCACGGCCAGTTCAGCCATGATCTTGTTGAATGGCAGAGCAAGCTCGAGGGGCTAGATGGCCTACTCCTGTTACTAATTCTTATGTTCTTATGTTCTTATTAATGTTGGGGAAGTCCAGAACCAGGGGTCACAGTCTAAGGATAAGGGGTAAGCCATTTAGGACCGAGATGAGGAGAAACTTCTTCACCCAGAGAGTGGTGAACCTGTGAAATTCTCTGCCACAGAAAGTTGTTGAGGCCAATTCACTAAATATATTCAAAAAGGAGTTAGATGTAGTCCTTACTACTAGGGGGATCAAGGGGTATGGCGAGAAAGCAGGAATGGGGTACTGAAGTTGCATGTTCAAGCATGAACTCATTGAATGGCGGTGCAGGCTCGAAGGGCCGAATGGCCTACTCCTGCACCTATTTTCTATGTTTCTATGTTTCTATTAAGTTCACAGATAGAGAAATTTAATCCAGTCATTCCCATGCATTGTAATATAGCAGTAAAATTTCAACCCCAGAGTGCACATAACAAATAGGGATTAACATTGATGTGAGAATCTTTAGCAATATTGTGGTCATTCCTGTATACATTTATTTTTGTGTATAGCCTGTTACTCAGAGGGACTGGGCAGAGAGATAAAAATAGTCTGAAGATTGTGAGATAGAACCAGGAGAAGAAGAAAAAGATGAATGAAAAAAAATAGATCCCTTGCAGTCAGGTTCAGGTGAATTTATAATCGGGTACAAAGATATGGCAGACCAGTTAAACAAATACTTTGGTTCTGTCTTCACGAAGGAAGACACAAATAACCTTCCGGAAATACTAGAGGACCGAGGGTCGAGTGAGAAGTGAAATCCTTATTAGGCAGGAAATTGTGTTAGGGAAATTGATGGGATTGAAGGCCGATAAATCCCCGGGGCCTGATAGTCTGCATCCCAGAGTAATTAAGGAAGTAGCCCTAGAAATAGTGGATGCATTGGTGATCATTTTCCAACAGTCTATTGACTCTGGATCGGTTCCTATGGACTGGAGGGTAGCTAATGTAACACCACTTTTTAAGAAAGGAGGGAGAGAGAAAATGGGTAATTATAGACCGGTTAGCCTGACATCAGTAGTGGGGAAAATGTTGCAATCAATTATTAAAGATGAAATAGCAGCACATTTGGAAAGCAGTGATGGGATTGGTCCAAGTCAGCATGGATTTATGAAAGGGAAATCCTGCTTGACAAATCTTCTAGAATTTTTTGAGGATGTAACTGGTAGAGTGGACAAGGGAGAACCAGTGGATGTGGTGTATTTGGACTTTCAAAAGGCTTTTGACAAGATCCCACACAAGAGATTGGTGTGCAAAATTAAAGCACATGGTATTGGGGGTAATGTACTGATGTAGATAGAGAACTGGTTAGCAGACAGGAAGCAGAGAGTTGGGATAAACGGGTCCTTTTCAGAATGGCAGGCAGTGACTAGTGGGGTGCCGCAGGGCTCAGTGCTGGGACCCCAGCTATTTAAATATACATCAATGATTTAGACGAAGGAATTGAGTGTAATATCTCCAAGTTTGCAGATGACACTAAGCTGGGCGGTGTGACCTGTGAGGAGGATGCTAAGAGGCTGCAGCGTGACTTGGACAGGTTAGATGAGTGGACAAATGCATGGCAGATGCAGTATAATGTGGATAAATGTGAGGTTATTCACTTTGGTGGCAAAAACACGAAGGCAGAATATTATCTGAATGGCGGCAGATTAGGAAAAGGGGAGGTGCAATGAGACCTGGGTGTCATGGTACATCAGTTGTTGAAAGTTGGCATGCAGGTACAGCAGGCGGTGAAAAAGGCAAATAGTATGTTGGCCTTCATAGCTAGGGGACTTGAGTATAGGAGCAGGGAGGTCTTACTGCAGTTGTACAGGGCTTTGGTGAGGCCTCACCTCGAATATTGTGTTCAGTTTTGGTCTCCTAATCTGAGGAAGGACGTTCTTGCTATTGAGGGAGTGCAGTGAAGGTTCACCAGACTGATTCCCGGGCTGGCAGGACTGACATATGAGGATAGACTGGATCGACTGGGCCTGTATTCACTGGAGTTTAGAAAGATGAGAGGGGATCTCATAGAAACATATAAAATTCTGACGGGACTGGACAGGTTAGATGCAGGAAGAATGTTCCCGTTATTGGGAAAGTCCAGAACCAGGGGATAAAGGGTAAGCCATTTAGGACTGAGATGAGGAGAAATTTCTTCACTCAGAAACCTGTTAACCTGTGGAATTCCCTACCGCAGAGAGTTGTTGATGCCAGTTCATTGGATATATTTAAGAGGGAGTTAGATATGGCCCTTACGGCTAAAGGGATCGAGAGAAAGCAGGAAAGGGGTACTAAGGTGAATGATCAGCCATGATCTTATTGAATGGTGATGCAAGCTCGAAGGGCCAAATGGCCTACTTCTGCACCTATTTTCTATGTTTCTGTGGCCCCAAGTTTCCACATGATTTGCTCCTGATTTTTAGGAGCAACTGGTGTAGAACGGAGTATCTTAGAAATCGGAATTCTCGTCATTTAGTTTGCTCCAGTTCTCGTCAGTTAAAACAGTTTCACTTTGGAACAGAATTTTTTTTTCAAAAGGGGGCGTGTCCGGCCACTTACGCCTGTTTTCAAAGTTTCGTCAGTGAAAACTTACTCCAAACTAACTTAGAATGGAGTAAGTGAATATTTTTGTACGCTCGAAAAAACCTTGTCTACACTTTAGAAAATCAGGCGTAGGTTACAAATCAGGCATAGGGAATGGTGGGGGGTTGTTTAAAGGGAAGTTTACAAACATTAAACACTTCAGTTTTACAAATAAAGAGCCATCATCAATAATAAATGATAAATACATCAATAAATCAACCAATAAATCAATCAAAAAAAATTAACAAGAAATAATTTTTAAAAAAATCAATAAATAAAACATTTTCTACTTACCGACTGCAGCACCGGGAGCCCTCCAACAGCGTGCTGGGATGCTCCCCTCAGTGTGTCTCTGTCAGTGTCTCTATCTCTCTGTCTGTCTGTGTGTGCCTCTCATTCTCTGTCTGTCAGTGTCTGTGTTTCTGACAGCGAGGGGGGTAGAGGGAGAGAGGGGGGGAGCAGAGGGAGGGATGGGGGAGAAGGGAGAGGGGGGAGAACGGGGAGGGATGAGGAGAAGGGGGAGGAATGGGGGAGAGGGGGGAAGGGGGAGAAGGGGATAAAGGGGGGAAGGGGGAGAAAGGAGATGGGGGGAAAGGAGATGGGGGTGGAGAAGGACATTAGGGGGGGTGAAGGAGATTGGGGGGAAGGATATTGGGGGGGGAAGGAGATTGGGGGGGAAGGAGATTGGGGGGGGGAAGGAGATTGGGGGGGAAGGAGATTGGGGAGGGGAAGGAGATTGGGGGGAGAAGGAGATTGGGGGGAGAAGGAGATTGGGGGGGGGAAGGAGACTGGGGGGGGAAAGGAGGAGGGAGGCTGAATGGGCCGGGCCCAAGACTTCGGGCAGGGCCCGTCCCCAGCACCAGATTTACAGGTAGGTGGCGTTGGGTCGGGTCGGGGGGGGGGGGTGGTGGGAGGGAGGTCGGTTTGGTTCGGGTCGGGGGGAGGGAGGGAGGGAGAGGGAGGTCAGGTCGGGGGGAGGGAGGTCAGGTCGGGGCGAGGGAGTTCAGGTCGGGGGGAGGGAGGTAAGGTCGGGTCCGGTCTGGGGGCGGGGGGGGGGAGCGGGTGTCGGGTCCGGTCCGGGGGCGGGGGTGGGGGGAGCGGGTGTCAGGTCCGGTCTGGGGACGGGGGGGCGGGGGTGGGGGGAGGAGCGGGTGTCGGGTCCGGTCCGGGGGCGGGGGGCTGGGGGGGAGCGGGTGTCGGGTCCGGTCCGGAGGCAGGAAGCGGGAGTCGGGTCGGGTCGGGAGGAAGCAGGAGCTGGCCATGGGAGGAGCCTTATTCACAGCCCCAGTGATGCCATTCGGCCAGGGCTAGGGGATGCATGCTTTGGGCCCCTCCCACACAGTTTCGGGCTCCTGGAGCTACTGCACATGCGCGCCCACTGTAGCGCGCATGTGCAGAGGTCCCGGCACTGTTTTCAGCGCAGGGACCTGGCTCCGCCCCCTACAGCTCCCGCTGCGCTGCCAGAGAACCTGCAGGGAGGTGGAGAATCTGGAGGGTTTTTTTAAGCGCACTTTGTGGCACGAAAAACGGGCGTCCAGGTCGGGACTGCGCCGTTCTAGGCGCGGCTCGAAACTTGGGCCCTATGTTTCTAATATAACGAAGAGACTAAATAGACAGCCAAGTAAGAAAGAAAGTGTGTAGAAACAAAAAAATGGCAGATTTAGAAAAATGAACAGTGATAACTGAGAAATACATAAAGAGACTGCAAGAGAAAGAATGAGAAAGAAACTTAACACAATCTGGGGGGAAAAGTACAATGAGAGCAACATGGAAAGGACATATAAAAGAAAAGAAAGCAGATGAGTTCATGAACAAGTGAATGTTTAAAATGAGTAAAAGATAGGCAGGGACATATGGGGGAGGAAGAAAGTGGAAAAAATAAATATACATCAAAGATTGTTTGTAAAAGAGTGAGGGATAGAGACAGACACACCATAGGGAACGATTCATCTGATTCTGGAAACAGGCTTCATTACAGAGTGGGATTAGGCCAGGTTATTATTTTATGGATGACGGTACATAACTTGCTGTTTTGAAATGTTTCAAATTTGATTTTTTTATGATGTGACTTTTCTTCAAAGAGCTCTAATAAAATATTTATCCAGCCATTTTCTTCTGTGCATTTGCTTTAACAAATCTGTAAAGTTGTTTAAAAATGAGTTGATGGATTCATTAAAATTGAGACAAAGTGGAAAATATCAGGGAGCCGAAATGACCCCTTCCCTTCAGGCCTGTACTGCCGGAAATTGGCAGCCATGCTGCAGAGCGGCATGGCTGCCGATTTTTCGTGAAATAGACGCCATTTTGAAAATTCCGCTCCTACGGTATCCCGGCGGTGACTGCTCCGCTGCTACCGATCCATCCGAAGTGCATCATCAGAGCGCGCACCGCCGATGTTCCACCCCGGTTACGAAATTTCACGGAGAAAGTCTTGCTGCCGCCGCTCGGTGCCCAAAGAAACATTTTCTGCCGCTTGGCTTGGAGTTTTTCTAAAATGGAGGACCTACTGCCCTTTTAAAAAAAAAATCGGCCGACTGCCATATCAGGCCGACAATTATGCCCCTGGTTTCAACCGGGCCACCAACAGGCAACCTGGCATCCCCTCTTGGGTGGCAGGCTGCTGGCCCGACCGAAACCTTCGCTGGTGGCCCAGTGGACCACCAGTGGACTTCAAGAATCGCAGAGGCTCTCCCCTTTAAGTGAAGGGGAGAGACGTGGTGACGCGCCTGCGCAATGATGTCGCTGATGAGTGACAGCACGGACACTCAGCCCGCTCCCCACTTCCATCCCTCTCGAGAGCGAACTTCCGTTCACCGCTGCATTTGCGTCCCCATTATGACCGAATTCCGGGCCGTTCGAAAAAAAAAGGACAAAGAGTGGAATTCCGTTCAAGGGGCCATTGCATTCACCGTGCTGGTAAAAACTGAAACAGGGTAAGTAAGGTGGGGGGCAATTTCAGCCCCCAGGTTTCTTGACCAGTGTCATGTATGTAATTTTCATGTAACTGTAACCTTTATGTAACAACACTGTACACTGTATATACCTAAGAAATGCACACCTTGACCACAGGGGGTTAACTTGTGGGAGACACTCCTCACCTGGTCATCCAGGAATATAAAGGGAGGTACCACACAGGGTCAGCACTCCTTGGTCCTGTGAATAAAGGTACAGGTCACAGAGTGACCTTGTCTCCAGTATGTGCCTCGTGTTGATTTGCAGTAGAGTGTAAGGACTAAACATTTGGTGACGAGAAACAGGAATCAACGACTCACGAGAATGACCACCGGTAGCACAAAGGAACGGTACTGTGTTGGTGAGGACTGGGCCGATTTTGTTGAGAGGTTCCAGCAGAGCTTTGTCACGAAGGATTGGCTGGGAGAGCAGCGGCTGACAAGCGAAGTGTGCATCTACTGACCAGCTGTGGACCTAAGACGTACGCGCTGATGAAAGACCTGCTCGCACCCGAGAAGCCGGCGGACAAGACCTTTGAGGAGCTCAGCAAATTGATCGGTGAGCATCTCAAACCGGCGAGCAGTATACACATGGCCCGACACCATTTCTATACGCACCAACGTCGGGAAGCGCAGAGCAGAGTCTTTGTTGCGGACCTTCGGCGCTTGGCCAGCCTCTGTAAGTTCACAGACGCCTGCAGGGGGGAGATGTTGCAGGATTTCTTCATTGAGGGCATTGGTCATGCGGGATTTTTAGGAAGCTAATTGAGACCAAGGACTTGACCTTGGAAGCAGCGACGTTGATGGCTCAAACCTTCATGGCAGGGGAGGAGGAAACCAAGATCATATATGCGCGCAACTCTGCTCCCAACATGGCGATGGAGCAGGGAGTTAACATGGTAAATGCGACTCAGAACCCCGCAGGCAGGCAAGGGCAATTCGACACCAACCAGGCAGTAACAGACTATAGGGTGGGTCCTCAACAGAGACAATGGCAGGTCGAACAGGCAATTACACCATCACAAGGGACAATACGTCCCGTGATGGGGCCATTGACACCCACTAACAGAGTGCTCAAGAGTAATCAAAGAGACAATCAGAGAGGAATGTCTGGTAACAGCTCTTTTGTTCACAACAATCTCAGCTCATGCTGGAGGTGCGCGGGCAGACATGCTGCGAAAACCTGCAGGTTTCAACAATTTATCAGCAGAAATTGTAACTTCAGTGGACATTTGGCCAGAATGTGCAGGAACTGCGAGGCTGGTTTATGAAGCGGATGAACCACAAGAGGGGTCTGCAAGGCAGGGTTATGCTTGGGACACAGCAATGGACGCTGAAGTTCAGCGGGTTCAGGTGGCAAACATCCACAGCTCATACACAAAAACGCCACCTATGATGATGAGAGTACTGTTAAACGGCATCCCGGTACACATGGAGCTGGATACAGGAGCCAACCAGTCACTTATGAGTGTCCAACAATTTGAGAAACTATGGCCACTCAGAGCTAGCAGATCCAAACTAGAACACATTGACACGCAATTATGGACATACACCAAAGAGATCATCCCAGTGCCAGGCAGTGCAATGTTGGTGGTCACACATAATGGATCAGAGAACCGGCTGCAACTCTGGACTGTCCTGGGAAATGGTCCCGCGCTTTTGGGGAGGAGCTGGCTAGCCGAGATGAATTGGAAATGGGGGAATGTGCACGCCATTTCATCTGTGGAGCGAAGTTCATGCTCACAGGTCCTACAAAAATTTGAGTCACTATTTCAACCTGGTGTCGGTACATTCAATGGTACGAAAGTAGTGATACGCATCACCCCGGACGCCAGACTGTGCCGTATGTGATGCGGGAGAAAATTGAGAGTGAGTTGGACAGGTTGCGAAGGGAGGGCATAATTTCGCCCGTTGAATTCAGCAACTGGGCAAGTCCCATCGTCACTGTCCTAAAAACGGATGGCTCGGTCAAGATCTGTGGTGACTACAAGGCCACTATCAACCGAGTGTCACTACAAGACCAATACCCGCTTCAGAGAGCCGAGGATCTTTTTGCCACGCTGGCAGAGGCGGCAAGCTGTTTACCAAATTGGACCTCACTTCGGCCTACATATGGCCATAATATGGTGGAATTCTGCATTAGGATGGAGAATGAAACAGTTAATTCAGAGACCATGGTCCAGAACTTAAAGAAGGGTAACTTTGAAGGTATGAGCCATGAATTGGCTAGGATAGATTGGCGAATGATACTTAAGGGGTTGACTGTGGATGGGCAATGGCAGACATTTAGAGACCGCATGGATGAACTACAACAATTGTACATTCCTGTCTGGCGTAAAAATAAAAAAGGGAAGGTGGCTCAACCGTGGCTATCAAGGGAAATCAGGGATATATTAAAGCCAAGGAAGTGGCATACAAATTGGCCAGAAATAGCAGCGAACCCGGGGACTGGGAGAAATTTAGAACTCAGCAGAGGAGGACAAAGGGTTTGATTAGGGCAGGGAAAATGGAGTACGAGAAGAGGCTTGCAGGGAACATTAAGATGGATTGCAAAAGTTTCTATAGATATGTAAAGAGAAAAAGGTTAGTAAAGACAAACGTAGGTCCCCTGCAGTCAGAATCAGGGAAAGTCATAACGGGGAACAAAGAAATGGCAGACCAATTGAACAAGTACTTTGGTTCGGTATTCACTAAGGAGGACACAAACAACCTTCCGGATATAAAATGGGCCAGAGGGTCTAGTAAGGAGGAGGAACTGAGGGAAATCCTTATTAGTCAGGAAATTGTATTGGGGAAATTGATGGGATTGAAGGCCGATAAATCCCCAGGGCCTGATGGACTGCATCCCAGAGTACTTAAGGAGGTGGCCTTGGAAATAGCGGATGCATTGACAGTCATTTTCCATCATTCCATTGACTCTGGATCAGTTCCTATTGAGTGGAGGGTAGCCAAGGTAACCCCACTTTTTAAAAAAGGAGGGAGAGAGAAAACAGGGAATTATAGACTGGTCAGCCTGACCTCAGTAGTGGGTAAAATGATGGAATCAATTATTAAGGATGTCATAGCAGAGCATTTGGAAAGAGGTGACATGATAGGTCCAAGTCAGCATGGATTTGTGAAAGGGAAATCATGCTTGACAAATCTTCTGGAATTTTTTGAGGATGTTTCCAGTAGAGTGGACAAGTTGATGTGGTATATTTGGACTTTCAGAAGGCTTTCGACAAGGTCCCACACAAGAGATTAATGTGCAAAGTTAAAGCACATGGGATTGGGGGTAGTGTGCTGACATGGATTGAGAACTGGTTGTCAGACAGGAAGCAAAGAGTAGGAGTAAATGGATACTTTTCAGAATGGCAGGCAGTGACTAGTGGGGTACCGCAAGGTTCTGTGCTGGGGCCCCAGCTGTTTACACTGTACATTAATGATTTAGATGAGGGGATTAAATATAGTATCTCCAAATTTGCAGATGACACTAAGTTGGATGGCAGTGTGAGCTGCGAGGAGGATGCTATGAGGCTGCAGAGTGACTTGGATAGGTTAGGTGAGTGGGCAAATGCATGGCAGATGAAGAATAATGTGGATAAATGTGAGGTTATCCACTTTGGTGGTAAAAACAGAGAGACAGACTATTATCTGAATGGTGACAGATTAGGAAAAGGGGAGGTGCAACAAGACCTGGGTGTCATGGTACATCAGTCATTGAAGGTTGGCATGCAGGTACAGCAGGCGGTTAAGAAAGCAAATGGCATGTTGGCCTTCATAGCGAGGGAATTTGAGTACAGGGGCAGGGAGGTGTTGCTACAGTTGTACAGGGCCTTGGTGAGGCCACACCTGGAGTATTGTGTACAGTTTTGGTCTCCTAACTTGAGGAAGGACATTCTTGCTATTGAGGGAGTGCAGCGAAGGTTCACCAGACTGATTCCCGGGATGGCGGGACTGACCTATCAAGAAAGACTGGATCAACTGGGCTTGTATTCACTGGAGTTCAGAAGAATGAGAGGGGACCTCATCGAAACGTTTAAAATTCTGATGGGTTCAGACAGGTTAGATGCAGGAAGAATGTTCCCAATGTTGGGGAAGTCCAGAACCAGGGGTCACAGTCTAAGGATAAGGGGTAAGCCATTTAGGTCCGAGATGAGGAGAAACTTCTTCACCCAGAGAGTGGTGAACCTGTGGAATTCTCTACCACAGAAAGTTGTTGAGGCCAATTCACTAAATATATTCAAAAAGGAGTTGGATGAAGTCCTTACTACTAGGGGGATCAAGGGGTATGGCGAGAAAGCAGGAATGGGGTACTGAAGTTCCATGTTTAGCCATGAACTCATTGAATGGCGGTGCAGGCTGGAAGGGCCAAATGGCCTACTCCTGCACCTATTTTTCTATGTTTCTATACATGACCCAAGAACTGGCCGATGAATCCAAGCTACTGACCACCATCACCACACACAAGGGGCTGTTTGTTTACAACAGGTGTCCGTTTGGCATTCGTTCAGCAGCCGCTATCTTTCAAAGGGACATGGAAAGCCTGCTCAACTCTATCCCTGGAACAATCGTATTTCAGGACGACATCCTTATCACGGGTCGAGACACCGAGGAACACCTCCACAACCTGGAGGAGGTGCTACACCGACTGGACTGGGTAGGCCTGCGACTAAAGAAGTCCAAGTGTGTGTTTTTGGCCCCAGAGGTCGAGTTTTTGGGCAGGAGGGTTGCCGCAGACGGGATCCGGTCTACCGAATCCAAAGCGGAGGCGATCTTTCGCGCGCTCAGACCCGGCAACACATCGGAGTTGCGTTCATTTCTGGGACTATTGAAGTATTTCGGTAACTTTCTGCCGAACTTAAGCACATTGTTGGAGCCGCTACACGTGCTCCTGCGTAAGGGTTGCGATTGGTTTTTGGGGGACTGTCAGGAACGGGCTTTCAATCGGGTGCAGAACCTGCTCTGTTCTAACAAACTGTTGACTCTGTACAACTCCTGTAAGAAATTGGTTTTGACATGTAATGCATCATCCTATGGGATTGGGTGTGTGTTGCAGCAGAGTAATGATGAGGGCCAACTCCAACCTGTGGCTTATGCTTCCAGGTCACTCTCCCAAGCAGAAAGGGGATATGGGATGGTTGAAAAGAAAGCACTCGCATGTGTCTACGGGGTGAAAAAGATGCACCAGTACCTTTTTGGCAGAAGGCTCGAGTTAGAAACGGACCACAAGCCGTTAACATCCCTGTTGTCCGACAGCAAAGCTGTCAATGCTAATGCGTCAGCTCGCATACAGCAATGCGCTCTCACACTGGCTGCGTATGACTACACCATATGGCACCAGCCAGGCACCGAAAATTGCTCTGACGCGCTCAGCAGGCTTCCACTGGCCACCACTGATGGGGCAGCGGAGCAAAGCACTGAGATGGTCATGGCTGTCGATGCTTTCGACAGCGCAGGCTCCCCCATCACAGCCCACCAGATGAAAGCCTGGACAAACAGAGATCCCCTCCTATCCTTGATTAAGAAATGTGTCCTTACGGAGCATGCCCTGAAGAGGTCAAACCATTTCACAGACGGATGGATGAACTCTCCATCCAAGCCGACTGCCTACTATGGGGCAGCCGGGTAGTCATGCCCCAGAAGGGAAGGGAAGCATTCATCAGGGAACTCCACAGCGAGTACCCAGGCATTGTGCTTATGAAGGCCATTGCCCGATCACATGTATGGTGGCCGGGAATTGATGCAGACCTGGAACACTGTATTCGCAGGTGCACGACGTGTGCCCAGCTGGACAATGCCCCCAAGGAGGCCCCACTCAGCCCGTGGCCCTGGCCCACCAAGCCATGGTCACATATTCACGTGGACTATGCGGGCCCGTCCATGGGGAAAATGTTACTCATTTTTGTTGATTCGTACTCGAAATGGATCGAGTGCATCATATTGAATTCGTGCACGACATCCACCACAGTGGAGAGTCTGCGTGCAGTCTTTGCAACCCACGGCTTGCCAGACATCCTGGTTAGCGACAACAGCCCATGCTTCACTAGCTATGAATTCCGGGTGTTCATGTCGGGTAATGGCATCAAACATGTCAGGACAGCACCGTTCAAGCCGGCTTCCAATGGTCAGGCGGAACGTGCGGTCCAAATTATAAAACAAGGCATGCTCCGGATTCAAGGACCCTCCCTTCAATGCCGCCTATCACGCCTCCTGCTGGCCTATAGGTCCCGACCGCATTCGCTCACGGGAGTACCGCCAGCAGAACTACTCATGAAACGTACACTTAAAACTCGGCTGCCTCTCATTCATCCAGTCCTGTCAGACATTGTTGAGGGCAAGCGCCAGTCCCAAAATGAGTGTCATGACCATAACTCAAAGGGGAGATGTATAGAAATCGATGAGCCTGTATTTGTTCATTAATCACGCCTTGGGGCCCAAGTGGCTTGAGGGTACTGTAGTTGGTAAAGAGGGGAATAGGGTCATAGTGGTCAGACTTAACAATGGACAGATATGCCGCAAGCATCTGGACCAAGTAAAAAAAAGGTTCAGCATGGACACTGAGGAACCTGGGGAAAATCATGAGATGCTGCCCACACCACCGCCAGTGAATGAGCAACAAGAACATTCAGCAGCATGCACAGTCCCTGCGGCCAGCCCGGACGAGCCGGAATCACCACAGGTGACAAAGATGCATTCCAAGGCTCAACAACCAAAGCCCCAACTGCGGCGCTCCACGAGAGAATGTCGACCGCCTGAAAGACTCAATCTTTGACCTAAAGACGTTGGGGGGAGGTGATGTCATGTATGTAATCTTCATGTAACTGTAACCTTCATGTAACAACACTGTACACTGTATACACCTAAGAAATGCAAACCTTGATCACAGGGGGTGAACTTGTGGGAGACACTCCTCACCTGGTCATCCAGGTATATGAAGGGAGGTCCTACGCAGGGTCAGCACTCCTTGGTCCTGTGAATAAAGGTACAGGTCACAGAGTGAACTTGTCTCCAGTGTGTGCCTTGTGTTGATTTGCAGTAGAGTGAAAGGACATAACAACCAGCTTTCATGATAGTTACATTATGAGATACCATAGGAAGTAGAATAACAGCAGCACACAATATATGGAGACAGCTGTGCAAACTACAGACAGAGGTTCTATCATCTGCCTCTTTAATTTATCTACTTTACCTTTCAATAGCCTCTGTTCTTATAACTCACTCCAAGGTATCCAGTATTTTATAAGTAAGGGCACCAGGGCAATAAATTACATTTTGATTGAGCAACTTTAAAAAAAAGCAAACTGAATCTATTGTTTAACTTGGAATGGGAGAGCCAACCATGGTTCGGTTCCTCAATGTCCAAAAGTTTCATTGGTACATGAGGACATCCTGACACAAAGGGATTTTACACTATGTACTTTTCAACCATCACTCAGAAAGTCTCGTCATTCATTTTATATTTCATCCTGGTTGGTGTTACAGGCTGTTTAGCTTTTAGCAGCCTTGGGCTCACTATAATTCCCATAGGAACCTTGGAGGGAAGCTCCTTACAAAGCAGTATTAAAATGCCTGGAGTTGCCATCAGAAGTTTTCATTTAATCATACCACTATGTATACTGATGGCTTTGAAGCTTCACATGCAAGTTCTTTGCCTATGCCTCCTTCAATGCTATCAGACCGGTTTTGAGTGACTGTTGAGCTTTGAGATGTAGAGGGCTTTATGAAGCTGGTGTTGTTGTAGTTCCTTCGGCTGTTGCGGCCATCTTTTGTAATCTTCGAGAGACTTCTGGTGCTTAAATCCACAGGCGAGTTCTGGCAGAGCTAAAGTGCTTTAAAACATCTGTAGAACTAGAGAGATTTAAATAAATGATTAGAATTAAACCTTCAGTAGTTAGTAAAATTAATGCTTTGTTACTGACAGAGATTATAAAATAATCAAATTTGGCAGTCATACAAAAAGACCTGCGACACAAGTTAAAATGTTAGTAAATGCATAATTGAATCCTTTAGCTCTTCCCATTATACACTTTATAGCACAAACAATGATTTTTAGTTTAATATTTGTTTGATTTTGCATTCTTTTAGATTGCTTTGAAAAGGATGTAGAGGGTGTAAAAGGCTAGACTAATTCCCAGTTGAAAGCATCTTAGTTATCAAGATAGGCTAAAATAGTTGGAACTCGACAATTTAGAGAAGCATAGACTTAGAGGTGATCTGATTGAGGTTTATAAGACAATGAAGGGAATAGATTATGTTCCAGTTGACAGTTTGTTTCAATTAAATCGTTTAGGGAGGACCAGGGGGTCACAAATGTAAGTTGTATAGTGCTAGATCTAGGTTAGATGTCAGGAGCTGGTTCTGGTCCCAGAGAATAGTGGACCTCTGGAACAAGCTGCCATCTCGTGCAGTGGATGCTGATTCATTGAATTCCTTCAAGCAGGAGCTGGACCTATTTCTGGCTGGGACAAGGATTGCCTCAAGCTAGGTGCTGCAGGGAATTCAGGGCCAGAGTGATGATCTGAACTAGTTTCACTCGCCTAGATTAGTCGGAGAGGAATTTACCAGATTTTTTTCCCCAAATTGGGCTGGGTTTATAATTTTCTTTTTTGCCTCTCCCAGGTGATCACATGGGGTGGAGTATATATATTGTGATACACAAGGTAATGCAATTGTGTGGGACAGGCTCGATGGACCAGAGGATCTTTACTTGTCCATCATTGTTTGTATGTCCATATTTATTTTCTTCCCCATTGAGGTCAGCCCATAATTGAAAGTGTGAATCTGAAGTATGCCATTAGGCCTATATAATCCCACTCTTGTGCCTGCATTTGGGCCTAGTTAAGTACTCCTTAAGTACTTAGATCAAGAACTCCTTGGTGATCTTGTAGTCCTCTTGTGAGGTAGCATTTTGGATCTTGCTTAACATCACTCAGGTGCTGGGCCATCCCTCCTACCTTCCCGAAGTCTTCCATGTGAAACAGCCTATAGTTGAAGAATTAAGCTTCATTACGTTGAAAGTAAAAGTCTAATTTGCTTCAATCTGCATATAAAAACAAATAATGTAATAATGATGATTTATTGGTGATGTCTTCAGGAAAGTGAAGCTGTTGAATCAGAACCAGTGCATGTAATACAAAGTTACCTTGTGACCCAAGGATCACAGACCTCCAATAACAGTAACTTATGTCGAGTCCACCATCCATAACCTTAACCCTCAAATCAAACAACAGCAATAAAAACTTTAACATGTTCTTTGATTAGAAATTGAGTCAACCATCTAGTCAAAAACAGTCACCATGAGTGGCAGGTTGACTAAGCAAAGAGTGTTCTTTATGCTAGAACAGATGCAGCAGATCTCGTCTCAAACTCGCCCTTCGGGAAGATGGTTCCCGAGGTTCTCTTTCCCCTTGACCGTGCTGCAGTCCGCTAGGCCCTGGTGCATCACCCAGTGCAGACCACTCTACTAACCTAACCTCTAAGGACCGTGTAGAGCCAGTATCTGAGCTGGTGCCTGTGGATGAGAGAAGCAGTGATGCATTGCTTGGCTCCTCCACTTCATCCCCCTCTTATTGTCCCTCATGACTCTGTTGGGGGTGGAGGGGGGGGGGGGGCGGAGAGTGTTCAGGGACATGCCGGCATCTGCTGCATGGTTATCTGAAAACATAAATGGCACAAGAGTCGTGTTAAGATGAGGGCAGAGCGGCAGGAATGGAGCAAGCAAGGCAGACAGAATGAGGAGCTGGAAAGTGATAAGGCCTTGTGGTTTAACGGGGAAGTGGGATGAGAAGAGAGGAATAAAGATACCATTGTTGCTCCCAGAAGGCTCGATGTCTCTGCCAGCCACAGCACCCACCACCTGCGGGCCAAAGCACTCGCTCCTCCGGGTCACTCAGGTTGTGCAGTTCAGCTCCCCCCTGCCCCCCACCTCCAGTCTGCTGCTGCTCCCTCCTGTTATGTGGCACCTTGGACTGCAAAAAAAGGAACTTGTGTGAGTAAGAGTCGAGCTATGTATGTGGAAGATATGCCTGCCGTGGTTGAATTGTTGTGAGTGTAGGCGAGGTGTGACTGTGAGTAGGTATAGATGCTTGGTGGTTGTTTGTTGAATTAAGGCTGGTTTGCAGAATATGCACAGACAGAGGCTCAGAGACTGGTATGTAAGAGTTGTGCAAACATGTAATCACCTTGACCACCTGACTGAGGTAATTGAATTTTTTCCGGCACTGTGTTGGGGTTCTGTCGACCATAGTGCTGGTTGACACCTCCGCGGCCACCTCAGCCACATGGCCCTAAAAACCTGCGGCATTGGCCTTCTCCCAGATGGAGGGAACAGTGCATCTCTTCTTCTCTCCACTGCTCCAACCAATGCATCCAATGCCACCTCATTGAAGCGAGTGGCCCCTGTAGCAGGATTTGGAGCAGCCATGTCAGAAGTTGCTTCCAGCTCTGAGTGAAGTCCAGCAATGATGAAAATGAACAGGTGCTGCCTGAATTTACATCCCCTTTAAGAACTGGAATGAGCTAAATGCTGCTGAATGAAAGTCATCTGAAATTGTGGAGAGCTCTGGCAATAGCGCTCCAGCAGCACCCCACTGAGGCCATTAGCACCTCAGATATCGCCCCCCCCCCACTTCCTTCCTGAGGCGAAAACCCTCAATTTTCCAGAATTTGGCAACTCATCTCGCCGCACGCTAACTTTTCAAAAAGTAAATTTCACCCCCTATGTTTTTAATCTTTAAATAAAAATGTATACCTTTCTATGAGATAAACAACTCATTGACTCAGGGAAGTGGATGCAATGAAACATGTTCTCATTGGCAGTAGCCTAATATTAAAATAATGTTTTTGAAATCCTTCATCTGGGAGAATAGAAAGTCTGAGTCTTGTGCTGCCTATACTGACTGTCAATAGTGGAGATCTGTTTCTGAGTGACAAAAGTGGGCAAGTTAGAGTGCTTTATTTATGCAAAGTGCATTTACCATCAAAACTCAAGTCACTGAATGCTGATGAATTGGAATGACACGTGCGGCTGGCATTGAAAGTAATGACCCTCAAAAGTTACTTGTCTTCCCCTCAAGAGACTAGGCTTGAAAAAAATGATAGTTTTTGACATATTACTGCAGCTATGCCGATGCCAAAATATTCGTTGAAATTCATGTAAACTTTAATGAAGAATTATTTATTCCATCATCATCATCATCATGACAAGTATCATCACTTAATAATGGTCCAAATTTTGTGGTAAAGGTAATGGTGAGGCTAACAGTGCTCACCGTTATTAAAGAGTAAATCAGACAGCAACATCTGGTGACACACATCGCAGTTAAATGTGAAAATCAAGAAGTTGCTGTCCGAGTTGCCCTGCTCCTCCAGAATCTTTGCTACATCAATACCTCACTGATAGACTCGGCATTGAAATATATGGAATGGCATGAAGTTGCTGTAGTTACCCACTAAACTCGCCAGAGAAAGATAGCGCTTGTCCATTTCAGTGTAAATACATTTCTGTGTTAAGTTTTAATTAATGCCAAACAACCTCTCCAGCACTGAAAATTAACTTTTTCAAGCGTGGCATTTAATTCTTTTGGATTATAATTATTGTACAAAATTTAAAATTTAAATTAAAAAAATTAAAATATATATTTTTTTACTTTTTCCCTCTTTGTCTTTTATCTCTCTTACTCACATCTTTCCCTCTGTTTATTTCATTTTTTGTACATGATTTAACTATAGAATTAACTATAGAAACATAGAAAATAGGTGCAGGATTAGGCCATTTGGCCCTTTGAGCCTGCACCACCATTTAATAAGATCATGGCTGATCATTCAGCTCAGTACCCCTTTCCTGCTTTCTCTCCATACCCCTTGATCCCTTTAGCCATAAGGGCCATATCTAACTCCCTCTTGAATATATCCAATGAACTGACATCAACAACTCTCTGCGGTAGGGAATTCCACAGGTTAACAACTCTCTGAGTAAAGAAGTTTCTCCTCATCTCAGTCCTAAATGGCTTACCCCGTATCCTTAGACTATGTCCCCTGGTACAGGACTTCCCCAACATCGGGAACATTCTTCCTGCATCTAACTGTCCAGTCCCGTCAGAATTTTATATGTTTCTATGAAATCCCCTCTCATCCTTCTAAACTCCAGTGAATACAGACCCAGTTAATCCAGTCTCTCCTCATATGTCAGTCCCGCCATCCCAGGAATCAGTCTGGTGAACCTTCGCTGCACTCCCTCAATAGCAAGAATGTCCTTCCTCAGATTAGGAGACCAAAATTGAACACAATATTCCAGGTGAGGCCTCAGCAAAGCCCTGTACATTTGCAGTAAGACCTCCCTGCTCCTATACTCAAATCCCCTAGCTATGAAGGCCAACATACCATTTTCCTTCTTCACCGCCTGCTGTACCTGCATGCCAACTTTCAATGACTGATGTACCATGACACCCAGGTCTCGTTGCACCTCCCCTTTTCCTAATCTGCCGCCATTCAGATAATATTCTGCCTTCGTGTTTTTGCCACCAAAGTGGATAACCTCACATTTATCCACATTATACTGCATCTGCCATGTATTTGCCCACTCACCTAACCTGTCCAAGTCACGCTGCAGCCTCTTAGCATCCTCCTCACAGCTCACACCACCACCCAGCTTCGTGTCAACTGCAAACTTGGAGATATTACACTCAATTCCTTCATCTAAATCATTAATGTATATTGTAAATAGCTGGGGTCCCAGCACTGAGCCCTGCGGCACCCCACTAGTCACTGCCTGCCATTCTGAAAAGGACTCGTTTATCCCGACCATCTGCTTCCTGTCTGCCAACCAGTTCTCTATCCACGTCAGTACATTACCCCCAATACCATGTGCTTTAATTTTGCATACCAATCTCTTGTATGGGACTTTGTCAAAAGCCTTTTGAAAGTCCAAATACACAACATCCACTGGTTCTCCCTTATCTACTCTACCAGTTACATCCTCAAAAAATTCTAGAAGATTTGTCAAGCAGGATTTCCCTTTCATAAATCCATGCTGACTTGGACCGATCCTGTCACTGCTTTCCAAATGCGCTGCTATTTCATCTTTAATAATTGATTGCAACATTTTCCCCACTACTGATGTCAGGCTAACCGGTCTATAATTACCCGTTTTCTCTCTCCCTCCTTTCTTAAAATGTGGTGTTACATTAGCTACCCTCTAGTCCATAGGAACTGATCCAGAGTCGATAGATTGTTGGAAAATGATCACCAATGCATCCACTATTTCTCGGGCCACTTCCTTAAGTACTCTGGGATGCAGACTATCAGGCCCCGGGGATTTATCGGCCATCAATCCCATCAATTTCCCTAACACAATTTCCCGCCTAATAAGGATTTCCTTCAGTTCCTCCTTCCCACTAGACCCTCGGTCCCCTCGTATTTCCGGAAGGTTATCTGTGTCTTCCTTCGTGAAGACAGAACCAAAGTATTTGTTCAACTGGTCCGCCATTTCTTTGTTCCCCAGTATAAATTCACCTGAATGTGACTGCAAGGGATCTACATTTGTCTTCAATAATCTTTTTCTCTTCACATATCTGTAGAAGCTTTTGCAGTCAGTTTTTATGTTCCCAGCTAGCTTCCTCTCATACTCTATTTTCCCCCTCCTAATTAAACCCTTCGTCCTCCTCTGCTGAATTATGAAATTATCCCAGTCCTCAGCTTTGCTGCTTTTTCTGGCCAATTTATATGCCTCTTCCTTGGCTTTAACACTATCCTTAATTTTGCTTGTTCGTCACGGTTGAGCCACCTTCCCTGTTTTAATTTTACTCCTGACAGGGATGTACAATTGCTGAAGTTCATCCATGTGATCTTTAAATGTTTGCCATTGCCTATCCACCATCAACCCTTTAAGTATCATTCGCCAGTCTATTCTAGCCAATTAACGTCTCATACCATCAAAATTACCTTTCCTTCAGTTCAGGACCCGAGTCTCTGAATTAACTGTGTCACTCTCCATCTTAACAAAGAACTCTACCATGTTATGGTCACTCTTCCCCAAGGGGTCTGGCACAACAAGATTGTTAATTAGTCCTTCCTCATTACACATCACCCAGTCTAGGATGGCCAGCCCTCTAGTTGGTTTCTCGACATATTGGTCTAGAAAACCATCCCTAATACACTTCAGGAAATCCTCCTCCACCGCATTGCTACCAGTTTGGTTAGCCCAATCAATAAGTAGATTAAAGTCATCCATGATAACTGCTGAACCTTTATTGCACGCATCCCTAATTTCTTGTTTGATGCTGTCCCCAACCTCACTAGTACTGTTTGGTCTGTACACAACTCCCACTAGTGTTTTCTGCCCTTTGGTATTCCATAGCTCCACCCATACTGATTCCATATCATTCAAGCTAATGTCCTTCCTTACTGTTGCGTTAATTTCCTCTTTAACCAGCAATGCCACCCCACCTCGTTTTCTTTTCTGTCTATCCTTCCTGAATGTTGAATACTCCTGGATGTTGAGTTCCCAGCCTTGGTCATCCTGGAGCCATGTCTCCGTGATGCCAACTACATCATATCCATTAACAACTATCTGCGCAGTTAATTCGCCCACCTTATTTTGAATACTCCTCACACTGAGACACAGAGCCTTCAGGCTTGTCTTTTTAAGATACTTTGCCCCTTTAGAATTTTGCTGTAATGTGGCCCTTTTTGCTTTTTGCCTTGGGTTTCTCTGCCCTTCACTTTTACTTTTCTTCTTTCTATCTTTTGCTTCTGCCCTCATTCTACTTTCTGCATAGGTTTCCATTCCCCTGCCATATTAGTTTAACCCCTCCCTAACAGCACTAGCAAACACTCTCCCTTGGATATTGGTTCCGGTGCTGCCCAGGTGCTGACCATCCGGTATGTACTGGTTCCACCTCCCCCAGAACTGGTTCCAATGTCCCAGGACTTTGAATCCCTCCCTTCTGCACCACTATTTCAACTTAACTTCCTGGTTCAGTCTTTGCACTGCTCATTAAAAATTCGTCATTTTGAGTGGTGAATGCAGCATTCTCCATCCGACTGGAAGCCAAGCTTGCCAATCAGGCTGACTTCCGGATGGGAAATCTGCCAGTGATGTCACATGCACGTTGTGGAGTTAAAACTTTGACTTCCGTGTTCTTGGTGCACGACCAGCCCCCACCTGCACTCTTGGTGGGTCCAAAATGTAAAATTCCTTCCAATGTGCCTTAACCCCGCCCCCCGCTCCCCCACACCTGCTTTAATCACAGAGGGATTTTTGAGCAATATCATTCCCACTAAGGAGTGCCTCCATTACTCTGCTTCCGTTAACATGACATTTTGTCAACCTGTCACAGTAACAATAAACTTAATTTGTTTTTCTTATGCCAGTAACATGTAAACTTATAAATGCACAACATCCTACAGACACTTGCATTGTTACTCAGCCAGGCACACCATCAATCATCATCATCATGGGTGGTCCCTCGAACGAGGATGACTTGCTTCCAAGAGTTCACAGATGTTTCAATGAAGGACCCGATGTTCCAGTCCTGAACTCCAATTGAGGGGGCGTAAGGTGCCTGTGTGTGAATTTTTTTAACGTGTGGTGGCCGTTGCACACCAGCCACCACACGGGCTTGACAGAGCTAGGCCTTTATCCCGTGGCAAGGGTTAACCAGAATGACTGGAGACCTGCTCTGCTGCACGGACCGAGCATGCACACATATCACAGTTTGGGCTGGCCCGTGCTGCCCCGGGCCCTCGGCTCTTCTGGACGCAGTACCCTCATTTGCCGCACCTCCATCACAAACATTCACCGCATCTCCACCACGATCACTCACCAACTATGTAATTCTCTGTCCCTTCCTGAAGGCTTGTGTTACAATGTAATTCATTCCATGCAGAGTTCTAGTACCTCTCAGCTGACTATTCTTCATGCGTGAGTTGAGACAGTAAGTATCAGCAGACTATTTGCCTGTGGGCTCGGCTTCCCAGCCAAAACCAATCCTGATTTCATTCATTGTTCACATCAATGTTCTCATACCAGCTGGGAGAGGGAATGCAACATTCTGTGGCTTAGATTTTTTTTTTAAGTCTCGCTTCCTGGCCCACTGAGTTCAAAAGAGTTTATTAATACCAAGGTGCTACATGACTTAATGAATGACCAGACATTACTAAAAAATAGTCTATTGTTTGGTCTCAAAAATTACTTTCTATCTGACCCTGAGCTGAACTTCCAACCTCATATCCTCTCCATCACCAAGACCGGCTACGTAATCCACCTCCGTAACATTGTTCATCTCTGCCCCTGCCTCAGCTCATCTGCTGTTGAAACTCTCATCCATGCCTTTGTTACCTCTAGACTCAACTATAGCACAGCTCTCCTAGCCGACCTCCCACCTTACGCCTTTCGTAAACTTGAGCTCATCAAAACTCTGCTGCCTGTATCCTAACTTGCACTAGGTCCCATTCACCAATCACCCCTGTGCTCACTGACCAACACTGGCTCCCTGTCCGGCAATGCTTCATTCTTAAATTCTCATCCTTGTTTTCAAATCCCCCCATGACCTCACCCCTCTCAATCTCTGTAACCTCCTCCAGCCCTACAATCCTCTGAGATCTCTGCGCTCTTCCAATGCTGGCCTCTTGTGCATCCCTGATTTTAATCGCTCCATCATTGGTGGTCATGCCTTCAGCTGCCAAGGCCCTAAACTCTGGAATTCACTCCCTACACTTCTCCGTCTCTCTACCTCTCTTCCTTACTTTAAGCTACTCCTTAAAACCTACCTCTTTGACCAAACTTTTGGTCACCTGTCCTAATGTGGCTTGGTGTCAAATGTTGTTTGATAACATTCCTGTGACATGCCTTGAGATGTTTTACTATGTTAAAAGTGCTATATAAATCCAAGTTGCTATCATCATCGTCCAGAATGGTGCTGATCCTAAAATCTAACACCTTTTATGCAACGTTTGTTCATAACATGTTTTAAGATTGCTTATGACCAAGTCTTTACTGTGAGAACTGGCTAGAGACTCCCGAACCACAAATCCCTTAAAAATGCAAATGATGTTGCGAGACTGGACAGTAGAAATGTAATACTCCTGTGAATCGCCTTGGAATGTTTTACTGCATTAAAGGCGCTATATAAATACAAGGTGTTGATATTGTACCTTTGTTCAAGAAGGGATAAAAGGATAAACTAGTTAACTATACATCAGTTACTTTAATATCAGTTGTTGGTCAACTCATGGTTGGGGGAAAGAGAAATTCAACTTACGGTTGTCCGTTTTGCAGCCATAAAATAAATGTTAGGCCGTTGGAATTTGTGTGGTGTTTTGGCGCACATGATCTGGATTTTTTATTCAGTCACAGGATGTGGGCGTCACCGGCAAGGCCAGCATTTATTACCCATCCTTAATTGCCCTCGAGAAGGTGGTGGTCAGCCACCTTCTTGAATACAACTGAGTGGTTTGCTTGGCCATTTCAGAGGTCAACCACATTGGTGTGCGTCTGGAGTCACATATAGGTCAGACTGGGCATGGATGGTAGATTTCCCCTTCCCTAAAGGACAATCGTGAACCAGATGGGTTTTTTTACGACAATCTAATACTAGCTTTTTAATTCCAGATTTGTATTTAATTAATTGAATTTAAAGACTCCAGCTGCCATGGTGGGATTTGAACTCATATCTCCAAATCATTTGTCCAGGCCTCTGGATTATTAGTCCAACAACATAACCACTATGCTACCATACCTACATAAGTGCTTGGATGCTATATTGCTGTGGGCTACTTTAAGTCGCCCATGCCCTCGCCTGAAATGGCCATTAGACTCCTTAAATATCAAAATCAGGCTCCTAGGATATTTATATTTATTGAAATAAAATTAAACCTAATTTACTTAGAGTAGAAGAGAATTTTGTGAAACTTTGTTGTGAAAGCTACCATTTTATCAGTCTAGGAAGGCAAAATCCTGGTAATTTAATCAGATACGCTCTTGTTTCTTTCGATGATTGATTTACATTTAATTCAGTTTCTGTAACTAATCAGCATTTCATAAGCCTCTGTATTGACAATGCAAGAAACTGCACACTGCTCTTAACTGTCAATGGATTTTGTGATTAAAAATCATTGAACTCAATTGTCTTAGTGGGTAAGTTTCATCCAGGAACACTCAGATTAACCCTTTATAATTACTCATGCTTGAGGCTGTGATTCTGGATTAGCTGATGGTGGTGCTGTTCGAGGAGGGAATTCTGGCAAAGGCAATGAAAAATCTCTTTTTCAAATACCCTGCTGTGCCATAGGATTTTTTACATCCACCTGAACAAGAAGAGTAATCCTGATCTGAAAATCCAACAATGCAGTTATCCTTCAGCGCTGCGCTGAACTGCAAGCCTAGATTATATACTCAGCCTTCGAACTCAGAGGTGAGAGTACGACTGAACTAGACAGACATGAAAGAAAGAAATAGAATTCAGACTCATTTTGCTCTGATCGTACTTGCTTACAATTGTTTCTAGTTAGATGCTGGTGGGAATATAGCTCTGTTTTAAATGTGACTGTTTAACTAACTTGCCATTTATATATTTATTCATATAAAAGAAATGCAAAAACAAAACAAATGTATTGCATAGAATGGATTTTAGACAATACAATTACTCACTGCTTGGGACGGAAATAAAAAGGGGTCATTTTTATGGATTCCACTCCCGGGAAGGAGCTTCACTGGACAGGGGCATAGGTTGCAGATAGGACGATGGGCTAGATTTTACACTTTTGTGCAGTTTGCCCAAAAATGGGCATTATTTCCGGCGTGGGCGGTAAAAATGGGTTTTCAGATTGCCGGCTTGTCACCCATTTTTAAAGCCCCTAGTTTCCATTTTAAAAATTGGGCATTACCGTGAGCTATCTGAAATGGGCATTAGTGTTAAATCTCTCTGACCTTCTGCCGTAAAGTTTCACCGTCCTTAGCAACGGCATGGCAACGCTCGATTCCTGCGATTCAGGAGGTCAAAGGTCATCATTACATGCGCATAAGAGGAGACAGAAAGAGGGAGCTGAGAACGAGTGAAGGCCTGTGTGGGTGTGGTGTGCCTGCTTTGGGAGGAAGGAGGGAAAGTTTTGAGCTTCATAGCAAATTGGGGAAAAAAAATTCTCTGTTACCAGCCAGAAATTTTCCCGAATTTGGCGCCTATAATGGAGGGAGAGGAAGAGGTGACACAGCTCGCTGTGGAGACTGATGCTGACGAGAGCAGTGAGCTGGGAGAGGAGCACATTGGAGGACTCAAAAGAGCGAGGAGGTTCTCAGATGAGGCTAATGCCTCCCTCATGCAGGAGGTTCAGTCGCACTGGGGTGATTTGACGTAGGGAGAGCATGGGAAGCCCACCCCAAAGGCCTACCAGAGGATATGGACCAAGACAGCAGAGATGGTCTCATCGGCGAGAGGGCAACCAATGCCGCAAGCGATGGAACGACCTTGTGGGATCCGCAAGAGCAAGTATTACATTTATTTACATGTACTTATGTATTTATAGAATTTGATTTGTAAGAGAGTCATGAGTGACTATCATCAGATGTGAGCTCTTTCACTTTTACCGACAATGTACTCAAAGCCTGCAGTCACGGTGCACCTCTTTAGGTAAAGAGTGATAATTATCATAATAATCATGATTACATCTGTCGGTTATGTGTTGTTTCAGTCTCTGTGACAGTACCTAGCAATGATATCATGCAATAATCTCATGCCATGTCGTCCTGTTAACCTTTTACAGAAGAAGCTCTCGACGAATAAGTCAGAGCAGAGGCGAACGGGTGGGAGGCCACCAAACACCAGCGACCTTACTGACATTGAGGAGTGGGTGCTCACACTCGTGGGGAAGCACCCCCGGATGGCCACACAGGCAGCTGCAGACCCTGAAGTGATGCCACATGAGTAAAGTATACACCATTGTGTGATATAAAGTCAATTAATGCCACACCCACTTATTTCCGAACAATAATATATGATAGATGATTTTTTAAAATATCCTAAAATAATGCTGGCCTCATGAGAATCATTGCAGTGCAGAATGTGTTGATGGTCATGAAATGTGATGTCTGTGATGATGTTGATAGCTGTGCTGCTTTTGTCGTGCATATGCTGTGTGTAGCGCTGGACTCACCTTGTGATCCTAGCACCCCCTTCTCCTCGAATAACCTAATTTGTCTTTTGCAACTCAGCCAGCAGCGCATCCCAAGGCAAGACCACAGAGGCCAGAAGGTGGGGTGCAGGGCAGGAGTCGGCGGACGATCATACATCTGGTGCTGAGGAGCTCCGATCCTCGCCCGTCAATCAGCTGGGTCTGTTCTTCACGGATGAGAGCGAGGACTTTGAGGAGTCTGCATTGCAAGGTTCCAGAAGGCATTCCACCCCAAGGCCAGCTAGTACTCCTCCAGCCATTCCCACCTCCACTTTGGAGGTACCGGGTCCAAGCATCTCGCCACAGGGCACCCCAGGTATTCCCCAGGACGGCGCCGACCCCGCGGAGGTTTCGTGGACGCGGCAGGTCTGGTGCATGAGTGCCAGATGAGAGCGGAGTGGTGGTATAGTTGTCCAGGAGGACTGTAGACATAGGTGACCAGATCCTACATGCATTGGGGGGCATATCCCGACAGCTGGCCAGCATCTCCGGCACCATGACGGAGTACGTTCCGCGGATGGCGGAGGCCCTGGAGGCGATAGCCAGGAACACTTGTGGCACAGGCCTCCCAGTGGTCCCGGAGCGCGGCACTCCACCCCTAGGCTCCGCACCTCCAGTGCCAACAACACATGAGAGGCAGGAGCAAGATCCTGCTTCTGGAACCGAGAATGTTCTCACCTTGGTACCCCCCCGCTCCCGTACCCATGCAACCATCGGCTCTGCCTTCAGTCCCCCAATGAGGCACTGCCTGAGGAGCTCCTCGGCCAGGCGGCGTGGAGCGAGCAGGGGAAGGGGTAGAGGTGGGGAGAAGAAGGGGAGGGGGGAAGGAAAGTGAGGTGCATGTCCGCAGGTGATGGCTGTGTTATATCTCCATCTGAGTGTATGCAATTTGTTGTAATGTATGGGGGGAGGGGGCCAGCTGTTGGTTTGCATTTGTGTTCTGTGTTGCTGGACATGTTGACCATTTGATTGATGTCAATGTTCAAAAAAGTGGGGTGGGGCTGGGGTGTATTTGCCCTTGATACTTATGATTTCAGACCAATGGTTGTATTAAATGTTTTTTATTCAACATAGCCTTGTTGCGCATTGTCTCAGATAGCTGGACCGTTACACACTGGTGATTCCTTAATATGAAAGGGTATAATTACATTTAACTTGAATCAACTTAAACTTTAACTGGCACCAAGGTGATGCCCACCATTGATGTCTGAGTTGCATACACACAGCAGCGTGTCAGCTTTGTCAATCACAGCAATGTTCTTTCATGCAAATCTCATTTACGAGCTCCTGACGTAAGAGTCTTGTAGCTTTGTAGCCACCACGGGCCCTTTCCTGCGGTCTGAAGGGGGGCATGGGCATGGTTGCATAGTCAGCCTGATTGCCTGGCCCGAGGTCAGCGTCCAGCCCCTCCTCCTCCTCTTCCTCTCTCTCCTGAGGTGGACCATCAGTCCCTTCTGGCAATTCTTGTCCCCTCCTGATAGCCAAGTTGTGCAGCATGGAGCACACGACTACAAATTGAGCTACCTGATCAAGGTTGTATTGTAGCTCCCCTCCTGAGTGCTCCAGGCATCTAAAGCGCTGCTTAAACACACTCATTGTTTTCCGGACCACATTGCGTGTGGCTCTCGTTGTATCGCTTCTCGGCCTCGGTGTGGGTGTCACGCAGGGGAGGTCATCAGCCAGGTGGCTAGGCCATATGGTTTGTCACCAAGCATCCAGCACTGTCTTTGTGGCTGACGGGTAAACATGCAGAGACAGCATTCTCACGCAGGATGTGAGCCTCATCGAAGCTGCCCGGATATTTGGCATTAACTGCCATAATTGTCTGTGGTCGACAACTAGCTGGACCTTCAGGGAGTGAAATCCTTTTCTCTTGTGAAAAACCTCTGGGTCCTGAGGAGGTGCCCTCATGGCGATGTGAGTACACTGTATTGCCCCCTGCACCCTGGGGAACTTAGCAATGCGGTAGAATGCTCCAGCCCTGTCAGTCTGAGCCTCCGTGGTCAAAGAGAAGCTGATAAAGTCCATCCTACATGCGTGCAGGGCCTCCGTGACCTGTCTAATGCAGCAATGTATGGCATGCTGAGACAGAGGGGAAATGTCGACCGCGGAGGCCTGAAAGGAACCGGACGCGTAGAACGACAGTGTCACGGTGACCTTGACCTCGACGGACAGTGATGTCCTGAAGGTGCTGGCAGGCTGCAGATCTTTCCTGATGAGCTGGCATATCTCACTGATAACCACTTTGTGGAAGCGCAGTCTCCGAAGGCATGTGTTCTCGGATAATTCGAGGTAAGATCGCCTCTCCCTGTAAGTGCGTGGTGTGTGTGGTCTGGACCTCCTCCTCAGTCTGGCACGTCTTAGATTGGGCACATAATGCTGTGGATTAGATGTTGTGCCATTTGCACTCTGTAGCAGCAGCGTAGTAATCGTTGCTGGCTGAGAAATGGCTGGCCCCATTCCAATAAAAGTATAATGCCGATTGTTCACAAGCAATAAATTTCCACACCAAAAGACACCTACAGTAAAAACCCAATTGTCCACAGTATGAAAAGATGTCTGTTCAGATGGTTACTTCACTTGAGAAGAACTCCAGAGTCAATCTAAACTCCTCCGAAGTTGAAGCAGCCTTTTCAATGAAGCGACCTGCGATTTTCAAAATGGCGTCCACACTGCTGTTCAGAACAGTTCAACTTTTTCAGAGCAGTGTTTTTGGTGAGCGATATTGTGGGCGAGATGTGTGCGAGGTGCTGAAAGTGACGCTGGGCGATATACTGAGAGCTAGTTTTGGCAAATGTGATCTTTATGACAAAAAAAAGTGGGTGTTCGGTATTATTGAATCTCGGCGTTAATTATGTGCCAAAAGTAACGCTGGGCGATATTATGGGCGTTAGTTTCGCCCATTCTGATGATTCCGCCCCAAAAAAGTAGGCGGGCGATATTATTTTTTTCCCGCCGTTACGTACATGCCGATAAGTGTCCAAACAATGGGCGTCAGTTTCCATTTTGTGGCTAAATGGGTGATATCTGGGCGTTACACCTCATTTCAGTGTTAAAATGGACGTTAAGTGGGCGTTATGCATGCAACATAATGGAAAATCTAGCCTTATAACACTACAAGACCAATTGTGTGACCCAGGAATTCTCACAAAATTATCCACAGTACTTTTTTGTTTTGGTATTTAGAGCCATGTCACTGCTTTTGGTGATTTATGACACACAGACAGGCAATGCAATTAAATAGGTCTCCCTCGGGCTACATGCTTAATGTAACTGAAATAAAAACACCAGTATGAATAGACTTCCCTGTTTAAAACTGTTGTAGTTTGATTATATTCTCTCTTTCAAGGCATATTGTGCCTTTTCTGTTTATTACATCAAGAAGTTTTATGTTGAATGAGGCAGATGATTTTCAGTTAGGGCATGTCAGAGGTAACAACACAAAAATCAGAAGCAAAATTTGGGGGCAGCTGGATTGCACTCTGATATCAGGCAAGTATGAAACTTTTCGATTTATAATTGTCGCGTAGTTTACTCCTTTTGGGTTTATTGCATTACCTATTCCAGAAGCTGTCAATGCAGTTCAATTTTACACTGAACCCTTGCCTCCATCCAATTAAATGATCACAATCTGACACCAGTGGTTGCATTAAACATAGAAAACATAGAAAATAGATGCAGGAGTAGGCCATTCGGCCCTTCTAGCCTGCACCGCCATTCAATGAGTTCATGGCTGAACATGCAACTTCAGTACCCCATTCCTGCTTTCTCGCCATACCCCTTGATCCCCCTAGTAGTAAGGACTACATCTAACTCCTTTTTGAATATATTTAGTGAATTGGCCTCAACAACTTTCTGTGGTAGAGAATTCCACAGGTTCACCACTCTCTGGGTGAAGTAGTTTCTCCTCATCTCGGTCCTAAATGGCTTACCCCTTATCCTGAGACTGTGATCCCTGGTTCTGGACTTCCCCAACATTGGGAACATTCTTCCTGCATCTAACCTGTCTAAACCCGTCAGAATTTTAAACGTTTCTATGAGATCCCCTCATTCTTCTGAACTCCAGTGAATATAAGCCCAGTTGATCCAGTCTTTCTTGATATGTCAGTCCTGCCATCCTGGGAATCAATCTGATGAACCTTCGCTGCACTCCCTCAATAGCAAGAATGTCCTTCCTCAAGTTAGGAGACCAAAACTGTACACAATACTCCAGGTATGGCCTCACCAAGATCCTGTACAACTGTAGTAACACCTCCCTGCCCCTGTACTCAAATCCCCTCGCTATGAAGGCCAACATGCCATTTGCTTTCTTAACCGCCTGCTGTACCTGCATGCCAACATTCAATGACTGATGTACCATGACACCCAGGTCTCGGTGCACCTCCACTTTTCCTAATCTGTCACCATTCAGATAATAGTCTGTCTCTTTGTTTTTGTTTTTACCACCAAAGTGGACAACCTCACATTTATCCAAATTATACTTCATCTGCCATGCATTTTCCCACTCATCTAACCTATCCAAGTCACTCTGCAGCCTCATAGCATCCTCCTCGCAGCTCACACTGCCACCCAACTTAGTGTCATCCGCAAATTTGGAGATACTACATTTAATCCCCTCGTCTAAATCATTAATGTACAATGTAAACAGCTGGGGCCCCAGTACAGAACCTTGCGGTACCCCACTGGTCACTGCCTGCCATTCTGAAAAGTACCCATTTACTCCTACTCTTTGCTTCCTGTCTGACAACCAGTTCTCAATCCATGTCAGCACACTATCCCCAATCCCATGTGTTTTAACTTTACACATTAATCTCTTGTGTGGGACATTGTCGAAAGCCTTCTGAAAGTCCAAATACACCACATCAACTGGTTCTCCCTTGTCCACTCTACTGGAAACATCCTCAAAAAATTCCAGAAGATTTGTCAAGCATGATTTCCCTTTCACAAATCCATGCTGACTTGGACCTATCATGTCACCTCTTTCCAAATGCGCTGCTATGACATCCTTAATAATTGATTCCATCATTTTACCCACTACCGATGTTAGGCTGGCCGGTCTATAATTCCCTGTTTTCTTTCTCCCTCCTTTTTTAAAAAGTGGGGTTACATTGGCTACCCTCCACTCCATAGGAACTGATCCAGAGTCTATGGAATGTTGGAAAATGACTGTCAATGCATCCGCTATTTCCAAGGCCACTTCCTTAAGTACTCTGGGATGCAGTCCATCAGGCCCTGGGGATTTATCGGCCTTCAATCCCATCAATTTCCCCAACACAATTTCCTGACTAATAAGGATTCCTCTCAGTTCCTCCTTCTTACTAGACCCTCTGACCCCTTTTATATCCGGAAGGTTGTTTGTGTCCTCCTTAGTGAATACCGAACCAAAGTACTTGTTCAATTGGTCTGTCATATCTTTGTTCCCCGTTATTACTTCCCCTGATTCTTACTGCAGGGGGCCTACGTTTGTCTTTACTAACCTTATGTGGCATAAGAGCTTATTCTTCAGAAGTGTGAGAGGAGAGAGAGGATGATTTTAACTTATTTCGTGTGACATTAATGGGACACTAAAAGCCTCAAAAAGCGGTTGGAAGCCCAACAATGTGGTCAGCGACATTTTGAAAGAGGCCAGCAATTTTAATATACTAATCAGGGTCTAAAATCCTGATTGCCATTTTAGGGAGCCATGCACATTCCAATCAGTTCCATGGGTGATAGAGCCGAACAGGCCCAGGAAAGATAAATTTTAAATTATTTTTGCACATACCTGGCTGGTGGTCGGCACGGCCTAATATTGACCAGCCCCAAACTGGAAAACTACATCAAGACACCTGTTTGACGCATAAATGAGGCCGCAGCCTCAAAATCTTAGCTGCCGCGTTGTTGTAGTTATGGGTGACTGGATGGTTGGAGGCCCAAAGTTAAAATCGACACCAGTAACACTTCGCGAGCAATTCTCTTCGAGCCAGACTTTCTTCTACGTATTAAATTTGACAAAAGAAGGCCTCGTAAAGAGTAATGCTGTACTTCTGGAAAGTGGTAATGGACTATTAATTTAGTTGTACACCTCATTTGAGGTAAGTCCATGGACATTAATGAAAAGAGTTTATCTATTAAGGCATTCCTAATACACCAGTAATGAGAATCCATGCATAATTACTGAGGGGAATAATTAAAAGTGAGTATTGAAGTCTAGGTTAGTCCTCGAGTTAGTCGGTTAGAAGGAGCTTTCTGGTGTACAGCATGGGAGCAACAGCCATTGCTGATATCTTTTAGTGAATCAGAAGTAGAAAGTGACCCAGGAACAAAGAGAACACAGGAAGTGGACAACTTGCAGAACGAACTATCATAAGAACAGATCGACCAGAACAGAGTTAATTACATGGAGCAGTAAATGTTATGGCTCAGGCTTAGCAGGGAGACTATGGCTAAAATGTGCAACTTGGTCCACAAAGACTTACAGCATCAATGAACCATCTGCACACAGATTTATGAATGGGAAATCATGTTTGGCAAATCTATTAGAGTTTTTTGAGATTGTAACTGGCAGGGTAGCTAAGGGAGGAACCAGTGGATGTAGTATATTTGGATTTTCAAAAAGCATTTGATAAGATGCCACACAAGAGGTTATTCCACAAAATTAGGGCTCATGGGATCATGTTGGCTGCATAATCAAGCTTCCATGCTCCTCTGAGATGGCGTGTGAGTGACTGTGGTTAACTCTTTCTTCCCTGCTCTCCTGAGCTATGGGCTCCTGCTTAAAGATCATTGGTGGAAAGGGAGAACGCGGGAAGGGAGATTCAATTGGGCTGTCACGTATCAGAAGCTTTTGTGAGCTAAAATGATTCATTGCAATCTGATTAAATTAATCAATGCGATATAATTAAAATCAAGAATTCACTCGTGAATAAAAGGTTATTTAGAATAAATAAAAATGATTATAGAAACATAGAAACATAGAAATTTACAGTGCAGAAGGAGGCCCATCGTGTCCATGCCGGCCGACAAAGAGCCGCACGGCCCTCGGTCAGCAGTCCTGAAGATTACATATGAGCAATGATGGAAAGGGTGTAATAATAATTATGGCATGACTAAATTAATATTTCGCAGCAATGTGAACCATGGAGTGTGAACAAACAAAAAAGGAATTCAAATGAACTCATAAAAACTTCTGACAGAGTCCAGCCAAAACCACAACCCAACCTTCCAGCTAGGGAACAATAATCTCTTTTGCCAAGACTGGGAGTTGTGTGATATAGAAACATAGAAAATAGGTGCAGGAGTAGGCCATTCGGCTCGTCAAGCCTGCACCACCATTTAATATGATCATGGCTGATCATGCAACTTCAGTATCCCACTCCTGCCTTCTCTCCATACCCCCGATCACTTTAGCCGTAAGGGCCACATCTAACTCCCTTTTGAATATATCCAGCAAACTGGACTCAACAACTTTCTGTGGTAGAGAATTCCACAGGTTCACAATTCTCTGGGTGAAAATGTTGCTCCTCATCTCGGTCCTAGACTGTGACCTCTGGTTTTGGACTTTCCCAACATCGGGAACATTCTTCCTGCGTCTAACCTGGCAGGGTATGTGTAGAAAAAACAATTCTCAGGACAACAGGAGCCAAACTTGAAACATCAAGGGAAATCTAAATCCAAGTTGATTTTTACCAGCAAATGTATCTGTGTAAAATGCTGGGTAAATACGCGGCCATCGTGAATTGAAGAGGATTTACTGTGATTGAAAGACTGCATTAGAGGGAGCAGCGTGCGGCGGCCCTGCCCGGAAATTGGTGCAGTCCCGGGCTGCAAGACCATCAGCAGGCCGGGGCCATCAGAGGGAGCAGCGTGCAGCGGCCCACAACTGCAGGAGGGCAACGGCTGCGAAGTCAGGTCGCTGATTGCAGTACGGGCAGGCACAGCAGGAGGGGTGAAGGAGTGGCAAGAGTTTGTAGAAGGAAGTGGCTGGGGCCCAGAAGAGGCGAGGGCCCAGGGGCAGCACGAGCCAGCCCACACTGCTATATGCGTGCGCGCTCGATCCGTGCAGCAGAGCTGGTCTTCAGTCGTCTTGGTTAATCCTTGCCACTGGACCAACACTTAGCTCTGTCAAGCCTATGTGGTGGCTGGTGTGCAACGGCCACCACACGTTAAAAAAATCCAAGCACAGGCATCTTCCACCCTCCAAGATGTAGTTCGGGATCTGGAATATTAGGTCCTTCATTGAAACACCTGTGAATTCATTCCTTTTTGGTGTGGAAGCAAGTCATCCTCGCTTCGAAGGACTGCCTATGATGATGATGATATAAAATGCAGAAAATTGCTATACATGGGTTGAATCCCAATGGAAAGAATTGGATGCTGTAAAGTTGTATTGAATTTTATGCAGTTACTTTATTTTCATATTTAAAATATTTATAACCTTTCCAGGATAAAATATTTTGGCTTCAGAGGCACTATTACAATAAGCTCCAAAATGCTACAAAAAGAACCAAAATGTCACAACCCTGGAGCTTTCTATGAAATAAATGGTAAATTTTCCTCTTCTACATTCCTAATTTAATTAAAATAAATGTACAGAAAACCATGGGCTAAGTGTGTACAATTTCCTGATATGCAGTGTTGTCAAAGTAGAAAATCTCCTTCATGCCTTCAATGCTTAGATCCACCTCCCACAAATCTGTCAGTCAACCGATTTAAAATAAAACATACTGGCCCTGAAATCCCAGTTTCTTCTTCCCGCGGGCGTTCGAATAAAAAACGACAAAAGATGCGCACTTACCTTTTGGTTGAATGCTCGCCAGAGATTCCGGACTCGAGGCCTCTTCTTCTTACGCAATGGAGCGGGTTCACATTGGGACGTCCGTAGGAGTCACGTAAGCCTGGACACCCAATCACAGTAAAGTATTTTCTCATTCATAGTAATAGGAGTTTCGTAAGTCTGAAACTCCTATTACTATGAATGAGAAACACTCACAAACACCCAAACACTACATAAAACATTAAAAAAACACCTCACATAAATACACTACAGAAATTAAAGTTGATAGAAATGTTTTTGAAAAAAAAATATTGCCGATTTAAAAAAAAAGTTTTATTTATGGTTTAAAATAAAATTACCTGAGTGGGCAGCTTTTTAACATAAATATGTATTTTTAAATTTTATTTTAATATGTTTTTGATATGTTTTTAAACTCTTGCGCTGGTAAAAGTAGGCTATGTGCCTGCTTTTACCAGGCACAAGAGTTTTAAAGACATTCGCAGGGCAAGAGATGGGCAAATAGCCCAATCTCTGCTGTGGGAATGTCCTTGCTCCCGAGATGAGTGCAATTTGTCAAGCCAGAAACTTGACAGATCAGAAAAGCCGGTTTTCAGCGCATGCACCGAAAACTGGCTTTTCCGATGCCTTCCCGGGTCTGTAGAAACTCCGTACGGACCCGGGGAGGCCGGAATTTCAGGGCCATTTTAATGTTTTATCTGCAATATAAGTGATATAGTCAATATTCTATCATTTAGTTTAAACCCATGGCATCCTTCTTAAGCAGTCCCTCAGAGTCGAGGATGACCCATGTCATAGGAATGTAGGAACAGGAGTAGGCCATTCAGCCTTTTGAGCCTGTTCTGCCATTCAATAAGATCATGGCTGATCTGTATCTTAACTCCATCCACCTGTCTTGACTCCATATCCTTTTATACTCTTGTCCATCAAAAACCTATCGATCTCAGATTTAAAATTATTAATTGAGCTAGCATTTATTGCTTTTTGTGGGAGAGAGTTCCACACTTCTACCACTCTTTGCATGACGAAGTGTTTTCTAACGTCTTTTCTGAATGGCCTGGCTCTGATTTTAAGGATTTGTCCCCTTGTCCTAGACTCCCCCACCAGCAAAAAAAGTTTCTTTCTGTCGACCCAAGCATTTCCTTTCAAAATTCTAAAAATCTCAATCAAATCATCCCTTAACTGTCTATATTCCAAACCTAGTTTATATAATCTCTCCTCATGATCTAACCCTTGGAGCCCTAGTAACATTCCGGTGAATCTGTGCTGAATTCCTTCTGTCATGTTTGTAACCTTCACATAACTGTAACCTTTATGTAACAACACTGTACACTGTATACCCCTGAAAAATACACACTTTGACCACAGGGGGTGAATTTGTGGGAGACACTCCTCACCTGGTCATCCAGGTATATAAAGGGAGGTCCCACGCAGGGTCTGCGCTTCTTGGTCCTGTGAATAAAGGTACAGATCACAGAGTGACCTTGTCTCCAGTATGTGCCTCACGTTGATTTGGTGTAGTGTGTAAGGACACCACATTTGGCGACGAGAAATGGGAATCAAAGACTCAAGAGAATGGCCACCGGTAGCACAGAGGAACGATACTGTTTTATTGAGGACTGGGACGATTTCGGTGAGAGGCTCCAGCAGAGCTTTGTCACAAAGGACTGGCTGGGAGCGGCAACGGCTGACAAGCGAAGGGCGCATCTACTGACCAGCTGTGGACCTAAGACATACGCGCTGATGAAAGACCTGCTCGCACCCGAGAAGCCTGTGGACAAGACCTTCGAGGAGCTCAGCAAACTGATCGGTGAGCACCTCAAACCGGCGAGCAGTATACACATGGCCCAACACCGATTCTATACGCACCGACATCGGGAAGGGCAGAGTATACCGGACTTCGTTGCGGACCTTCGGCTCTTGGCCAGCCTTTGTAAGACGCCTACAGGGGGGAGATGGAACGGGATTTCTTCATTGAGGGCATTGGTCATGCTGGGATTTTTAGGAAGTTAATTGAGACCAAGGACTTGACCTTGGAAGCAGTGGCGTTGATGGCTCAAACCTTCATGGCGGGGGAGGAGGAAACCAAGATCATATACGCTGCAACTCTGCTCCCAACGTGGCGATGGAGCAGGGAGTAACACGGTAAATGCGACTCAGATCCCCGCAGGCAGGCAAGGGCAATTCGATACCAACCAGGCAGTAACAGACTATAGGGTGGGTCCTCAACAAAGACAATGGCAGGTTGAACGGACATTTACACCATCACAAAGGACTATACGTCCCGGGATGGTTGAGTGGACATTTAGCCAGGATGTGCAGGAAGCCCGCAGCGAGATTGGTTTACGAAGTGGATAAACCACAAGAGGGGTCTGCAAGGCAGGGGTATGCCTGGACACAGCAATGGATGCTGAAGTTCAGCGGGTCCAGGTGGCAAACATCCACAGCTCATACACAAAAATGCCACCTATGATGATGAGAGTACTGTTAAACAGCATCCTGGTATGCATGGAGCTGGACACAGGAGCCAGCCAGTCACTCATGAGTGTCCAACAATTCGAGAAACTGTGGCCACTCAGAGCTAGCAGACCCAAACTAGAACGCATTGACACGCAACTATGGACGTACACCAAAGAGATCATCCCAGTGCTAGGCAGTGCAATGTTGGTGGTCACACATAATAGATCTCAGAACCGGCTGCCATTCTGGATTGTCCTGGGAAATGGTCCGCGCTTTTGGGGAGGAGCTGGCTAGCCGAGGTGAACTGGAAATGGGGGGATGTGCACGCCATTTCATCTGTGGAGCAAAGTTCATGCTCACAGGTCCTACAAACGTTCGAGTCATTATTTCAACCTGGCGTCGGGACTTTCAAAGGCACCAAAGTAAGGATACGCATCACCCCAGACACCACACCAGTGCACCACAAAGCCAGAGCTGTGCCGTATGTGATGCGGGAGAAAATTGAGAGTGAGTTGGACAGGTTGCTAAGAGAGGGCATAATTTCGCCCGTTGAATTCAGTGATTGGGCAAGCCCCATCATCCCTGTTCTAAAAACGGATGGCTCGGTCAGGATCTGTGGAGACTACAAGGCCACTATCAACCGAGTGTCCCTTCAGGACCAATACCCGCTTCCGAGAGCGGAGGATCTTTTTGCCATGCTGGCAGGCAAAAAGCTATTCACCAAGTTGGACCTCACTTCGGCCTACATGACCCAGGAACTGGCCGAAGAATCCAAGCTACTGACGACCATCACCATGCACAAGGGGCTGTTTGCCTACAACAGGTGTCCATTTGGCATTTGTTCAGCAGCCGCTATCATTCAGAGGAACATGGAAAGCCTGCTCAAATCCACCCCCGGAACAATCGTATTTCAGGACGACATCCTTATCACGGGTCGAGACACCGAGGAACACCTCCACAAGCTGGAGGAGGTGCTATGCCGACTGGACCGGGTAGGCCTGCGACTAAAGAAGTCCAAGTGTGTGTTTTTGGCCCCAGAGGTTGAGTTTTTGGGCAGGAGGGTTGCTGCAGACGGGATCCGGCCCACCGAATCCAAAACGGAGGTGATCTGTCGCGCGTCCAAGCCCGGCAAAACATCGGAGTTGCGTTCATTTCTGGAACTATTGAACTATTTCGGGAACTTTCTACTGAACTTAAGTACATTGCTGGAGCCGCTACACATGCTCCTGTATAAGAGTTGCGATTGGTTTTGGGGGAACTGTCAGGAACGGGCTTTCAATCAGGCATGGAACCTGCTTTGTTCTAATAAGTTATTGATCCTGTACGACCCTTGTAAGAAATTGGTTTTGACATGCGATGCATCATCCTATGGGGTTGGGTGTGTGTTGCAGCAGAGTACTGATGATGGCCAACTCCAACCTGAGGTTTATGCCTCCAGGTCACTCTCCCAAGCAGTAAGGGGGTATGGGATGGTTGAAAAGGAAGCACTTGCATTTGTCTACGGGGTGAAAAAGATGCACCAGTACCTCTTTGGCAGAAGGTTCGAGTTAGAAACGGACCACAAGCCGTTAACATCCCTGTTGTCTGAAAGCAAGGCAGTCAATGCCAATGTGTCAGCTCGCATACAGCGATGGGCTCTCACACTGGCTGCGTATGACTACACCATACGGCACCGGCCAGGCACCGAAAATTGCGCTGACGCGCTCAGCAGGCTTCCACTGGCCATAGGAGGGGCAGCGGAGCAAAGCGCAGAGATGGTCATGGCTGTCGATGCCTTTGACAGCGCAGGCTCCCCATCACAGCCCACCAGATCAAAACCTGGACAAACAGAGATCCCCTCCTGTCTCTGATTAAGAAATGTGTCCTGACTGGGGATTGGGCACCCGCACACAGAGCATGTCCTGAAGAGGTCAGACTGTTTCACAGACGGATGGATGAGCTCTCCATCCAAGCTGACTGCCTACTATGGGGCAGCCGGGTAGTCATGCCCCAGAGGGGTAGGGAAGCATTCATCAGGGAACTCCACAGCAAGCACCCAGGCATCGTGCTTATGAAGGCCATTGCCCGGTCACATGTATGGTGGCCGGGAATTAATGCAGATCTGGAACACTGTGTTCGCAGGTGCCCAGCTGGGCAATACCCCCAGAGAGGCCCCACTCAGCCCGTGGCCCTGGCCCACCAGGCCATGGTCACGTATTCACATAGACTACGCGGGCTCGTTCATGGGAAAAATGTTCCTCATTGTTGTTGATGCATACTCGAAATGGATCGAGTGCATCATATTGAATTCGTGCACGACATCCATCACTGTGGAGAGTCTGCATGCCGTCTTTGCGACCCATGGCTTGCCGGACACCCTAGTTAGCGACAACGGCCCGTGTTTCACTAGCTATGAATTCCGGGAGTTCATGTCGGGTAATGGCATCAAACATATCAGGGCAGCGCCATTCAAGCCGGCTTCCAATGGCCAGGCGGAACGTGCGGTCCAAATCATAAAGTAAGACATGCTCCGGATTCAAGGACCCTCCCTTCAATACCATCTATCGCGCCTTCTGCTGGCCTACAGGTCCCGACCGCATTCGCTCACGGGAGTCCCGCCAGCGGAACTACTCATGAAACGTACACTAAAAACTCGGCTGTCCCTCATTCATCCTGTCTTGTCAGACATTGTTGAGGGCAAGCGCCAGTCCCAAAATGAGTGCCATGACCGTAACTCCAAGGGGAGATGTATAGAAATTGATGACCCTGTATTTGTTCTTAATCATGCTGTGGGGCCCAAGTGGCTTGAGGGTACTGTAATTGGTAAAGAGGGGAATAGGGTCATAGTGGTCAGACTCAACAATGGGCAGATATGCCGCAAGCATCTGGACCAAGTAAAAGAATGGTTCAGCATGGACACTGAGGAAAATCATGAGATGCTACCCACACCACTGCCAGTGAACGAGCAACAAGAACCATCAGCAGCATGCACAGTCCCTGCAGTCAGCCCGGACAAGCCGGAATCACCACAGGTGACAAAGACACATGCCAAGGCTCAACAACCAGAGCCCAACTGCGGCGCTCCACGAGAGAGCGTCGACCGCCTGAAAGACTCAATCTTTGACCCCAAAGACGTTGGGGGGAGGTGATGTCATGTTTGTAACCTTCACGTAACTGTAACCTTTATGTAACAACACTGTACACTGTATACACCTGAGAAATGCACACCTTGACCACAGGGGGTGAACTTGTGGGAGACACTCCTCATCTGGTCATCCAGGTATATAAAGGGAGGTCCCACGCAGGGTCTGTACTTCTTGGTCCTGTAAATAAAGGTACAGGTGACAGAATTACCTTGTCTCCAATATGTGCCTCATGTTGATTTGCAGTAGAGTGTAAGGACACAACATTTGAGTGTGTAAGGACACAACACCTTCCAAGGCCAATATATCCTTCTAAGGTTTGGCGCCTAGAACTGTGCACAATACTTCAGATGTGGTTTAACCAGGGCTTAGTGTACCTTTAATTTCTAGCCCTCCAGTTTTAAAGGCTAACATTCCATTAGCATTTTTGATTATGATTTGTACCTGAATATTGCATTTTAGTGTAATCCTTTGTTTTAAATATCATAGGCTTACAATCAGCACTATTTGTGTTGTTGGCTTTGAAGCCGTTGGTCAGCTTTTTGGCAGTTTTCGAGGTTAGCCTACATACTGTTTTATTCAATCTGAAATACATTCATGCCCAAAACTCCATACTGTAAAACCATCTATTATTCATATGAGATTCAAATCTTTCAACCTACACGCTTTGTGAACATCGGCTTATACCACTGTGTAATCCTGACATCCATTCCTGACATCCATTATCAGGAGGGTACCGTGTATTATTAGACTCATACTTATAGGCAGTGCAGAAGCTTTCCTCATTACAGAATATCTTATAGATGTCCTACATTTGTTGAAATATAAAAGTATTAGTAATTGCATTAAGCCAACAATGCAGCTAAAATCAAGTTGACTCAATTATCCTTGTGAATCAAGAAACTTTTTTTCTAGACAACATAAAGGGATCATTGCAGTACAAAAGTACAACAGACAAATTAATAGAGGATAGAATAACACAAAAGCATAAGAATTAGGAGCCTGCTCTCCCATTCAATAAGATCTTGGCTGATCTTTTACTTCAGCTCTACCTTCCCGCCCGATTCCCATATCCCTTGATTCCCTTAGTATCCAAAAATCTTTCATAGAAACATAGAAAAAGGTGCAGGAGTATGTCATTCGGCCCTTCAAGCCTGCACCACCATTAAATATGATCATGGCTGATCATGCAAATTCAGTACCCCATTCCTGCTTTCTCTCCATACCCCTTGATCCCTTTAGCCGTTAGGGCCACATCTAACTCAATTTTGAATATATCTAATGAACTGGCCTCAACAAATTTCTGTGGTAGAGAATTCCACAGGTTCATAATTCATTGAGTGAAGAAGTTTTTCCTCATTTCGGTCCTAAATGGCTTATGCCTTATCCCTGGTTCTGGACTTCCTTTCCCAACATCGGGAACGTCCTTCCTGCATCTAACCTGTCCAATCCCGTCAGAATTTTATATGTTTCTATGAGATCCCCTCTCATTCTTCTAAATTCCAGTGAATATAAGCCTAGTCGATCCAGTTTTTCTTCATATGTCAGTCCTACCCTCCCGGGAATCAGTCTGGTGAACTTCGCTGCACTTCCTCAATAGCAAGAACGTCCTTCCTCAGATTAGGAGACCAAAACTGTACACAATATTCAAGGTGTGGCCTCACCAATGCCCTGTACAACTGCCGTAAGACCTCCCTACTCCTATACTCAATTCCTCTCGCTATGAAGGCCAACATGCCATTTGCCTTCTTCACCACCTGCTGTACCTGCATGCCAACTTTCAATGACTGATGTACCATGACACCCAGGTCTCCTTGCACCTCCCCTTTTCCTAAACTGTCACCATTCAGATAATATTCTGCCTTCCTGTTTTTGCCACTAAAGTGGCTAACCTCACATTTATCTACATTATACTGCATCTGCCATGCATTTGCCCACTCGCCTAACCTGTCCAAGTCACCCTACAGCCTCTTAACATCCTCCTCACAGCTCACACTGCCACCCAGCTTAGTGTCATCTGCAAACTTGGAGATATTACATTCAATTCCTTTGTCTAAATCATTAATGTATATTGTAAATAGCTGGGGTCCCAGCACTAAACCTTGTGGTACTGCACTAGTCACTGCCTGCCATTCTGAAAAGGACCTGTTTATTCCTACTCTTTGCTTTCTGACTGCCAACCAGTTCTCTATCCACGCCAATGCATTTCCCCCAATACTATGTGCTTTAATTTTGCACACTAATCTCTTGTGTGGGACCTGGTCAAAAGCTTTTTTAAAGTCCAAATATACCACATCCACTGGTTCTCCCTTGTCCACTCTACTAGTTACATCCTCAAAAAATTCTAGAAGATTTGTCAAGCACGATTTCCCTTTCATAACTCCATGCTGACTTGGACCGATCCTGTCACTGTTTTCCAAATGCGCTGCTTTTACATCTTTAATAATTGATTCCAACATTTTCCCCACTACCGATGTCAGGCTAACCGATCTATAATTTCCTGTTTTCTCTCTCCCTCCTTTTTTAAAAAGTGGGGTTACATTAGCTACCCTCCAATCCATAGGAACTGATCCCGAGTCGATAGAATGTTGGAAAATGACCACCAATGCATCCACTATTTCTAGGGCCTCTTCCTTAAGTACTCTGGGATGCAGACTAGCAGGCCCTGGGGATTTATCGGCCTTCAATCCCATCAATTTCCCTAACACAATTTCCTGACTAATAAGGATTTCCTTCAGTTCCTCCTTTTTGCTAGACTCTCGGTCCGCTAGTATTTCCGGAAGGTTATTTTTGTCTTCCTCAACGTCTATCTTGAATATACTCAGTGACTGAGCATTCACAGCCTTCTGGGGTAGAGAATTCCAAAGATTCACACCCTTTGAGTGAAGAAATTTCTCCTCATCCCAGTCCTAAATGGCCAACCCTTTATCCTGAGACTGTGATCTCTAGTTCTAGATTCACAAGCCAGGGGAAACATTCTCCCAGCATCCACCCTGTCAAGTATTTTATACGTTTCAATGAGATCGCCTCTCATTCTTCTAAACACTAGGCTATATAGGCTTAGTCTACTCAATCTCTCCTCATAGGATAATCCCTCATCACAGGAATCAGTCCAGTGAACTTTCCTTAGGTAAGGAGATCAAGGGGGCCAAAATTGTCCTCCGCCCCAAACGGGGCACATTTACCGATATATTTGTTGATCTATCACCCCAATTGATGGGGCGGTGATTTGTGTGATTTTGCCCTCTTTTTCAGTTTCTAAGTATTGTGGTGATGTCTCGGACGGCGGCTGGGCGGAAGGTGGTCGCTGTCATGAGGACCGTACTGAGTATGTCAGTGCGACGCTTATGACTTCAGCGTGACGCGGACGACCACTTAAAATTAAATGCCGGCCGCGGCGTTGTGCCCTCCCCCTTTAAGGGTGGACTTTCCCATCTGGGAAAGCTGTCGGGGGCACCGACCAGTGGCGGCTCCGCTCCCGTGGGGTAAGTTCCCTTGCAGTGCGGAAAGGGGTCGCCGCTAGGCAGTGAGGGGTTGGCGCGTGGCCGACGGGGTGGTCACCTTTTCCGACGGAAAAATTCACGAGGGCAATGTCCCGATTGCCGGCCACTCTGCCCTGACTGAGCGGTAACTCCTTTCCGCCCCGTTTCCGCCTCTTTGAGGCGGTAACAGCTCTTAACAATAGGGACAATTTCGGCCCCCAAAATTGTACACAGTACTCCGGGGGCAAAATTCAGGTCTGCCAGAAACCTGGGGCACTTACCATCTTTTTGCTATCATTACCGCCACTATGGTTGCGGCAGACATTGGATCGATTTTCACCGATTTAAAAAAAAAATGGCGACCAGTGGTAATGACCGGCGGGTATCGGGACTTTGCAGCGGGGTGGGTGGGTCAATTGGAGTGCAATTACCATCGGGAAATTCACCCTTCAGGTGATTTTCAGCTAATGAGCTAGTTGCTCCCCGGCCTTCTTAAAGGCCAGGGTTTGCAGCTAGGTCCTGAGTAGGGCAGGCCTTGCAGTGAAGACCATGGTTGGTGCTGCTCTACCAAGGAGGACAACTCACTTCTCGGACGCGTAGGCTGTCGAGGGAAGGAGGCGAGTCCTGTATCCAGATGCAGGGAGACCCACTCGCGAAGTATTTACTAATGCCTGGAGGAAGATTGCTGTAGTGGTCTCAGGGTCCTCCATCCATGATCGGACGGTGACACAATGTCGGAAAAGGACGAAAGACATCATCCGTTTGATGAAAGTGAGTACCTGTTCCACCAACTGCTGAGAGACTCTCCTTCATCCTTCTCTTATTTCCCACTATTTAGTCACTGAAGCAGCATTTCACTGTTGAGGCCTCTATATGTATATATATATATGTGTGTGTGTGTTCCCTTTCATCTCACAGTTCCAGCTGCATGTCAGGGACACACACTTGTACACTCATTTCTGACTCGTCATCAGAGTGGTACTCACCAACCATTATTTGTTTTGCAGGCCAAATGGGCTCATAATAGAATGGAGCAAAGGAAGGCGGGTGGTGATGAATCCCAGCTCCAAATCCTCACACCCTTGGAGGAGAGGGTGGAGGCGCTCGTGGGCAGACATGCTGCCTTCTCTGTGGGGCATGCGGTACTACCGATGCCAATGTGGGTAATTGAAGGCCCTCCTTTAATGCTATCTCTCCCTGAATGCTCCAGCGCCTACCCTTTGTCAGTGTGCTAGTTGAAGCCTCCATGCGTCACTTCCCCCCTCCCCCTCACGGTAGTCTTCCTCTCATTTATGTTTGCAGATGAGATGCCTCCTGTGGCCTTCAGTACTGGCGATGCCGATTTAGGCAGCATGGGTAAGTGAGGCCTTGCTTCATCGCTATCTGTCCCTGAAAGCGCCAGCGCCTACTGTGCCTTTCCTTCTGAAAGTCTGCTAGTTGCAGCCTCACTGCATCAATCCCTTACCTCCTCCTCATGGCAGCCCTTGTGCCATTGATGCTTGCAGATGAGAGGCCGAGTGGCAGCCGAGGCGAGGGAGAGGATCCTCCTGAAACAACGTCGCAAGGACTGGAGGAGACCCTTGAGGACAATGAGAGATAGCTACATCCTGACAGCATTGAGGACATTGAGGGCTCCAGCCTTGCTGACGCACTGGATCGCACTCCATCGTTTGGAGACTTGTCCGATGAGGAAGAGGATGAAAGGACACTGATGGCAGCATTGCGTCACTGCTTCCACTCACCGACGCCAGCTCAAATACTGGCGTGGTCCGATCTAGTTCTGATAGTACAGAGGTCTGCATTGGTGTTGCACCGGGACTTAGAGGGCTGCTGCATGGTAATGGGGCTAGGCAACCTCGAGTGCCATTGATAGAGAATTCAAACAGGCTGCATTTAGACAGACTGTGAAAATTCACAGACCCCCAAGTCAAGGCTGCTATGTGCAGTTCAGCATGTTGCATTAACTCATCAATCAACTTGACATTTTAGGACTTTGGGTAGCGAGCCAATTAAAATGTTAAAAGACTATTAATTGAGCCAATAAGGAGGCGAGTTCTTTTCTGTAAAGTGATCCAGGTATAAGCACAGCCATTTTGACCATGTGGTCTCAGAAGTACAAAGACCTGGCTTAAAGCCAAGAGCTTGTTGCTGTCTGCCAAGAAATAAAGTGACATTAAAACTACAATCGGAGTTCGTATTTCATTGGAAATTAAGAGATCTAACAATTTTGGCGTCACGAACACGATCGCTGAGGAAAGAAACTGAATTTTGGACATCAGACCTACATACTGAGGTAAGGACTCCTCTTTATAAAAGTCCTCGGTCAAAAGTCTAAATTCGCCTCTCCTTCTACGCGATTCCGAAAGCCTCCGGTTTGCGAACCCTCCGGTTGGTAGTCGGCTCGAGGTCCCATAGACGTCTAAACTTCGGCAGTGTGTTAGTTAATTAATCACTGACCTATTGATCGGCTAGAAAGCCTATGACTCGAGACCCCAGTGAAGAAATCAGTATTATGGCAGCAGGAGATAAGAGCAAAGAATTGCCTACAACTGTTAAAGGTAGGCAAGCACCACCTGAGGTTTCGCTAGATTTAATTCTCGAACAGTTGAAAGAATACATAGAGCAAGAATTCAACTTATCAAAAACCTGTATTAAGATCGAACAAAAGTACGGAACCTCCAAAGGACAATGGTCCTTGGACGAGATTAAAAGGGTCTGGGGAAAAACGACCCGTATGAAAAATAAAGAGCGAACTAGATGGTCCCTAGCGGTTATGGGCCAGATCCGAAAGCGGAATGAAATTAAAATGCGTTCCCAACATGATCGAGAACTGATCAGTACAAAGGATCAATTGCAGGCTGTTTGTGCACAGCTGCGACAGAAAAAACTTGAACTTGAAAAGCTGGAAGCGGAAGTTGAAGATCTTAAAGGTGAAATTAAAGAATGGAAAAAATCATTAGGTCAAGAGACAGTAATAGGAAAAGGAAAATGTATCGGTCAATTCCCAGGGTACCCATGTTTGGATGAATTAAAAACGCAAACCCGAAGACACGACCGAGGAATAGATACGGATTCTGAATCCTCCGACGATACAGGGTCGGAGGATGAAGAATTAGGGGTGCGCTTTGCCCAGTTTAAAAAAAGACGAGTTGTAGTCAAATCAGAATGAGGGCGGAACCAAAAAAACGAGGAAAAGGGTGTACGAAAAATACTTAGTTCATGATCCGGCAGACCCAGAGAAAATTGATAAATGGTCCAAGGAATTGCCCGATCCAAAGAAAGGGGAAGTGAAAATGTGGGACCAATTGGACCGCTTAAGAAATATATATCAACTTCATCCCTGGGACGGAGTGCAAATTTTGACCATAATGATGCCAAAAACACGGAAGAAAATTGCACGACAAGGTAGAAGAAACTTTGGGGCAGGATGAGCAAGAATTAGACGCAGGATGGGAGGCGATTAAACACTGGCTGCAAGCCTTCAGTCCAGCTAAGACAGACTGGGGAAAAATTGCAGCCTGCCAACAGAAAGGAACAGAGGAGATCCTGGAGTATGACGAGTGGTTTAGATGCACGTGGCTAGAACATTCGGGTATGAATAATACAGATGAGGAAATGGATGAACAAGTGTTTGGACCCCTGAAAGCAGCTTTCGTGGCAGGTCTAAAGCCAGAACTGTCCAAAATGCTTAAGGTAGTGTTACCGGACTGGGAAGGTAGAGGAACTACCTTTGCAGCATTGGTGGATCGATGTAACAAATTAGATCGGGATATGGGAGCTAAAGTCCGAGCTGTACAGGCTATGGGATGGAAATCCCAGGATTCCGATAAACAGTCATTAGGAAAATTACCCGGAAAATGTAATTATTGTGGGAAAGAAGGTCACTGGGCCAAGACATGCAGGGAAAAACAGAAAGGTCGTGGCTGGGGAAGAGGACGCAGCCAGGGATACAATTCAGCCAACAAACCAGGCTTGTCACAAGATAACGACCTCATAGAAGCATTTAAGCGACTGACAATACAACAACAGAAGGAGTTACTTGGGATAGCAAAAAACGATTAGAGTCCACCCTGGCCCCCCTCCTCGCACTAATACAACAGAGGGGAGATGGCCTATATATAACTGTGAGGGTGGGCGATAAGGATGTGGACTGTCTTTTAGACACAGGGGCGGAATTAACATGCTTACCCCTACAATATGGAGACTTTTTGCCGTTGGATGGTAGGGCACGTACAGCCTATAGAGTTGGGGGCCATAAAATGGAAATTAAAAGGACAACACTGGTACTTATAGGGCTGGGTCCACATGAACTAACCACGCCGGTCTGGATAGGCCCAGTAGATCAACCCCTTTTGGGAATGGACGTTCTAATCCAAATAGATTCATCGTTGCATTTCAAGGATGGTCGGGTGACATGGTCAATTAGAACTTTGAAGAAAGAAGAATTGAAGGAACACCCGATATGGGCTAAAGATAAGAACGATTGTGGCCTACTCCAGATGGAGCCTGCGTCATTTACCGGGACCAAGCCTCCATGCACTAAACAGTCTCCCATCAGTCCAACTGCCATCGCGGGAATCTTACCGGTTATTCAGCAATTGGAGAAACAAGGGGTGCTTATTAAAACGCATAGCTCCTCCAATAGCCCCATGTGGCCGGTACAGAAATCTAATGAGACTTGGCGTTTAACTGTCGATTATAGGAAAGCTAACCAGTGTATTGATCAAAAAGCTCCTTTGGTCGCAGATCCCTTCACCATTTTTAATGCCCTCAAACCAGAACATAAATATTTCTCGGTTATAGATATGGCCAACGGATTTTGGTCAGTGCCTCTGGCACCGGAGGTTCGACAGTGGTTAGCTTTCACGGTCCAAGGACAACAGTATACTTGGACCCAGTTACCGCAGGGTTTCCACAACAGCCCTACGGTATTCCACATGGCTTTACAAAGCCATTTGCGAGAATTACCTCCCCTGTCATCCACAGTCATCCAATATGTAGACGATATCTTGCTAGCTTCAAACACGGAGGAACAGCATGAACAAGATTTACGAGCTTTGCTGGATCACCTTCGGCTGAAAGGACATAAAGCCAGCATCGACAAAGCACAAATATCCCAAGAAGAGGTTGTATACCTGGGACAAAACATTTCACAAGGAAAGAGAGAACTTACCCAGGATAGAACTGCAGCCATTCGGGCTGCTAAAAACCCCACCACTATTCAGGAACTAAGGTCTTTTTTGGGATTGTGTAACTTTAACAGAAATTGGATTGACTCCTTCACACAGCTTGCTCAGCCATTGAATGATATTTTAAAGGGGAAACGTACCTCTAAAGAAGCCATCACCCTCACTAAGGAACAGCAAGAGGCCTTCCTGAGTTTGAAAAAGGCTTTGTGTTCGGCACCGGCTCTGGGAATCCCTGACAGTGGTAAGCCATTTACCCTGTTTGTCCATGAGAAAGAAGTATATATGACAGCTATATTGACACAAGAACATGGGGATCGGCAAAGACCTATTGGCTATTATTCGGCAAAACTGGATGCGGTAGCCCTCGGATGGGGAAGTTGCCTGAGGGCCATGGAAGCTACATGTCGAGCGGTAATGACCACTGCAGGTCTAGTCCTCGACCAAAAGCTGATCGTCAAGTGTCCCCACACCGTACACGCTTTGCTGTCTATGAATAGAATGTCTCAGGTGACGGCAGCTAGATGGACCCGCTGGACAGCAGTTTTGGAAGCTCCTAATTTCCATATCGTCCGGGCCAGCCCGGTTAATCCCGCAACTATGCTCCCGATGTCAGAATCGAGGGAGCAAAATGGGGGAGAATGTGAAGAGTATGACTGCATGGAGATTTTAAAAGAAACACAAGAAGCAGCCTTAGCAGCAGAGGAGCCTCTGCACAACCCAGACCTCATCCTGTTTACAGATGGTTCCTCCTTTGTTGACAATGGTACCAGAAAAGCAGGATGGGCAGTTACAACCTTATATGAGGTAGTGGCAAAAGGATGTTTACCCTCAGGAATGTCAGCACAACAGGCCGAGTTACGGGCCCTGTCAGAAGCATGTCGAATAGCAGAAGGACAGACAGCTAATGTCTACACAGATTCGCGTTATGCTTTTGGAGTCGTTCACGACTTTGGTCTGTTGTGGCAGAAAAGAGGATTCCTCACTGCTGCTGGTACAGCTATCCGAAATGGAAAAGACGTCCGAGACTTACTGGAGGCCATACAATTACCTCAGGAAGTGTCCATCCTGAAGTGTAAGGCCCATAACAAGGAAAATACCACAGAAGCTCAGGGAAATGCCCTAGCCGACTAGGCAGCTAAAGATGCCGCCTCACAGGGCGTTCCTCCAGAAGAACCAACACAGATGTGCAGATTGAAAGCACTCAGGACTCTGACACGAGACCTTCAAACAATGCAAGGCGAGTGCTCCCGAGAGGGAAAATGGACATGGATTGAGGCAGGAATTAAGCTATGTGAAGATGGTGTCTGGAGACAAAGAGTTACCGACAAGCCAGTCGCGCCACAAGCGCTTTTGCCTTTTTTAGCCCAACAGATCCACTCGTGGGGACACTTGGCCTCACAACAGATGACGACACAGTTCCAGAAAAGCTGGTGGGGTCGGGGATTTAAAAAACATGCCCAGCTGGTAACAGACCGCTGTGTGGTCTGCCAGAAAAATAATTCTGGACCCATCACAGTAATGCCCCAACTGAGGCTCCCTGCCCCTGTTGGACCATTCCAGCATCTGCAGGTTGATTATATATCTCTTCCTTCATGCCAAGGATACACTAAAATCTTGTCATGGTCGACAGATTATCTAGATGGGTAGAAGCTGTCCCAACTAAAAGAGCCACAGCCAATCACACTGCAAAGGTCTTGTGTAAGGATTACATTCCCCGATGGGGAGTCCCGAGTAGCATTGACTCAGATCAGGGAACACACTTCACAGGTGCTGTCTGCCAAGAAGTCTGTAGGTTACTGAACATTACGTGGGATTTACACTGTCCTTATGATGCACAATCATCAGGACAAGTAGAACGAATGAATCGAACTCTGAAACAACGGTTTGCCAAATATCACCAAGAAAGAACACCATGGCCCCAGGCACTACCAATAGTGCTATGTAGCATTAGGGCAACCCGAACAGAACTACAAGTCTAAGCCCATTTGAAATTATAACAGGAAGACCCATGTCGCTGCCAGGAACTATCGATTTACAGAAAGCTGATGTTCACTTAATGAGTAACACTTTGTTATCATACTGTCAGAACCTAACCAATGCTATTAGTTCTGTTTCCCGACAGTTATTGGCAGCTTGGGGTAATCCACTCGAAGGAGGACACGACATCATCCCGGGAGTCTGGGTGTATGTGAAAAAGTTGCATAAAGAACCTTTGGGTGCCAAGTGGGAGAGACCTTACCAAGTGTTATTGACCACCCAGGCAGCTGTTAAAGTCCAAGGAAAGAAAGCCTGGATCCATGCTTCACACGTTAAATGAGCACCCGTAACTGAAGCTGAAATCTAATAAGGACAATTACTTTTTGCGAAAATGTATAAATTTACTGTATTATTGATTGTAGGTATTCTAGGCATATGCCTACTTCTTACTAGCTGACCCTCTACACCAAAGGGAAATAGTAGGGTAGCAAGGGAATTACATGTAAATATCTTTTTATATATGTCATGCATTTATGCCAAACAAGGTAACATTTCTAGGTGTTGGGTGTGTGCGCATATTCCTATTCACTCAAAGGGAGGGATTCCCTTGAGGCCAGTTCCCTTGAATATCTCGGAAATGGCTGAGTGGATAATTAATCAAAACAAAACAGGCAATGTGTTTCAGGATACGGAAAACTGGGCACGTAAATGGAAGTCAGCAGGTTACAATCTGACTACCTTTGAAGGGGATACCAACCGTGCTACAATAATTCTAAACGGCCCCCATTTTTTGTTATCACTAATACAACGGGAATAGGAAGACCGGGGGAATCGGTCTGTCTGATTAGAAACATCAAAGGAGGCCAAAATATGGGGTATAGTAACTGCTCCCGGAATTATAATATAATCAAGCCACGGAACCGTCCAAACTGGGCCGATGTGGGAATTTTTAACGTAACGGGGATTCTGAATAAAATAGATGGAAAAGCCTGGACAGGCCCCGGAGTGTTGTTGACAAAGAAACAACTAACCTTCATTGCCTATAATGGCACCTATTGGGTGTGTGGCCACAAGGCCTACCCTTGGCTGCCCCAGAATTGGACGGGATCCTGCTATTTAGCCTACATTGTGCCTTATATGTATCATATAAAGTCACTGTCAGAACATTTACACTGTCCTAAGAGAGCTATCACAGGAACAGAGAGGTTCTTTGCCATTCTGATCCCCAGGTATGGGACTGCCAGACTGGCAAGGGAATCCATTAACATGGCATCCGTTGTGGAACGGGTAGCCAATGATACCTCAGAGGCCCTAGTTAAAATCAATGCAGAAATGGTAGCAATCCGCACAGTAGCCCTACAGAATAGACTGGCCCTTGATTACATCCTGGCTGAAAAGGGAGGTACTTGCGCCCTACTCAGAACTGAGTGTTGCACATATATCCCAGATAGCTCTGAAGAAATTACCCACTTAGCGGAGCATATCCAAAAGGAGGTAGAAAAACTTAAGCAACCCCCATCATTCACTTTGTGGAGCGAAGCCACTGAATGGCTAGGTTCAATCGGAACTTCATTGGTGGAAGGTTTAATTCTATTTGTTGTAATTGTTTTACTTTTATATTGTTTGTTTATGTTGATTAAATGTTGTTGCGACCAGGCGGCTGTAGCTGCTGTCCCGCATGTGAGACACCTTGCAGGTCCCAGCAGACTGTCTGTACGTGGCACAGGGGTATGTTATGCTTAAGGGAAGGTTGTTTACTGGTTGAACTAAGATATCGATTTGGATTAAATTGGAATAAGGTTAATTAACCTACTAAAACCAGACTTCCATTGTGGCCACGTTGGAACTCGGGTTGGTGTAAATTTGTGTGGAAGCTACTAGTCCGGACATGTGGTGAAACACATCAACAAATTTTAGAAGGAAACTCTATTAACATGTATGAAATTATTTTGTAGAATGTTTAACCAGTGATACCTGATGTTTTATGATTCAGTTTGTGAAAGAATCAAAGGGGGGATTGATAGAGAATTCAAACAGGCTGCATTTAGACAGACTGTGAAAATTCACAGACCCCCAAGTCAAGGCTGCTGTGTGCAGTTCAGCATGTTGCATTAAGTCATCAATCAACTTGACATTTTAGGACCCTTGGGTAGCGAGCCAATTAAAAGGTTAAAATACTATTAATTGAGCCAATAAGGAGGCGAGTTCTTTTCTGTAAAGTGATCCAGGTATAAGCACAGCCATTTTGACCATGTGGTCTCAGAAGTACAAAGACCTGGCTTAAAGCCAAGAGCTTGTTGCTGTCTGCCAAGAAATAAAGTGACATTAAAACTACAATCGGAGTTCGTATTTCATTGGAAATTAAGAGATCTAACAGCCATCTCTCCTGGGGGGCGAGTTCGCACCGGAGTTCTGCTGAGGAGGACTCAGATGAGCCCATCGATGTTGGGGCTTCTGAAATAAGGTAGGAGGCCTGCATTCCAAGATGTTGGGGGCACTGGCAAGGGTGCCAGAGAGGTTGGCGGAAGTAGTGAGAAGCATGGAGGAGTCTACCTCCCGCATTGTCGACAGCTCTGCGCACTCCATGGAGCCCATTATTGCCAGTGTGTGAGCAGAAGAGCCCATCGCATGGAGACAGGTCCTAACTGAACGGTAGGTATGAAGATCTGCAAGAAAAGGTTGGTGAACTGGTTTTCTTCATTTCTTTTGCAGCGATTTTAGTGGATGGGGTCCTCTGAAGGATTTGTAGCAGTTTTTTTTTCATGTGTTGAAAATTTTTCATTTTTCCTGTTCCCTTCTCCCTGGGCCCGACTCTATCCTCGGCGTTACTTTGCCGAGGATCGAATTTGCCACCAAGAATCCAACCTACCACCCACTGCCACCCAGAATCGGCGTGTAAGGCCCATTTTTTCCACCGGGCGGTTTTTGCCACATTTTTCCACCAAACCTCTGCCCAAAGTACCGTCAGGATCTTAGCGGTCCTTTCAACGGTACTTGGGTGGAACTTAGGTTTGACCAAACTCGGGCCCAATAACTTGATATGGTTAGTGAAGTATTTGGTTAATTGGCACAGTACATTTTAACTGGCACTGATTTGTTTTATCTATGTTTGCAAAGGTTTACATTTTATATTAACTGCCCTCTTGACTCTCTTGCATATCTAAATCTCTGGAGTAATAAAGTATTTGAATGGCCCCGAAGCTTTTTAGCATAGGAATCATAGACAGTCCCTCAAAATCGAGGAAGACTTGTTTGCACTCCAAAAGTGAGTTCTCAGGTGACTGTACAGTCCTATACGGGAGTTACAGTCTCTAAGCAATATGTTCCAAAGAGCACAGGAATAGTGCAGCTTCAACTATAAGTAAAGCACTGAAATTATCTGTTCCATACTAATCCACACATTTTTGCAGTCATTAGTACAGCCTTGGTAATTAAAAAGAGCTTTACCAAGAAAGACACTGTTACACTTGGCACTTCTGTAGTTGATGTTACGGTGGAGCAATCTCAATATGCCGACTGTCTGCATTTTCACTGCTAAGACTAAGGGGGAGAAATTGGCCTCCTTTGCGCCTCCCGTTAGCGACTGCAGAAGGTGATAATGGGGCGCTCCCGGCTCTGTGACTGGGCGAGGCGAGAGTAGCGGCTGCGCAGCGCCCGGATGTGAACTTTGGGTCTGCCACCTGCAGCATTGCCAGGCGTCAACACCAGCAGCTGCAGGAGGTGTTGGAAGGGAGGCCGGCCGCTTGTGGAGTGGTATTTAAAGGTGATGCCACTTCTGTAATTAAAACATTTGTTTTCAACCCTTCGGTAACTTTTTAACATTTTACTGTGCCGCGGTTGATCAGCCCTACTCTCTGTTAGAGTGCTTAGGGGCTGATCGTCATGGATTGTGTTTGCCATTGATGAGGAGGGAAATTGATTTAATGCAGAACTTGCAGCAAAGGCCCTTCCCTTTAAGGGAGAGAAGGAGCCTTGGATCCTGGCAGTGCTGCACTGGACATTGTGTGGCACTGCACCACTACCACCCTTCTTACCGGCTTTAACTCTCCAAGGTAAGTGATAGCGCTTGATTTAGCATTCCGCTTCCTTCCTGGAGTGTTAATCCGGAAGTTCGAGTCGGCTTCACTTGCCTAGCGCCCAGTGATACTTTTGCGCTCCCGCAAATGTTAATGGCCCAAACAGGGCACTACGCAATTTCTCGCCCTAAATCCCTTATTCTGACAATATTACAAACATTACAACCACAACTTGAATTTATATAGAATTTAACATAGCAAAGCTTCCTACGGTGTTTCACTGGAACATTATCAAACAAAATTTGACACTGAGCCACATAAGGAGATATTAGGGCAGATGACCAAAAGCTTGGTCAAAGAGTTAGCTTTTTAAGGTGTGTCTTAAAGGAGGAAAGAGAGGTAGGGAGGCGGAGAGGTTATGAAGGAACTTAGGACCTTGGCAGCTGAAGACATGGCCACCAATGGTGGAGTGATTAAAATCGGGGATGAGCAAGGGGCCAGAATTGTAGGAGTGCAGATATCTCGGAGGGTTGTAGGGCTGGAAGAGGTTACGGAGATAGAGACGGGCAAGGCCATGAAGGGATTTGAAAATAAGAATGAGGGTTTTAAAATTGAGGGGTTGCTTAACCGGGAGCCAATGTATGTCAGCAGGCATGGGGATGATGGGTGAATGGGACATGGTGTGAGTCAGGATACGGGCAGCAGCGTTTTGGATGATCTTAAGTTTATGGAGGGTGCAGGATGGGAGGCCGGCCAGGAGTGCACTGGAATAGTCAAGTCTAAATGTGACAAAGGCATAGATATATTAAAAGGCTTGATTCCGGTTTGCTAATCAGAAGTTGCAGATATTTAGTTGCTGTCAGAGTTAGGCATCTTCAGATTCTACACCTATTCAACTGCAATTTGAATCCGTTCCCCATAATAAAAAAGAATATTACAATTATTTACAGTAGAAGTGTAGGACCACTCTTTTATGGGTCTATGAATCTGCCATCATCTTGAGGAAGCCAATTTTGACAATTTAAATGCAGGAAGCTGGTGCACATGTGACTTTGCTCTTGACCCTAATTACAGAAGTGCCAACAGTAAAAGCATCTTCAAGCACATCTTACCTGTTCGTTCAGAAATACATAGATAATGGGGTTGTAGACAGTATTGCTCTTTGCAAGGACCGATGGGATAATGCTGGCAGTTGGCGTGACCAGGCCAGGACGTCCAAAGGTTGCCATGAGTGCTACAATTCCATAAGGTAACCAGCAGAGCAGGAAGCAGATCACCATGGAAGTCATCATGAGCAGTACCTTGAGCTCCCTTGTATGTCCCTTGGACTTGTTTATCTTCACCTATTGAGACAAAATATAGGAGAAAGACATTTAGCTGAAGAACATAAATAGTTCAGGTGCTATACTAAACCTATATAACATTAAACTGGAGCTTGCTGTAAACTTGTCAATGATTTGTTAGTCCCAGTGGATGAGTAATTGATTGCATCAACAAAGGCTTGGAAAAGGCACTTTTATATTTTAATCTATCAAACCAAATCACCTTTTTTGTTCTGGGGGACAGGTTCAAATTGCAGTTGAAACGGTGTAGAATCTGAAGATGTCTAACTCTGACAGCAACTAAACTTCTACAATTCCTGATTAGGGTAATATATATATAACTCCACCTGTGGACTACTGTGGCACTGCAGCCAGTGCTTTGTACAAATAAAAGAGGGAACAGGTCACCTGACTAGAGAGTTCTGGAGTGTTCTGCCATCTTAAGGCTGTGTGTGTGTTTGTGAGTTGCACTGAAGATATAACAATGGCGATGAGAATGGGATAATCGGAAAAAAACAGCTGCAATTTTTGTTGGTGGAGGATTCAGCCAACCAACAGAGAGACTTTGAGAGCTTCTCTGTTTTGATTAACAGCTACAAATCCAAGGTAAATTAAAGCACACTTGTCTGAACTGCCAGAGTTCAGATGGCTGTGCCTATGGGAATAATAGGGCGTTTGGGGGAGTTTCAACGTGACCGTGAAAGTTTCGGAGTGTATATGGAGCGGCTAGAAATATTTTTCACTGCAAATAATATCATCGACGTCTCCAATGATGAAAACCATAATCGGGTGGTGTTAGAACAAAAAAGGGCTATTTTCTTAACTGAAGCAGGGCCCAAGGTGCATGAAACCCTGAAAAATTTGCTTGTGCCTGTCAAGCCAAAGGACACAACTCTTAAGCAGATTCTAACAGCAGACCTTCCTGAGCCCCTGGAAATTGCTGAAAGTTATCGTTTCGGAATATGAGATCAGTTAACCGAAGAAAATATCAGTGAATACATTGTAGCATTAACTGTAATTTTAGAAACTTTCAGGACCGAGCATTGCGTGACCACTTTATTTGTGGGATGAAAAATGATGTGATCAGAAGAAAGTTGTTGACAACTCCTAACTTGATTTTGGATTTAGCTTGTCAGACAATGAACATAGCCGACCAATATTCCCGAGAATTTCATACTATTTCCAGTCGTCAGACAACCGAGGTGAATTGCCTGCAGGTTAAAAGTAAAAGGCAGTTGAGCCCCAACTGGCAATGGTAACAGAGCATTGAAATCCTGCTATCGGTACCTGGGACAACACATTGCTCAAAGTTGTTCATATGTGAAGGCAGAGTATTTCATCTGCAGGAAAACTCGGCATCTTGCGAAGGCATGCCGACTGAAGGGTAAACCAGCTTTCAAAGCTATAAGTAGAAATCCCCAGAGACTACATAGCATGGAAGAAAAACAATAGGACCTGGAGATTTTAGAGCTACACATCATCAGGAGCACGAGATTAACTAACAGCGCTTCGAAAAATATCATAATTCACATAGATGTTGCAGGAACCAAGATACCCATGGAAATCGACACTGGTGCATCCGTGAGTGTAGTACCGGAGACGCTGTACCTCGACAAATTGCGTGATTTCCCATTGGAGAAATCCAAGATAGAGCTGCGAGGCTACTCAGGCGAGAACATTCCTGTGGTAGATCATAATATCTCCAAGTTTGCGGATGACACTAAACTGGGTGGCGGTGTGAGTTGTGAGGAGGATGCTAAGAGGCTGCAGGATGACTTGGACAGATTAGGTGAGTGGGCAAATACATGGCAGATGCAGTATAATGGGGATAAATGTTAGGTTATCCATTTTGGGGGCAAAAACACGAAGGCAGAATATTATCTGAATGGCGGCAGACTAGAAAAAGGGGAGGTGCAACGAGACTTGGGTGTCATGGTTCATCAGTCACTGAAAGTGGGCACGCAGGTACAGCAGGCGGTAAAGAAGGCAAATGGTATGTTGGCCTTCATAGCTAGGGGATTTGAATATAGGAGCAGTGAGTTCTTACTGCAGTTTTACAGGGCCTTAGTGAGGCCTCACCTGGAATATTATGTTCAATTTTGGTCTCCTAGTCTGAGGAAGGACGTTCTTGCTATTGAGGGAGTGCAGCGAAGGTTCACCAGACTGATTCCAGGGATGGCTGGTCTGTCATATGAGGAGAGACTGGATCAACTGGGCCTTTATTCACTGGCGTTTAGAAGGATGAGAGGGGATCTCATAGAAACATATAAGATTCTGACGGGACTGGACAGGTTAGATGTGGGAAGAATGTTCTTGATGTTGGGGAAGTCCAGAACCAGGGGACATAGTCTTAGGATAAGGGGTAGGCCATTTAGGACTGAGATGAGGAGAAACTTCTTCACTCAGAGAGTTGTTGACCTGTGGAATTCCCTGCCGCAGAGAGTTGTTGATGCCAGTTCATTGGATATATTCAAGAGGGAGTTAGATATGGCCCTTATGGTTAAGGGGATCAAGGGGTATGGAGCGAAAGCAGGAAAGGGGTACTGAAGGAATGATCAGCTATGATCTTATTGAATGGCAGTGCAGGCTCGAAGGGCCGAATGGCCTACTCCTGCACCTATTTTCTATGTTTCTATATCACTGTACTGGTGAAATACAAGGATCAATTTCAGAGCTTGCCTCTATTAGTAGTGGCAGGAGCCAAGCCTGCCTTACTAGGAAGAAATTGATTGGGATTACTGAAGCTGGATTGGAGTGAGATTTTTCATGTTGAAATGAGATTTACATCAAAGGATGATGTCATCAAGAATTATCCGAAGGTGTTCTGCGAAACAGGCCGTCCGATCCAAGGCTTCAAGGCGAGTGTCAGGGTGCAGAAGGGCGCTAGATGCACTCAAGGAGAAAGTTGAGCAAGTACTCAAAAGACTAGAAACTGAGAACATTATTTCTATCACATTGATCAGATTTTGCCTACAGACGTGAAAGTAGTTGAAGGTCGGAATGATTCAATTATTTCTGACTCATCAGACAGTTTTGATACACCAGTAGCATATCCTACATCCAATGTACTAGAAACAAATCCAAGAGAAAGTCAGAATTTAAGTCTGAGTCCGAGTCAGGCAGACAAACAGTTTGAAGTTAGAGAGAGTTCAAATGGAAATCAAGGGCATTCCTTGGAGGAAAACTTTCCTCAGGATCAGCCTCGAATGAGTTTAAATTCAACACCATGTTTGGAAGGTTCTGTTCAAGAGTGAAATTATCCTCTTTGAAACAGAAAACAAGTGGTTAAGCTTGATTTGTAAATATGGCAAAATAAGTCCATATCTTTTGTTATGTATAACCATGCAAGCTATGTATGATGATTATGTTGTTACACTTCTTCCTCCTTAATTAAGAAGTAATTATAACATATATAGCTCTACCTGTGGACTACTGTGGCACTGCAGCCAGTGCTGTGTACAAATAAAGAGGGAACAGGTCACCTGATTGAGAGTTCCGGAATGTTCTGCCATCTTAATGCAGTGTGTGTGTTTGTGAGTTGTACTAAAGATATAACAATTAGCAAACCAGAATCAAGCCTTTTAATACAATTTACATCCTTATATGTAGTAGCAATGGGCTCAGGGTAGAATTTCTGTGGCGCTTTCTTGATCGCCTGCCATAACTTCAACAGAGGATTGGTGGGAAGTCTGGAGAAATGACAAAAACAGTGGAGAATCATCACAGAAGTTACTGCTGGAGGTCTCAGTGATTTGGAGAGAATGGATAAGAGAATAAGAGGAGCAAAGGCTGGCAATGTGATAAAGAGAAAGAAAAGAAAAGAAAGATTTGGATTTATATAGAGGACTGGGAGTGCAGCAGAGTGTGTGTTGGGATGGATTACTAACCTTCACATGAGTAAAGATATCTGTGGACTGGTGGGTTGTCCTTCAGGTTGAACGGTAGTGTAGGGAGTAACCACAATGATGCTATCTAAGGACCTGTATGGTAGCAGAAGCATCTGATGTAACTAAAGTATAGAGATATGAATATAAACCCCCTTGAGTCCTCTGATGGTAAAGGAGTGAGCAACTGATGAATACAGACCAGAATTTTCAAATCCAGGTCTTTGCTGAGATAACTGATCTCAGCTTGGGTGCTACAGTGGCATCTGTGCTCGAGGGACAGGAAAATGGGCCAAAGTACCTGCTCCTAGTCACTGTATAGTAACTTGTGCTGAAAAGTCTGCTGGTTGATAGATAAGCTTAATCTCAACAGATTAGAAAGAAGGAGGTTGGTTGGTGGGGTGGTTGGGGAGGTGAGGAGGTAGTTAACAAAGTAAGTAAAACATTATATGGTATATGCATGGTAACCCTGAAAATATATTTCAAATTAAGCCAGGAAAGCAAGGCTAAGAACATACATTTAAATTAGTTAGAAATAATTCTAAAACACATTACTTTAGCCTAGAAATGACTGTTTGTGATATTGCTATATGATTGCGTAAATGACATTCCTGTGCATGTTAAGCTAATAGAAACATTTACCTGTTCATTATACGTGGATTAATGTCTCTATTCAAATAGTGAAGAAAAAGAAAAGAAAGATTTGTATTTATTTGTCTTTTACGACCTCAGGATGTACCAAATTGCTTTGGAACCAATGAAATACTTTTGAAGCGTAGTCACTGTTGCAATGTGGAAAACACAGCAGCCTAGTTGCACACAGTAAGCTCCCACAAACAGCAGTGCGATAATAACCAGAGAGTAATATAATATGAGCATGTAAAATGTGTACAGGTAAACATGTTCAATTTTTGCAACCAGTAACTTCTAAGCTTTAAAGTTTCTCAAAACGATAGAAATGTATGCCTTAATCGATCTTAGTATAGAATGGTAGCTGGAAGCCAGATGATCGGCTTGTTTGGGATGTTCGAAACGCAGTTGGAAATGTGCTATTCTGCTCAGGCATCACTGGAAACAAAAACTGAAGTTCATCAAGTGGAACTATTGCAGGAAGCTGCTCAAGAACTAGCAGCTCAATACTGAGCAACCATAAGGCGCTGTGAGCCATTAGCAGCAGCAAAATTGTATTCCACCACAAACTGTAACCTCATGGCCCAGCATATCATTCACTCTACCATTACTATCAAGCTAGGGAACCAGCCCTGGATCAATGGGGAGTACAGAAGAGCATGCTAGGAGCAGTACCATATGAACCTAAAATGAAGTGCCAACCTGGTGGAGCTACAATACAGGACAACATGTGTGCTAAACAATGGAAGCAGCATGCTATAGACAGACCTAAGAGATCCCACAACTAACGGATCAGATGAAAGCTCTGCAGTACTGGGAAATCCAGTTGTGAATGGTGGTGGACAATTAAACAACTAGCACGAGGAGGAGGCTCCATGAATATCCTCATCCTCAATGATGGCAGAACCCAGCTTGCGAGTGCAAAAGACAGCCAGAAGTGCCAAGTGGATGATCCATCTCAGCCTCTCCCTGAGATTCCCACCATCACAGATGCCAATCATCAGCCAATTCGATTCACTCCACGTGATATCAAGAAATGGCTGAGCACACTGTTTACAGCAAAGACTATGGACCCTGTCAACATACCGGCTGTTGTGTTGAAGACTTTGCTCCAAAACTAGCTGTGCCTCAAGCCAAGCTGTTCCAGTACAGCTACAAGACTGGCATCTACCCGACAAAGTGGAATATTGCTCAGGTATGTCCTGCTCACAAAAAACAGGACAGATCAAATACAGCCAATTCCAACCCCATCAGCATACTGTCAATCATCAGCAAAATAATGGAAGGTGTCCTTGACAGTGCTCTCAAGCATCACGTACTTAGCAATAACCTGCTCACTGATGCTCAATTTGGGTTCCACCAGGACCACACTGCTCCAGACCTCATTACAGCTTTGATCCAAACATGAATTCCAGAGGTGAGGTGAGAGTGACCACCCTTGACATCAAGGCAGCATTTGACCAAGTTTGGCATCAAAGAGCCCTAGTAAAATTGAAGTCAATGGGAATCAGGGGGAAAACTCTCCACTGATTGGAGTCATAGCTAGCACAGAGTAAGATTGTTGTGGTAGTTGGAGACCAATCATCATCCCCCAGGACATCGCTGCAGAAGTTCCTCACGACAGTGTCCAAGGCTCAACCATCTTTAGTTGCTTCATCAAAGACCTTCTAAAGTTAGAAGTGGGGAGGTTCACTGATGATTGCACATTGTTTAGTTCCATTCGCAACGTCTCAAATAATGAAGCATCCTGTGCCCATATGCAGCAAGACCTGGACAACATTCAAACTTGGGCTGATAAGTGGCAAGTAACATTCGCGCCACACAATTGTCAAGCAATGACTATCTCCAACAAGAGAGAGTTTAACCACCTCCCCATGATATTCAACAGCAATTAAATCCCACAACAGCAACATCCTGGGGGTCACCATTGACCAGAAACTTAACTGAACCAGCCACATAAATACTGTGGCTGCAAGAGCAGATCAGAAGCTGATATTTTGCGGTGAGTGACTCACCTCCTGGCTCCCAAAAGTTTTTCCACCATCCACGAGGCACAAGTTAGGAGTGTAATGGAATACAATCCACTTGCCTGGATAAGTGCAGCTCCAACAACACTCAAAAAGCTCGACACTATCTTGAACAGAGTAGCCCGCTTGATTGGCACTCCATCTACCACCTTAAACATTCACTCCCTCCACCACTGGCACACCATGTCTGCAGTGTGCACCATCTACAAGATGCACTGTAGAAACTCACCAAGGCTTATTCAGTAGCACCTCCCAAACACGCGATATCTACCACCGAGAAGGACAAGGGCAGCAGGCACATGGGGACACCAGCACCTCCAAGATACCCTCCAAGTTACACATTATCCTGACTTGTAAATATCGCCATTCCTTCATCGTTGCTGTGTCAAAATCCTGCAATTCCCTATCTAACATCACTGTAGGAGTACCTTCATCACACAGACTGCAACAATTCAAGAAGGTGGCTCACCACCTACTGCACAAGGGCAATTAGGGATGGACAATAAATACTGGCCTTCCCGGTGATGCCCACATACTGTGAATGAATTTTAAAAAACATCTCATAGATCCCTACTGACACTCAAATAGCGTGGCTCATGATTTTTTTTTAATGCATTGTATATGTACAATGTTTAAAGATAAGCAAATCTTGTTTAAATATTGGATTTTAAGGAGGATACATATTTGTGTGGCAGTGAGTGCATTATAGTAGGTTTTAGTGTCCTTGGGCTTAAGATGAGAAAAATAAAAACATTAATCAAGGTTCTAACTCCTAATCATCATTCAGTGACTCTTAGGACATGAATGGCTTGGATGTGTGGTGGGGAAATTGACACTTCGACACCAGTTCCCCTTTAAATGATTATGGAGTATAGAGTTGTAAATCAAACATAAATATACTCCAGCTGAAGACATGACAGAATATTAACCACATTCCCATTAAGAAAGATGCAAAGTAATCAATGCCACGTGAATTTACAAGGGCATTTTTCTTGGATTTCCTCAGGAGTTAAAATCATAGAAGACCTAGCTAGCTAGCAGAAGATTAGATGTCATTTGCAGTATTGGCTGTAAAAAAATCAATGCTGATTTGTTTTCTAATTCTCCAACTTTTGCATTACACAGTGTGAAATTGGCATACAAAGTCTTAATACATTTGTATTAAATTATGTAAGCTACCATTTTAACGAGCATTAATTCATTAATGTTAAGACTACATATTTGTGAAATAGAGATCTGAGTAAATAATTCCTAGATCTAAATACCAGTGAACATGCAATGATTAGCATTTACCGCTGGATTCGATCAGCAGGACTCCTCTAACTCAACTGGACCCATAAGGAATAGATTGTGTTTTCCAAATCTTCCATATAGCTGTCATGAGCTATACTGCACAGCTATTAGTTTCAGATAAATCTATGTAACTTGCTGTTCAAAATATGATGATACTAGTAATTACTTAACTTCTGAACTTTATTTGTCAGCACTTCATATTTGTGACTTATTTAGTGTAACATCTCACTAACTCAAATATTTCTTTCTTATCTTTACAGTTGCTGGAATAAATCTATTTTTCTCCGTTTAATTTGTTGCGAACAAAATCAAAGATGATCTGGAGATTGTGAGATTTAACATGTTGATTACTTGAGATTGCAGAGATTAACATGTAGAGTACCTGGCAGTATGTTGCAGAGATTACTGCTGCTGAATGTAAATTTATCCCCTTATATAAATACATTTTGGCATCCCTTTGTAACCAGAATAATTAAAAAGAATTGTTTATGGCCTATGACAAAAAAACATCTTTATTAGTTACCCTGAAAAGCTGGTGGTCCAATTGTTTTTAACCACAGAGTGACTTGCTAGGCTAATTTCGAGGGTATTAAGAATCAAGAATATAGCATAGAAATAGAGTCATATGTAGCAACGACAAAAATTTGCATTTATATAGCACCTTTAAAATAGTAAAATGTCTAATGGCATTTCACAGGAGTGTTACTAGACAAAATGTGACACATAAAGAGATTTTCGGACAGGTGACCAAAAGCTTGGTCAAAGAGGTAGGTTTTAAGGAGCGACTTAAAGGAGGAGAGAGAGGTAGAGAGGCTGAGAAGTTTTGGGAGGGAATTCCAGAGCTTAGGGCCGAGGCAGCTGAAGGCATGGCCGCCAATGATGGAGCGAAGAACTATCACTGTAAAAACAGCTTCTGACTGAGCTGTTGGGGCAATGAACTTCTTGCATTGTAAAGTGCATCACAGTCCATACAACTGAAATGTAACTAATGTTTAAGAGTTCAAAGGATATGGAAGGCAACTAGTGATATTCAGTCTGGGTAACGTTACTCCTCTAGCTATAGCACATCAATTTAGATATTAACCCTGGGTTGGGGTTGGTTGTTAAAATAACTGAATTTGACATTGTGACCACAACTCGGCTCCAATATGCCAACTTCTGGGTTTAACGGAGACGCATTTGGGTGCCTGCGAGCAACTTAAGAGCTGAAGTGAGGAATTTAATGAGTGCAGGCGGGCAAGTACTTATGCTGCAATTAACTTCCTTAGGAGACGTTAATGAGGTATTTTTCAATTGAATTTAACTTAGCTTTAAATCTCAAATGTCCAGCATGGGTATGCTGGGACTGGGGAAACTGACCAGTGAAATGGAGGCAAAATTGAGCCGCAGTTCAGGTGGGTATTTAAACTTGCGAGTGCCCCATCTGAATAAAACCTCATTTATTACAGATAGTGTCTCAGTGCCATTTGGCAAACGTTTGCCAGAGAGTTCTTGTGTTGATACAACTTTTTCTAAACTTCGGAGGCTTTTAAACTGACAAGATCAGGATGGAAGATGCGTTGGATGTGTTTGTCAGCACGTCAGAAGAGGAAGAACATCACCATCTACGGCAGCGGCAATGTGCTGCGATGTGATCAGCACATGCTTACGGGGGAGGTGCACAGTGTCATGTATCTCACACAACTGTACACAACTCTATCTTACCATGCTATACATGACTGCAACTAGAGATGACCTGTAACCACCAGCATACCTTACCACCAGGGGTGCACTTGCAGGAGACACTGGATACCTGTCCCAGACAGGTATATAAGGACAGGTCTCAGGCAAGTGTGGCAATCAAGAGCTGTGTAATAAAGGTGCAGGTCCTAAGTGACTTTGACTTCAGTATGTGCCTCGTGTGAATCTGTACTGCGGGGACAGGACTTTACAGTGGCAACGAGGATGGGATTATAGAATCCAAAGAATGGGGAACAACGGCTCAGATGAAAAATACAATGCTGGAGACAATTGGGAGGACTTTATAGAAAGGCTCCAGCAAAGCTTTGTAACCAAAGACTGGTTAGGTGACGACAAGGTAGACAAGAGAAGAGCCCATCTCTTGACCAGCTGTGGCTCGAAAACATATGCTTTAATGAAGGACCTGCTGGCACCCGAGAAACCAGCAAGCAAGTCGTTTGAAGAGTTGAGCACACTGGTAAGAGACCACCTGAAGCCAGCGAGCAGCCTACACATGACCAGACACAGGTTCTACAACTACAGACACTGTGTGGGCCAGAGCATACCCGACTTCATGGCAGAACTTCGGAGGTTGACTAGCTTATGTGAGTTCTCCGATGAACTAAGGAGAAAAGTACTGAGAGACTTTTTTATTGAAGGAATAGGCCAAGCAGTCATATTCCGAAAGCTCATAGAAACCAAGAACTTGACCCTAGAGGCAACAGCATGGGTTGCACAGAAATTCTTGGCAGGCGAAGAAGAAACGAGGTTGATCTACACTGCGGGTATGACAACTAACGAAACATTGGAACAAGGGGTTCACAGTGTGAAACAAGCTGCTACCCCCACACACAGACAAAGGCAGGAGAGCAGGCCCTCAACAGCAGGCAGTGGTGCCAGAAGCCATCAAGGGCCACATGAATGGCCGTTCACACTTCATCAACCCACAATGCGAGCAATCAACTACAAACTAAGAGAAGCTCAAAAGAGATCAGCCAGACGCAGCTCATTCTTTGGAAACAATGGAAGCGGTCTGTGCTGGAGATGTGGGGGAGTCGATTTCAGCATGCTGTTTGCAGAAACTGCGACTATACAGGGCATCTGGCCCGCATGTGCAGAAAAACGGCAGCTCGGCTGGTATACGAATCGGAAAGGTCAGAAAGCAGACCAGAAGACGGTGGGGACAGTACCCGGGACACCGATGTACAGCGGATCAATGGCCACTGCTCCTACAACAAGACGCCTCCAATAATGATAAGGGTCCTACTCAACGGGATACCCGGCAACATGGAACTGGATATGGGAGCGAGTCAATCTCTCATGAGCGCTCAACAATTTGAACAGCTATGGCCGCACAAAAGAGACAGACCAAAACTCACAAGGGTCGACACCAAACTAAGGACCTATACCAAAGAAATCGTCCCAGTCCTCGGCAGCGCCATGCTCTCCGTCACACACAAAGGGACAGTGAACCGACTTCCCCTGTGGATTGTCCCCGGAGAACTCCCAGCACTGCTGGGGAAAAACTGGCTGGCAAAACTAAACTGGAAATGGGATGATGTTCATGCCATGTTGTCAGAGGAACGGACCTCCTGCTCAACAGTTCTAAGTCGATTTGAACATTTCTTTCAGCCAGGTGTGGGCACCTTCAAAGGGGCTAAAGTCAAAATCTACATCACACAGGATGCTCGACCGGTCCATCACAAGGCTAGAGCTGTATCCTGTGTGATGAGGGAAAAGATTGAACATGAACCTAGAGAGGCTTCTTCGGGAAGGCATTATATCACCCATGGAATTTAGCGACTGGGCAAGTCCCATCGTCCCAGTCATGAAGCCTGATGGATCCGTACGGATCTGTGGGGACTACAAATCTACCATAAACAGAGTCTCCCTATAGGACCAATACCCGCTGCCTAGAGCGGAGGACTTACTTGCCACATTGGCTGGAGGTAAACTTTTCTCAAAACTAGACCTCACATCTGCATATATGACGCAAGAATTGACCGAGGAATCCAAGCTACTCACCACCATCAACACACATCGAGGCCTTTTCATGTACAATCGATGCCCATTCGGCACCAGGTCGGCAGCTGCTATATTCCAACGCAACATCGAGAGTCTGCTCAAGTCCATCCCAGGGATGGTTGTATTTCAAGATGACATACTTATCACGGGCAGGGACACCGACTCCCATCTCCGCAATTTGGAGGAAGTACTAAAGCGGTTGGATCGGGTAGGCCTAAGAGTTAAGAAATCCAAGTGCCTGTTTCTCGCACCTAAGGTTGAATTTTTGGGCAGAAAGATTGCCGCTGATGGAATCCGCCCAACAGAGTCCAAAACAGAAGCAATTCGCCTGGCACCCAGGCCCCGGAATGTCTCAGAACTGCGCGCCTTTCTTGGGCTACTCAATTACTTTGGGAACTTTATGCAGAACTTAAGCACGCTGCTGGAGCCTCTCCACGTGCTACTCAGAAAGGGGTGCGATTGGTTTTGGGGGGACGCCCAGGAATTCGCCTTCAATAAGGCACGCAACCTTCTGTGTTCCAACAGTGTTTTGGCTTTCCTTGATCCAGGTAAAAAGCTAGTTCTTACATGTGATGCGTCAGCGTACGGGGTCGGGTGCGTTTTACAACATGTCAACAGTGCGGGTAAATTGCAACCCATAGCTTATGCCTCCAGGTCACCTTCGCGGGCGGAGCGCGGGTACGGAAGGAGGCGCTCGCGTGCGTGTACGGTGTCAAAAACGTTTTCGGGGCCAAGTTCGCGTTAGAAATCAACCACAAGCCCCTCACGTCCTTCCTATCCGAGAGCAAGGCAATAAACGCCAACGCCTCGGCATGCATTCAAACAGTCGGCACTCATGCTGGCGTCTTACGACTACACCATAAGGCACAGACCAGGCACAGACAACTGTGCCGATGTGCTTAGCTGGCTACCATTGGCGACTACAGAAGGATCTGATGGACAGGACTGTGAGATAATCATGGCAATCAATGCCTTTGAGTCCACAGGTTCGCCCATGATGGCTCGCCAAATCAGAGCCTGGACGGCCAGCGACCCCACGTTATCCTGAGTAAAAAGATGTGTCCTAACCGGTGACTGGGCAGAGGCTCGCGATGGCTGCCCCGAGGAGATCAAACCCGTTCATAGGCACATGCATGAGCTATCACTACAAGCAGACTGCCTGATGTGGGGCAGCCGAGTAGTTATGCCTCTGTGAGGCAGAGAGGCATTTGTCTGGGAGCTCCACCGCGAGCACCCGGAGATCATTCTCATGAAGGCCATAGCCAGATCCCACGTCTGGTGGCCTGGCATTGACGCGGACTTGGAGCTCTGCGTCTGATGGTGCACCATTTGTGCCCAACTAAGTAATGCCCCCAGGGAGGCTCCACTGAGCCCCTGGCCCTGGCCCACCAAATCGTGGTCGCGGGTGCACGTAGACTATGTGGGCCCATTCATGGGCAAAATGTTCCTCGTAGTTGTAGATGTATTTTCAAAGTGGATCGAATGCACCATTTTAAACTCGAGCACAACCTCCACCACTGTGGAGAGCCTCGCAACCATGTTTGCAACGCACGGAATCCCTGACATATTGGTCAGTGACACTGGTCTGTGCTTCACCAGTGCAGAATTCCAAGATTTTATAATTGACCACGGCGTAAATCACGTTACGACGTCACCGTTCAAGCCGGCCTCCAACGGCCAGGCGGAGTGAGCAGTGCAAATCATTAAACAAGACATGCTTAAAATCCAAGGTCCCACGCTGCAGGGTCACCTGTCACGACTGCTGCTGGCATACAGATCTCGTCCGCATTCATTGAGTGGGGTTCCCCCCCCTCAACTGTTGATGAAAAGGACTTTAAAGACAAGGCTCTCATTAATCCTCCCAGACATGCACAAAATTGTTGAGGCAAAGTGCCATAAGCTGACCGAGTACCATGACCGAAATTCGATGGGGAGGTGGAATGAGATAGGGGACAAAGTGTTTGTAGTAAACTATGGCAGGGGTCCCAAATGGCTTGCAGGGACAGTAATGGGCAAGGAAGGAAACAGGCTACTGGTAGTACAAATGAACAATGGCCAAACCTGCCGGAGGCATGTAGACCAAGTCAAAAGCAGATTCACCAACAACACTGCTGAACCAGAGGCAGACTACAATGTGGAACTCACACCACACCTGGTGGACAGACAGAGGGAACAACCTGAGGAAAGGGCAATCCCAACAGACAGCCCAGGCGAGACACCAACAATCACACTAAACGAAACAGACAGCCCAGGCGAGATACCAGCAACCACACCCCAAAAGAAAAACAGGCACCAAGGCAAACAACTGAACCACAACTAAGACGCTCCACGCGAGAGCGTAGACCATCTGAGAGACTGAACCTATAAAGATAATAAGACCTTGGGGGAGGGTGATGTAATGTATCTCACACTACTGTACACAATTGTATCTTCCCATGCTATACATGACTGTAATAAGATATGACCTGTAACCACTAGCTTACCTTACCACCAGGGGTGCACTTGCAGGAGACACTGGATACCCGTCCCAGACAGGTATATAAGGACAGGTCTCAGGCAAGTGTGGCAATCGAGAGCTGTGTAATAAAGATGCAGGTCCTGAGTGACCTTGACTTCACTATGTGCCTCGTGTGAATCTGTACTGCGGGGACAGGACTTTACACACAGGAGGGAGGTGCACAGGAGGGTGATCCACAGGAGAGGGGCTGAGGTCACAGGGTTTACAGAGGCACAGCTTCACTGACCTCTCAGAAGAGCAGTGCTTCTGCAGGCTGAGGTTTTCACGTCAGGAGATGGCAGACATCTGCAGCCTCTGAGAAGAAGACCTGCTCCCTACTGGACCTGGTGGCCACACATTGCCAGTGGCTGTGAAAGTCACCACAGCCATCAATTTTTTTGCCTTTGTTTTCTTCCGGGGCACGACCGGAGACATCTGAAGGGTCTTACAGTCCGGTGATGGATAGATTATTTGCCAGGGCTGGGAGTTTTGTAAACTTCTCCTGTGATGACAATTATCAGATTGTGTGGGCACTTGGATTTGCCTCTCTGGTTAGATTTCCAGAGGTACATGGTGCCATCGACTGCACACATGTGGCAATCTGAACAACACCACAGCAACCAGGAGTTTTTTTTAGCAACCGCAAGGGATATTCATCCATCAATGCACAGGTGGTGTATAACCAAATGAACCATAAGCAGATCTGTGCCATGTTCCCTGGGAGCTGCCATGATGCATTCATACCGCAACAGTCCAACATTCCAGGGGGCTGAAATTCAGGGCTGCCATAATTCTGGTGCACTTACCGTCTTTTTTGTGCGATTACCGCCGCTATTTTTGTGGCGGCCAGTCGATTGATTTTCAGCGATTTAAAAAAAAACTGGCTTCCGCTGGTAATCAGGAGTTTGTAGCAGTGTGAATGGGTTGATTGTAGCGGGATAACCATGGGGAAATTCAGCCTTCTGATCATGTGCAACTAATAAGCCAACTGCTCCCTGGCCGCCTTAAAGGCCAAGGTTTGCAGCTAGGCCCTGAGGAGGAAAGGAGTTCTGTTGAAGGATGGCTGGTGCTGCTGGATCAAGAGGGCAAGTAGATTTTCAGACATCGAGTTGGACACCCTGATGCAGGCTGTGGAGGGAAGGAGGCGAGTCCTTCACCCTGACGTGGGGAGACCCACCTGCGAGGTCTTTACAATTGCATGGAGAGAGATTGCTGTGGAGGTCACATAACCGCACCTTTATCCTTCTCTTATTTCCCATCTTCACTGTATAGTCACTGAAGCAGCATTTCATTGTTGCGGCCTCTATACATATATACACACACACTTATACATATATATATATATATATATACACATTTATAAACACACATATATACATACATATATATATACATACATATACATACATATGCATATGTATACACACACATATACATACATATGCATATGTATACACACACATTTACATACATACATATACACACACATACATATACACACACATACATATACATAGCAGACTGTGGCAATTACAGAGGAATATCGCTTCTGTCCATTGCTGGGAAGATCATTGCCTGCATAGTGCTGAACCGACTCATAGCTAGTGTCTCAGAAGCAAATCTTCCAGAAACACAATGTGGCTTTCGACCTGGTCGGAGCACAGCGGACATGATCTTTGCACTCAGACAAGTGCAGGAGAAGTGCATTGAGCAGAATATGGACCTGTACGCTGTATTTATTGAACTCACTAAGGCCTTTGATACTGTCAACAGAGCAGCGCTGTGGTCAATCTTGACGAAACTTGGGTGCCCAAGGAAGTTTGTCCACATCATCGAGCTGTTTCATGACAACATGACAGGTGAAGTGCTCTCAGACGGCACAACCATGGCCTCATTTGCCATCTCAAATGGAGTAAAACAAGGTTGTGAACTCGCTCCAGTTCTGTTCAACCTATTCTTTACCTGCGTCTTGAACTATGCCATAAAAGACTTGGAGTTTGGGGTCTACCTGAAATATCGATTAGATGGTTCACTGTTTGATCCACGCCGCCTTGCTGCAAAGACCAAAGTACAGAAACGACTCATCCTAGAGGCACGCTTTGCTGACTACTGCGCCCTCATGGCACACAAGGACAATTCATACTCAGCAAATTTGCTGAGGCAACAGAACTGTTTGGCCTAACCATCAGCCTTAGTAAAACCGAGGTTCTCTATCAGCCTGCCCCTGGCACCACAGCACCTGCTCCCACAGTCTCCATCGGCAGTATACAACTAAAGTCAGTGGACAGCTTCAAGTACCTTGGCAGCACCATATCAATTGATGGGTCCTTGGACAAGGAGATTGATGCAAGGATCTGTAAAGCCAGCCAGACACTTGGTCGCTTGCGCACTAAGGTGTTGAGTCACCACCACATCCGACTGTCAACTAAATTGTCGGTGTATCGAGCAGTCGTTCTCTCATCTCTCCTTTATGGATGTGAGACCTGGACACCCTTCGGGCGACACACAAAAAAGCTGGAAGCTTTCCACATGCGCAGTCTCAGATCTATACTCCACATATGCTGGCAAGACCGGGTGTCAAACCTTGAGGTTCTGGAGAGAGCACAATCAACTAGCATTGAGGTGATGATCATGCGAGCCCAGTTCCGATGGGCTGGACATGTCATCCGCATGGATGAGTCAAGGATCCCTTGTCAGCTTCTTCACGGCGAGCTCTGTGAAGGCCGAAGACACCAGGGGCGCCCCCGCAAGCGCTATAAAGATTGCATTAAGGCTAACCTCCAGTACTGTGTCATCCGACCAAAGGACCTTTGAGAATACAGCAGCTAATAAAATCCGGTGGTGAACCCTCACGAGGACTGCTTGCCAGATCTTGAAGAAAGCTGATGTCAACACCTGCGGGACACTAGAGATAGACAAAATCAGGTGGCAGTACTGTCAGCATCAGGCACATGGAACTTCCCTTGTCCAGTGTGCAAGAGACTATGTGCATCCAGAATTGGCCTATACAGCCACTTGAAGACACATGCCATTGATGATTAGCACAACAACGTCTTTGTTGGATACGACAGACACCAAGGACATATACACACACATACATATACACACACATACATACATATATATACATTTTTATATATATATATATATATACATATATGTTACACACACACATATATTATATATGTGTGGATTTGCGCAATGGAGGCTCCCTTTCATGTCACAGTTACAGCTGCATGTCAGGGACACACTTTTATGCACTCATTTCTGAGGTGTCATCACAGTGGTACTTACCAACCATTCTTTGTTTTGCAGGCCAAACTTGCTGATAATAGAATGGAGCAAAGGGGGACTGGTGGTGATGAGGCCGGCGACCAAATCGTCACACCCTTGGAGAGGTGGAGGCGCTCGTCGAGAGACATGCTGCCTTCCCTGTGGCCACAGGTACTTGCGATGTCGATGTGGGTAAATGAAGGGCCTCCTTTAATCCTATCTCTCTCTGAATGCTCCATTGACTACTTTGCCTTTCCCTCTGAAAGTCTCCTAGTTGCAGCCTCCATGCATCAATTCCCCACCTTCCCTTCACGACAGCCCTTCTCCCATCTATGCTTGTAGATCAGACCGCCTCTGTGGCCTTCGGTACTGGCAATGCTGATGTGGGCAGCATAGGTGAGGCCCTCCTTCCATGCTATCTCTCCGTGAATGTGCCAGCGTCTACTGAGCCTTTCCTTTCAAAAGTGTGTTAATTGCAGCCTCCATGCGTCAATCCCCGACCTTCTCTCACGGCAACCCTTCTCCCATTAATGATTGCAGATGAGAGGCTGAGTGGCAGCACAGGACAGAGAGAGCCAGCACCTGTTAGCCCAATGCCAGGACTAGTCACAACCCCGGAGCCCAGTGTCAGCCAAGGACTGACCGAGGCACCACCTGTCAGCCCAGTGCCAGGCCTCAATGACACCCTTGAGGACACAGGTTCCAATATGCCTATTGACAGCATAGAGGACATTGAGGGCTCCAGCCTTGCTGACACCCTGGAGCGCACTCCATCTTTTGGGGACCTCAGTGATGAGGAAGAGGAAGTGGAGGACACTGCTGGCACTAACATGTCACTGCTTCCACTCACACACGCCAGCTCAGACACTAGGAGTGTGCAATCCGATCTAATTCAGATAGTTCAGGGGTCTGCACTGGGTGTTGCACCGGGGCATAGAGGGCTACTGGGCTAGGCAAACTCAGGTGCCATCTCTCCGGGGGGGGGGGCAAGTCTGCACCGGAGTTCTGCTGAGGAGGACTCAGACGAGCCTGTCGATGTAGCAGCTTATGAGAGAAGGGTGGAGGCCAGGCATTCCCAGATGTGGGGGCACTGGCAAGGGTGTCAGAGAGCCTGTCGGAAGTGGTGAGGAGCGTGGAGAAGTCACTGTTGTAATGTAGGAAATGCGATAGCCAATTTGGCACAGCAAGCCCCCACAGACAACAATTAAATAAATTACCAGATAATCTGTTTTTATGTGTTGTTTGAGGGATAAATATTGGCAAGGACACCGGGAGAAACTCCCCTGCTCTTCTCCGAATTAAGCTGGGGTATCTTTTATGACCACCTGAGAGGGTAGTCAGTTTTGTATATATAAGTATATATCAGTACATTTCCATATATATCATCAATCTTCCTTGGAAAAGATCATTTAGTAGCATTGAGGGACCTTGACAGATCTTATTTACTAAGCATAATTGAATTCAAGTGTATGTCTCTCCTGTTAGACTAGGCATCTTCAAAGCCCTACTGCTACACAGAAATGTTATTTAACATCACAAAGTATCAGTTCAATTACTTCTTCTAGTTGCACAAATCGCTATTTTTAAAGTTTATTTTCAGTTGCATCATTTTTCTGTTCAGAAGTCAACTTGTTCCATAACCACATACCCACAGGCAAAGAAATCATGATGGGAATTTGAAATGTGTGCCCAGCACACATTAAATCCAAAAAATACCTTTCTTTCAATTTTGGAGCAGCCATGCGCTCTGTAATGTTCATATTGCTGTCGACTCAACAAAGCTCAAAGTCTGTGTAATTGGGCCGAAAATTGTGGCCTCTCCGGATGCTTACCATGTCTGCACATACCCGAAGAAGCCTCGCAAATGCCGGTTCTCAGCACGTGATGCACATGCACTGACAACCAGCTTTTGCGATTTGTCCAAAGCAAGACTCTAACTCTTTTGTCTCTACACTGTAACATCACTTGAACAGTAAACAATCTATATTTCATTACCTGGAAATAGAGCACCTTAACTGTGTATTCTTTATGATCTGAACATTAACATTGATGATTTTTCTTCTTCTTCTTCATAGGCAGTCCCCCGGAGTCGAGCATGACTTGCTTCCACATTAAAATGAGTTCTAAGGTGACTGATGAGACCAATGCGGGATATACAGTCTCTGTCACAGGTGGGGCAGGTGGTGGTTGAAGGGACGGGTGGGTCAGGTGCTTGATTTGTCGTACACTCCTTCTGCTGGTTGTACCTGGCTTCTGCGTGCTCCTGGCGAAGAGACTCGAAGTGTTCGGCGTCTTCTCGGATGCTTCTCCTCCATTTTGAGCGGTCTTGGGCCAGGGATTAACAAGAGTCAGTGAGGGTGTTACATTTTTTCAAGGAGACTTTGAGGGTGTCTTTGAAGCATTTTCTCTGCCCTCCTCGGGCTCACCTGCCGTGACATAGCTTGGAGTGGAGTGCTTGTTTCGGGAGTCTAGTATCGGGCATGCGGACAATGTGGCCCGCCCATCGAAGTGATCGAGCGTGGTCAATGCCTTGATGCGGGTGATGTTGGCCTGAGAGAGAACATTGACATTGGTGCGCCTATCCTGCCAATGAATTTGCAGGATTTTGCAGAAACTATTGGTGGTACTTCTCCACGGCTTTGAGGTGCCTACTGTACATAGTCCATGTCTCTATAGGAGGCTGGGTATCACTACTGCTCTGTAGACCATGAGCTTGGTGCCGGGTTTGAGATCCTGGTCTTCAAACACTCTTTTACTCAGATGACCGAAGGTTGCACTGGCACACTGAAGGCAGTGTTGGACTTCATCATCGCTGTCTGTCCTTGCTGATAGTAGGCTTCCAAGGTATGTCCAAAGTCTCATCATGGATCTTGATAATCGGGGAGCAGTACTGTGTGTCGGGGACAGGTTGGTAGAGAACCTTTGTTTTACTGATGTTTAATGTAAGGCCCAGACTCTCATACGCTTCAGTGAAGGTGACCATCATGATGATTATACATTACAACAGTCACTGCACTTAAAAAAGAAAGTACTTAATTGGCTGTAAACATCTGGAGTCGAGAAAGGTGCTTTATAAATGCAAGTTCTTTCTTTTTCTTTCTTTTAAGCGGAGAAAGAACTTCCCTGACTGAAACAGATAGCCATAAAAATTAGAATCAAATTGTGCAGTGAATTTAAGTTTTGCAACAAGTATCTTCACTGCCACATTTGAACAATGCAGAAATACTCACCCTTGACTTAAACTCATTTGTCTATATTATTTTAATGGCCCTGAAATTCCTGTTTGGCCTTCCCATGGGCAGTTTAGAGAAAAAATACACACCTACCTTAAGCTGGTGCTCACGTTGGACCTTCCGATGCTGTGGCCTCCTTCGACTGCGAGTCGCAGCGCGTGCATGTCGACGCGTGAGCAGGCCTCGAGCTGGACTCACATGGCTCTGGGCAGCCAATCAGGTAAGATATCATAGTAATAGGAGTTCCACAGGGAACTAAACTCCTATTACTATGATTGTGATAGAGCCCGAAACACCCAAAACACATCCCTAAACACCTAAAACACTAATAAAAAATAGAAAATAATTACACTACATTCATTTAAATTAAATTTATTAATGTCTTAAAAAAAATAATTTCCCGATTTTTAAAAAAGTTTTTTAAAATAAACTTACCATTGTGGGAAGGGTTTTTAATGATAATATATGTTTTAATAATTTTATTTTTAGATGTTTTTGTGTTTTTCAAACACTTGCGCCTGTAAAAATAGATTATGTACCTGCTTTTTCAGGCGCAAGATTTTTGAGGACATTTGTAAGCATAAATATCGGAAATTTACTCTTACAAATGTCCTCGCTCCCGATCTGGCTATGATCTGTCAAGCCACAAACTTGACAGATCGGAAATGCCGGTTTCCAGCGCATGCGCATTGTGGGCTGGAAACCGGCATTTCCGATACCTTCCCTGGTCTGTAGGAACTCCGTACGGACCCAGGGAGGCCAGAATTTCAGGAAGGGAAGAGAGCCTCCCTGTGTGTGGTGACACCCTCCATAAGCATCTGGAGGGAGTCATGGGAGAGCCTGGGTGCAGCCTTTGTGCAGTGCTTGAAAGTGTTTGAAACATCACAATGCTGCAGAACACTGACAGAACTGTCAAAATCAATGTGGACATGGTCCCTTTAAGGAAACTGGCTGATGACGCGTCATCAAATGATGTCATCAGACCCGCTTCCTTTTAATTGGCTGAAGACCTCGCTGCGCGGGCTTAACAAGCCCCATCGAGAGATGATTCTTTTCACAGTACGGACTGGAGCCAGGAGTGGGATCACCGCCCGCCACTGACACCGGCCGCCCCGGTTGGCGAAATCGCGGCCCATGTGCCAGGTAAGATATTGGATAAAAAGGCAGAAGTGTGAGCAAAGTGCAGTTGAAGAATAGTCTGGGAGAGTTAGCATACTATAAAAATGAATACTGATGAGCTAAATGGACTTGTCTTGTCCTTGTCTCATTTATTATGCCCTGACTAAGCTATTGAGTAATTTAGTTTATTTCTGTGCTTTTGAAGAACCAACTATCCATAAATAAATATTGAAGAGTGGGTGGAAGTCTCCCCCTACCCGAGCTCTGACCCCAAGAGGAGAAGTTCTACCCAAGGTTTTCTGGGGGGTTATGGAGGATGCTTCCCCCATAAAATGTTTATTTTTGTTGAAGCACTTTCCAGCATTTTGAGTTGATGTGTGTGTGTGTGTGTGTGTATATATATATATTTATGTATTTTATGATGTGTATATATTTCAAATGAGAGAATATAACTCTCTAAGCTAGACATGTAAGAATCACAATTCAATGCTGTTTCTGTTGAGGAGAACACACAGGCCCTGACTTTTCATGGGGTGTAAATGGGAGGAATTGCCCTAAGGGGTTCCACTGATCGCCTGCTAGAGAACATCCTTGCCTCAGTGGAAATTCCAGGTGACTGCGATTAATCTTCATTAATGGCCCGGAATTTGCGGTCAGCGATGAAGTGACGGCGATTGCCACTGACCTCAAAGAAAGCTGCCCACAAAGATCTTGCGATCTCAGTTGCTTTCTCAACCTTAATTTGATTGTAGTGCTATCAAAAGGGGAACCGTAGAATACAGCAGCAGTGCTTTCATCAAGCTGTCTCAGCAACCAATCACATTGAAGAATTCTCACAGACCAGGAATAAAAAGCACTGATTATCATTACAGAGAGGGAATTAAAGATTGGGACCTACATATGGGATTAAAGAATAAGCTGAAATATCATAAACAAACTTAAAAAAAAATTAAATAAATATTGATAATGAAGAGGAAAGTCATGGACTGTAGGAGGATATCAATCTACTGATCAGGTGGACAGAGCAGTGGCAAATGGAATTTAATTTGGAGAAGTGTGAAGTAATGCACTTTGGGAGGGCTAATGAGGAAAAGGTATACACATTAAGTGGTAGGCTACTTAATAGTGTAGATGAACAAAGAGACTTTGGAGTGCTTGTCCACAGATCCCTGAAAGTAGCAGGCCAGGTGGATAAGGTGGCTCAGAAGGCATATGGAATGCTTGCCTTTATTGGCCGAGGCATAGAATGCAAGAGCAGGAAGGTTATGCTTAAATTGTATAATACTCTGGTTAGGCCACAAATGGAGTATTGCATGCAGTTCTGGTCGCCGTATTATAGGATTGCACTAGAGAGGGTGCAGAGGAGATTTACTAGGATGCTGCCTGGAATGGAGAATCGTAGCTATGAGGACAGATTGGATAGGCTGGGCTTGTTATCATTGGAACAGAGGAGATTGAGAAGAGACCTCATTGAGGTGTACAAAGTTTTGAAAGGCCTGGATATAGTGGATAGCAAGGGTCTTATTCCATTCGTGGAGGGGCCAATTATGAGGGGGCACAGTTTTAAGGTGGTTCGTAGGAGGTTCAGAGGGGATTTGATGGGGGGCGGGGGGCTTCTTCATGCAGAAGGTTGTCTGGAACTCACTGCCTGGAAGGGTAGTGGATGCAGAAACCCAGAAACTCTCTCCATATTTAAAAGATGCTTGGATGGGCACTTAAATTACGGACCTAGAGCTGGTAATTGGAATTAGATGGATAACCTGTTGGCTGGCGCAGATACAATGGTAAGTACTGCAGGTAATCGAATACGGCCAGCATGATCTCCTGGGCTAGTTTCTATCACCTGGATGGGTCGGAGAGGAATTTTCACAGATTTTTTTCCCCAATTGGCCTGGGTTTTTATCTGATTTTTGCCTTTCCCAGGAGATCACATGACTCCGGTTGCGTGGGGTGTAGAATGTTTCAGTGTAAGGAGTGTCGCAGTTGTGCGGGGCGGACAGGTTGGGCCAGATGCTCTTTACCTTTCTGCCATTGTTCATTGTTCATAGGTTTATATGTAACCTTCAGGGCTGCTGACTGAGGGCCGTGTGGCTCTTTGTTGGCCAAAGCGGACACGATGGGCCGAAATGGCCTCCTTCGGCGCTGTAAATTTCTATGTTTCTATGTTCTATGTTTCTATTTTTTATTATTTAAAAAATCTAGTACTTTTTATCATGAAGAAATTTGACATTCCACTCGTCTAAAATTAGTTTTTCAGGGCCAGAACAGTTATTCAGTAATCAATACACCGTGGAAATGACAGTTACACTATTACAACAAGGCTTGACTTTTTATGGGGTGTTTAACAACGATATTAGAACCGAAAAACTTCCGTTTTCATCAGCTCCACTGATTTTACTTATTGTCGGCTATGACTCTTGATTCAATGCTGCTAAAACAGGGCCTTCTCTTGCTTCAAAAAATTATAAGAGTGTTTACTTATTCCATCATCATCATCATCATCATAGCCAGTACATCGAATCGAGGATGACTTGCTTCCACGTCAAGAAGTTCACAGGTGTTTCAATGATGGACCTAAAATTCCAGAGCCCGAATTAATTCTTGAAGGGTGGAAGATGCCTGTGCTTGGATTTTTTTAACACCAGCCACCACACAGGCTTGACCGAGCTAGGTCTTGTTCCAGAAGCAAGGATCAACCAAGATGACTGGAGACCAGCTCTGCTGCACAGATCCAGTGCGCACACAAATATCACAGTGTGGGCTGGCCCGTGCTGCCCCTGGGCCCTCGCCTTTCCTGGGCCCCGAACTTGCACCTCTCCTGGGCCCCGATCACTTACTACATTCTAGTTTAATATTCACTACTTACTACATTCTAGTTGAATCTTCACTACATCACTCTCTAATAGCAAGAGCCAGCAGCACGTCACCAGATTCAGGAACAAAACCACCTCGTAATGTGATCCCTGACTCTAGTGGCAAGTGTGCCCCCGTTGTTTATACTACAGTGTTGACCCCAGAGATATCAGAAACTAACAAGAGATTTAACTTTGCTGCTGACTATCCAATGTGTTTGAAAACAAACCCAATCTGTTACCTATCTATAGCTATATATAATTACCTAAGCAGCAAGGGGCACCATTTAAAACATTTTGATTGCCATCTATTGGTCAGTTGTAGAGCAGCTTATGCAGAAGGCTGTTAGTGTGCCTAACTGCTCCCTGGTCATTAATATACTGTGAGGAGGATGGATCGGTTTCACTGTCAGAGCCTTGATAGATGTCATGTAATATAACTGTAGGCTGCGCAAGGTTGATCCAAGCACTGAGTTCTGTTCCTCCTGCTGACATCTATCATGTCATAAATTCGTATTGAAGGAAATTTCAAAATACTTGCCCAATCTCGATATTTGAAATATAATTAGAAAAATATTCATTACTGTTGGTTTAAAAAACGATAACTTAAATTTTCCAGCCCAAGAGATCCGCCATTTTATGTCTCCTTCACCCCAGGCTGTTCCATTCACAACACTGACGGGGATGGCTGGATATATTACAGAGCAGCTCCATTCATTTTATAGCCTGATGACATGTACCACAAGAATTATATTACTTGCACTAACACAGTTGCGCCACACAAGTGCCAGACAATGACTATCTCCAACAAGAGAGAGTCTAACCACCACCCCTTGACATTCGACGGCATTGCTATCGCCGAATCCCCCACCATCGCCGTGACCTCGGGTAAGCCTCTCCCCCCACAGGTAGCGGCTAGATACTCCAGGGAGCAGCACGAGCAGGTTGGTGACTGCGACAATGTGGAACTGGGCGACTACATTAGATGTCACAGGAATGCAGGGAGGTGATTGGTTGGTGAGTTCTCTCTCTTTTCTTGCTTAATTATTTAATCAACTCTTTACTAAATAAAAGTAGTGTGTGTTTTACTAATGGTTAGAATTCTGTGGCATTGGTGGGACTAAAAATAAAACTTAGTTAATTAATTAAATACATAAGATGGCAGGACCATTGAGGGCCACAGTCGCCACGTCTGCGGTAAGTGCCTGCAACGTGAGGAACTTCGACTCTGCATTGATGAGCTGGAATCCGAGCTGCGGACACTACGACACATCAGGGAGGGGGAGAGTTACTTGGACAATATGTTCCAGGGGGTAGTCACATCCCTTAGGTTAACTAACTCAGATTTGGCCCGTGGTCAAGAACAGGAGGGTGTGACTATGAGTGAGGAAGGTATGGGGACTCAGGATGGAGTGATGGAGGAGCCTCGGCCCTTGCTCTTGTCCAACAGGTTCGAGGCTCTTACTCCCTGTGTGGACGAGAGCAGGGACTGCAGGGAGAATGAGCAAACTGACCACAGCACCATGGTACAGGGGACCATTCAGGCAGGGGGAGTAAAACAAAACATTGTAGTCGTAGGGGACAGTATCATTAGGGGGATAGATACAGTTTTCTGCAGCCGTGAGTGTGAGTCCCAAAGGCTGTGTTGCCTGCCTGTTACCAGGGTTAAGGACATCTCCACAGGGCTGGGGAGGAACTTGGAGTTGGAGGGGGTAGATTCAGTTGTCGTGGTCCACATGGGTACCAACGACATAGGTAGGACAGACAAGAAAGTTCTGCTAAGGGATTATGAGCAGCTAGGGGCCAAATTAAAAAGCAGAACCACAAAGGTAATAATCTCTGGATCACTACCCGAGCTAAGAGCAAATTTACATAGCTTAAATAAGATCAGAGAGCTAAACTTGTGGCTCAAAGACTGGTGTGGGGCACTGGCACTAGTACTGGGCTAAAAGGGAGCTGTACCATCGTTACGGACTCCACTTGGAATGTGCTGAGGCTAAGGTCCTGGCAAACCGAATAACTAGGGCTGCAGAGAGAGCTTTAAAATAATTAGTGGGGGGGGGGGGGGTGGGTTCAGGTGGGCAGAAACCTAAAAGCTCAAAGAACAAGGTGAAGGCAATAGAGCAGGGTAGCATTGGGGGAAACGAAAACCAGAGCATGTCAGGAAGGGACAGAATCTATAAACATAAGAGTGTATCAGAAACTGGGGCCATAGCAGGAGAAAATGGTAAGAAAACAAATTTAAAAGCTCTTTATCTGAATGCACACAGCATTCGTAACAAATTAGATGAGCTGTCGGCACAAATAGTTACAAATGGGTATGATCTGGTAGCCATAACAGAGATATGGTTGCAAGGTGACCAAGACTGGGAACTAAACATTCAGGGGTACGTGACAATTTGGACGGACAGACAGAAAGGAAAAGGAGGTGGGGAGCTCCTTAAAGGATGGAATCACTGCAATAGTGAGAAACAATATTGGCTCAAATGATCAGGATGTTGACACAGTTTGGGTGGAGATAAGGAATAATAAGGGAAAAAAGTCACTGGTGGGTGCAGTCTATAGGCCCCCTAACAGTAGCAACTCTGTTGGTCGGAGTATAAACCAAGAAATAGCGGGGGCTTGTAAAAAGGGAACAGCAATAATCATGGGTGATTTTAACCTCCATATTGATTGGACAAATCAAATTGGTCAGGGTAGCCATGAGGAAGAGTTCATAAAATGCATAAGAGACGGGATCCTTGAGCAGTATGTAACAGAACCAACCAGGGGGCAGGCTATCTTAGATCTGGTCCTGTGTAATAAGACAGGATTAATAAACAATCTCCTAGTAAAGGATCCCCTTGGAATGAGTGACCATAGCATGGTTGAATTTCAAATTCAGAAGGAGGGCAAGAAAGTTGAATCTCAAACCAGCGTACTAAGCTTAAATAAAGGAGACTACCTTATGTATGAGGGAAGACTTGGCTAAAGTGGACTGGGAAAATAGTTTAAAGTGTCGGACAGTTGATGAACACTGGCATACATTTAAGGAGATATTTCATAACTCTCAAGAAAAATATATTCCAGTGAGGAGGAAAGGGTGTAAAAGAAAAGATAGCCACCTGTGGCTAATTAAAGAAATAAAGGATGGAATCCAATTAAAAACAATGGCATACAAAGTGGCCAAAACTAGTGGGAGGACAGAAGATTGGGAAGCTTTTAAAAGTCAGCAAAGAATGACTAAAAAACTGATTAAGAAAGAGAAGATAGACTAGCACGAAATATAAAAACAGATAGCAAGAGTTTCTACAGTTATATAAAAAGGAAAAGAGTGGCTAAAGTAAATGTTGGTCCCTTAGAGGATGAGACTGGGGAATTACTGATGGGGAACATGGAGATGGCAGAAACTCTAAACACATATTTTGTATCAGTCTTTATGATAGGGGGCACAAAAAATATCCCAACAGTGGATAGTCAAGGGGCTATAGAGGGGGAGAAACTTAATACAATCACAATCACTAAGGAGGTGGTACTCAGTAAGATCATGGGAATAAAGGCAGATAAATCCCCTGGACCTGATGGCTTGCATCCTAGGGTCTTAAGAGATTTAGCAGCAGGGATAGTGGATACATTGGTTGTAATTTACCAAAATTCCCTGGATTCTGGGGAGGTCCCAGCAGATTGGAAAACTGCAAATGTAACGCCCCTATTTTAAAAAGGAGGCAGACAAAAAGCAGGAAACTATAGACCAGTTAGCCTAACATCTGTGGTTGGGAAAATGTTGGAGTCCATGATTAAAGAAACAGTAGCAGGACATTTGGAAAAGCATAATTCAGTCAGGCAGAGTCAACATGGATTTATGAAGGGGAAGTCATGTTTGACAAATTTGCTGGAATTCTTTGAGGATGTAACAAACAGGGTAAATAAAGGGGAACCAGTGGATGTGGTGTATTTGGACTCCAGAAACATAGAAACATAGAAAATAATTGCAGGAGTAGGCCATTCTGCATAAGATAAAAGTTCACGGGGTTGGGGGTAATATATTAGCATGGATAGAGGATTGGCAAACTAACAGAAAACATAGAAACATAGAAAATAGGTGCAGGAGTAGGCCATTCAGTCCTTTGAGCCTGCACCACCGTTCACTCTGATCATGCAACTTCAGTATCCATTCCTGCTTTCTCTCCATACACCTTGATCCCTTTAGCCGTAAGGGCCACATCTAACTCCCTTTTGAATATATCTAACTAACTGGCCTCAACAACTTTCTGTGATAGAGAATTCCACAGGTTCACAATTCTCTGACTGAAGAAGTTTCTCCTCATCGCAGTCCTAAATGGCTTACCCATTATCCTTAGACTGTGACCCCTGGTTCTGGACTTCCCCAACATCGGGAACATTCTTCCTGCATCTAACCTGTCCAATCCCGTCAGAATGTTATATATTTCAATGAGATCCCCTCTCATTCTTCTAAATTCCAGTGAATAAAAGCCTAGTCGATCCGGTCTTTCTTCATATGTCAGTCCTGCCATCCCGGGAATCAGTCTGGTGAACCTTCGCTGCACTCCTTCAATAGCAATAATGTCCTTCCTCAGATTTGGAGACCAAAACTGTACACAATATTCAAGGTGTGGCCTCACCAAGGCCCTGTACAACTGCAGTAAGACCTCCCCGCTCTTATACTCAAATCCTCTTGTTATGAAGGCCAACATGCCATTTGGCTTCTTCACCGCCTGCTATACCTGCATGCCAACTTTCAATGACTGATGTACCATGACACCCAGGTCTCATTTTCCTAATCTGTCACCATTCAGATAATATTCTGCCTCCCTGTTTTTGCCACCAAAGTGGATAACCTCACATTTGTCTACATTATACTGCATCTGCCATGCATTTGCCCACTCACCTAACATGTCCAAGTCACCCTACAGCCTCTTAGCATTCTCCTCACAGCTCACACTGCCACCCAGCTTAGTGTCATCTGCAAACTTGGAGATATTACATTCAATTCCTTTGTCTAAATCATTAATGTATATTGTAAATAGCTGGGGTCCTAGCAGTCAAATAGAACATTTCCAAGGGCTCAATTTTCCCCAGTGATTTGCGGCATTTTTTTTTTGAGCAGCCTGCTCTTTTTAGCCTAAGTTGAAAAACCACAGTTTCCCCAATCAGTTTGCACCAGCTTAACTCCGTTAGTTACGATTTTTTTAGGTCAATTTTTTTTTCAGCCAAAGAGGGCATAACCACCCACCTATGCCAATTCTATCCATTTGGGGAAGTTTGGCCAGCTGTGAGATACTCTAGTTCTGCTTAGGTCAGTGTATGTGGCCTCTCCAGAAAAACCTTCCGAGAGTTAAGAAAATTGGTGCAGGTATGGAAATTGGCGCAGCAGATGCCCAGACACATTAAAGAATTGAAAAATACATAGCAGCAACTTACCTCCAACCCCGCCTGAAGAGCTTGCTGGTCCAGTCCCATTCTCGGTCCCCATTCTCCCGGTTCGGTCCCTGGTTCACTCACAGAGAGACAGAGAGACAGAGAGACAGAGAGACAGAGAGACAGAGAGACAGAGAGACAGAGAGACAGAGAGACAGAGAGACAGAGAGACAGAGAGACAGAGAGACAGAGAGACAGAGAGACAGAGAGACAGAGAGCCCTTTGGGCGGGGTTGGAGAGGTAAGTTGCTGCTATGTGTTTTTCAATTCTTTTAATGTGTTGGGAGCTGACTGTATGCTTCACTTTGCAGCCTCAGCTCACATTGTGTTCCTGAAAAACCATGGCAGCCTGAAATTTTGGCGCAGATCAAGGCTCCACCTGCAAAACTAAAGGTCGGATTACACCATGCCAAAATGAATAAATCCAACGGGGAAACTTTGAATTTTTTTTTTTGCCGTACTTAGGCCCCAAAAACTCTTCAAGTACGGCAAAAAAATGCTTTGGGGAAAATTGAGCCCTATGATTTTAAATCCAGTATGGTTTTGGATTTATTTCCTCTGTGTCCAGATTTCAGAAATGGAAGACTGCATATTCTCTTCTGAAAATAAAACGTATGGGAGCTTTTGATGCTCTTTCTTGCATTGTACCATATCTGAATGACCTGTCTTCAGTAATTCTGTCACGTACATCAGCAGTCAACTTAATGAAAAAGGAATGCTAATGTGAACTTGGTAATGCCGCCGCGAACTGTTCGGTGATTTCTTCACGAGATTGTTTACAGTCTCCACTGACTTTTCCATGAGTCCATTTAAATGTGCCCAATTTGTACTTGAAACTATGTGAACAAAATCACACTCTTTGGAAACCTACCTGAACTCAGCATTTGCAAACTGTGGCACATTGTCACAAAAATAATCCTCGTCAGGGAGTCTACGTCTAGAGAAAACAGCTTTCATGAATTAATCGCCATTGTTACTGGTGTGTGCGTGCACACCTTTGCAAACATTGAATAATAGTAAGTAACTATCACGTAATCCTTGCCCTGCCACGAGGATTTCCATGGCTGGGCATTGAGTGTAGTGAGATTGGGGGAAGGTAGATGGTGTGGGTGGTAGGGAAACAAGGAAGTGGTCAGACATGGCCTCATTATTAAGTGAGTGCAAAGTAGTTAGATAAGAGGGGACTAGAGATGCTTAGGTATAGGCTAAAAACCTGGAAGTACTTGACATTGGCTCTGGCTGCCAGAAATTTTCCATTGGGCAACACTGATGAATTTGACAAGTGCAAAAATTAAGCATGTATCCACAATACTATTTTTGTTCCAAATTTTGCAAATAATGTGTGCTATTACTAACAATCCAGAATTAAGTGATAATGAATAACAGCCAAATTTACTGTGGTTGGAAACAGCTTTGCATTCAGTATCATTCATGATGGCTTACAAACACCATCTAGTAGACAGACGGACTTCTCTAGTATAGATGATAATTAATAGAGCTGGGGTGATTCCGTGCTCGCAGTGTAACGTCATCATAGGCAGTCCCTCGGAATGGAGGAACACTTGCTTCCACACTTAAAATGAGTCCTTAGGTGGGACAGATGGTCGTTGAGGGTAAGGGAGGGTGGGACTGGTTTGCCGCACGCTCTTTCCGCTGCCTGCGCTTGGTTTCTGCACGCTCTCGCCGATGACACTCGAGGTGCTCAGCGCCCTCCTGGATGCACTTGCTCCACTTAGGGCAGTCTTTGGCCAGGGACTCCCATGTGTTGGTGGGGATGTTGCATTGTATCAGGGAGGCTTTGAGGGTGAACTTGTAATGTTTCCTCTGCCCACCTTGGGCTCGTTTGCCGTGAAGGAGTTCCGAGTAGAGCACTTGCTTTGAGAGTCTCGTGTTGGCATGCCCAGCGGAGCTGATCGAGTGTGGTCAGTGCTTCAATGCTGGGGATCTTGGCCTGGTCGAGGACGCTAATGTTGGTGCGTTTGTCCTCCCAGTGGATTTGTAGGATCTTGTGGAGACATCATTGGTGATATTTCTCCAGCACCTTGAGGTGTCTACTGTACATGGTCCATGTCACTGAGCCATACAGGAGGATGGGTATTAATATAGCACTGTAGACCATGAGCTTGGTGGCAGATTTGAGGGCCTGGTCTTCGAACACTCTTTTCCTCAGGCGGTCAAAGGCTGCACTGGTATACGGAGGCGGTGTTGAATCTCATCATCAATGTCTGCTCTTGTTGATAAGAGGCTCCCGAGGTATGGGAAATGGTTCACGTTGTCCAGGGCCGAGCCATGGATCTTGATGACTGGGGGGGGGGGTGGGGAGTGCTGTGTGGTGAAGACAGGCTGGTGGAGGACCTTTGTCTTACGGATGTTTAGCATTAGGCCTCAGGAAATACGTCGACTATGTCCTAGAGTTTAGCCTCTATGTGCGCAGGTGTAGGCATCGTCCGCATACTGTAGCTTGACGACAGAGGTTGGGATGGTCTTGGGCCTGGCCTGGAGATGGCGAAGGTTGAACAGGTTCCCACTGGTTCTATAGTTTAGTTCCACTCCAGCGGGGAGCTTGTTGACTGAGGTGGAGCATGGCAGCGAGGAAGATTGAGAAGAGGGCTGGGGCGATGACCCAGACCTGTTTGACCCCGGTCCGAACGATTGGGTCTGTAATGGTTCCGTTGGTAAGGATCACGGCCTGCATGTCGCCGTGGAGCAGGCGGAGGATGTTTACGAACTTTTGGGGGCATCCAAAATGGAGGAAGACGCTCCATAGACCCTCATGCACACCAACACTATGTTCCACCAGAGGGACAAATACAAGGCATCATGGCAGCACCCTTGCTCCAAACACTGGTACCTGCTCGACTATGTCATCGTCCGAGCCAGGGATCGCAAGGATGTGCGCAGCACCTGTGCCATGACAGGAGCTGACGACTCCTGGACAGACCATCGCCTAATCCGATCCATCATTGACATCAACATAGTCACAAAGCGGAGAGACCACAGAAGCAGTGCCGCAAAAAAGTCAATGCCGGGGCACTTAAAGACCCAGCTAAGAGAGCCCTATACAGTCAGCACTTCACAGCTAACCTGGTGTGCCTTGATGACCCCAAGACACAGAATGCCCACAGCGCTTGGTCTGCCCTCCAGGCCTCCATAACCAGCCTGCAAAGAGACGTTCGGTCACTCAACCAGGAAACACCAGGACTGGTTTGATGAGAATGATCAGGAGATCCAAGAGCTAATAGATCGCAAGCGCAGGGCATTTCTGAGCCATAAGCTACAACCCAACTCTGGAGCAGCAAAGCAGCATTACAGACGGCTCAAGGCTGAGGTCCAACAAAAAAACCCGGGACCTAAAGAACAAGTGGTGGATGAAGAAAGCACAGGAGATACAGCAGCTGGCCGACAGCCATGATGTGCAAAGATTCTTCATCGCAGTCAAGGCCATCTGGTCCAAATTCCCAAGGCCCACCCCACTGCTGACCAAGAACGGGGAAACACTCATCAAGGACACCGAGGCAGTCAGGGCCCGCTGGAAGGAGCACTTCGAAGATCCCCTCAATCGAGACTCTGCCTTTGACTCGAGTGTTCTCAACTCCATCCCACAGCATGCTACCCGCCACCACCTCAGTGAGACCCCAACAATGCACGAGGTAGAAAAAGCCATAAGACAGCTTAAGAACAACAAGGCTACAAGTGCAGATGGAATCCCTGCTGAGGCATTGAAGTATGGCAGAGAGGCACCATTGACATGAATACATGACCTCATCTCTCTCTCATCTGGAGGGAGAAGAGCATGTCGGGGGATCTGAGATGCAGTGATCGTGGCCATCTTTAAAAAAGGGGACAGGTCCAACTGCGGCAACTACAGAGGAATCTCCCTGCTATCAGCCACTGGGAAAGTGTAAAGTGATGCTTGCAAGAAGTACACAGCAGGGTATCACAGGTGCATAGCCCAGGGTTCTCTTCCTGTGAGTACCATTCAACACTGGTAGTACAGGATTAGTCCTCACATCTCTATGTGGTCATAATCAAACAGATAAATTGAGCCTAAATTTGCTGAAAAAGTTGTACACCATTATTTTGGGTATAGAAATGCCAGGAAATGATGGCACGGGTGAAGTGACTTTTTTTGAATTCGTTCACGGGATGTGGGCGTCGCTGCTCATTTCTAATTGGTCTTGAACCGCTGCAGTGCATGTGCTGTTACGGTCCCAGCGACAATGAAGGAACAGCGATATATTTCCAAGTCATGATGGAGTGTAACTTAGAGGGGAACTTGCAGGTGATGGTGTTCCCATTTGTCTGCTGCCCTTGTCCTTCTATGTGGTAGACATTACGGGGTTGGGAGGTGCTGCCGAAGAAGCCTTGGTGAGTTGCTGCAGTGCATCTTGTAGATGGTACACACTGCAGCCACGGTACGCTGGTGGTAGAGGGAGTGAATGTTTAATGTGGTGGATGGGGTGCCAATCAAGCGGGCTGCTTTGTCCGAGATGGTGTTGAGCTTCTTGAGTGTTGTTGGAGCTGCACTCACCCAGGCAAGTGGAGAATATTCCATCACACACCTGACTTGTGCCTTTATAGATGATTGAAAGGCTTTGGGGAGTCAGGAGGTGAGACACTTGTCGCAGGATACCCAGCCTCTTACCTGCACTTGTTGCCACTGTATTAAATTGGCTGGTCCAGTTAAGTTTCTGGTTAATGGTGACCCCCAGGACATTGATGGTGGGGGATTCGACGATGACAATGCCGTTGAATGTCAAGGAGTAATGGTTAGACTCTCGCTTGTTGGAGACAGTCAGTGCCTGGCATTTGTGTGGCGTGACTGTTACTTGCCACTTATCAGCCCAAGCCTGAATGTCGTCCATTATGCTTCATTATCTGGCGTTGCGAATGGAATTGAACACTGTGCAGTCATCAGTGAACATCCCCCACTTCTGACCTATGATGGAGGGAATGTCATTGATGAAGCAGCTGAAGATGGTTGGATCTAGGACACTGCCCTGGGGAACTCCTGCAGCAATGTCATGGGGCTGTGCTGATTGACCTCCAACACCACAACCATCTTCCTTTGTGCTAGGTATGACACCAGCCAGTGGGGAGTTTCCCCCTGATTCCCATTGACTTCAGTTTTACGAGGGGTCCTTGATGCCAAGGGCAGTCACTCTCACCTCACCTCTGGAATTCAGCTCTTTTGTCCATGTTTGGTCCAATACTGTAAAGTGGTCTGGAACCGAGTGGTCCTGGCAGAATCCAATCTGGCCATCGGTGAGCAGATAGCATGTATAATACTCACTTCCTCCAAATTAAAGGTGTTGCTATGGGAACCCGTATATTGATGACTGTATCGGTGCCGTTTCCTGCTATCGCCCTGAACTAGAAAATTTAATTCACTTTGCATCCAATTTCCACCCTTCCCTCACCTTCACATGGTCCATCTCCGACTCTTCCCTTCCCTTCATCGACTTCTCTGTCTCCATTTCTGAGGATAGACTATTGACAAACATTCTTTATAAGCCCACTGACTCCCACAGCTCCCTGGACTAAACTTCTTCCCACCCCACATCCTTTAAGGACTCTATTCCATTCTCCCAGTTTCTCCGTCGCATCTGTTCTGATGACGCCACCTTCCACACGCGTGCCTCTGATATATCTTCTTTTTTCCTCAACCGAGAATTACCCTCTACTATGGTTAACTAGGCCCTTGACCGTGTCCGTACTATTTCCCGCACTTCTGCTCTCACCCCTTCTCCTCCCTCCCCGAACCACGATAGAGTTCCCCTTGTCCTCACCTTTCACCCCACCAGCCTCCATGTTCAATGGATCATCCTCCGCCATTACCATCACCAAACACAGGTTTCCTTCCCCACCTCTTTCAGCATTCCAAAGGGACCGCTCCCTCCGCGACACCCCGATCCATTCCGCGATCGTCCCCAGCACCCCCTCCCCTTCCCACAGCACCTTCCCATGCAAGCGCAGGAGATGCAACACCTGCCCTTTTACCCCCTCTCTTCCCACTGTCCAGGGCTCCAAACACTCCTTCCAAGTGAAACAACGATTTACTTGTATTTCTTTCAATTTAGTATACTATATTCGCTGCTCACGATGTGGTGTCCTCTACAATGGGGAGACCAAAAGAAAATTGGGTGACCGCTTTGCAGGACATCTCCATTCAGTCTGTAAGGGTGATACCAAGTTTCTGCTCACCTGTCACTTAATTCTCCGCTCCACTCCCACTCTGATCTCTCCTTCCTCGGCCTCCTATACTGTTCCAATGAAGCTCAATGGAAGCTCGAGGAACAGCACCTCATCTTTCATTTAGGCACTTTGCAGCCTTCTAGACTCAACATCGAGTTCCACAATTTCAGACCATAACCTCACCCATATTGTTTTTCCTTTTTTTTTTTTAAACAGCCCCCTTTTTTTTCTCTTTCCTATGGCAGCTGGTGAAGATTCCACCATTCACACCACATCTAGACTCATCTTTTGCTTCTTAACTTGTCCCATTACCATCTCATTTATTCCCATCATCCCTTTTGTCTCAATCTCTTCTGCCTTCCACCCTATCACAGACCTTCCCTTTTGTTCTTTCCTTCCCTCCCCCATTCCCTGCACCTGCACTTAAGAACCTGTTACATCTCTGACTTTTCCAGTTGTGACGATGAGTCACAGTCCTGAAACGTTAACTCTGTTTCTCTCCACAGATACTGCTTGACCTGCTGAGTTTTTGAGCATTTTCTGTTTTTATTTCAGATCCCAGCTTTTGTATTGGTGAGCAGGTTATTGCTCAGTGTCGCTTGATAGCACTGTTGACGACACCTTCCATCACTTTGCTGATGTTTGAGAATAGACTGTTGGGGCGGTAATTGGATTTGTCCTGCTTTTTGAAGACAGGACATACCTGGGCAGTTTTCCACATTGCCGGATAGATACCAATGTTGTAGCTGTACTGAAATAGTTTGGATCATGGCGTGGCTAGTTCTAGAGCACAAGTCTTCAGCACGACAGCCGGGATGTTGTTGGAGCCCATAGTCTTTGCTGTATCCAGTGCGCTCAGTTGTTTCTTGATATCACATGGAGTGAATTGAATTGGCTGAAGACTGGCTTCTTTGATGAGGACCTCAGGAAGAGGCCGATATGGATCATCCACTCAGCACTTCTGGTTGAAGATATTTTGCACTCACGTGCTGAGCTCTGCCATCATTGAGGATGGGGATATTCATGGAGCCACCTCCTCCCATTAGTTGTTTAATTGTCCACCACCATTCATGACTGGATATGGCAGGACTGCAGAGCTTTGATCCGATCCTTTGATTCTGGCTTCGCTGAGCTCTGTATATAGCTTGCTGCTTCTGTTGTTTAGCATACATGTCGTCCTGTGTTGCAGCCTCCCCAGGTTAGCACCTTATTTTTAGGTACGCCTGGTGCTGCTCCTGGTATGCTCTTCAATATTCCTTATTGTATCTGGCTTGATGATAATGGTAGAGAGAGGTTTATGCAGAGCCATAAGGTTACAGATTGTGGTGGAATACAATTTTGCTGCTGCTGATGATCCACAGAGCTTCATATTTGCCCAGTTTTGAGCTGCAGGATCTGCTCTGAATCTATCCCATTTAGCACAGTGGTAGTGCTACACAACACAATGGAGGGTGTCCTCAGTGTGAAGACGGAACTTTGTCTCCACAAGGACTGTGCGGTGGTCACTGCTACCAATACTGTCATGGACAGATGCATCTGCAACAGGTAGATTGGTGAGGACGAGGTCAAGTAGGTTTGTCCCTCGTATTGGTTCTCTCCACCTGCCGCAGGGCTGCCTGGCAGCTGTCCATCACCAAGAGTGGCTCGGTAGCACCACTACTGACCGAGCTCTGATGTCCTTCAGAACTCGGCCAGCTCGGTCAGTAGTGGTGCTGCTGAGCCACTCATGGTAATGGACATTGAAGTTCCCCACAGAGTACATTCTGCGCCCTTGCTACCCCCAGTGCTTCTTCCATGTGGTGTTCAACATAGAGGAGTGCTGAGCCATCAGCTGAGGGTGGTTGATGGTAATCAGCAGGAGGTTTCATTGCCCATGCTTGACCTGAAGCTATGAGACTTCATGGGGTCCAGAGTCAAAGTTGAGGACACCCGACTATATACCACTGTGCCACCACCTCTGGTGGGTCTGTCCTGCCGGTGGGACAAGACATACCCAGGGATGGTGATGGAGGAGTCTAAGACATTGGCGGAAAGGTATGATTCTGTGAGTATGACTTATCGCTTGACTAGTCTGTGGGACAGCTCTCCCAATGTTTGCACAAGTCCCCAGATGTTAGTGAGGAGGATTTTGCAGGGTCGACTGGGCTGGGCATGCCATTGTCATGTCCGTAGCCGGTGCTGAGGTCGATGCCAGGTGGTCAGTCTCGTTTTATTATCATTGTTTTTCATAGCGATATTTGACAACTGAGTGGCTTGCTGGGCCATTTCACAACTTCAAAAGTTGTGTTAATAATCAAACAAATGATGGAAATGATTCTTCTTGAGTTCCAAAAGTTGTGTTAATAATGGAACAAATAATGTAAATGATTCAGTTTTAATGTAAAATATATTTTATTCAAAAGTTTAACAAACAGTTCTTTGTACTTAACTTTAATAAAATTATTCTTGTATCAAACCTCAAAGTTTTCAGTTACGAGCACTTACAAGCTTTAAGATCACTTACAAACTCTAAGATCACTTAATAATTTTAAGATCACTTCCTAACTTTTAAACTTGTAAATTTACATAACTTACAAAAATCTTTTAATTTGAGAACAACAGTAACAATAATAACAGCAGCAGCAGCAAGGAAAGGCTGCACCCATTTCTCCTCCACTTTATTCTAAGGCCTCTTCTCGCAGGCGGTGGCACAGTGTTTCTGGGATTGGTACCAAACTTATTCTTTCTAAGATCTTGGGTAGTGCGTACCTGTTGGGAGGGGGGGGCGAGGTGGGAGGGGCAGCAAGTGACAATGTGAAGGGCCCAGGCGGCAATGTGGAGGGCCTGGCTTGGAGCTATTCAAAGGCTGGTGTGGGTATTGGAGTGGGCATGACAGTTGATTCTGCCAATGGACGTGGGGTCTGGGCGTGTTCCCTTATTGCAGCAGCTAACTCCAACATGCCGTCCGTCATGCACCCTGACAGTGATGCTAATGTGATAAATGTAACAACAAAGGCAGGTATCCAAATGTAACCCTGTACCGAGATACTGATAGCACTGCCAGCTCATTAAGGCAGACCTGCAGCCTTGTTTGTCGAGATGAAGGTGACTGTAGCACTTTCCTTTTATGCATGTAGGTCTTTTCAATCATCAGCTGAGGAAATATGCTCTATTTCTCAGTACGCTACTCATCAGTGCATTCGACAAGTAACCGAAGCACTGCATGCACGCTGAATGGAATTTATAAACTTCCCAATAATGAGGGAGGCTCAGAGTGAAAGGGCTTTGGTATTTGCACGCAATGCCGGCTTCCCCAAGGTGCAGGGTGCTATTGACTGTACCCATAATGCCCTGCGAGCACCATTACAGGAGGCGGAGGGATACTGAAATCGTAAAGAATTTCACTTCCTCAATGTGTAGCTCGTATGCGACCATACACAGTGCATAATGGTAGTGAATACTAACTTTCCAGGGAGCATCCATGATGCGCACATCTTGCGGGAGAGCAATGTGTCTGACTTGTTGAAGTCTGAGCCACAAGGTAAATGCTGGATGCTGGGCGACAAAGAGTACAGCCTCACCACCTGGCTCTTGACCCCCCCCATGGAACCCTCACACAGAATCCGAGCAACGATATAATAAGAGCCATATAGTCGTAACGTAATCGAAAAGATAATTGGAGCGCTGAAGCAGCGCTTTCGATGCTTGGATCACTCTGGAGGCAGCCTGCAATACCACCCTGAGCAGGTCGCTCAGTTCACAGTGGTGTGCTGCATGTTACATCATTTAGCCATCATGCGGGGACAAGAATTGCCACAGGGGACTGTGGGACCACCTGGGGAGAGAGTGCAGGAGATGGGGGAGGAAGAAGAGGACAATGAGGAGCAGGAGGTTACATTTATCACGTTAGCATCACTGTCAAGGCGCAAGACAGACGGCATGTTGGAGTTAGCTGCTGCAATAAGGGAACACGCCCAGACCCCACGTCCATTGGCAGAATCTACTCCTGCCCCTATAAAAGGCCCAGCGGCAGCGAGAGGCGGCGGCAGTCAGAGGCGGGAGTTCGTGGCGTTGGTGAGGCCTATAAAATGCCCAGCGGCAGCGAGAGGCGGCGGCAGTCAGAGGCAGGAGTTCCTGGCGTTGGTGAGGCCTATAAAAGGCCCAGCGGCAGCGAGAGGCGTACTTGTGCAGCTGCAGTGGGGAGAGAAGGCAAAAAAGTAGAAGGAAATCAAAAGGTGATGTCACAGCCAAGGGGGTAAGTGATTGGCTGGTGATTGGTGAGTAGCTTTTCTTTTTATTTTTTATATCAATAAGTAACCTGTTAACATTGTTGTCAATTTAAGGGTATCTAAGGGTCAAGTCATGGCAGGAGAGCTCGGTCACGTGATATGGTCCTCCTGTACCATGTGGGAACTCAGGGACACTTCCAGTTTCCCTGACGACTACGTGTGCGGGAAGTGTATCCGCCTCCAGCTCCTGACGGACCGCGTTGCGGAATTGGAGCTGAGGGTGGATTCACTCTGGAGCATCCACGATGCTGAGAATGACGTGAGTAGCACGTGTAGTGAGTTGGTCTTATCGGAGGTGAAGGGTCCACAGCCAGCTAGGGAATGGAAGACCAGCAGGAAGAGCAGTGCAAGGAAGGTAGTGCAGGGGTCCCCTGCGGTCATCCTCCTGCAAAACAGATACATCGCTTTGAGTACTGTTGAGGGGGATGACTCATCAGTGGAGGGCAGCAGCAACCAAGTTCATGGCACCGTGGCTAGCTCTGTTGCACAGGAGGGCAGGAAAAAGAGTGGGAGAGCGATAGTGATAGGGGATTCAATTGTAAGGGGAATAGATAGGCGTTTCTGCGGCCGCAACCGAGACTCCAGGATGGTATGTTGCCTCCCTGGTGCAAGGATCAAGGATGTCTTGGAGCGGGTGTAGGACATTCTAAAAAGGGAGGGAGAACATTCGTACCAAGGACATAGGTTTAAAAAAAGGGATGCGGTCCTACGAGACGAATTTAAGGAGCTAGGAGCTAAATTAAAAAGTAGGACCTCAAAAGTAGTAATCTCGGGATTGCTACCAGTGCCACGTGCTAGTCAGAGTAGGAATCGCAGGATAGCGCAGATGAATACGTGGCTTGAGCAGTGGTGCAGCAGGGAGGGATTCAAATTCCTGGGGCATTGGAACCGGTTCTGGGGGAGGTGGGACCAGTACAAACCGGACGGTCTGCACCTGGGCAGGACCAGAACCAATGTCCTAGGGGGAGTGTTTGCTAGTGCTGTTGGGGAGGAGTTAAACTAATATGGCAGGGGGATGGGAACCAATGCAGGGAGACAGAGGGAAACAAAAAGGAGACAAAAGCAAAAGACAGAAAGGAGATGATTAAAAATGGAGGGCAGAGAAACCCAAGGCAAAAAACAAAAAGGGCCACTGAATATAAAGGGGCTGCAGGAGGGGTCAAAACTAAAAATCATGGTTTAAAAACTAGGATGAAAACACTCTACCTAAATGCACGCAGCATTCGAAATAAAGTAAATGAATTGATGGCACAAATCATTACGAATGGGTACGATTTGGTGGCCATTACAGAAACATGGTTGCAGGGTGGCCAAGACTGGGAATTAAACATACAGGGGTATCTGACGAATTGGAAAGATAGACAAGAAGGGAAAGGAGGTGGGGTAGCTCTGTTAATAAAGGATGATATCAGGGCAGTTGTGAGAGACGATATTGGCTCTAATGAACAAAATGTTCAATCATTGTGGGTGGAGATTAGAGATAGTAAGGGGAAAAATTCACTGGTGGGCGTAGTTTATAGGCCCCCAAATAATAACATCATGGTGGGGCGGGCAATAATCAAAGGAATAATGGAGGCATGTGAAAAAGGAACGGCAGTAATCATGGGGGATTTTAACCTACATAGCGATTGGTCAACTCAAATCGCACGGGGTAGCCTGGAGGAGGAATTCATAGAATGCATACGGGGTTGTTTCTTAGAACAGTATGTAACAGAACCTACAAGGGAGCAAGCTATCTTACATTTGGTCCTGTGTAATGAGACAGGAAAAATAAACGATCTCCAAGTAAAAGATCCTCTCGGAATGAGTGATCACAGTATGGTTGAATTTGTAATACAGATTGAGGGTGAGGAAGTTGTATCAGAAACGAGCATACTATGCTTAAACAAAGGGGACTACAGTGGGATGAGGGCAGATTTGGCTAAAGTAGACTGGAGACACAGACTAAACGGTGGCACAATTGAGGAACAGTGGAAGACTTTTAAGGAGCTCTTTCATAGTGCGCAACAAAAATATATTCCAGTGAAAAAGAAGGGCGGTAAGAGAAGGGATAACCGGCCGTGAATAACCAAGGAAATAAAGGAGAGTATCAAATTAAAAACCAGTGTGTGTAAGGTGGTCAAGGTTAGTGGGAAACTAGAGGATTGGGAAAATTTTAAACAACAGCAAAGAATGACTAAAAAAGCAATAAAGAAAGGAAAAATAGATTTCGAAGGTAAACTTGCGCAAAACGTAAAAACAGATAGTAAAAGCTTTTACAGATATATAAAACGGAAAAGAATGACTAAGGTAAATGTTGGTCCCTTAGAAGATGAGAAGGGGGATTTAATAATGGGAAATGTGGAAATGGCTGAGACCTTAAATAATTATTTTGCTTCGGTCTTCACAGTGGAAGACACAAAAACCATGCCAAAAATTGCTGGTCACGGGAATGTGGGAAGGGAGGACCTTGAGACAATCATTATCACTAGGGGGGTAGTGCTGGACAGGTTAATGGGACTCAAGGTAGACAAGTCCCCTGGTCCTGATGAAATGCATCCCAAGGTATTAAAAGAGATAAGCGGAAGTTATAGCAGATGAATTCGTTATAATCTACCAAAATTCTCTGGACTCTGGGGAGGTACCAGCGGATTGGAAAGCAGCTAATGTAACGCCTCTGTTTAAAAAAGGGGGCAGACAAAAGGCAGGTAACTATAGGCCGGTTAGTTTAACATCTGTAGTGGGGAAAATGCTTGAAACTATCATTAAGGAAGAAATAGCAGGACATCTAGATAGGAATAGTGCAATCAAGCAGATGCAGCATGGATTCATGAAGGGGAAATCATGTTTAACTAATTTACTAGAATTCTTTGAGGATATAACAAGCATGGTGGATAGAGGTGTACCGATGGATGTGGTGTATTTGGATTTCCAAAAGGCATTCGATAAGGTGCCACACAAAAGGTTACTGCAGAAGATAGAGGTACGCGGAGTCAGAGGAAATGTATTAGCATGGATAGAGAATTGGCTGGCGAACAGAAAGCAGAGAGTCGGGATAAATGGTTCCTTTTCGGGTTGGAAATCGATGGTTAGTGGTGTGCCACAGGGATCGGTGCTGGGACCACAACTGTTTACAATATACATAGATGACCTGGAAGTGGGGACAAAGTGTAGTGTAACAACATTTGCAGATGACACAAAGATTAGTGGGAAAGCGGGTTGTGTAGAGGACACAGAGAGGCTGCAAAGAGATTTGGATAGGTTAAGCGAATGGGCGAAGGTTTGGCAGATGGAATACAATGTCGCAAAGTTTGAGGTCATCCACCTTGGGGAAAAAAACAGTAAAAGCAAATATTATTTAAATGGGGAGAAATTATAACATGCTGAGGTGCAGAGGGACCTGGGGGTCCTTGTGCATGAATCCCAAAAAGTTAGTTTGCAGGTGCAGCAGGTAATCAGGAAGGCGAATGGAATGTTGGCCTTCATTGCGAGAGGGATGGAGTACAAAAGCAGGGAGGTCCTGCTGCAACTGTATAGGGTATTGGTAAGGCTGCACCTGGAGTACTGCGTGCAGTTTTGGTCACCTTACTTAAGGAAGGATATACTAGCTTTGGAGGGGGTACAGAGACGATTCACTAGGCTGATTCCGGAGATGAGGGGGTTACCTTATGATAGATTGAGTAGACTGGGTCTTTACTCGTTGGAGTTCAGAAGGATGAGGGGTGATCTTATAGAAACATTTAAAATAATGAAAGGGATAGACAAGATAGAGGCAGAGAGGTTGTTTCCACTGATAGGGGAGACTAGAACTAGGGGGCACAGCCTCAAAATACGGGGGAGCCAATTTAAAACCGAGTTGAGAAGGAATTTCTTCTCCCAGAGGGTTGTGAATCTGTGGAATTCTCTGCCCAAGGAAGCAGTTAAGGCTAGCTCATTGAATGTATTCAAATCACAGATAGATAGATTTTTAACCAATAGGGGAATTAAGGGTTACGGGGAGAGGGCGGGTAAGTGGAGCTGTGTCCATGGCCAGATCAGCCATGATCTTGTTGAATGGCGGAGCAGGCTCGAGGGGCTAGATGGCCTACTCCTGTTCCTAATTCTTATGTTCTTATGTTTATGACGAGATGCTTGCCGATGAACCCATGGCATCACCCCCAATACCACAGCAGAGGGCACGCGGAGCGTATGCCACTGCTAAATTGTTACGTCAGCAGCCCATAAATGAATGCTTTGCTTGAATGTGGAGAGCTGCGTTTTGGGACATTCATGCCTGTTACCCCAAAAGTTTGACACTGTACAAGAGTGCTTAAATTCAATTCAAACATTTATCTAAAAATTTTAAAAATGTACAACAATTTCAAAATTTTGTAAAAATTAACAACTGTTACAACTTTAATAAAAACTTTAACACAACTTACAAAACTTTAATATCAAATTTAACAAACATTTTATAACTTTAATAACAATCCCTTTACTTTCCCCGCCCACGCCCTCTGCCCCTTCCACGGCCGCATGGTACACCACCCTTGGGACTATTCCCCCTTTTCTTACTCCCGTCCTTCCCTTTCCTAGTGCCCGTGGGCATGTCCCTCCCCGGGTATATAACCAAGCCAGCATGCAGCACCACACCCAAGTGCCATTGCTGTCGTTGCGGGGGGGAGTGAGACATTGCAGGCAATATAACTGGGACCTCAAGAGAAGCTTGTGATGTGGAAGGCGAGGCATCAGGGCTGGGAGAGGATGTCAGCTCCCCACCCTCAGGTGCTGTCGACCTGACTACTATGACACGTGGGGGTCCCGCGCCATGTTCCCATCCTGTCAATTGCTGCATGACTTCGACTGCGTCGGCGGTTCGCTCCATCGCGGCAATCATATGCAACCTTTCCTCCAATTGCCACTCTGATAGAACCACACTTAGTGGCTATTGTAGTCATGGCCTTGAGCAGCTCTCGATGTCGACGCTAGCCTGTGACAGACACATCATGTCCTGGTACACGCCTACAGCAACCGACCTTTCCTGTACCAACCTCCGTCGCTGAGGCAAAGGTGCTACAACACTGGGGCTGCCTTGCTGCGCACGGCTTGGTCCAGCAGATTCAGAGGACCCATGGGAGAATTCCATGATTATAGACTCCATGGTGGATGATGTTCCAGTTGTCCCAGATGGAGCTGTTGCATCCTCCTCCATCTCCACCTCCACTGGCTGCCAGATCAGCGGCTCTTCCTGTTCTTCTTCTTCTTCCTCATCAGGAGAGGGCTGGGTGACGCCAGAAGTGGAGGCTGTCGTTGGTGTTATGTATGTAACTATGTTATACTTGCCACCAGAGGGCGCGACTGTTAGTCCTAATGGTCACCTGCACACACGTGCAGGGCCAGTATAAAAGGTTGGCTGCCATGTTGTTTAGACACTCTGGAGTTGTAATAAATAAGACTAAGGTCACACTAAATTTAGCTTACAGTACTCAGCCTCATGGAGTTCTCCTATACGTAACAGTTGGTATCACTGTGGTCTGAATCATCAGAGTCTGGAAGTACAAAACAACATTTAAAAAAGCTTGGCAGCAGGGAAGGGGTGAGGGTTACATTAATTCATAATACAGTGACTTATCACAGTCTTACTTAAATATTCACCACTGTTGCAGTACTGTATTATATATCGCAGACAGAATACATATATGAATTGTATTACATACTCCCAACATTGCAATACATCACATGAGGCCAACATTACAGTGCAATAAACTTACATTACATTACATCAGGCCAACATTACAGTTACAGTTAGATTACATGACATGAGAGGACCGCAACACAGACTGGATTGTATTCAACTTACCATCCTGTGTGAGTGGGTCAGCTCCAATGCCGGTGGTGGCACGGTTGCTATCCCCAACCAAGGACAGGGCACGGATCTCGATATCTGTAAGCGGCTCCTGGGTTGTGGGGCCGTCCCCCGTGCGACGCTGATGTCTTCCTCTGCAGAAAGTAAAGTAAATCAAAGTATAAATCTTCAATCCATTTAACATGGCACAGACACACGCGCACACACACACATTACTGCATTGATCCTCTTGTCATTGCCTGAAAAACAGGAATACATCACTTTAAGATAAATAACATCATCCGTGTGACACTGAACCTACATTTACATGGTACATAGCACATGGGGGGGGGCATAAATAAAATCATTACTTACTCTTGCCACCCTCACCAGGGTTGTTCCACCACTTACAGTACCTTTCCACAGTGCGTACCATCGTACTTCGAGGACGCAGCCTCCCCGATCTCGTCCTAAATTCGGATGTACTTCTTTGGGAGGGGCTTTCTACGACCACCCTTGGTGAGGTCGGAGTACTGTGATATGCTCCAGAAGGGCAGGTAACTCCATTTCATCGAAGGCAGGCGCCCTCAACCTCCCCTCCTTCTCGATATTCCTGTGCTTGGATGTTTTCTTTAACATTGGCATAATATTTTTCTGGATATTAATTTTCCCTTCTTAAATATCTGTTCTTGTGTTGAAACTGAATAATTATTAGTTTCTACCAATGTTTTTACCACTGTGCTATTTATTTTCAAACTCACTGGCCTTTGACTACCTTGCTGCTCCTTCTCACTCTCTCTCCTCCTCAACTCACTGCTCATGCGTGGGTGACCCCTGACCCCCAAAATCGCAGGTAAAACGCTTGTGAAAAAAAGAATCGGGAAAAACAATTTGCGCATGCGCAGTTCCGTGTCGCATCGCCCATCGAACAGAGAGTTGATCTTGTTCGACTACTAAGATGCATACCACCCGAAGCAGACCACTGACATACTGCCGACATAACACCAAAACATTTTTTACCAATTTTGCCGCCTTCAGTTTCAGTGGTATGCCGGCGGTATAGAACGATATACTGCCGGCAGACTGCCGAGAAATGGGCGGAACATCGGTTTCGACCAATTTCGGCCCCCTTGAAGTGTATCGGAAGTTCTAACAGTCACATTTTTACCGATGGTGATAATATTAGAAAAGAACATGCAGTTCTGCGTGGTCACTGCAATTGAAGAACCACGCAGTTGTTGAGCTTTTTTCTAAATAAATAAGTGCTTTATTAAGTGTTTTTTTTAACTGGGGAAAGTACATTTCAAGAAAGTAGAACACAAGAAATAATAGTAATTCCCTCAGCCATGCAATATTCCATTTTATAACAACTCCAGGAGTGTCATGGACTCTCCAAGAATTAAAGATTAATCTCCGGGACATTGCAATGAGCAACTGGGGCAAAAATCACAGGGGCATTAAAAACAAATGTTTGTTTTTCATTTTCTCTGAACTCTTTTGTTTATTCATTATAAAAATATTGGAAATGCGAGAAAAATGTCACTTGACAATCCAGAATCATGCAATCGGGTACTGAAGGATCTGATAGATCGCCAATTCGCGAGGAAAAGCGATGTGCTGCACGGATAGGTGTGTCAGGCGACCGATGGCGGGAGGGATGGGGAGGATGGAGGGGGGCGGGGGAGCAGTTGGAGATGGGAGGTTATGTGATGAAACCACCAGAAATACATCCAACCAAAGTTAGAATCCCTAGTTACAGAACAATTAGCAGTCATTTCAGATCCAGCCGATCTAGTCTGATGTGAATTCAAGATATTAAGCTGGTTTTAAATGGCAGGCACATTATCAGAGGACCTCGCTGCTGTTAAATTGCATTGACTCCTGTATTTTCCCTCATTCGTCTGCAATTGCTGTGCATTGCTCAACTTGGACTCTTATGGGGCATGAAATTGGTTGGAAGGCCTAAATTTTGTGCTTTAAAATTAGACAGCACCTGCCAAGCTCCAGTGTTATGCAGTCTATGAAATAAAGTTCTTTAAATGTGTCAGCAGTGTCCTTGGATCCTACAGGAGCTCGTTTCCAGGCCACTGGCATTGTAACTGTCAAAACAACACTACCAAATAAAATGCGCACGGAGTGAAGGTGAGAGGGGCAGCAAAGGTTTCTGTTATACAGTCTCCATTAAGGACCTATTGAAAAAGATTCATTGTCAAGCTATCACCAAATATGCTACAGATATAAGACTAATTATTCCATTTCATGTAGAAATGTCAACTGGGGCAGTCAATCGAGTCTGGATAATCAGGCAGGCAAACTTGAAATTTGTGTAGGAGCAAAAAGGCCCCTGTTACAACACACTGAAGATTTCTGCTCTGCCCAGGGCTTTCATGAAGATTTCAAGCACCGAAGCTTCTTTACTATTTAATTTTAAAAACCGAGTTGAGTTATATAAAGGCTGTTTTCCCTCAAGTGGCAGGAGCAACCAAGAACATCCTTAATAATTTTTTCTCAGCCTCTGGCTTGGTAACTGTTGAACCAGCACTGTAATCAGTTCCATTAAACCCTCCTTATCATAAGAACATAAGAAATAGGAGCAGGAGTAGGCAGTTGGAGCAGCGCGAGTCCGGGGTTGGTGAGGCCTATAAAAGGCCCAGCGGGAGAGTGAGGCGGCGGCAGTTGGAGCAGCGCGAGTCCGGAGTTGGTGAGGCCTATAAAAGGCCCAGCGGGAGAGTGAGGCGGCGGCAGTTGGAGCAGCGTGAGTCCGGGGTTGGTGAGGCCTATAAAAGGCCCAGTGGGAGAGTGAGGCGGCGGCAGTTGGAGCAGCGCGAGTCCGGAGTTGGTGAGGCCTATAAAAGGCCCAGCGGGAGAGTGAGGCGGCGGCAGTTGTAGCAGCGCGAGTCTGGGGTTGGTGAGGCCTATAAAAGGCCCAGTGGGAGAGTGAGGCGGGGGCAGTTGGAGCAGCGCGAGTCCGGGGTTTGTGAGGCGTGCTTGTGCAGCTACAGGGAGAAGGCAAAAAAGAAGTAAAAAGAAACAGAAAGGTGATGTCACAGCCAAACGGGTAAGTGATTGGCTGGTGATTGGTGAGTGGTTTTTCTTTCTTCTCTTCTATAGCAGTGAGTAAACTTTAACATTATTGTTGCCTATCTAAAGGTTAAGTCATGGCAGGACAGCTCGGTCACATGTTATGCTCCTCCTGTACCATGTGGGAACTCAGGGATGACTCCAGTGTCCCTGACGACTACGTGTGCGGGAAGTGTATCCACCTCCAGCTCCTGACGGTCCGCGTTACGGAGTTGGAGCTGAGGGTGGATTCACTCTGGAGCATCCACGATGCTGAGAATGACGTGAGTAGCACGTGTAGCGAGTTGGTCACACCACAGGAGAAGGGTCCACAGCCAGATAGGGAATGGAAGACCAGCAGGAAGAGCAGTGCAAAGAAGGTAGTGCAAGGGTCCTCTGTGGTCATCCCCCTGCAAAACAAATACACTGCTTTGAGGATTGTTGAGGGAGATGACTCATCAGGGGAGGGCAGCAGCAGCCAAGTTCATGGCACCGTGGCTGGCTCTGTTGCACAGGAGGGCAGGAAAAAGAGTGGGAGAGCGATAGTGATAGGGGATTCAATTGTTAGGGGAATAGATAGGCGTTTCTGCGGCCGCAACCGAGACTCCAGGATAGTATGTTGCCTCCCTGGTGCAAAGGTCAAGGATGTCTCGGAGCGGGTGCAGGACATTCTAAAAAGGGAGGGAGAACGGCCAGTTGTAGTGGTGCACATTGGTACCAATGACATAGGTAAAAAAAGGGATGAGGTCCTACGAAATGAATTTAAGGAGCTAAGAGCTAAATTTAAAAAGTAGGACCTCAAAAGTAGTAATCTCGGGATTGCTACCAGTACCACGTGTTAGTCAGAGTAGGAACCGCAGGATAGCGCAGATGAATACGTGGCTTGAGCAGTGGTGCAGCAGGGAGGGATTCAAATTCCTGGGGCATTGGAACCGGTTCTGGGGGAGGTGGGACCAGTACAAACCAGACGGTCTGCACCTGGGCAGGACCGAAACCAATGTCATGGGGGGAGTGTTTGCTAGTTTAACTCCTCCCCAACAGCACTAATATGGCAGGGGAATGGGAACCAATGGAGGGAGACAGAGGGAAACAAAAAGGAGACAAAAGCAAAAAACAGAAAGGAGATGAGAAAAAGTGGAGGGCAGAGAAACGCAAGACAAAGAACAAAAAGGGCCACTGTACAACAAAATCCTAAAAGGACAAAGGGTGTTAAAAAAACAAGCCTGAAGGCTTTGTGTCTTAATGCAAGGAGTATCCGTAATAAGGTGGATGAATTAACTGTGTAAATAGATGTTAACAAATATGATGTGATTGGGAATACAGAGACGTGGCTCCAGGGTGATCAGGGCTGGGAACTCAAGATCCAGGGGAATTCAACATTCAGGAAGGATAGAATAAAAGGAAAAGGAGGTGGGGTAGCATTGCTGGTTAAAGAGGAGATTAATACAATAGTTAGGAATAACATTAGCTTGAATGATGTTGAATCTATATGGGTAGAGCTGCAGAACACCAAAGGGCAAAAAACATTAGTGGGAGTTGTGTACAGACCTCCAAACAGTAGTAGTGATGTTGGGGAGGGCATCAAACAGGAAATTATGGGTGCATGCAATAAGGGTGCAGCAATTATAATGGGTGACTTTAATATGCACATAGATTGGGCTAGCCAAACTGGAAGCAATACGGTGGAGGAGGATTTCCTGGAGTACATAAGGGATGGTTTTCTAGACCAATATGTTGAGGAACCAACTAGGGAAGAGGCCATCTTAGACTGGGTGTTGTGTAATGAGAGAGGATTAATTAGCAATCTCATTGTGCGAGGCCCCTTGGGGAAGAGTGACCATAATATGGTGGAATTCTGCATTAGGATGGAGAATGAAACAGTTAATTCAGAGACCATGGTCCAGAACTTAAAGAAGGGTAACTTTGAAGGTATGAGGCATGAATTGGCTAGGATTGATTGGCGAATGATACTTGAGGGGTTGACTGTGGATGGGCAATGGCAGACATTTAGAGACCGCATGGATGAACTACAACAATTGTACATTCCTGTCTGGCATAAAAATAAAAAAGCGAAGGTGGGTCAACCGTGGCTATCAAGGGAAATCAGGGATAGTATTAAAGCCAAGGAAGTGGCATACAAATTGGCCAGAAATAGCAGCGAACCCGGAGACTGGGAGAAATTTAGAACTCAGCAGAGGAGGACAAAGGGTTTGATTTGGGCAGGGAAAATGGAGTACGAGAAGAAGCTTGCAGGGAACATTAAGACGGATTGCAAAAGTTTCGAGAGATATGTAAAGAAAAAAAGGTTAGTAAAGACAAATGTAGGTCCCCTGCAGTCAGAATCAGGGAAGTCATAACGGGGAACAAAGAAATGGCAGACCAAATGAACAAGTACTTTAGTTCGGTATTCACTAAGGAGGACACTAACAATATTCCGGATATAATAAGGGTCAGAGGGTCTAGTAAGGAGGAGGAACTGAGGGAAATCCTTATTAGTCGGGAAATTGTGTTGGGGAAATTGATGGGATTGAAGGCTGATAAATCTCCAGGGCCTGATGGTCTGCATCCCAGAGTACTTAAGGAGGTGGCCTTGGAAATAGCGGATGCATTGACAGTCATTTTCCAACATTCCATTGACTCTGGATCAGTTCCTATCGAGTGGAGGGTAGCCAACGTAATCCCACTTTTTAAAAAAGGAGGGAGAGAGAAAACAGGGAATTATAGACTGGTCAGCTTGACATCGGTAGTGGGTAAGATGATGGAATCAATTATTAAGGATGTCATAGCAGCGTATTTGGAAAGAGGTGACATGATAGGTCCAAGTCAGCATGGATTTGTGAAAGGGAAATCATGCTTGACAAATCTTCTGGAATTTTTTGAGGATGTTTCCAGTAGAGTGGACAAGAGAGAGCCATTTGATGTGGTATATTTGGACATTCAGAAGGCTTTCAACAAGGTTCCACAGAAGAGATTAATGTGCAAAGTTAAAGCACATGGGATTGGGGGTAGTGTGCTGACATGCATTGAGAAATGGTTGTCAGACAGGAAGCAAAGAGTAGGAGTAAATGGGTACTTTTCAGAATGGCAGGCGGTGAGTAGTGGGGTACCGCAAGGTTCTGTGCTGGGGCCCCAGCTGTTTACACTGTATATTAATGATTTAGACGAGGGGATTAAATGTAGTATCTCCAAATTTGCGGATGACACTAAGTTGGGTGGCAGTGTGAGCTGCGAGGAGGATGCTAAGAGGCTGCAGAGCGACTTGGATAGCTTAGGTGAGTGGGCAAATGCATGGCAGATGAAGTATAATGTGGCTAAATGTGAGGTTGTCCACTTTGAAACATAGAAACATAGAAAATAGGTGCAGGAGTAGACCATTCGGACCTTCTAGCCTGCACCGCCATTCAATGAGTTCATGGCTGAACATGCAACTTTAGTACCCCATTCCTGCTTTCTCACCATACCCCTTGATCCCCCTAGTAGTAAGGACTTCATCTAACCCCTTTTTGAATTATTTAGTGAATTGGCCTCAACAACTTTCTGTGGTAGAGAATTCCACAGGTTCACACTCTTTGGGTAAAGAAATTCCTCCTCATCTCGGTCCTAAATGGCTTACCTCTTATCCTTAGACTGTGTCCCCTGGTTCTGGACTTCCCCAACATTGGGAACATTCTTTCTGCATCTAACCTGTCGAACACCATCAGAATTTTAAACGTTTCTATGAGGTCCCCTCATTCTTCTGAACTCCAGTGAATACAAGCCCAGTTGATCCAGTCTTTCTTGATAGGTCAGTCCCGCCATCCCGGGAATCAGTCTGGTGAACCTTCGCTACACTCCCTCAATAGCAACAATGTCCTTCCTCAGGTTAGGAGACCAAAACTGTACACAATACTCCAGGTGTGGCCTCACCAAGGCCCTGTACAACTGTAGCAACACCTCCCTGCCCCTGTACTCAAATCCCCTCGCTATGAAGGACAACATGCCATTTGCTTTCTTAACCGCCTGCTGTACCTGCATGCCAACCTTCAATGACTGATATACCATGACACCCAGGTCTCTTTGCACCTCCCCTTTTCCTAATCTGTCACCATTCAGATAATAGTCTGTCTCTCTGTTTTTACCACCAAAGTGGATAACCTCACATTTATCCACATTATACTTCATCTGCCATGCATTTGCCCACTCACCTAACCTATCCAAGTCACTCTGCAGCCTCATAGCATCCTCCTCGCAGCTCACACTGCCACCCAACTTAGTGTCATCCGCAAATTTGGAGATACTACATTTAATGTCTAAATCATTACACTGTACATTAAACAGCTGGGGCCTCAGCACAGAACCTTGCGGTACCCCACTAGTCACTGCCTGCCATTCTGAAAAGTCCCCATTTACTCCTACTCTTTGCTTCCTGTCTGACAACCAGTTCTCAATCCATGTCAGCACACTAGCCCCAATCCCATGTGCTTTAACTTTGCACATTAATCTCTTGTGTGGGACCTTGTCGAAAGCCTTCTGAAAGTCCAAATATACCACGTCAACTGGTTCTCCCTTGTCCACTCTACTGGAAACATCCTCAAAAAATTCCAGAAGATTTGTCAAGCATGATTTCCCTTTCACAAATCCATGCTGACTTGGACCTATCATATCACCTCTTTCCAAATGCGCTGCTATGACATCCTTAATAATTGATTCCATCATTTTACCCACTACCGATGTCAGGCTGACCGGTCTATAATTCCCTGTTATCTCTCTCCCTACTTTTTTTTTTAAAAGTGGGGTTACATTGGCTACCCTCCACTCCATAGGAACTGATCCAGAGTCAATGGAATGTTGGAAAATGACTGTCAATGCATCCACTATTTCCAAGGCCACCTCCTTAAGTACTCTGGGATGCAGTCCATCAGGCCCTGGAGATTTATCGACCTTCAATCCCATCAATTTCCCCAACACAATTTCCCAACTAATAAGGATTTCCCTCAGTTCCTCCTCCTTACTAGACCCTCCGACCCCTTTTATATACAGAAGGTTGTTTGTGTCCTCCTTAGTGAATACCGAACCAAAGTACTTGTTCAATTGGTCCGCCATTTCTTTGTTCCCCGTTATGACCTCCCCTGATTCTGACTGCAGGGGACCTACGTTTGTCTTTACTAACCTTTTTCTCTTTACATATCTATAGAAACTTTTGCAATCCGTCTTAATGTTGTGCAAGCTTCTTCTCGTACTCCATTTTCCCTGCCCTAATCAAACCCTTTGTCCTCCTCTGCTGAGTTCTAAATTTTTCCCAGTCCCCGGGTTCGCTGCTATTTCTGGCCAATTTGTATGCCACTTCCTTGGCTTTAATACTATCCCTGATTTCCCTTGATAGCCATGGTTGAGCCACCTTCCCTTTTTTTATTTTTACGCTAGACAGGAATGTACAATTGTTGTAGTTCATCCATGCGGTCTCTAAATGTCTGCCATTGCCCATCCACAGTCAACCCCTTCATTATCATTCGCCAATCTATCCTAGCCAATTCATGCCTCATACCTTCAAAGTTACCCTTTTTTAAGTTCTGGACCATGGTCTCTGAATTAACTGTTTCATTCTCCATCCTAATGCAGAATTCCACCATATTATGGTCACTCTTCCCCAAGGGGCCTCGCACAACGAGATTGCTAATTAATCCTCTCTCATTACGCAACACCCAGTCTAAGATGGCCTCCCCCCTAGTTGGTTCCTCGACATATTGGTCTAAAAAACCATCCTTTATGCACTCCAGGAAATCCTCCTCCACCGTATTGCTTCCAGTTTGGTTAGCCCAATCTATGTGCATATTGAAGTCACCCATTATAACTGCTACACCTTTATTGCACGCACCCCTAATTTCCTGTTTGATGCCCTCCCCAACATCACTACTACTGTTTGGAGGTCTGTACACAACTCCCACTAACGTATTTTGCCCTTTGGTGTTCTGCAGCTTGAGCAGTGGTGCAGCAGGGAGGGATTCAAATTCCTGGGGCATTGGAACCGGTTCTTGGGGAGTTGGGACCAGTACAAACTGGACGGTCTGCACCTGGGCAGGACCGGAACCAATGTCCTCGGGGGAGTGTTTGCTAGTGCTGTTGGGGAGGATTTAAACTAATATGGCAGGGGGATGGGAACCAATGCAGGGAGACAGAGGGAAACAAAAAGGAGGCAAAAGCAAATGACAGAAAGGAGATGAGGAAAAGTGGAGGGCAGAGAAACCCAAGGCAAAGAACAAAAAGGGTCATTGTACAGCAAAATTCTAAAAGGACAAAGGGTGTTAAAAAAACAAGCCTGAAGGCTTTGTGTCTTAATGCAAGGAGTATCCGCAATAAGGTGGATGAATTAACTGTGCAAATAGATGTTAACAAATATGATGTGATTGGGATTACGGAGACGTGGCTCCAGGATGATCAGGGCTGGGAACTCAACATCCAGGGGTATTCAACATTCAGGAAAGATAGAATAAAAGGAAAAGGAGGTGGGGTAGCATTGCTGGTTAAGGAGGCAATTAAGGCAATAGTTCGGAAGGACATTAGCTTGGATGATGTGGGAAAAACAGAGAGACAGACTATTATCTGAATGGTGACAGATTAGGAAAAGGGCAGGTGCAACGAGACCTGGGTGTCATGGTACATCAGTCATTGAAGGTTGGCATGCAGGTACAGCAGACGGTTAAGAAAGCCAATGGCATGTTGGCCTTCATAGCAAGGGGATTTGAGTACAGGGGCAGGGAGGTGTTGCTACAGGTGTACAGGGCCTTGGTGAGGCCACACCGGGAGTATTATGTACAATTTTGGTCTCCTAACCTGAGGAAGGACATTCTTGTTATTGAGGGAGTGCAGCGAAGGTTCACCAGACTGATTCCCGGGATGGCGGGACTGACCTATCAAGAAAGACTAAATCAACTGGGCTTGTATTCACTGGAGTTCAGAAGAATGAGAGGGGACCTTATAGAAACGTTTAAAATTCTGATGGGTTTAGACAGGTTAGATGCAGGAAGAATGTTCCCAATGTTGGGGAAGTCCAGAACCAGGGGTCACAGTCTAAGGATAAGGGGTAAGCCATTTAGGACTGGGATGAGGAGAAACTTCTTCACGCAGAGAGTGGTGAACCTGTGGAATTCTCTACCACAGAAAGTTGTTGAGGCCAATTTACTAAATATATTCAAAAAGGAGTTAGATGTAGTCCTTACTACTAGGGGGATCAAGGGGTATGGCAAGAAAGCAGGAATGGGGTACTGAAGTTGCATGTTCAGCCATGAACTCATTGAATGGCGGTGCAGGCTAGAAGGGCCGAATGGCCTACTCCTGCACCTATTTTCTATGTTTCTATGTTTCTATTTGGCCCCTCGAGGCTGCTCCACCAGTCAATAGGATCATGGCTGATCTGATCATGGACTCAGCTCCACTTCCCCACCCGCTCCCCATAACCCCTTATCCCCTTCTAATTTAAGAAACTGTCAATTTATTCAATGTCCCAGCTTCCACAGCTCTCTGAGGCAGCGAATTCCACAAATATTTTAAGTCACAAATAAAGGCCTGGTTTAAACCCACTTTAAGCACAGAATTAAACTATAACTCTTAACCAGGATGTGTTGTAAAAATAAAATAGTAAAAAAAACACATGTATAACCACGGGACTGCATTAATTTATTTTCCATTTAATATACTTGATTAAAGTAGAAATCTTCAACAGGTATTTGTTTAGCTTAAAGAAGCTTCATTTGAAACACAATTCAGTCAACATGACACCTTTGTATTTTAAGAACCATACAAAAATGAATCAAGTGGCCTAAGAAATAAAACTGGACAAATTATGATTTTGTTTTTCTAAATAAACTGCTATAAAATCTAGGTGCCGAAATTGATGGCCTTAACGCCCACTGCTGCCGACTGCCGCCCACTGCTGCTGACATTCCTCTGGTCGAACTGCGCAGTGCCACTTTCGTCGTGACCTGGAGTGGGTGGGAGGGGATAGCTGCCGGGAAGCGCCACCCACGTCAGCAGATGACCAATGTGCGTAAGTAGACTCCCGCTCGCCGAGATGCCATATCAATGACCATCATCATCATCATAGGCAGTCCCTCGAAATTGAGGAAGACTTGCTTCTACTCTAAAAGTGAGTTCTCAGGTGACTGTACAATCCAATGCAGGAATTACAGTCTCTGTCACAGGTGGGACTGATAGTGGTTGAAGGAAAGGGTTGGTGGAGAGTCTGATTTTCCGCATGCTCCTTCTGCTGTCTGTGCTTGGTTTCTGCATGCTCTCGGCAACAAGATTCGAGGTGCTCAGCACCCTCCCAGATGCTCTTCTTCCACTTAGAGTGGTCTTGGGCCAGGGATTCCCAGGTGGGGAAGTTGCACTTTATCAAGGAGGGATAGACCAATGGCATAGGAAGGAAAAGAGTTGATGTTCTGCGGTCAAAGATTCAGAAATTCGTGAGGAAATGAAACAGCAGGATCCCAAAGGTAGTAATATCTGGATTGCTCCCAGTGCCACGTGCAAGTGCGTGTTGGAATTGTAGGATAAGACAGGTTAATGCGTGGTTGGTGAAATGGTGTAAGAGGGAGGACTTCAGATTTCTGGGGCACTGTGACCAGTTCTGAGGTAGGAGTTTGACAGGTTGCACCTCAACAGAGCTGGGCCCAATATTCTCATGGGCAGGTTAACCAGTGCTCTAATGCTGTGAGGGAGGGTTTAAACTAATTTGGCTGGGGATCGGTACCAGGATGAAACATTAGAGAGGAGAAACAAGGTGCACTAGGACTGGGAGAGACAAATAGCATTAGAGTAAAGAATAGTTCAGAAATAGAAGGGATCAGACAAGGGGCAAATGGGAGGCAGTCTAAGATGAGTATGGAGTGCATGTGTGTATATGCACATAGTGTGTAAATAAGGTTAGTGAGGTGTAGGCGCAAGTCATCTGATATAATGGTCATTTGAAGGGGTCTTAATGTATTTGGACTTAGAATTAGGAGTTGATACCTGAGTTATATTGCTAGTTTCATGCCAGTGCACTCTCAAAACTGCTTCCGATCAGTGGAAAACTAGCAGTGTTCCTACATCCAGTGATTAATCTTGTATTGTGAACTCCAGGGCACTGTGCAAGTATGCTTTTTTAAAGGTTTAATTTTGTTTTATAAAAGAAGTTTAGTGCATGTAATTTAATAATACCAAGAATAGCAAATATATATATACTTTACTGCATCTCTTCACATTTCTGGAAGCTTTATCACACACAAAATTAAAAAGTAAAATTGAACTGCCAGAATCCAATGGGAGTTATTGCTGAGACGGACAGCATTAAGAGCACCTTTGTAGATTGATGGCCAGGACAATTTATATCAGCCATTTCAGTGATCCATCATTTATCTGTTTTTCCACAGAACGGATCCAGATATGAGTTATTTTAAAATGTGTTTTTAAGTTAAAGCTTGTTTTAAAGGGGTTACATTCAGAGGAACATGGGGCTCGCGGGTATGTATTCAGTTCAGAGGCCCCCATCTGAGATCCAACAACCCAAAGTCAATGAACGAAAATGTTATACTCGAGCAACTGTTCACACTCTTTACTGATGCATAAACCCTACAGCAAGATAGGTTGGTGAACTTAGCTCTGGGGGAACAGGAGGAGTGGAGGCAGTAGTCAATTTTGATTAAAAGCTGACAATGTGGTCAACTTAAAAAAAAACGAAGCTCAGATACCAAAGTGTCAGGTAGCTGCAGGAAGGTTACAATGGGAAGAGACTGCAGGGAGACAGTTTCTGTCCTGGGCTGTAGATCAGGATACAGAAAGATTACTTTGTTTAAGTCACTGGAGTGAGTGTTCTTTATTTTGCATGGTTACATGAATATAATTTGTACCAATTAAACTAAACTACTCTGACCTTACCCATTGCTCTGTATGTCCACATTACTGTGCTCTAAGCAGCTTAATAATTCAAGGCAAGCTTCGCTTAGCTAATTCAGCATGGTCAGCTTTCGGAGTGATTTGAGGAAATACACTTGCAAAAGACAGGGACATCCAGATCAAATCACAAAGGAGTTCTGTGGTTACTCACCGAAACGTGCTGCCTTACAAATCGATGCAGGGTAGTGTGAGTCAAGCCCTATTAAAGTAAGGCACTCATACTGTCTACGGGAACCACTGAATCCGAGAGCAGCAGACCCGATTTATAACTGCCTTCTCAGTTCTTTGGATGCCTGTTACAGCTCCTCCACATCTTTGCCAGGAAATTATAGTTATTATTGTTATTGCTCTTATTTTGTTATTCTGCTGCATATAGCATGATATTGACCTAATATAGAATCGCAGATTTAGAGAATTTTACAGCACAGAAGGAGGCCATTCTGCCGTTTGTACCTATGCCGACTCTATTAAATATGCTGGACAAATCAGATATGTGCACAACACACATCGACTCAAATTTTTGTTCTCTCTTTCTGTCTCTCTAGATCTACTATATAGTAAAGAAAATTATAGGATGAAATAATATATTGCACACTGTAATACATACATTATATAGAAACATGAGGCAAAAAACATTTCACAATTTGGCCGTGATTCAGCCCTCCGAGGTGGGACCGAGGCGGGTGATATCGGTGGTGGATCCTGTCTCCACACGACTTTCCCCTGATTGGGCTTGTTAAGCACCGGCCAGCGCGCTTCCTGGCCAATTAACAGGAAGCGGGTCTGATGACGTCAGAGAACGTGTGCAAATTTATTTTGACAGTTGTGCTGTTGGTGTTCTACAGCATTGAGGTGCTGCAAACACTGACAAGCACTGCACAAAGGTGCAGGGCTGCACCCAGTCTCTCCCACAACACACAGGGAGGTCCTCTTCCCTTCCAATGGGCAGAAGAGACCTCCCCATAACAGCTATGCAGTGTGGTTGCATATTGCACAGGAGGTCAAAAGCAGGGATGTCATCAGGAGGACCACGCTGCAGTGATGCAAACCTTTCAATGATCTCAGCAGATCACAAAATGTTACTGCAAAGCCACACCCAACCTTATCCTGCTGTGCCACTGATCACATCCCCATCACTCTGCCTTCTCTACCCTCCCAGGAGATCACATGGCTCTGGTTGGGGTGGAGTGTAGAATCTTTTCAGTATAAGAGGTGCCGCAGTTGTGAGGCGGACAGGTTGGGCTGGGTGCTCTTTGCCTTTCCGCCATTGTTCTTAGGTTTATATGTAAGCTTTAGGGCTGCTGACCAAGGGCCGTGTGGCTCTTTGTCGGCCGGCGTGGACAGGATGGGCCGGAATGACCTACTTCTGCGCTGTAAATTTCTATGTTCTGTGTTCTATGTTCTATTCCTACACATCTTTACTCACACCAACTTACCTTGCACTTCCCTCTCTATCTACATTATCACATCCACATCTCACTAGCCACCCCTCACACTCACCCTCAGCCTAGTACAAGCATACCAACTAACACCATACAAGGGTAGGCACTTGGGTGTTACCGCCAATGTTCATACAAAGTTTCTGTTAATGTGGTATCAAACTTTGAAATCTTTATTTTCAACGCTTTGCGTCCTTGGGATGTTTTACTATGTTAAACGGTCAGTCGGGAGTTCAGCAAGTCGAGAGGTCAATTAGACGGGAGTTCAGCGAATCGGGAGGCCCTGTGAGTTCGACGAGTCGGGAGGTCGGAGGCCGGGCGTTCGGAGGCCTCAGAGGGCGGGAGTTCGGAGGTCGGGAGCTCGGGAGTTCGGAGGCCACAGAGGTCGGGAGTTCGGAAGCCGAGAGGTCGGGAGTTAGAGAGGTCAGGAGGCTACAGAGGTTGGTGAGTTTGGGAGGCCACAAAGGTTGGTGATGTGAGTTGGTAAATTTCTCTCTTTTCTCTATTTCTTTTTTTATTAGATTTTAAACTAGATAAGTCTAACTAGCGGGATGGTGGTGCAGCTCAGTTCCGTGGAGTGCACATCCTGCAGCATGTGGGAAGTCCTGGATGCTTCGTGCGGCCTAGACAACCATGTATGCAGGAGGTGTCTCCAGCTTCACTACTTGAGCTCCGCGTTTTGGAGCTGGAGCAGCAGATGGAGTCAATACGGTGCATCCGCGAGGCTGAGAGCACATTTCAGGAGGTGGTCACCCTGCAGCTTAAAGGCGTGCATGCAGGGGGGATCTGGGTGACCACCAGATGTAGTAAGTGTGCTAGGCAGGTAGAACAGGAGATCCCCCATGAGTCCATCTCACTTTCAAACTGATATTCACTTCTGAGTATCGGTAAGGACGATGGTGCCTCTGGGGAGTGCAGCCAGAGCCAATTCCAAGGCACCACGGGTGGCTCAGCTGCACAGGGAGGAGGGATGAAGAATAAAAGAGCTCTAGTGATAAAGGCTTCTATAGTTATAGGAATAGACAGCCGTTACTGTGACTGTAGACGTGACTCCCGAATGGTTTGGTGCCTCCCTGGTGCCAGGGTCAAAGACGTCACAAAGCGGACACAGGGCATTCTGAGGGAGGGAGGGTAAACAGCTAGAGTTCATGGTCCATTGGGACCAACGACATAGGTAAAATGAGGGATGAGGTCCTACAGGCAGAATTTATGGAGCTAGGAAGAAAATTAAAGGGTAGGACCTCAAAGGTAGTAATCTCTGGGTTACTATCGGTGCCACATGCTAATGAGTATAAGAATAGAAGGATAGAGAGGATGAACACATGGCTGGAAAGCTGGTGTAGGAGGGAGGGCTTTAAATTCTTGAGGCATTGGAACCACTTCTGGGGGGACATGGGCCCTGTACAAATCGGACGGGTTGCACCTGAACAGCGCTGGGACCAATATCCTCGTGGAGAGTTTTGCTAGTGCTGTTGGGGAGAGTTTAAACTAGCTTGGTAGGTGGATGGGAACCTGAGAACAAATTCAAAAGGGAAGGAAGTAAAGCAGAAATTGGATAGCAAGAATCTAGAAAGCCAATCTGTAAGACAGAGAAAACGAGGCTTAGTAAGTAGTAAGCAAGGAGGTCTTCCTGTGCTAAATGATATATACTTTAATGTAAGGAGTATAGTGAATAAGGTGAATGAGCTAAGAGCACAGGCAGACACTTGGGAGTATGACATTATAGCCATTACAGAAACATGGCTGAAAGAGGGGCAGGTTTGGCAGATCAATATTCCTGGTTACAGGGTTTTTAGACAAGATAGAGAGGGGGGTAAAAAGTGGGGGGGGGGGGTCGCAGTACTGATTAAAGAAACTAATACAGCGGGATGATATGTTAGAGGGATCATCAAATGAGACCATATGGGTTGAATTGAACAATAAAAAACGGACGAACACACTGCGCATGTATTATAGACCACCAAACAGTGGGAGGGAGATAGAGGAACAAATATGTAGGCAAATTGCTGGGAAGTAAAAAAAAACATAGGGTAGTAATAGTGGAGGATTTTAACTATCCAATATTGATTGGGACAAATTTAGTGTGAAGGGTATAGAGGGTGCGGAATTCTTGAAATGCATTCAAGAGAACATTTTTAGTCAGTATGTAGCAAGCCCAACACGAGAGGGGGTGGTCTTGGATTTAGTTTTGGGGAATGAAGCTGGGCAGGTTGAAGGGGTATTAGTGGGAGAGCACTTGGGTGCCAGTGGCCATAATTCAGTCAGATTCAAGTTATTATGGATAAGGACAAGGATAGGCCTGGAATAAAAGTTCCGAATTGGGGAAAAGCTAATTTTGCTAAATTAAGGAGTGATTTGGCCATAGTGGACTGGAAATAGCTACTTGTGGGTAAATCAGTGTTGGAATAGTGGGAGGCATTCAAGGAGGAGATCTGGAAGACTCAGGCCAAACATGTGCCCTTAAAGAAAAAGGTTGGGAATAATAATTTCAAACCCCCTGGATGTCTACGGACTTACAGGGGAGCATAAAGAAAAAAAGAGACACTTATGTCATATACCAATGGCTAAATACTATAGAATCTTGAGAGGAATATAGAAAGTTAAGAGGCAAAATTAAAAAGATTAGGAATGCTAATTCTTGGCTAATAAAATTAAGGAAAACCCTAAGGTGTTCTGTAACTATATTAAGAGTAAGAGGGTAACTAAAGAAAGGGTAGGGCCTATTAGAGACCATGAGAGTAATCTTTGTGTGGAGGCGGAAGATTTTGGTAAGGTTCTTAACGAATACTTTGCATCTGTTTTCACAAAGGAAAGGGGTAATCCAGATAGTTCTATCGAGGAGGAGTGATATTTTGGATGAAATAAATAAAATGAGAGAGGAAGTACTAAGGGGTTTAGCAGCTTTGAAAGTAGATGAGTCCCCAGGCCCAGATGAAATGCATCCCAGGCTGTTGAGCAAAGTCAAAGAGAAAATAGCAGAGGCCTTGACCATCATTTTCCAGTCCTCTTTGGATCTGGGCATGGTGCCAGAGGAATGGAGGACTTCGAATGTAGTACCCTTGTTTAAGAAGGGAGAAAGGGATAGGCCAAGTAATTTCAAGCCTGTCAGCCTGTTGTAGGGCACTTTCAAAGGCAAAGGCACCTGCTGAATATATGTATGCACGTATGTATGTTTAAAATGGTAGCCAGATATAAAATGGCTGCCAGGGACTCCGCAAAGCATGATGGGAATTCAGCTAGTCAAGTTAGCTGAATTGCTGGATAACTGCTGACACTGCAGTGTCTGGTACCAGGAATGTCTCTAATTAACAACTTCAGACAAGATACCCTAGCAGAACACTGCGGTGCCTGGTACCAGGAATGTCTCTAAGATAGGGAGGGCCTGGAAAACATCACAAAGACCCTGAGCAACCCCGAGCTCAGCACGAAGTGATCACGCAGTCACATGCTCACTAGGGGGGCAATTTGATTGGCCTAGGTAAACCTATATGTAATCTATAATCAATGTGATTGGATATGTCCAGCCGAAATGGGCTGAAGTAACTGTAATGAACTGTTGTAAAACATATAAATGTCGATGGATTTCTTTGTTCTGTGGAGTGGAGTGCCTGGAGTTGGACCAGAGACTTCCTCCCCGCCGGTGTAATAAGGACCGTTTTGATGTATGGAACCGACCCAGAGTGTCGAGTGATTCTTCCGGGAAAACATTCGCGCTAACACAGCCTAACCTAAGTGGTGGGAAAATTATTGGAAAAAATCCTGAAAGACAGGATAAATCTACATTTGGAACGGCAAGGATTAATTAGCGACAGTCAGCATGGATTTGTTAAGGGAAGATCGTGTTTGACTAACCTGATTGAATTTTTTGAGGAGGTAACCAAGAGGGTCGATGAGGATAGTGTTATGTCCAGAATAAACTAATGTGATTGAGTATTATAGACGTGAGTAAGTGTGACCTTAGTCTCTTTATTTTAACTCCACAGTGTCGGTACAGCATGGGAGGCCTGCTTGTATATGGTGCTTCCAAGAGATGCTGGGATCCCTTGGGACTCCAAAAGATACGCTCTCTGGTGGCAGTAGAATGCTGGTTACACAGGGTTGTATACATAACATCACTCCCTCCCAAAGCCAAAAGTACAATTATTTACAGGATGAGACGATCTGGGGCTTTTCGCTCCCTAGTCGATCGTCTCGGTACAAATGCAGGTGCAGGTGAGTTGGTTGGTTCTTCGCTGGGCTGCTGCACAGCTGGTCTTGCTGGACTGCTGGGGATGATGAGTTCAGCTTTGTGGTCAACCGTGATGTCGGTTGCCACTTGTGTGTGTGTCGGAGGGTCGAAGTTGGCGGTGTCCTCTTCAGGTTGCTCGTGGCTGTCTGTGAATCGCAGTTTGGTTTGGTCCAAATGCTTTCAGCAAGTTAGTCCATTGGTGGGTTTGACCTGAAACACCCTACTCCCTTCTTTGGCTATGACAGTGCCAGCAAGCCATTTGGGACCATATCCATAGTTGAGTACAAATACAGCATCATTGACTTCAATATCTCGTGACAAATTTGCGCGATCATGGTACATACTTTATTGATGCTGCTGTCCTCGACGTGATCATGGAGATCAGGGTGGACGAGAGAGAGCCTTGTTTTGAGCGCCTTTTTCATGAGCAGCTCGGCTGGGGGAGCCCCAGTGAGTGTGTAGGGTCTGGTGCGGTAGCTGAGCAGGACTCGGGACAGGCTGGTCAGCAGGGAGCTTTCCGACACGTGTTTCAAGCTTTGCTTGATAGTTTAGACTACCCGTTCTGCCTGGCCGTTGGATGCGGGCTTGAACGGGGCAGATGTGACGTGCTTGATCGCATTATGGGTCATGAATTCCTTGAATTCAGCGCTGGTGAAGCATGGCCCTTTGTCGCTGACAAGGACATCAGGCAGGCCCTGCGTGGCAAACATGGCTCATAGATTTTCGATGATGGCAGTGGATGTGCTTACAGACATTATTACACACTCAATCCACTTTGAATAAGCATCCACATTAACCAAAAACACCTAGCCTTGAAACGGTCCAGCGAAGTCAACGTGGATCCTAGACCATGGTTTGGAGGGCCATGACCACAAACTTAGCGGTGCCTCCCTTGGTGCATTGTTCAGTTGAGAGCAAGTGTTGCATTGGCGCACACAAGACTCCAAATCTGAGTCGATGCTGGGCCACCACACATGGCATCTGGCTATAGCTTTCATCATTACTATGCCTGGGTGGGTACTGTGTAGGTCGCGTATGAACATTTCCCTGCCTTTCTTGGGCAAAATCACACGATTACCCCAAAAAAGACAGTCCGCCTGAATGGACATTTCATCTTTACGCTGCTGGAATGGCTTGATCTCTTCATGCATCTCCGCTGGGACGCTGGACCAGATCCCATGGAGGACACAGTTTTTTTTACAAGAGACAGTAAAGGATCCTGGCTGGTCTAGGTCCTGATCTGGTGGGATGTAACGGGTGACTTTTCATTTTCAAATGCATCCATCACCAAAGGCAAGTCTGCAGGCTGTGCCATTTCCCGGTAGTGGGCAGTGGTAGTCGACTGAGGGCATCAGCGCAGTTCTCTGTGCCTGGGCTGTGGCAAATTACATAGTTATATGCAGACATGGGCATCCATCTTTGGATGGGAGCAGAGGCATTGGTATTGATACCTTTGCTCTCTGAGAATAGCGATATGAGCGGCTTATGGTCAGTTTCTAACTCGAACTTGAGCACAAATAGATACTGATGCATTTTTTTCACCCCGCATGCCAGAGCTTCTTTTTCAATCATGCTGTAGGCCCTTTCGGCCTTGGACAAGCTCCTGGATGCATAAGCGACCGGTTACAATGTCCCCGATTCGTTTGCTTGTTGTAACACACAGCCGACCCCGTACGAAGATGCATCGCAAGCTAACACTAAACGTTTACAAGGATCATACAGGATAAGTTGGAACATAACAGATTTCGGGCTTTCTCAAAAGCTGTCTCTTCTGATTTTCCCCAAACCCAGTCATTTCCCTTGCGTAGCAGCACATGTAGGGGTTCTAGCAAGGTGCTTAACCCAAGTTGGAAATTATTAAAATAATTGAGGAGTCCCAAGAACGAGCACAGCTCCGTCACGTTCTGTGGTCTCAGTGCGTTCTTGATGGCCTCCGTCTTGGCGTCGATGGGTTTGATGCCGTTTGCTGCGATTCTTCTCCCTAAGAACTCGACCTCTGAAAACAAACTTCGAGCGTTTCAGCCTGAGTCCCAGACGATCTGGCTGACTTAGAACCTCTTCCAGGTTCTGCAAGTGTTCGTTGGTGTCCCGACCTGTGACCAGTATGTCGTCCTGAAAGACCACAGTGCACGGAACCAACCTTAGCAGATTCTCCATGTTCCTTTGAAAAATAGACGTGGCCGATCGAATCCCAAAAGGGCATCTATTGCAGATGAACAGACCTTTGTGCGTGTTGATGCAGGCGAGGCTTTTCGAAGATTCCGCCAGCTCCTGCGTCATGTAGGCCGAGGTCAGGTCCAACTTGGTGAACGTCTTTCCTTCTGCCAGCGTAGCAAATAGGTCGTCTGCCTTGGGTAGTGGGTACTGGTCCTGCAGCGAAAAATGGTTAATCGTTACTTTATAGTCCCCGCAAATTCTGACCGTGCCATCGCCCTTGAGAACCGGAACAATCAGACTGGCCCACTCGTTGAACTCCACCGGCGCGATGGTGCCCTTTCGTTGCAGCCTGTCTAGCTCGATCTCCACATTCTCTCGCATCATATATGGCACTGCCCGTGCCTTATGGTGGATGAGTCGTGTACCGGGAATCATGTGGATCTGCACCTTCGCCCCCGAGAAACCTCTGATGCCTGGCTCAAACAACGACGGAAACTTGCTCAGAACCTGGACACATGAGGCGCCATCGACGGACGAAAGCGCTCGGATGTCGTCCCAGTTCCAGCGAATTTTACCGAGCCAGCTTCTGCTGAACAGTGTGGGGCTATCTCCTGGTAATATCCATAGTGGTAGTTCGTGCATTGCTCCATCATAGGAGACTTTTACTGTTGCCAATTACAGCTCTTTAGTGTAAGTTCTCAGCTTGGTGTGAATGGGGCTCAGCTTGGGCCTGTGTGCCTTGTTGCACCACAGCCTGTCAAAGGCCGTTTTGCTCATGATGGACTGACTCGCACCCGTGTCCAATTCCATGGATACTGGAATTCCGTTCAGTTCAACTTTTAACATGATCGGTGGACATTTCGTGGTGAAGGCGTGTATCCTGTACACTTCTGCCTCCTTGGTTTGAGTTTCTAGTTCAATTTGATCCACCATGGATCGATCTTCCTCTGCAACGTGATGATTTGCAGGGTTCGAAGCTCGTCTTCACATTCGCTGGAGGTGTCCCATTGTTCCACAGCCTTTGCATGCACAGTGTTTGAAGCGGCATTGATGTGCTCGATGATCACCTCCGCAGCGCCAACAAGATGTTAACTGCCTCACACTAATGCTTGATGGCAAACTCTGAGTCATCGGAGGTCATGCAGCTGCAAGCGTGTATGTTGTGCCATATGCATTCCTGCCTGAAAACGACGTTACTTTGCGTACTTGCCGAAACATCTTTATGCTGTGAGATTTGTTATCGCTGGTGGACATAAATGCCTGGGCTATTGTTATGACTTTGCTCAGGTTCGGTGTTTCAACAGTCAATAGTTTGTGAAGGATAACCTCATGCCAAGCACAAAAAAGTCTCTTAGCATTTGCTGCAGGAATCCATCAAATTCGCAATGTCCTGCAAGGCGCCTTAGTTCAGCAACGTAGCTTGCCACTTCCTGGCCTTCAGACCGTTGACATGTATAAAATCGATATCTTGCCATCAGAACACTCTCCTTCGAATTTAGGTGCTCCCGGACCAGCGTACACAGTTCTTCATACGACTTGGTTGTTGGTTTCACCGGAGCAAGAAGATTTGTCATGAGGCCATAGGTTGTTGCCCCACAGATGGTGAGGAGGATCGCCCTTCGTTTGGCAGCGTTCGCACTCCCTTCCAGCTCGTTGGCCATGAAGTATTGGTCGAGTCACTCCATGAAGGTCTCCCAATCATCCCCTTTTGAGAATTTTTCCAGGATAACAACAGATCACTGCATTTTCATGTGATGGTTTGTTATCTCGTTGCCAGTTGTTATGTCCAGAATAAACTAATGTGTTTGAGTACTGTAGACGTGAGTAATTTTGACCTTAGTCTCTTTATTCTAACGTCAGAGTGTTGGTACAGCATGGGAGGCCTGCTTATATACAGTGCTCCCAAGGGATGCTGGGATCCTTTGGGATTCCACAGATGCACACTTTGGTGGCGGTAGCATGCTGGTTACATAGGGTTGCATACATAACAGGTAGTGCGTATGATGTAGTGTATATAGACTTTAGCAAAGGTAGACTAGTCATGAACATTAAAGCCCATGGGATCCAGAGCAAAGAGGCAAGTTGAATCCAAAATTGGCTTGGTGGTAGGAAGCAAAGTGTAATGATTGATGGATGTTTTTGTGACTGGAGAGATGTTTCCAGTGGGGTTCTGCAGGGCTCAGTACTGGGTCCCTTGCTTTTTTGTGGTAGATATCAACGATTTAGATTTGAATATAGGGAGTATGATTAAGAAATTTGTAGACGACACTAAAATTGGCTATGTGGTTGATAATGAAGAGGAAAGTCATGGGCTGCAGGAGGATATCAATCTACTGGTCAGGTGGGCAAAGCAGTGGCAAATGGAATTTAATTCAAAGAAGTGTGAGGTGATGCACTTTGGGAGGACTAATAAGGAAAGGGTGTACACATTAAGTGGTAGGCCACTTAATAGTGTAGATGAACAAAGGGACCTTGAAGTGCTTGTCCACAGATTCCTGAAAGTAGCAGGCCAGGTGGATAAGGTGGTTAAGAAGGCATACGGAATGCTTGTCTTTGTTGGCCGAGGCATAGAATATAAGAGCAGGGAGATTATGCTTAAATTGTATAATACACTGCTTAGGCCACAGCTGGAGTACTGCGTGCAGTTCTGGTCACTATTATAGGAAGGATGAGAATGCACTAGAGGGGGTGCAGAGGAGATTTACTAGGATGCTGCCTGAGATGGAGAATCTTAGTTATGAGGACAGATTGGATAGGCTGGGTTTGTTCTCATTGGACCAGCGGAGGTCGAGAGGAGACCTCATTGAGGTGTGAAAAATATTGAGGGGCCTGGATATAGTGGATAGTAAGGGCCTATTTCCATTGGTGGAGGGGTCTATTACGAGGGGACATAGTTTTAAGGTGGTTGGTGGAAGGTTTAGAGGGGATTTGACGGCGGGGGGGGGGCTTCTTTACGCAGAGGGTTGTGGGAATTTGGAACTCTGCCTGGAAGAATATTGGATGCAGAAACCCTTTAAGAGATGGTTGGATGGGTACTTAAAGTACCGTAACCTGCAGGGTTACCGACCTAGAGCTGGTAATTGGGATTAGGCTGGATGACCTTTTGTTGGACAGCACAGATATAATGGTAAGTACTGCAGAGAATCAAATACGGCCAGGGTGATCTCCTGGACTAGTTCCGATCGCCTGGATGGATCGGAGAGGAATTTTCCCAGATTTTTTTCTCCCTAAATTGGCCTGAGTTTTTTATCTGGTTTTTGCTTCTCCCAGGAGATCACATGGCTCTGGTTGGGGTGGAGTGTAGAATGTTTCAGTATAAGGGGTGTTGCAGTTGTGTGAGGCAGACTGGTTGGGCTGGGTGATCTTTGCCTTTCCGTTTCCGTTATTGTTCATAGGTTTATATGTAACCTTTAGGGCTGCTGATCAAAGGCCGTGTGGCTCTTTGTCAGCCGGCGTGGACACGATGTGCCAAAATGGCCTCCTTCTGCGCTGTAAATTTCTATGTTTCTATGTTTCTATTTGTGAGCACCTTTGGAAGTGGCTTAGTGAGTTTCAGTGAATGGTGAGACATAAGGTCCCCCCTCCTCGCTCCTCTCCCCCCCTCCCAATGGTGATGAGTGTGAAAGGAATTGCTTGGGCATTGTAGGGCTGAAACCTTTCCTGGTGTCCCGGGCAGCAATGTGGTTGGATGCTGATGCCCTATGACCTGTGCAGCTTCAGTTGATTGCGGAGAAGGTTGGTGTTGTTGTTGCTGCTGCTAGTATGCCTGGTGCTGCTGGTGTTGGGCTGATCACGGTGGGATTCTGAGGACCAAGGTGAGATAGCTTCAAGGCACTGATGTTGATGTAATAGATGGCAGGTGAACTTGAGATGACAGAAGCGATCTGTCAATGGAGAGAGAGGTTGTTCCAATGAAGTGACATTGGATAGAGACATTGCAGCCTGCATAAAGCTCAATGTGCCTTCCAAATGCAGTAAGCAACAGCTTTTGATCTTGGAAAGTGAACAGCTTTGAGATGGGAGCTTTTATAGCACATTTTCAGCTGTCAGATAACAAAATGACTTCATGGTCGCACAACTCCCGACATCATTACCTGAATTGATCCCTGAACAGCGGGAACCTTGTGGAAAACCTGGTAAAATTGCAAGTGCAGCTCAAAATTGTCTTTAGTAGTCTCTTAACAAGGTCTTAATCACCTAAATTGCCTCCCTCGCCGTTGCATGTTGGGTCTGTTCAGCATTGACAGACCTGACATCTTGGAAAATAGCGTGGTGGCGGGTTGACAGCAGGGATCCGACCCACTGTCAATCATTATAAATTTAAAAGCTGACCCACTACAGATCCCATCCTCTGAGCGCAGGCAATATTCAGGTCTATATATATTTTTACACTAATAGGAATGGAGTGAATTTGGTTAGCAAAGTATCGTGCTGTGTTACACAGAGATATTCTCTACAGGCTTAGTTAGAGGCTGCTCATATTCATCAAGTGTGAAATAACAGATGGTCTGGGTGAGTTGCAGTCATGTTTACAAGTCTCAGGCTGGTTTGGGGTCAGTTTGTGCATTACTGGAATTACCTGTGCAATTTGTACATTATTCTTTTGATTCATATTTCATCATACAGATGGGAACAATCCCTTGACTGTTTGGCTGAAATTAGAAATTTGTTGTGTGGAAAATCACAAGCAGTAATCCACATCGTAGACCTGTGGCTGTTAACCATTTTCCCCAGCAATGTACAGTGTAAATCATTCTGTCTGGTAATAGTACATATATATGAACTATTGATAGATGAAAATATTGTTTAATGCAAATCTTCCACTGATGATTCACAACAACACAACCTTATTTATTGCATATTTTCCACTTAATTGTTAGCTGCCTCTTTCAGATCTCTGCTTCCTTGCTGGACTGTTCCCATGTTGTAGGTGACGGGACAACCTATCTAACTGCCAGAGCACCACCACTCATTACCATGGGAGCCAATGCTTCCACGACTACTTTTTCTTCAAGGATTAAATTTACTGTTTTCAATTTCTCTTTTTATGGATTTCACTTTCATTATTTTTTTGTTCCATTTTAGTAGCTTTGTTGTATTTTTCTTTGGTTTATATTTTCTTGACTTTATTCATTTTTTCATACTGCTGTTCAGCCCTCAATGCTTTCTTATATCTCTTGCAGATTTTCCTTTCCATCACCTTTTAATGGGCCCAATTTTGGCCATGAATTGCATCAATTTTTTTGGAGTAATTTGGTTTTTCTGACTTAAGTTTAAAAAAAACCATTTTCCCCAATAAACCTGCTCCAGCGTTAGGTACGATTTTTTTTAGTTCAGTTTTTTTTTCAAAGGGGAGCGTCCCCAGATACTTACGCCAGTTTTTGGCCATTTATGCCACTTTGGCCAGCTAACACTTACACCAAATCGACTTAGGTCAGCCCATGTGGCCAGCTCTGAAAGTTAAGAAATCGGCGCAGGTAAGCAAGTAAGGTCCTGCACCCAAGCACCAAGCAGAAAACATTCCAAATAAAAGTTAAAATAACTAAATAAAAATAAAGAACTCAGGTAAACAATTGATTACCAATTAAATATTTGAAGTAAATCCTACCTTGGGCTGGGGAAGGCAACGGGCTGGCCTGCACGGGAGACCTCTCGGCGTGGGATAGGGGCAGCCAGCAAAGACGCATCGGGAAGCTGGGGGGCGGTGGAGGGGTGGGGCTCGGCAGCATCAGGGGATGACATCGGGAGAGGGGTGGGAAAGGAAAGGCTGGGCTCGCCGGCATCGGGAGGCGGGGGAGGGGGTGGGGGAGGGAGAGGAAAGGCTGGGCTCGGCGACATCTTGGGTAGGGTTCTGGCAGCCTGGGCTGCACTCAGATGCGGGCGACCATTCAGCCACGGCTAATGGGCGGCGAACATCGGGTCCTGCTGACAGCTTTTGGGACACGCTGGGAGGGTGAGGAGCATGCGTGCAGACTCCACTGCGCAAGCAACAGCTGCCAGCAATGTTTTCAGCGCAGGGCTGTAGCTCCGCCCCCCCCCACTCCACTATGGACGCCGCCCAGGACCTGAGACACTTGGCAGAGGGGCCGGATACTAAGTACATTTTTTGGCGCCCTTTCCAGTGCACAAAGTCGGCGCATAAAGGGTCAGTGCGCTAAAAAATTGGGTTGGCCATAATTGGGTCCAATTAGTGTAATTTACTTTTGTTCAGTGTTTTTCCATCCTCTTTCATTTTTTTGATCTTTCTGTGTCACATCCTTCCACAATCATAGAAATTGGGCCTTGGGCCTCATTGATGTTGGAGCGGGGCATCTTGCAGTGTTCCCTGTTAGATTTTCTCCTGCACCCATTAGCTCAATTTTTTTTTTGCCCTGTAAGCAAGGGCACGGCAAGGGGAACAGGGCATCTGGGACCTTGGTGGACAATAGGTGTATCTCCTTGACCAATGCAAATTAACAATTGAGAAATAAACAGAGGAAGGAATGAGAAGGAGGGTGAATTACAGTGGGTGAATTCAATGTCACATCAGATACAGAAAGAGAAATAAAGTGAGGGGAAGAAAGATTGAATTCAGAGCAACAGAAAAAAAGAGACAGAAATGAAAAGTAAGAAAAGCAATTACAAATTTTTTAATTTAACCTTTTTAATATCTCCAACAACAATTCCTAACCAAAGGTAACAAGAGAGGTTGATTGGCAGTCAATAATTATTATCACATCATTAAAAGAGTACTTGCGCTATTAATTACTAGACTTAACTTTCTGTGGTGAGTTTAATCAGCAATTAATGTGCAACTTCATGAAACTCATGGGGAGATTAAGCGCACGTTGCTGTTTTTGCAAAGCTGAGCAACTTGTGGTGATTCGCAATTCCCAGTATTAGGGCTAGGGTTAGGGTTATGGTTAGTGGTCTTCCTCACCACAAGTTGCTAGCTGATTTGCACATTAATACCAGTGAGTGTCATTCACATGCGGTTATTTTTTCAGAAATCTCCACCCCTATATTACTTGGACGAACTGCCAGCACCTGTTGTGTCTCCAAAGGGAGCTCACCATTTGAAGAAATTAATTTTGGGACACTTGCCTCGCCAACAGCGCTGAACCCTGAGAGGGGATTGGGATGTAGAGCAATAGGGTGAGGTGGGGGTGGGTGGGGGGGGGGCAGCAATCAGTATGGAGAAGCATTCCTGCTCCTCTTGCCTACACAGCAAACATTTCTTTAAAAAAAATATTTGCCTTTTGATGGCATTCATCCAGCAATTGCTTCAGAATCCCAAGCAAAGCATTTTTGGGTTGGACATTTTTCAGCCCTCCTTTGGCCATGGGTTAGGGTTAGGGTTGTCCCTGAAAAACAGGCACAATGAGATTCAATTTCTATCACCATATATGGATCCCCTGGTAATGATGTAGTTAAAAGCTTCAGTTTTGTTTTGAAATAAGTAGAGTAGGGTGTTTGTAGGTGTAACATCTCTGTTATTCAGAGTCCCAGGTTTCCTGGCACTGCAATATACCCAACTCTCTCACCTGCAACGCCTTGGATGCATTGTTACTGGCCAGTGCCCACAGCCAGAAACTGCCTTGATTTCAGGTTAACTTAGGAGTTGCTGATGGGAATGAGGGATCCCTAACCTCCAATAGATGAAGACTGTGTGTGATAGAGCTAGCAGAGAAATCTTTTCAGTTGGTCAATGGTAGGAAAGTCGCAGTAGGAAACTATGCGGCATACAAGGAGTAAACTTTGGTATGAAGTAAGTTGCAGCCGGCTACCAGAGAGCGATTTTATGGGAACCCACTGATAATTTCTTGCTTATCAACAAAAGCACTCATGAAGTGCTCAATGAATGCCGCCAACCTCCACAACATAGATGTCGTAAGTTGAGTGGTTCACTAAAATACAGTATAATTTTCTAAAGATGGCCACATGCGGAATAATCATTGACTTTCTGAAACATCAATTTAGCGAAAGGAAAATAAACTGATGCAAATAAATTTCAATTACTTCTTTACGCACAATAAATATTTGGCCCATTGTTAGATGAGGTCAAATCTTCAAAAGGATCAATACAAATTTGAGTCAAGAAAGCCTAGAAGGGATGAAGAAAAGGTAATATTACACTTTTCAAAATTATGTTTGGTGTACTAAAAAGGGAATTATTGCTGATTCCATACAGATTGTATGCTGGTGTTAGATACAATTGCATGTACTGTATAAAAAGCAGCAAAGGTACTTTTACAGCTGGGATACCAGTCTGGGGATTGTATGCTCACAGTGGCTTACTTCTCAATGACCATTGAAGTTATAAGGCTTCTATTATAGGATTACAGGTTTCTTCTATCTATACATTAATATGCAAACACTAAAGCATATTGTCTACAGAAATTGAGTGTGTTGCTAAATACAGGAATCACCTTGCATTTGGTCAATGGGGGTAATGCAATTATTCTAATGATGCTGCTAACACTTCTCCTTTCCTATGGTAGTAGCAAAGCAAATCAAAAATCTTCTGGTGTAACAGCTTGGATATCTTGTAGGCTGGTTTTCGACATTTCCAATGTCTTCAAACCACCACTCGTACAAGTGGCCTGACCCACCGCTCCCTCCGAGCTAACATCCATCCATCCAGCTCGGAAACTTTAATAGCCACCTAACAATGTGGGACTATGCAGATGCCAACTATAATGGAGAAGAAATTATACAGTGGGCTTCACTAGAGAATAAATTCCTCCTTTTTGATGTCAAAGATCAACAATCAAGGTGGCAGAGAATATAACCCAGACCTATGTTTCCTCTCAAGACAGCAAAGGAAACCCAATCATCGTCTCCAGAACAGTTCTTGACAACTTCCCCAGCAGTCAACACAGGCCCTGAATCACTGATGTTGGCATCAAAATTCCTGTCATTACATCAACCCCCGAACCATGATGGAACTACTGGTTCTGTGAAATCTTCCAAAGGTCAGTTGACATCAACATCAGGTGGATTCCATCAACCATCAATGCCTTCGACAGATTTATTGGAATTATTAAAGCGGCTGCAAAATGCAGTATAACCCCAGGGTTTAGAAAGACATATTGGGCCGAAGATTCTGGCCTTGCTGGGTCCGTACGGAGTGCACATGGACCGGGCGAAGCCTTGCAAAAGCCGTTTTTTACGATCTGTCAAGATTTCTCTTGACAGATCCTCCGCATCGCTGAGAGAAGGACATACGAGCGGGAGAGATTGGGCTATTTGCCCAACTCATGCCCAACTAATTTTTACATTAAAAACCCTGTCCATTAAGGTAAGTTTATTTTTAACACTATTAAAACACATTAAAAAAAAATCCAAAAAATATAGATTTTTTCTAAAACATTTAATTACATTTAATTTCAATTAATTTATAAATATGTGAAGTGTTTCATTTATTTATTATACTGTGTTTCGGTGTTTTAGTTTTTTTCTCATTGATAGTAATGGGAGTCCGCACAAACAGATCTCCCATTTTTATCAATGAGAATACTGCATTGTGATTGGTGGTCCAGGCCCACGTGACTCAAGTGTGTATGTATGTACCTGAAAGACATCTTCCCATGTGCTGTGCAGCGAATCTAGGTCTCCGACCGGGATCCTACATTCCTCTGGGACCACCAGGTGCTTTCATAGATTTTTTTCGGGTCGGAGGCGATCGTACAAAGGAAGCCTCTGACCGCAATTTTCCCCCCATATTCTTTGTTAGATGGAAGAAAGCAAGGCTCTCTACCAGGAGTATTTGCTGAACAAGAACCCAGCCACAGCCACTGCAATGTTGGAGTCCTTAAACTTGGCAAGACATGAAAGGAGGAGGTATAGGCAGTCCCTCGTGACGAGGATGATGCTCTTCGCACCAAATAAAAAGGTGGGCTCACAGGTGTTACAATGAGTTACCTCTTAAAGGGTGGAAGATGCCTGTGTGTGGATTTTTTTAACGTGTAGTGACTATTGCACACCGGCCAGCACATGGGCTTGACAGAGCTAGGCCTTGGTCCAGTGGCAAGGATTGACCAAGACGACTGGAGACCAAGCTCTGTTGCACCTCCCCTGGACCCCGACCCTGCTGCTGTTAAATGCTGCACCGCTCCTGAGCCACGACCTCTCTGATGTCACCTCCGCCCCTCACTGGGATCAAACTCCGCCCCTCGCTGGGCTCGAACGCCGCCACCTCGCTGAGATTGACTGCCACCCCTCACTGGGATCGAATACCGCCCCTCACTGGGCTCGACCTCCATCCCTCGCTGGGATCAAACGCCGCCCCTCACTGGGATCAAACACCGCCCCTCACTGGGCTCGACCTCCATCCCTCGCTGGGATCAAACACCGCCCCTCACTGGGCTCGACCTCCATCCCTCACTGGGATCAAACGCCGCCCTTCGCTGGGATCAAACACCGCCCCTCACTGGGCTCGACCTCCATCCCTCACTGGGATCAAACGCCGCCCCTCGCTGGGATCAAATGCCGCCCCTCACTGGGCTCGACCTCCATCCCTTGCTGGGATCAAATGCCGCCCCTCACTGGGCTCGACCTCCATCCCTCGCTGGGATCAAACGGCGCCCCTCGCTGGGATCAAATGCTGCCCTTCGCTGGGCTTGGATGCCGCACCAATGGGCTGCCTGGACTCCAATGACGTCAGTCCAGTCACCCTTCAAGAAGTGGTCGCACTCCTGGGCCAGCTCGCGCCGCTTGCTCCTACTTATACCCAACCTGCCGATACTGTTTTCTCGCAGGTCGGGCGGTAGGTGGAGCCTTGTGGAGAAGACAGCAGAAAAGCATGGGCCCTGTTCCGTCATCTTGGCAGGGCAAACCCCGCCTATAAACACAGGACGGCCAACAAAGTAGATGCCATTGCATCCCACTTGATGTAAACATCAAAGGCTCCGATGGACAAATAATTTCGATGGCAGGTGATGCGGCAGCTTTCAACAAACTTGATGGCGGCACCAAGATTGTCAACTATTCAGCTTGGACAAACTAAATGCAGCCCTGTCGACAACCAAATCCGGTAAAGCTGCTGGTCCAGAATTCTTAAAAGCACTGGGACTCAAATCAAAGAGATGTTTGACCTCCTTCTTCTGAGGTACTGGAAACTGGTAAAATTTCACTTATTTGGAGGAAGACTAAAATAATTGGTCTCCTGAAGTAGGGGAAGAATGCTTGTGGAGCACACAGCTACCACTCGATCTCCTTACTTTGCACTTGTTATAAAATGCTGGAGAGGGAACCACTCCACAGACGAGCCCCCATCATCGAGCCAACCATTCCTAAGGAGCAAGTGGGCTTCAGGAATGGCCGTAACTGCTGCGACCAAGTGGTAGCTTTAACAGTGCACATCAAAGCAGGCCGTTTACAATATTACCATCACGTTGACACTATTACCATCACGTTGGCACAAAGAAGTTTTGAAGACATATCCATGAAAATACAGTTATCTAACTTGGGAGTCTAGTTGCCCATCTGTCTCTGGAGTATACTAAATAGAAAAAGTTCATTTGGCACAATGTATATGGCCGAAAGTATCCCAGGTACAAATGTCTTCTTAAAATAACAGAAGGTCAATCATGTAAATTTGCAGACATTAAACTAAATATGTGGTTGTTCCCAGACAGGCACAACAGAAGGTCAGTGGTATCAATCTGGATATACTATATATAGATGTTAATGCTAATTTATTGTGGCACATGTTAATATAGAGTATTTTGTCTTGAGGCCTTGTCTCACATGTTCTGTTAATTAGTCTAACAGTGACAACTGAAGCTTTAAGTGCACCAAAATGAAAAATAGTAAGTTACAGTCTTTTAAATTAATAGACTATAATGTGCAGGAGTGTGTTATTAATGTAAGCAAAAGGGAATCATATAATTGTATAGCACAGAAGAAGGCCATTTGGCCCATCGAGGTTGCACTGACTCTTTTGAAGAGCGGTCCGGATGGTCCCACTTCCCCGCTCTTTTCCCATTTCTCTGCAGTATTTTTCTTCAAGTATTTATACAATTCCCCTTTGAAGGCTACTATTGAATCTGTTTCCACCACCTTATCAAAAAGTGCATTCCAATCCCAACCACTCGTCGCGTAAAATGATTTTCCTCATGTTGCTTTTGGTTCTTTTACCAGTCACCATAAATCTGTGGGTTATCGACCCTTCAGCCATTGGAAAGGTTCTCTTTATTTACTCTATCTAAAGCCTTCAAGATTTTAAACACCTCTATCAAGTCTTAGTCTTCTCTGCTCTAAGGCGAACAGCCATAGCTTCTCCAGTCTATCAATGTAACTGTAATCCCTCATCCCTGGAACCATTCTAGTAAATCTCTTCTATACCCTCTCCAAAGCCTTCACATTGTTCCTAAAGTGTGGTGCCCAGAATTGTACTAATGTCTGTGTTCTCGACCAGGCCAACATTCTCAGCATCAAAGCATTGACCACACTCGACCAGCTCTGTTGGGTGGGCTACATTGTCCACATGCCAGACACAAGACTCCCAAAGTAAGCGCTCTACTCGGAACTCCTACATGGCAAGCGAGCCCCAGGTGGGCAGAGAAAACATTTCAAGGACACCCACAAAGCCTCTTTGATAAATCCCCACCAACACCTGGGAGCCCCTGGCCAAAGACCACCCTAAGTGGAGGAATAGCATTCGGGAGGGCGCTGAACACCTCGAGTCTCGTCACCGAGAGCATGCAGAAAACAAATGCAGGCAGCGGAAGGAGCATGCGGCAAACCAGACTCCCCACCCACCCTTTCCTTCAATGACTGTCTGTCCCACCTGTGACAGAGACTGTAATTCCCGAATTGGACTGTTCAGTCACCTGAGAACTCACTTTTGGAGTGGAAGCAAGTCTTCCTCGGTTTCGAGGGACTGCCTATGATGATGATGATGACACAATATTCCAGCTGGGGTTGAACTAATGTCTTATATAAGTTTAGGATAACTTCCTGGCTTTTCTACTCTATGGCCAGAATTTTCTGACATCCGTGTGGGCGGGATTCGAGGCGGATCGGGAGGAAAACATAAATAACTTGGGAACTTGGGAACCCATCGTCTTCCCACCCCCACGAGCCTTTCCCTCAGGCACATTTGTCAGTGTGGCAGCGACCCAACCGGCAGTGGCGGCTGAGCTAATTCAAATGATTATGAGGTACTTGTCAGATCCTTAAGCATCTTTTTAACCCTACCTTTCAAATTTCCCTGGAAGACCACAGGAATCATGCAACTCAGGAACCATGTCTGTGAACCTGAGGCAGAAGTTCAGTGGCCATTGATCCAGCTCATTAGTGGACAGCATGGAAAGCACAATAAATACTCCCACCTGACACCTGGTCACTTTCCTATGGCAGATGCTGTTGCTGAGTGCATTGTCAGCACAGATTTAGCTTTCTAAAGGTTGCTAGTTTTTTCTGCAAAGTTGAGATCCACTGTCATCTCATTGGTAGAACCTATCACACCATTGACAGATTGCTTCTGTCATCTCTACTTGACCTGCGATCTATTATTTAAGCATGGGTGCCATTTATATTGTCTCACCTTGGTCCTCAGAATTGGACCTTGATGAGCCCTAACATCAACAATGCCAGGCACACTAGCAGCACCAAGAACAACATCACCAACCTTCTCCTCACCAACCTGATGCTGCCCAGGATAGAGGACATCAGCGCAGGGCTGTACCGTGCTGGAGGTGATACCCCCAACACCTGGTATACAGGCGGAGGATGAGTTTCCTCAACATGATGGAGCAGCAGTGCCAAAGGAGGCACAGGCTACTGTGTTACATCGTCGCATACATTTGTAGATTGCTGGAGCAAGACCTGCAGCCCAGAGGAACCGGTGACCACACCTTACCAGTGGCTGTCAAAGTCATCAGCACCTTCAAATTCTTTGCCTCAGGCTCCTTCCAGGGATCTGCAGCAGACATTTGCGGCATCACTCAGGTCACAGATGCATCACTCAGGTCACTGATGCCCTGTTTGAAAAGTCAGCTAATTATATCAATTTTGCCACTGTTGAAGCCAGTGTTACTGAACGGGTGTTAGGCTTTGCTGCTCTGGCTGGCTTCCCACGGGGGTGCAGGACATCATCAACTGCATACATGTGGCCACCAGGGCACCCCAGGATCACCCAAGGGTCTTTGTCAATCGCAAGGTCTTCCACTCCTTCAATCTGCAGCTCATCTCCACTCATAGGAAGATCATCATGCAGGAGTGTGCCAAATTTGTGTCAGCCCTGGCAGCTGCTGTTATGTATGTAATAACTCGATAGACTGAATACTGTAAACTAACACAGGTACAAACCTGGCTCTGTTTTATTCGAGCCCAAAGTGGATACATTACATGATGGCTTGCCTTTTATACCTGGCCCCGCACACATGCGTACAGCCCAATGACCTCCGACAGTGGCGCCACCTGGTGGCTATTAACCCCAATCATACATACATGACAGCTGCCATGACGCTTTCATCCTGCGTCAGTCCACCCTCCCTCAGCTCTTCACTTCTCCAAACAGACTTTCTGACTGGCTGCTTGGAAACAAGGGCTATCCCCTGAAGACGTGGCTTATGATAACCTTTAGGAGACCAATTATATAGGCCAAGAAGAGATATAATAAAAGACGCATTTCCACCAGATGTGTCATACAGCAGGCAATAGGGATGCTAAAAATGCACTTCAGATGCTTTGAGGAGCTCTTCAGTATGTACCAGCCGGGGTCTCGAGAATCATCATGATCTGCTGCTCCCTGCACAACAAGAGTGCACAACCTCTTCAGAGAAGGAGGAGGAACAAGAGCAGAAGGAGCATCAACTCTAAGACAAGGAGGAGGAGGTGCAGAAGGAACCTGCAGTCCACATCCCATCAGCACCCGAGCACATTGCTGCCTGACAGGCCAGGGATGGCCTCATCATGACCAGATTTATTTAATTTCAACCATTACATCCACATGGCTGCCATTTGGTGAGCCAGGCTCCCAACACACCACATCAACACCATAAAGCATCCCGACAATGACCAAGCCATTCTTTTCACACTGACCACCATTGCTGGAGGTAACGTTATGTCTCACCATTCGCTCCAACTCAGTAAGCCACTTCCAAAGTTGCAGCCATAATTGGCATAACTGGAAAGTGGTGAAAATTAGAATTTTTATCTGTGACATCACAGTAACGGAAACTTCACATGAACAGGTATTAAAATATCCAAGTGCTTACTCTTGTGTGTCACCCTTCTCTTACGCGAGCTTCTACCCATGTGGCTTTGTAAGATTCAGGATCACAGGTCACTCACAGATACCCAAAGGGTCTTAGGAGTCATAAGGCAATTTATTAAATTCAAATATAGTCAAACATAACACACAATCAGGATAGGCAGTAGACATACGACGAGACAAGTTATTAGTCTCGACTGGACAGACGGCTGGTGGTACAGCTCTTATCTTCACTGTCTGAGCTGAAACGCCTTCTGGGTCTTTCTTTTACTCTCTTTTTAGGGGTGGGCCTGGTGTAGGATATTGGCAGGACCATTTAACCTATGATATGTTGAGTTCCTTGTATCAACTCTTGGGTGAAACCCTCCTCTTCACATCCTCCCAAGGTTGGAGTCAGACAGGCCATTCTTGGCCTTCAGGAGCTGCCTGTTTATGCTCATGCTGTTCAAGTTGCTTTAGCTAGTGTACCATGGAATGAATCCTTCAATTCTAACACCAGGCTGAAGAGACATCTTGGTCTCAAGTTATATCATCCAATCCACGATTCTCACAACCAGCTTTTGACTGCGCTAGTTATTGCCAAATTATTTGCTTGTTGCTTTCTCCACTTGGGTGTTACTTAGTAGGGAGACTCAGTAATGAAGATTTCCCCTTTCTTACAGTCCAATCCTTTGAGGGGGAGGAGCAACCTCTGACCTCTTACTCAAATTCAATTAATTGTTCCAGTGTTCGAATTCTGCCCCACCTGGGGTATCCTCTGCTTCTATCTTTCCTGATCTTGCCCAGCCTGGGGTCTCCTCTACGTTGCTTTGGATCTTTTCTTTCGGTGTGCTCAATTAATTATTTTTTTTAGTGCTGGTTAACCATAGACATATATTAAATACACTATCATTACAAGTTGGAGAACTACCAGAGTGTGAAATAATACGAATGTAAGGGTGTGCTGATAAATGAAGCGCAATGGGACAGGTCCTGTTAGACCCATAAAGCATGGTAGTTGCGGTAATAGTGACACAGGAGGCACCACCAAAACCACCTCATACTGGAATCGTACTAGCTTTTCCCATGCTCTGTTACCTACAAAACACAATTATTACAGGCACAGTTAAATTCAGTCTCTCAATCATTTCAAGCAGTTTAACATATATTCAATAAGTCATGGACTTAAAAGATTCTCCAGATCTCACTTTTACTTATATCCATCTTATGGGTAATTCTTGCTAAATTTATTTCTCCCTAGCTTTCAATTGTCCCAATCCAAAATCCATGTAACTCTCCACTTCAACTTCAATTTGAATCCCTCCAACAATGTGTTTAACTCTATCCTGATTATTTAATTAATTAGATAGTTTCTCATTAGAGTATGTGTCAATGCTTTAAAAGCTATCTCACTCTCCTAAGCCACATTAACCATTTCATGTCTTGCTGTTGTCAATTAAATGAGCATGTCTGATTCCATTCTTCAGTGCAAATTAATTTGCACACCCATACCGGTGTGCTCATGCCACATATGCCATCCGATACAAACCATTCTCGGGCTTTCAGATGATCTTATCAAAAGATTGTAGTCGTCTGCAGATCTTTTCTTATCTCCCAATGCATGGTCCCGATATCTTGGATTGTGGCTAGGCGATTAAATTCAGTTTTCTTAAAAGGTGCATTGGCAAGGACCCAAATGCTCCAAGAGAAATCTATCAGTTTACTATTCTTAACTACATTTTCCTGACTTTCACTTGAATGTTAGGAAAATTCAATTCTCTTGTTTCTATCTTATACCCTCATTCACTTGCTCTCTGCATTTTACACATCCCATTAATTATCATTGATATCTCATTCATGATATATGGAGGAGCTTTACTGTCTAGTGCAATATTAAAGATAGAATGCATAGATCAAATGTTCCCACTTGGTTCAAGTCATTAACACATTTTTAAAAAGTGTATAACCTGTTACATTTTATTTTCCTCCTGGCTGTGGGAAAACATTCACTTACAATTAAGAAACTTAAATTAATAATGTCCAATATTTAAAAAATTTAGTTCAGCGATGCTAAAGTTGTTTGGTGAACCAAAAAAAATAACTGTCAGCGGAAAGGGTTAACTCCTTTGCAGGTTTGTAAGAAGGCGGAGCAAATATTGTCAGGCGCAAGCAATTGCGTCATTTTACGTAATTTTTTAAAACCTTTCCCGATAGAAACTTTTTCCCCGTCTTTGTGCCTTCAAAACTTGCTTAGAAATTAAACATCTGTTAAAACAGCAGAAATCATTAGTAAAGCTGTCATTATTAGTTTTAAATAAAACCTTCTCATCAGGAAAGACAGCAATTTAGATTACACTCCAATTGTTTCTAAACTTCCAATTCAAATACTGCAATGATTTTTTTTAAAGGTGAGTATCTCTTGTACGGAACTATAAATTCACATAGTTAAAATAACTGTATTTTCACTGTGGTCACAATGAATTTTTACAATTAATGAACATCACACATTCTATACAAAAGGAAAAAGAGGGTTGAGCTTCCCTCAGCTTACATTCAAACAGGCTTTAAAAAAAAAAGGACACTAAAAAAGACAGTGTTTTTTAAACGTTCAAATTGATTTAAAATGAGACAATGCATTTTTAATTTAAACTATATAAGACAATAGCAATTTTGTTTACCGTAATCCAATTTAAAACAAAATACTGGCAACAGTGATTTTAAGGCCAAATTTTATCTTTTTTCATAGTTCCGAAAATCATAGTCAAAACAATCAGGGAAACTGCCAATTTTAACACATTTTCTTACAAACTACATACATTCCAGCATTTAGTTTTTTAAGGTCCCGTTCACTGAGCAAATCTTGTGTTTTATTTCTCTTGGCACAAAAGCTAAAACTTCTGTGCTGGTTCCATTTTTTTTTAAATTGTCGTCTCAGCAACATATTTTCTAATTCCCAGTTCTTATCCTTCCTTTGCTGAGTTCTCAGGTGGGATAACACATAGCTTAGATCTTTTCCCCTCGTTATCTCCAAAACCCCCTCCTGCTCATTTCGACTGTGACTTTTCTCGATAATAAGTACCATCCGATTTGTATTAGGCTTCACCTACTTGATACGTTCCCTCCCGTTCCCTTCTTTCAGAGAGAAGAAAACTCGGTCTAAATGAGCAGGAGATCCGACATCTGATACCACTAAGATTCAGGATCATAGGTCACTCACAGGTACCCAAAGAGTCTTAGGAGTTTTAAGGCAATACTTACATAAGAACATGAGAAATAGGAGCAGGAGTAGACCATTTGGCCTATCGAGCCTGCTTTGCCATTCAATAAGATGCTGGCTGATCTGATCCTGGCCTCAACTCCACTTTCTCACCCGCTCCCCATAACCCTTGGCTCCCTTATCATTCAAAAATCTGTCTAACTCCACCTTAAATATATTCAAAGAACCAGCCTCCACAGCTCTCTGGGGTAGAGAATTCCAAAGATTCAAGACCCTCTGAGAAAAGAAATTCCTCCTCATTTCTGTTTTAAATGTGCGACCCCTTATTCTGAAACTATGCCCCCTAGTTCTACATTCCCCCATGAGGGAAAACATCCTCTCTGCATCTACCCTGTCAAGCCCCCTCAGAATCTTATATGTTTCAATAAGATCACCTCTCATTCTTCTAAACTCCAATGAGTATATGCCCAACCTGCTCAACCTTTTTTCATATGATAAGCCCTTCATCTCAGGAATCAACCTCATGAACGTTCTCTGAACTACCTCCAATGCAAGTATATCCTTCCTTAAATAAGGAGACCAAAACTGTATGCAGTATAGTTGGAGCAGGATTTCTCTACTTTTATATTCCATCCCCCTTGCAATAAAGGCCAGCATTCCAGTTGCCTTCCTGATTACTTGCTGTACCTGCGTTTCATGCTCCACTAGGCCATCAGGGCAGCGTGCGACCGGAATGCCGGGCTGCACAATGGTGGCCCGGACTATGCTAGGGCCACCATCGTTGAGCCGAGCCGAAAGTCAGCAGACAAAAGAAGATGGCGGCCGAGGCGCTGGCACCCTCCCCTTTCAGGAGCTCCCCGAGAGCGCATGACAGCCAGCTTCGCTACCTACAAAGTCAGCGTTGACATCCACTCACGCCAGCCTCATGGACCATAGGGTAATTTCCCCCGTTCCCCGGTGGGGTGCTAAGTGGTCGGTGTAAGGCGGTGAGGGGTCGCTGCGCACGCCGATGATGTCATCACTGGCTGCGCAGTGGCCAGTGGCAGCGCCTCCCCAAACTACCGGGCAATTTCCCTGGAGGCGGAAGGGCCGCCCTCCCCTGGAAGAAAAGTGTCTTGCGTTCCGTTACTACCCCCCGTAGGTGCTAGCAGGGCTATAAAAAGGGGCAATTTCGCCCCCTTAAAATTTTAAATTTAACATTTTAAAAATCTTCAATAATAAATAAAACCTGAAGGAATGAGACTCTACAAGAGGAATAGTTCATTTTCAGTGCCATACAGTTTGTTTGGCAATAATTAACAATCCTCACGTTGTTAAACGGGCACTTAGACTGAAATAGATAAGACTTAACTTTCTGTGGTGAATTTAGTTCATATCTACTTTGCAAAAAGAGCAACCTCACACTGTTCAATGCATTTCAATGATGAGGCAGACAGTGAGATGCTGTATTCGGCAAACTAATGGCAGAGTGGTGCAATTTGGACAGCAATTGTTGGATATTTGAATTTAACCACGCATCTGCCCCTCGCCTAAAGCTGCTGTACCATTTGCCCATGATTAAGGTTATTTTGACAGCAAATTATGGCCCATTATTAATCCATCACATGGTTACCATGGACCAATGCTATGCTTGGACGTGGATAGATAGATTTTAAAAATAAATACAAGATAGATAAGAGAAAAATAACTGTGAAATAGAAAGTCTTGACTTTCCATCTTAACTAATGACCATTCTACCCTCAGCATGCCAACACCTAGGTAAATTAAAGATGTTGCAAGGAAAGAACAATATTGTTGTGGTGATGCTGTGCTACATTAATTAAAATATTTTGGTCCAGTACATATAAAGATGCTGTCATTATTAATAATTATGTCAATTTATAAATTTGGTGTTTATAAAAATAAAATATTTGTCTCCACATATTACTCTTAGGAGTGGATTTCTGCATTAATGTCAGAAATGCAGCAGAAATAATGTCAGAGATTTTTGTTATTTGAAGTGGAATGTTAGATGTAATGTCTGTAAGCTTGTAATGCTGTAGCTCCACACTGTGGATGTGGATGTATTGTGTACTGCAAATGTAGGGTTAATAATAAACAGCCCAGGCAGATTTCCGGAGACTTCCGAGAGAGCTGCCTGCCATGTTAGGAAGCTGTGTGTGCTGTGCTCTGTGAAGATATCACATTTGGCGACGGAAGATGGGATTTTTCGGATGATTTAAAGCTTAATTTTTGTTGGTGAAGGATTCAGCCAGCCTACAGAGAGACTTTGGAAGTTTCTGCCTTTGGAAAAAAGCTACAAAATCCGAGGTAAAATACAGCACACATTGTGAACAGCTAGAGATTAAAATGGCAGGTTTATTGGGATATTTGGGTGAATATAGACATGACCGGGAATGTTTTAAAGTGTATGTGGATCGGCTAGAAATGTATTTCACTGCAAATAACATAATCGAAGTTCCAGACAATGCAGTCCAGAACCGGGCTGTGTTGGAACATAAGAACACGATCTTCTTATCGGAGGCAGGTCCGGCATTATACGAAACCCTTGTAAATTTGCTTGAGCCTGACGAGCCAAAGGACACAACGCTTAAAGAGATTTTAATGAAGCAGGAGCAGCACTATAACCCCAAACAGTTAGAAATTGCTGAAAGCAATTGTTTCAGGATTTGGAATCAAAGGCTGATGAAAGTATCAGTGATTACTTCGTTGCATTAAAAAAGCTATCGATGCACTGTAATTTTGGAAACTTTCAAAACCGAGCATTACGGGAATGTTTTGTTTGTGGGGTGAAAAATGATGCGATCAGAAGGAAGTTATTGACGACGGATGACTTGATTTTTGAGATTGCTTGTCAGACAGCGAGGTCAATGGGCATGGCCGAACAATATTCCCGAGAATTAAATAATGATTACGGTCGTCAGTCAACCAAGGTAAATCACCTGCAGGTTCAAGGTAAAAGACGGTGGGGGCCCAAAGTCTCAGAAATTCTAACAGAGTGTCGAAATCGTGCTATAGGTGCCTGGGACAACACATTGCTCAAAGTTGTCCATACGTGAAGGCAGGGTGTTTCTTCTGCAGGAAGACTGGGCATGGAAGGCATGCCAACTGAAGGGTAAACCAGTTTTTAAAGCTATGAGTCCAGCGTTCAAAGCGATGAGTAGAAATCCCAAGAGATTACATAGCATGGAAGAACAACAACAGGACGAGGAGATGTTAGAGTTACACGTCATCAGGAGCACGAGGTTAACGGACAGCGATTCGGAAAGCATCAAAATCCACATAGATGTTGCGGGATTCAAGATACCAATGGAAATTGACAAAGGTGCATCCATGAGTGGAGTACCGGAGTCACTATACCGCGACAAATTGCGTGATTTTCAACTGGAGAAATCCAAGATAGAGCTGCAAGGCTACTCGGGAGAGAAAATTCCTGTGGTAGGTCGTATCACCGTACCGGTGAAATATAAAGCTCAATTTAAGAATTTGCCACTAATAGTAGTGAAAGGAGACAAGTCTGCCTTACGAGGAAGAAATTGGTTGAGCTGGATTGGAGTAAGATTTTCTGTGTGGAAACGAGATTTTCATCAACGGATGAGGTTATCAAGAAGTATCCGAAGGTGTTCTGTGAAACGGGCAGTCCGATCCAAGGCTTCAAGGTGGGTGCCAGGGTACAGAAGGATGCTAGATCAGTTTACTACAAGCCACGATCCGTACCATATGCACTCAAGGAGAAAGTTGAGCAAGAACTCAAAAGACTGGAGACTGAGAACATTAGATGTAAGATAGATCGATGTAATTGGGCTACATCCACTGTTGTTGTACCTAAGTCCGATGGTAAGGTAAGATTGTGTGGTGATTATAAGGTAACCGTAAACCAGGTTCTCGAGGGTAATGTCCCCAATACATTGCGAATATAGACGATTTGTTCACAACACTGACAGGTGGTCAGATCTTCTCAAAACTGAATCTTACAAATGCCTACTTACAGCTTGAACTAGATGAGGAGTCCAAGTCATGTTTGACTATAAATACTCATCTAGGCCTATATCAATTTAATAGGCTTCCATTTGGAGTATCTTCCGCCCCTGCCATATTCCAAGGGGTGATGAACCAGATTTTGCAAGATATTGAAGGGGTAGTATGTTATTTGGATGACATACTAATTTCAGCACCAAATAGGCAAATTCATAATAACATATTGAATGACGTCCTCAAACGGCTAGAGAAGCACAGAGTACAAGTGTCTGCTCGTAAGTGTGAGTTATTTAAAAACTCAGTGGAGTACTTAGGGTACAGAGTAGACAAAGATGGTTTACATCCAATCATGGAAAAATTGGATGCAATTAGAAATGCACCCACTCCCAGGAATGTCACTGAACTTCGTTCATTCTTGGGTCTTTTGAACTATTATGGGAAGTTCCTACCAACTTTGGCTACAGTATTACATCCACTGAATGAACTTTTGAAAAAACAGGTCCATTGGAATTGGTCAAAAGAATGCAATACAGCATTCAAGGAATGTAAAAGCAAATTGGTAGAGAGCACCATGTTAGTTCACTATGACATATCTAAGGAGATTAAGCTAGCATGTGATGCCTCTCCGTAAGGAGTTGGGGCAGTAATCTCTCATGTATTAAGTAGTGGTGAGGAGAGACCAATTGCTTTTGCTTCACACACTCTCAGTGCCAGTGAGAATAATTATGCGCAAATTGAAAGGGAAGCTTTGGCATTAATTTTTGGGGTCAAGAAGTTTCACAAATACTTGTATGGTCATTACGGACCATAAGCCCCTAATCGCAATCCTCCATCCAAAGTCCCCAGTTCCAACATTAGCTGCAGCCCGAATGCAGAGATGGGCTTTGATTTTAAGAACATAAGAACATAAGAATTAGGAACAGGAATAGGCAATCTAGCCCCTCGAGCCTGCTCCGCCATTCAATAAGATCATGGCTGATCTGGTCGTGGACTCAGCTCCACTTACCCGCCCTCTCCCCGTAACCCTTAATTCCCTTATTGCTTAAAAATCTATCTATCTTTGACTTGAAAACATTCAATGAGCCAGCCTCAACTGCTTCCTTGGGCAGAGAATTCCACAGATTCACAACCCTCTGGGAGAAGAAATTCTTTCTCAACTCGGTTTTAAATTGGCTCCTCCATATTTTGAGGCTGTGCCCCCTAGTTCTAGTCTCCCCCACCAATGGAAACAATCTCTCTGCCTCTATCTTGTCTATCCCTTTCATGATTTTAAATGTTTCTATAAGATCACCCCTCATCCTTCTGAACTCCAAGGAGTAAAGACCCAGTCTACTCAATCTATCATCATCAGGTAACCCCCTCATTTCTGGAATCAGCCGAGTGAATCGTCTTTGTACCCCTTCCAAAGCTAGTATATCCTTCCTTAAGTAAGGTGACCAAAACTGCACGCAGTACTCCAGGTGCGGCCTTACCAATACCTTATACAGTTGCAGCAACACCTCCCTGCTTTTGTACTCCATTCCTTTCGCAATGAAGGCCAACATTCCATTTGCCTTCCTGATTACCTGCTGCACCTGTAAACTAACCTTTTGGGATTCATGCACAAGGACCCCCAGGTCCCTCTGCACCACAGCATGTTGTAATTTCTCCCCATTCAAATAATATTCCCTTTTACTGTTTTTTTTCCCAAGGTGGATGACCTCACATTTTCCGACATTGTATTCCATCTGCCAAACCTTAGCCCATTCGCTTAACCTATCCAAATCTCCTTGCAGCCTCTCTGAGTCCTCTACACAACCCGCTTTCCCACTAATCTTAGTGTCATCTGCAAATTTTGTTGCACTACACTCTGTCCCCTCCTCTAGGTCATCTATGTATATTGTAAACAGTTGTTGTCCCAGCACTGATCCCTGTGGCACACCACTAACCACTGATTTCCAACTGGAAAAGGACCCATTTATCCCGACTCTCTGCTTTCTGTTCGCCAGCCAATTCTCTATCCATGCTAATACATTTCCTCTGACTCCGCATATCTTTATCTTCTGCAGTAACCTTTTGTGTGGCACCTTATCGAATGCCTTTTGGAAATCTAAATACACCACATCCATCGGTACACCTCTATCCACCATGCTCGTTATATCCTCAAAGAATTCCAGTAAGTTAGTTAAACATGATTTTCCTTTCATGAATCCATGCTGCGTCTGCTTGATTGCACTATTCCTATCCAGATGTCCCGCTATTTCTTCCTTAATGATAGTTTCAAGCATTTTCCCCACTACAGATGTTAAACTAACCGGCCTATAGTTACCTGTCTTTTGCCTGCCCCCTTTTTTAAACAGAGGCGTTACATTAGCTGCTCTCCAATCCGCTGGTACCTCCCCAGAGTCCAGAGAATTTTGGTAGATTATAACAAATGCATCTGCTATAACTTCCGCCATCTCTTTTAATACCCTGGGGTGCATTTCATCAGGGCCAGGGGACTTGTCTACCTTCAGTCCCATTAGTCTGTCCAGCACTACCTCCCTAGTGATAGTGATCATCTCAAGGTCTTCCCTTCCCACATTCCTATGACCAGCAATTTTTGGCATGGTTTTTGTGTCTTCCACTGTGAAGACGGAAGCAAAATAATTGTTTAAGGTCTCAGCCATTTCCACATTTCCCATTATTAAATCCCCCTTCTCATCTTCTAAGGGACCAACAATTACTTTAGTCACTCTCTTCCGTTTTATATATCTGTAAAAGCTTTTACTATCTGTTTTTATGTTTTGCACAAGTTTACCTTCGTAATCTATCTTCCCTTTCTTTATTGCTTTTTTAGTCATTCTTTGCTGTTGCTTAAAATCTTCCCAATCCTCTAGTTTCCCACTAACCTTGGCCACCTTATACGCATTGGTCTTTGATTTGATACTTTCCTTTATTTCCTTGGTTATCCACGGCTGGTTATCTCTTCTCTTGCCGCCCTTCTTTTTCACTGGAATATATTTTTGTTGAGCACTATGAAAGAGCTCCTTAAAAGTCCTCCACTGTTCCTCAATTGTGCCACCGTTTAGTCCTAGTTTCCAGTCTACTTTAGCCAACTCTGCCTTCATCCCACTGTAGTCCCCTTTGTCTAAGCATAGTACGCTCGTTTCTGACACAACTTCCTCATCCTCAATCTGTATTACAAATTCAACCATATTGTGATCACTCATTCCGAGAGGATCTTTTATGAGGAGATCGTTTATTTTTCCTGTCTCGTTACACAGGACCAGATCCAAAATGGCTTGCTCCCTTGTAGGCTCTGTTACATACTGTTCTAAGAAACAATCCCGTATGCATTCTATGAATTCCTCCTCCAGGCTACCCCCTGCGATTTGATTTGACCAATCGATATGTAGGTTAAAATCCCCCATAACTACTGCCATTCCCTTTTCACATGCCTCCATTATTCCCTTGATTATTGCCCACCCCACCATGAAGTTATTATTTGGGGGCCTATAAACTACGCCGACCAGTGACTTTTTCCCCTTACTATCTCTAATCTCCACCCACAATGATTCAACATTTTGTTCATTGGAGCCAATATCATCCCTCACAACTGCCCTGATATCATCCCTTATTAACAGAGCTCCCCCACCTCCCTTCCCTTCCTGCCTATCTTTCCGAATCGTCAGATACCCCTGTACGTTTAATTCCCAGTCCTGGCCACCTTGCAACCATGTCTCTGTAATGGCCACCAAATCATACCCATTTGTAATGATTTGTGCCGTCAACTCATTTACTTTATTTCTAATGCTGTGTGCATTTAGGTAGAGTGTTTTCATCCTAGTTTTTAAACCATGATTTTTAGTTTTTACCCCTCCTGCAGCCCTTTTATATTCAGTGGCCCTTTTTATTTCTTGCCTTTTGTTTTTCTGCCCTCCACTTTTACTCATCTCTTTTCTGTCTTTTGTTTTTGTCACCTTTTTGTTTCCCTCTGTCTCCCTGTATTGGTTCCCATCCCCCTGCCATATTAGTTTAACTCCTCACCAACAGCACTAGCAAACACTCCCCCTAGGACATTGGTTCCGTTCCTGCCCAAGTGCAGACCGTTCGGTTTGTACTTGTCAGCAAATACATGTGATATTGAATACAGATGATCAGCTGATCACAGTAATGCTGATGCAATGTCTAGATTGCCTTCCCCATCACAAGTTACACCCGATAGGGAAGAAGTGTTTTATTTTTCATACATTGATGAACTGCCAGTCACAGCTGAAGAGATTGGTAGAGCAACCAAACATGACCCAGTGATGTCAAAGGTGTATCAGTATATTGCAAATGGATGGCCAAACCAGGTAACAGACAAAGATACACATCCATTCTTCATTCATAGGAATGAATTATCAGTCGATAAAGATTGTATCATGTGGGGTGCAAGAGTGGTTGTACCAAATAAATTCAGGTCCAAATTATTAGGAGACCTCCATGACCAGCACCTGGGAATGTACTTGACCAAGAGTTTTTCACGCAGTTATTTATGGTGGCCAGGTCTTGATAAAGATATAGAGTACATCATGAGTCAGTGTACAACATGTCAATCGGTAAGCAAGCAACCACCACCAGTACCATTACAGCCATGGAAATGGCCTCCCAGGGTGTGGCAAAGGCTACATATTGATTTTGCTGAGTTAGAAGGACAACAATTGTTCATTGTGATTGATAGCCATTCAAAGTGGGTTGAGGTGTTTCCAATGTGGAAAATAACAACAAGTAAAACATTGGAAATTTTCCAAAAATTATTTTCTGCATTTGGCCTCCCTGAAGAAATTGTTTCGGATAATGGACCACAATTTCGTTCAGAAGAATTTGCACAATTCACGAGCAAAAATGGTGTGAAACATACCAAGTTTCCACCATACCACCCTGCTTTGAATGTTGCAGCAGAGCGCACTGTACAAATTGTAAAACGTGCCCTCATAAAACAAATGTTAGATCCAAATCCAAGGAAATGACAGTTGGCATTGGATCACAAATTGGCTAATTTTTTGATTACATATCAAAATACTCCTCATAAAACTACTGGTAGAACACCAGCAGAATTGTTTCTCAAACTATAGCCTCGAACCAGATTCTCGTTGTTAAAGCCAAATTTGGCACAGTCCGTAGAAGAGACACAATTAAGACAGAAAGAGAATCAGGATAGAGGTAGAGTAAAAGAGAGAAGTGTGAAATTAAACCAGAAGGTGAGAGTGAAGAACTATCACCATAAATGGTTAAAGTGGTTACCAGGAAGAGTGGTGAAGATATGTGGTCCTCGCACATATTTATTTGGTGAAGATGTTCAATAATGGACAGGTTAGGTTTGTTCATATTGATCATATTTTACCTACAGACATGGAAGGAGTTGAAGGTAGAAATGATTCAATTATTTCTGACTCTTCAGATAGTTTTGATACACCAGTAGCAAATCCTAAATCCAATGAACTGGAAACAAATCCAGGAGAGAATCAGAATGAAAGTCTGAGTCCGAGTCAGGAAAACAAAGAGCCTGAAGTTAGAGTGAGTTCAAATGAAAATCAAGGAAACTCTGTGGAGGAAAACATTCCTCAGGATGAGCCTCAAATGAGTTTGAAATCGAAACCATGTTTGGAAGGTTCTGTTCGAGAGCAAAGGTATCCTTTTCGAAACAGAAAACAAGTGGTAAAGTTAAATTTGTAAATATGTAAAAAAATAAGTTTATATCCTGTGTTATGTATAAACATGAAAGTTATGTATGATGTTTGTTATGATGGCTTCTTCATTAAGGAGGGAGAAGTGTAATGTCTGTAAGCTTGTAATGTTGTAGCTCCACACTGTGGATGTGGACGTATTGTGTACTGCAAGTGCAGGGTTAATAATAAACAGTCCAGGCAGATTTCCGGAGACTTCCGAGAGAGCTGCCTGCCATGTTAGGAAGCTGTGTGTGCTGTGCTCTGTGAAGATATCACATTAGGATACTTTAGAAAGCGTGAAAAATATGATTAATGCTAACAAGTTGAAAAGCTATATATTGTATTGTTAAATGTAAAATGAATAGCAATAATAGAAATAATGAAATGTGCATTCAACAGTGAATATTCATTTCAAAAATACATTTGTTTCACATAACATTGGGAAATCAATAAATTAATTAAAAATTGCATGTCGCTCATTCATATTTTTTTCAATAAACGAAACTGCTGAGTGAATCTGGTTTCTATTTCTCCTATCTCCTACTGGAATTAAATTATTTAATAGTACCATGCATTGGACACAAAAAACATTCTGTGATTGTGATTGTGGTGTATTATCTCTCCTTGGCCTCCTCAACTTCTCTGCAGCCTCTTCCATTATCCAGCTCAGTGGGACATCCGTTCCTAGTCTCCACTCGTACCTATCTGTTTGTAACTAGAGCAGTGGTGGGAAAAATACAGCCTGCGGGCCATATCTGGCCCGCCAGGTAATTCTATCCAGCTCACTGGATGGGACAGAAATAGAACGTGAGCCAGAACTCGACTGCATATTCGTCTATCCACCTTCATCTCATGTGTCAGAGACAGACCCGAACTGCAGCCAAGGAAAAACAATAGTAGTACTTCATTCAAATTAATAATTCGCAAAAACGATTCTCCCTGGCCCGATCTTAAAAGGATCCATTCCGTGATTCTGGGCCCCAGTGGCAGATGTCCGTACCCAGAATGCACTGCGCACTCAAATTTACCCTATCCATGTTAGAGTGGTGTCATGGCTGCTCATCTCCACTACGCTTTTACCAAAGAAAGTGCTGCATCTTTCCTCTCCCGGTATCCAGAGTACGACGGTAGGGGAGTTTTCATCTGGCATCAATTGGGACTGCATTAGTAATCTTTGCAGAGGGTCATAAGGATGATTGAGGTGGGGAATTGATGCTGACAGGCTCTAAAGAGGGTACAGTCTATTTCACGGCACTGATTTACAGAGTCCAGAAGACACCACCACATTTTCAACTTTTATCTTTTGATTCATTTCTAAACAGTATCCAATACAAATTGTGTATGTAAGATAGCATCTGACTAATATCTGAATTTATGTTTATGCAATATTTATGTTTATACAATGTTCCCCCTAATTTTTTTCAAGCGCTCCCTTTAAATTTCTTCCAGTATCTCTTCCAGCGGCAGGAGCGAGGGAGTGGTGTGCGCGAGACCACACGATTGTTGTGACCGTGCAGCCACACACCTTGGGGGGAACATTGTCGTGCGGCCCTCAACAGCTCACCAAAAACTTGTTAAGTGGCTCTCCAGCCCAAATAATTGCCCACCCCTGAGCTGCAGCATCTGCTGCAATGGGTTCTCTTCCCTCCCTTACATGAAGCTATAATTTCTTACAGCTACAGATAATCAAGCCACGTTCTCGCCAATCATGGCGGGTCCGGGGCAGTCAGTGCAGGGTAGCGACCCCGCTCCTGACTCCATCGCACTCTCTGTGAAGAATCTTCTATTGATGGGGCTTGTTAAGCTCACCCTGCGAGGTTCCCAGCCAATGAAGGAAGTGGTTCTGATGATGCCATTTGATGATGCGTCATCAGCCGGTTTTCTTCAAGGGACCATGCGCCAATTGATTTTGACAATTATGCTGTCAGTGTCCTACAGCATTGAGGTGTTGCAAACACAGCCAAGCACTGCACAAAGGTGCACAGCTGTACCCAAGCTCTCCCATGATTCCCTCCAGATGCTAATGGAGGGAGTAACAGCATGCAGGGAGGTTCTTTTAATTTCCAACGGGCGGAAGAGATCTCCCCAGGAGACCAACGCAGCCTGGTTTCACAATGCACAGGAGGGCACAAGCAGGGATGTTGTCAGGAGGACCAGGCTGCAGTGGCGCAAAACTTTCAATGATGTCAGTCGATCACGAAACACGACTGCAAAGTAACACTTAATCTCATCCTGCTGTGCTACTCATCACATCCCCATCACTCTGCCTTCCCTACCCTACTCCTGCACCTTCTTACTCTTAGGTATGTAATAACTCGATAGGCTGAATACTGTAAACTAACACAGGTACAAACCTGGCTCTGCTTTATTAGGACCCAAAGTGATTACATTACATGATGGCTTGCCTTTTATACCTGGGCCGCACACACGTGCGTACAGCCCAATGACCTCCGACAGTGGCGCCACCTGGTGGCTAGTAACCCCACGCATGCATATATGACAATATCTCTCTTTAAGATATTAGGAACAGTCTTTTTACAAATTGAGACGCTCCAGAGCTTTCTGTTCCTGAGTTGATCGTCTCAGTTCAACTCCAGCTTGGGCGAGCATTCTGAGTCTGTCATGACTGGGGGCTGGGTAGCCGATCTGATGGGAGTGACAATAACCATGTCAGGGATTGAAAGTCCAGATTCATTGATAACAGCAGAGTCCTCTGATGACTGAGGGTAGGTTGGTTGGTCACCGATTGTGTCTTCCTCAGACTGTTCCGGTTCATCCGTGTGCCACAGCTTTATCTGATCAATATGTTTCCTGCATGTTTGCCCATTCTTGAGCTTGACGATAAACACTCTGTTACCCTCCTTGGCCGTAACAGTACCGGCGATCCACTTGGGACCTTGACTATAATTTAGTACGTACACAGGATTGTTAACAGAAATGTCGCGTGACACAGCAGCGCGATAATTATACCACTGCTGACTTTGACATCTGTATTCAACATGATCGTTTAAGTCAGGGTGGACAAAAGAGAGTCTTAAGACCTCTCTTCGTCAATAGTTCAGCAGGGGACACCCCGGTAAGCGTGTGGGGTCTTGTCCTGTAACTAAGCAATATGCATGACAAGCAAGTCTGCAGTGAACCTTTAATTACACGTTTCATATCTGCTTGATGGTTTGAACAGCATGCTCTGCTTGACCATTAGATGCAGGTTTAAATAGTGCTGACCTCATATGTTTGATATCATTGAGTTTCATGAACTCTTGAAACTCCAGACTAGTGAAGCAAGATCCGTTGTTGCTTACAATGGTGTCAGGCAGACCATGAGTGGCAAACATGACACGAAGGCTCTCAATGGTAGCTGTGGATGTACTGGATGACATGATTATACACTCTATCCACTTGGAATATGCATCCACCACAACTAAAAAATCTTTCCCAGGAAGGGACCTGCAAAGTCAATGTGGATCCTGGACTATGGTTTAGATGGCCACGACCAAAGACTCAGCGGCGATTCCACTGGTGCTTTACTTAGCTGCATGCAAGTGTTGTACTGATGCACACATGATTCCAGATCAGCGTCAATTCCAGGCCACCATACATGAGACCTGACAAGGGCTTTCATCATGACAATACCGGGATGAGCGCTATGTAGGTCATGTACAAATTTCTCTCTGCCTTTCTTCGGCATAACAATACAATTACCCCACAGTAAACAATCTGACTGAATGGATAGTTCGTCTTTGCGACGATTATAAGGTTGCATCACCCATTTGCTTGGGTTTGACAGACTAATCACCACTAAGGACACAATGTACCACAACTGATAACATTGGGTCCTGGCTGGTCCAGGTCTTAACTTGTTGAATCATGACAGGGGTTCCTTCACTTTCAAAAGCATCCATAACTAACAGTAGGTCTGCAGGTGTGGCGTCTCCATCTCCGGTGTGGGCAACGGCAGACGGCTCAGTGCATTGGCACAATTCTCGGTGCTAGGTCGATGATGAATTACATAATCATAGGCAGATAATGTCAGCGCCCACCTCTGGGTGCGGGACGATATATTGGTATTGATATCTTTGTTTTCCGAAAACAATGAAATGATTGGCTTCTGATCTGTTTCCAGTTCAAACTGAAGACCAAACAGGTACTGATGCATCTTTTTAACCCCATACACACAGGCTAATGCTTCTTTTTCTACCATGCTGTAGGCTCTTTCCGCCTTTGACACACTTTTTGAAGCATACGCAACAGGTTGTAGTTTACCCGACTCATTAGCTTGTTGGAGCACGCAACCAACTCTATATGACGAAGTATCACAGGCCAATACTAGATGCTTACATGGATCATAATGTACCAGCAGCTTGTTAGAGCAAAGCAGATTAGTAGCTTTCTGAAAAGTTCTATCTTGAGATGCATCCCAAACCCAGTTGTTGCCTTTTCTTAGCAGCATGTGCAATGGCTCTAATAAAGTTCTCAATCTAGGTAGGAAATTATCAAAGTAGTTGAGTAGACCAAGGAACGAATGCAACTCCGTCACATTCTGAGTCCTGGGTGCATTTTTGATGGCTTGGTTTTCGAGTCCGTAGGCCTGATGCCATCAGCAGCAATTTTCCTCCCCAGGAATTCGACTTCCGGTGCCATAAAGACGCACTTCGAACGTTTCAGTCTGAGTCCCACTTTGTCCAGACAATGTAGAACCTCTTCCAGGTTGTTCAGATGTTCGGCGGTGTCACGGATGTGACCAGGATGTCATCTTGGAACACGACAGTTCGAGGGACGGACTTCAGTAGACTCTCCATGTTCCGCTGAAATATGGCTGCAGCCGAGCAAATTCCGAAAGGACACCTGTTGTAGATAAACAGTCCTTTATGAGTGTTGATGCACATAATTTTCTTTGACATCTCGACCAGCTCCTGTGTCATGTAGGCCAACGTCAGATCCAGTTTAGTGAATGACTTCCACCCGGCTAGCGTTGCAAACAGGTCATCAGCTTTCGGTAACGGGTATTGATCTAGTTTTGAAACTCTGTTGATCGTTACCTTGTAGTCTCCACAAATCCTGACAGTGCCATGACTCTTCAACACAGGAACAATGGGGCTGGTCTATTCGTAAATTTGACCGGTGATATGACCCCTTCACGCTGGTGTCTGTCCAGTTCGATTTCAACCTTCTCCCTCAACATGTACGGAACCGCACGAGCTTTATGATAGATGGGTCTTGCATCTGAGTCCACAAGGATCTGCACCTTGGCTCCCGTGAATTTGTCAATGCCTGGTTCAAATAGCGAGGGGAACTTGCTCAGCTCTCTGACAACAACGCTTTGATATCGTTCCAATTCCATTTGATTTTTTCAAGACAATTCCTGCTGAACAGCATTGGACCATTGCCTGGAGCAATCCATAATGGTAATCATGAACCGCACCAACATATGACACCTTGACTACTGCACTGCCAATCACCGTTATGAGTTCTTTAGTATACATACGCAACTTGGCATTGACTGGACTCAGCTTAGGCCTCACAGCCTTAGTATCCCGCAGCTTGTCGATGTCTTCTGGCTCATTATTGATTGACTCGCACCCGTGTCCAATTGTATTAGTACCGGCACACCGTTAAGTTTCACATTAATCATTATTGGTTGGCTCTTTGTTAGGAACGAATACATTCAATACACTTCCTCCCCTGGTATCTCGGATTGCATATCCGGATCTGTGCTATACTGGTCATCATCCTCCACGTGGTATGTCGCAGCACGCTTGCTCAGTTGCAGACACATGCGCTGGAGATGCTCCAGTCTCAAACAGCCTTTACAAATGTACTGCTTAAACCAATATTGATGAGGCCCCCACAACACCAACATGGTGAAATCGGATACATTCCCGTTGGTGGACTTTGGACAGCCATAGGTTTCACATACGCAGTTGAGCAGGCCCTGCCATATGCAGCTCTGCCAAACGACGATGCAATCTTGTTTACAGTACTTGCCGAGTTCCAATTTTTCGATGATATCTGCTTTAAGTTTTTGTTCGTCGTCATGCATGCCTGGGCAATCATGATGGCCTGGCTTAAATCCAGTATCTCCGCCGCCAGTAGCTTACACAGGTTCATCTCGTGGTTGATGCTGATTACAAAGGAGTCCCACAGCATGTCTCTCAATGCATTTTTGAACTTACACGGTCTAGCTAGACGTCTTAGATTGGCAACAAATTTCGACACATCCTGGCCCTCAGAACGAACGTGCACGTAGAATCGATATCATGAGATGATGATGCCATCTTCTGGTTTGAGATGGTCACGTACCAGAGCACACAATTCCTCATAGTCCTTGTCCATTGGACTTGCAGGCGAGAGAAGATTCTTTATGAGTCCATAGATTTTCGGACCGCAAACCGTGAGGAAGACCTCCCTTCACCTGACTGCGTCAGTGGGTTCCTCCATCTTGTTGTCCACGAAGTACTGGTCCGGGCGAGCTACAAAATCTGCCCAGTCCTCTCCCTCCACGAATCTCTCCAGAATTCTAATTGTGCTCATTTTTGCATGCAAAGGTTCTTAAGTTACCTCGTCGCCAAATATTATGTATATAATAACTCGATGGACTGAATACTGTAAACTTACACAGGTACAAACCTGGCTCTGCTTTATTAGGGCCCAAAGTGATTACATTACATGGTGGCTTGCCTTTTATACCTGGGCTGCACACATGTGCGTACAGCCCAATGATCCCCAACATTGGCTACCTGGTGGCTAGTAACCCCAAGCATACATACATGACACTTACCCACAACAACTCACCTTGCATCTCCACCATCCCTCTTTACATTATCACATCCCCATCTCACTAGCCACCCCTCACTCTCACCCTCATCTTTGTCCAATCATACCAACTAACAACACACAAGGGTAGGCACTTGGGTCTTTTAGTCAATGTTTATGTAGAGTTTCTGCTAATGTGTTGTCAAACATTGAAATATTTATTTTGAACACTTTGCGTTCTTGGACAGATTTGTATGAACCTTTTAAAGTGGCTCATTGAGTTGTAGTGAATAGTGAGATGTAAGGATACCCCCGCAATGGTGATGAGTATGAAAGGAATGGCTTGAGCATTGCAGGGATGCTTTATGTTGCTGATGTGGGGTGGTACCAACCTGGCGTATCATGTGGCAGCCAGGGTGTATAGTATCAAGTGCAGTAACCATGGTCATGGTGAAGCCATCCCTGCCGTCCCGGGCAGCAATGTGGTCGGATGCTGATGCCCTGTGTTTTGTGCAGTATCGGGTGATTGCGGAGAAGATTGGTGTTTTTAGTGATATTGGTGTTGGGCTGATCGTGGTGGGATTCTGAGGACCAAGATGAGATTTTTTCAAGGGCACCGATGTTGATGGAATAAATGTCAGCTGAATGTGAGATGACAGAAATGATCTGTCAATGTTGAGAGAGGTTGCTCCAAGGAGGTTACAGTGGATAGAGAGTTCACTGCAAGTACTTCCAAACTGCACACAGCTGAAAAGTGTCTTCCAAATCCTGAAGTCTTGAGCTTCTGAGATTGTAAAGTGAACAGCTGTGAAATGGTAGCTTTTATACCACTTCTGGAGCTGTCAACTAGTCAAAGCAAAGGAGAGTCATTGAGAACCTGGCACACTTACCAGACGTGAAGCCCAATTGATGGGAAACTCCTGAAAAAGTTGGAAAAATGGTAAATATCTGGTTAAATTCTTTTTGCATACCTTAAAATACCTCTTAATGATGTTAATTGGCTGGCCCATCACTTGGTGTTGGGTCTATGAACTGCAACCAGACCCGGCACTTGCGAAAATGACAAGGAGGTGGGTTCAGAGCAGGTCCTGCCTCTTTGTCAATCGTGGCCATTTTGACAGTGGGCTCGCCTCCAAACCCGCACTCGCAGGGCTGGTAAGATTCCGGCCTCAGTGTGAATGCATCAATGTTAAAGATCAACTTGTTGTGTTTTGGGTTTTCTCCAGTAACCTTTCATTGTGTGAACAACTTGACAACAATTTCCATCAGCAGCTCAAGTCTCCTATGAAATGCTTTGTATTCTCTGCACCATTGAGTTGGTGTAGTCCAGGTTTAACAACTAATCCCAGTAAATTGGAAACTGAGGATCACAGGAATAATGGCAAATACTTCAATAAATCTCACAGGGCAGTTAATCTACCCTTTTAAGAATGCTTTCTTTAGATTTACTTCATTTCTTGGAATGGACAGTTTCTTTGGATGGATGAGGTAAACCTTCTCTTGATCCTCCGCAAACATTGATTGCGTTTGGCTATGGAACTTTCATTTGTTAGAACATTTGGCAGTCGATAAACTTTATTAGAGGAAAGTCTGGAAGCAAATAGTACAAACGGTTTATTTCCAGGAATTAAGAGAACTGTAAAGACAACTAGACATAAAACAAATGTATGATGTATAAATAGAACTATAAAATAATTGAAACGGACATCAATAGATATGGAAATAAAAGATGCTTTAATAGAAAGATCAATAAATAACACCAATAAATGCCTGCATTGAGAGTGAACATTTGGCTAATGCATTGGCTAATGACAGAACAATTTTCTCTGTCAGAATGAACGGTTACACATGAGCTGTTACACATAGAGCCTGCTACATCTATTCCAGAGCTACAAAATAAAAATAGACTACAATGTTTGTCCTGCTGATTTACTTTTATGTAAAGCCATTTTTTTGAATATGTCTAGCAAACATTCTCCTATTAGCAGCCCTCATACCTTGTTACAATGCAATAATGGACTGTAATACTGTGGCCGGAATCTTCCCAGCTATGTGAGGGCAGGTTTGGAGGTGGGCCCACTGTCAAAATGGCCCGAATTGACAGTGGGTGGGGATCCCTCTCTGAACCCGCCTCCATGTGAGTTTCTGACCCGTCAGATCGTCGTTTGGATTGCAGACCCGACAGCAAGCGGCAGGACAGTTAATGAACATCATTAAAAGGTACACTTTTACCAACTTTTTCACGGGTTTGCCCAACCTTTGGGGAACACGCCAAGAAAGTGGAGTCAGGTTCTCAGTGACTCTCTATAGCTTTAGCTAGTTGACAGCTGCAGAAGTGCTATAAAAGTTACCATTTCACAGCTGTTCACTTTCCAATGTCAGAAGCTGAAGCCTTCAGGTTTTGGAAGAGATTTTTGACCTGTATGCACTTTGGAAGTGTTTGTAGTGAACTCTCCTTTCACTGTCACTTCCTTGGAGCAACCTTACTCACCATTGACAGATCGCTTCTGTCATCTCAAACTCATCTGCTATCTATTCCAGCAGCATCGATGCCCTTGAAAAAATCTCAGCTTGGTCCTCAGAATCCCACCACAATCAGCCCTAACATCAACATCACTAAATACGCCACCATCACCACCAACAATACCAACCTTCTCTGCAATCACCTGATGCTGCACAGTACACAGGGCATCAGCACCCGACCACATTGCTGCCAGGAATGGCCTCACCATGGCAACATTTACTTCACTTCAAGTTGTACACCCTGGTTGCCACATGATGCACCAGGTTGGTACCACCCCACACCAGCTCTATAAAGCATCACTGCAATGTCCAAACCATTCCTTTCACACTTATCACCATTGCAGGGGGTACCCTTATGTCTTGCCATTCACTACAACTCACTAAGCCACTTCCAAAGGTGCCCACAAATCTGTCCAAGAATGCAAAGCGCTGAAAATAAACATTTCAATGTTTGACAATGCACCAACATTTACTCAACATGAACATTGGCTAAAAAGACCCAAGTGCCTATCCTGGTGTGTTATTAGTTGGGATGATTGGACAAGGATGAGGGTGGCTAGTGAAATGGGGAACTGATAATGTAGAGAGAGAGAGAGAGTGATGGGTGGAGGTGCAAGGTAAATTGGTGTGAGTAAGGATGTGCAGGAGTAGGGTAGGGAAGGCAGAGTGATGGGGATGTGATGAGTGGCACAGCAATATTAGGTTGAGTGTGGCTTTGCAGTAACTTTTCGTGATCTACTGAGATCATTGAAAGGTTTGCACCACTGCAGCCAGATCCTCCTGACAACATCCCTGCTTGCGCCCTGCTGTGCAATGTGCAACCAGACTGCGTGGTGTCCTGGGGAGGTCCCTTCTGCCCATGGGAAGCCAAGAGGACTCCCTGCATGCTGTGACTCCCTCCATAAGCATCTGGAGAGGGTCGTGGGAGTAGTCGTGCACCTCTGTGCAGTGCTTGTCGGTGTTTGCAGCACCTCAATGCTGCAGAACACTGACAGAAGAACTGTCAAAAGTAATGTGGGCATGGTCCCTTTAAGGCAATGGCTGATGATCACACTGGCTTCCTCTTAATTGGCCGGGAAGCCTGCAGGGCAGGCTTACAAGCATAATCATCAGAAGATTCGGGACAGAGGGCGGTCTCGAATCGGGTGCGGTCTTACCACACGGCACCAACACCAGCTGCATCAATCCTGCCGCGTGTGGAGAAATTGCAGCCTGTATTTCCTTTCCTACATTTCAGCAAGACTACTTTAATACAGGACAGAAAAAAAACAGTGTATTTAATGGTATATGTCAGGAATGGAGTTCCAGGAAATTTGGTGCCAACATATTCTACCAAAAAGTTGTGTCCATTTATATTTTAAAGATAACTGTTTCATATTAACTGATTCCTGATGAAAGGTAATTTCTCTTTCTTTGTAGCCTGGTTGTCTTAAGTTTTCCATTTTCCACCGAGCAAAATGAACAGATTCTGGTTTAAACACTAGCCATTCAAAACTTTTTAAAACTAAAGACAGAAATCTTTAATTTTGCCACACCCTCTACTGCTCCAAAAATCTATTGACCTCAAAGGCGTCAGCCTTGGCTCAGTGGTAGTGTTAGAAGGTTGCGGGCTCAAGTCCCACTGCAAAGATATGAGCATAGAATCCAGATTTACACCTCAGTGCATTCTTGAGGGAGAGCCGCACTGTCAAAGGTGCCATCTTTCAGATGAAATGTTAAAACCGAGACCCTGTCTGCCATCTCAGGTGGACGCAGAAGATCCCATTGCACTATTCGAAGAAGATCAGAGGAGTTCTCCTGGTGAGAAATGGTGAGCAGTATTTTGCTTTTGTATTAGAGTTCTCCTGGGGTCCTCACCAATATTTATCTCTCAACCAACATCACTTTAAAAAGAACACATTATCTGGTCATTATCTTATTGCTGTTTATGGGACCTTGCTGCATGCAGATGGACTTCAGCAATTCCTACATTACAACAGTGACTACATTTCAAAAGTATTTCACTGGCTGTGAATTGCTTTGGGACATGTTATAGAAATGCAAGTTCGATCCTTCTCTCTTTCCTTCTCTCTTGCTTTCCTTCTCATTTAGTCAGAGGTTAGAGAGCCAAAATAATAATTTCCATCACTGTAATTGGGGAACTACTCCCCACTGTTCCTCCACATTGTTTGAAAAGCAAAAATAATTAGTGCCATTTAATATTATCCATCAAAGCCAGAGTCGATCACGGGATAGGGCGGGAAAGTGGAGTTGATGTAAAAGTTCAGCCGTGATCTTATTGAATGTTGGAGGAGGCCTGAGGGGCCGTATGGCCTACTCCTGCTTCTATTTCCTGATTCTTAAGAGAATAATTCATGTAGGGTGATCACTGTCAACTCATTTGTAAAATGTTTTTTATGTGTGGAGGATGAGTTAGAGGAGAAAAATGTTTCCTCACATGTACAGCTGTTGAGAGTTATTTGAAAAGAAAAAAGTTGCATAATTAATTTGGGGAGTAAAACGGAATTTCTATGAAATATCTAAAATGCTGCATTCTAGCTAATCATCACACTGACAATCGACCCTTTTGGAAAGCTAAGAGGGTGAAATTGGTCTTCAAAATGAGCTATAGCAAATCAGCAGCCTATTTTAGACTGCGCCTGCTTTATTTTCCATTGTGGAAGAGAAAATCAGGCAGTGTGTAAAATGTGCTTCCGAATAGTTATCACCCGATTTGCACAATTGCCAAAAGACCAATTTTACCCCTATGTTACCAGAAAATAACTCCAAAATGTTTGAAAGAATTCTGTATTTTTGTCAGCACTATAGATCCCAACATATTTTTTGACAAGCACTGAAAATTACAAATAAAAGAGAAACCTATTGAATGGTATGAACGAGTGAAAAATAAAACAAAGTTAAGAAGCCCTATGATATTGTGTACCTCGAGTTTGAAAAGCTGCTCGATAAAGCTCCACACTAAACATTATGAGTTCTGCTCAAAGCTGTGGGATTCAAGGTAAACACTGTGAATGGATAAGAAACTTTAGAGGATGAGCCTGGGGAATTTATAATGGGAAACAAAGATATGGCAGAGACTTTGAACAAATATTTTGTATCTGTCTTCAAGGTAATAGACAGTAAAAGCACCCCAATAATAGTAGAAAATCAGGGAGCAAAAGGGAGAGAGGAAATTAAAAGAATCATTATCACTAGAGAAAAAGTACGAGGCAAGCTAATGGGACTAAGGCTGACAAGTCCCCTGAAACTGATGGCCTGCAGCCTAGGATCTTAAAAGAGGTGGCTGCAGAGATAGTGGATGCATTGGTTATAATCTTCCAAAATTCCCTAGATTGGAAAACTGAAAATGTAACGCCACTATTCAAGAAAGAACGAAGACAGAAAGCAGGAAACTATAGGCCAGTTAGCTTAAAATCTGTCGTTGGGAAAATGCTGGAGTCCATTATTAAGGAAGTAGGAGCAGGACATTTAGAAAATCATAATTCAATCAAGCAAAGTCAGCATGGTTTTAGGAAAGGTAAATTGTGTTTGACAAATTTATTCGAGTTCTTTAAGGATGTTACGAGCAGCGTGGATAAAGAGGAATCAGTAGATGTAGTGTATTTGGATTTCAAAAGACATTCGATACGGTGCCACATAAAAGGTTATTACACAAGATAAGGGCTCATGATGTTAGGGGTAATATATTACCATGGATAGAGGATTGGCTAACTAACAGAAAACAGAGAGTCAGAAAAATGGGTCCTTTCAGGTTGGTAAACTGTAACAAGTGAGGTGCCACAGGGATCAGTGCTGGGGCCTCAACTATTTACAATCTCTATTAATCACTTTGATGAAGGGACCGAGTGTATTGTAGCCAAATTTGCTGATGAAACAAAGATAGGTGGGAAAGCAAGTTGTGACAAGGACACGAAGGGGCCGAAATTGCCACTCTCCTTAAGGCCTGTTAGCACCATAAATCGGCAGCCATGCTGCGGAGTGCAGTGGCCGCTGAGTTTTTGTGGACTGGCCGCCGATAACCCAATTGCCCTTCTGTGGTTTTCTGGCAGTGTGCATCACCACACCGCTCCCCCCCCACTACTTCCGCGGCAGTGATGGCCAGCACTCCTAAGTGCATCATCACTGCACGCACTGCAGCGGTCCCGGGCCGGAAGCCCCGTTGCCCTATATATGTCGTTGCACATTGGGTGGTGCCAAGAGTTGTTTTTTTTGGGTGGTGCATAGTTCTTGATGCACACCTGAAAGGTGTGTTGCTTTCAGTGGATTTTGTGTCAACAGCTTTTTCCTGTTGTTTCAAAAGCAGTGCAAGGATACAGTGCACGCTGCTTTGCGAATGCTGGAGACGCCATCCACCTGCTGAACAGGGAGGCTACTTTGAGGAGGCTGGGCTTGGGAAGGGCTTTGAAATGGGGGCAGTGCTGGCAGGCCAACGCCTCCTGCACATTGTGCGTGCCGCCGAGGCACGAAGGAGAAGGTGGCGTCGGGGGCAACGGCTGCAGAGGCAGTGGACAAGGGCCTCAGGCATCATTGCAGCCCAGCATGGAGAGGGCCAGGGAGATGGTCACAGAGGGGAGACAAGAGAGGTGCCACAGGAAGGCTCTCAGCAAGGGCATCCCCTAAGGAGGAGAATTGAGGTACGTGAACCCATCACACCAGATACTGGGCCAGGAGGCAGTCTGCAGCGGAGGCAGATGCTGGGCAGGAGCAGCCTCAGAGGTGGAAGAGCCAGCAGAGCAGCAGAAGAAGCCAAAGAGCCGCCTCACAGAGCAAGATGACTACACAGACATGGGGGCGTCAGGCCATATCAAGAAAGGATCTTCCGCCACCAATTCTCATTCAGGGATATGAATGATCATCAGTGCCTGCGCAGACGCCGTGACTGAGTTCTGTAATCTCCTGCAGACAGACTTGGAGCCACAGACAAGGGTGAGGACAACCCTGAGCGTGGCATCGAAGGTGACTATCACCCTCAACTTTTATGCTACTGGATCCTTCCAAACTGCCATTGCAGAAATCTGCAACATCTCGCAGTTTGCAGCCTACACATCAGTATGGGAGGTCACAGATGCTCTGTATAGGAGGAGGGCCGATTACATCTCCTTCCCCGTGACCAAGGACAAGCAACTGGAGCGGCAGACTGCATTCCTGTGCATTGCGGGCATCCCCAGGGTCCAGGAGGTCATTGATTGCACCCATGTCACTCTCCAGGCACCCCAACAAACTCTCGAGCAATTCAGAAACCATAAAGGATTCCTCTCCCTCAATGTTCAACTCGTTTGCAACCACAAGCGTAAGATTATGCAACTGGATGCCCGGTTTCCTGGCAGCAGCCACGACTCTTTCATACTGTGGCAGAGCGGTGTGCCACACCTCTTCACTGGTCCCAATGAAGATTGTGGTTGGCTCCTGGGTGACAAAGGTTATGTGCTGAGCACTTGGCTCATGACTCCTCTGCGTAACCCTAGAACTGATGGGCAGCTCGCGAACAATGAGAGTCTCTTGGTCACCAGGACCATCATCAAACACACAATTGGGATTCTCAAGCAGAGGTTCCGTTGCCTGGACCGCTCATGGGGTGTGCTGCAGTACTTGCCTGAGCATGTCTCCATGTTTGTGGTGGTGTGCTGCATGTTCCACAACCTAGCCATCATGAGGGCACAGCCATTGGAGGACGAGGCAGCAGTGGCACCTGGGGAGGAGGAGGAGGAGGAGGAGGCACAGGAGGAGGAGCAGGATGCGGGTGGGCAGCCACGCAGGAGGCGGCATCGCCATCGTGATCCTGCAAGGGAAGCACAAAACCATCTGATAGCTGCACAGTTTACATAATTCAATGTGCAGCTGAGCCTGTATCTGGCCATGTCCATGGGCCAACCTGTGAGCCCTCTCACACATCATTCACGTACAGTAAAATGAGAGACCTGATCACAAATTCCGAACACAAAATAAAGATTTATTGGAACCCAAACAATGGGTTTCCAAAACATTCACATAATTTTCACCCTTGTGCAACTCTTTATAACCCCTCTTACGCAAACCTATCCTTACACTACGCTGCAGTGTCTCCCCTGTGGCTGCCTCATGGCTTTGGGAAGGCTGCTGTGAGTCTATAGAGAAAACTGCAGATGTCCTTCTCGGACGCCCTCGACCAGCTCTAACCCTGGAAGGGTCGGCTGCAGATTGGGCCACATCCTCTTGTGTGCCTTCAATCAGAAGTGGCTGGGACGAAGCCATGGTTGGCAGCAATTGAGCAGTGGCAGGTCTCGGCTCAGGGCTGTTGTGAACCGGAGAGCCCACATCAGGATCCTGGCCCGAGAAGCCAGTGATACTCCCCCGGGGCAGCACCCCACCTCCCCCACCAAGCTGTTGGAGCACAGGTCGGCGAAGTGTGGTGGCACCATTAGGCCCCCGGTGGATCCTGGTGGACCCAGCCGCAATGGCAGCAGTCAGATCTCGCGTAGTCTCCAGCTGCGACTGCATGACAGCAGTCAAACTCTGGAAGCCATCAAGAACAACAATAATCAGATGCTCCGTGCTCTGTTGTCCAGAGTGCATGAGAGCATTCTGAGCTTCCAGGACAGTGGCCATCCTGTCCAAAGAAGCACAGGCACGCTTGTTCCCTCGCACCTGTGCATCAATGGCAGCTGTCACCTCGGCCAAGAGACGCGTCATCACAGCTGGATCCGCACGCTCACTCTGGGATTCCACCATCGCCTGCACACTGTCAATGATGGTCCCCATGGTGTGTGCAGAACTGTCCACAATGCGGGAGGCGGACTCCTCCACACTCCTCACCACTTGTGACAGCCTCTCGGGCACCCCTTGCATTGCCACCAAGAGCTCCGATTGCATGACCTCCACCCTTTGCTCATAAGCCCCAACATCGATGGGCTCGTCTGAGTCCTCCTCAGCAGGACTCGGCTGTGCACTCATCCCCCGGAGAGATGGCACCTGAGGTTCCCTTTACCCTACACCATGCTGCAGCCTGCTAGGCCCCGGTGCTTCACCCAGTGCAGACCCCTCTCCTAAATCTATGTTACCCCACCGCGGACTCCCAGTAGCTGAGCTGGTGGGGGGACTGTATCAAGCAGTGAAGCACTGTTGCTGGCAGAGCTCTCCCCCTCTGCATCTCCCTCATTCGAGATGCTGCCAAGATCATCCAGGGTGTCAAGTGTCTCCTGACTGTGACTGTCAGTCACGTCAAGGGTCTCTGTGTTGCTCATTATGACACTCTGAGTCTCATCTGCAAGCATAAAAGAGAGAAGGGTAGCCGTGAAGTTGAGGAGCCGCATTGCACCATGCAGCAAGCAGCTTGCACAGAGGCATAAGCAATAGCCAGGTAGGCCATTACACTGTGAGGGAGAGATGGGATTGCACAAAGGCCTTCACTTACCCACGCTGCCCCCAGCACCATCAGAGCACCCAGAAGCCACAGGGAGACCAACATGCACGCCCACTAGCCGCTACAACCTCTGCTCAAGATCGGTGAGCTCCACCTTCTGCGATTCGCCCCCATCAGTGGCTTGTTGGTCGGCATGGTTGTGCGCCACTTTGGCCTGCAAAGCAATGGAGGGTTGGTAAGTGGCAGCTTCAAGAGGTCTCGACAATGAGTGCAAGTCTGGGTCCATTACACGCAGCTGTGAATCTCAGATGCAAGGCATCCTCCATTGTGAGTGTGCACACATACAGGCCTAGCAATCAACAGGCACTTCAACTATTAAGTAATGTTGGCGATAAACAAGTTAAGGTGAGGGAGAGTATGGCAGATGTAATGTGAGGAGTTAGGGCAGCATGTACTCACTTTGAACAATCAAATAAGGTCAGTTAGCCTCTTCCTGCATTGGCTCGGGGTCCGCTGGTGAATGGAGGTCCCCAAAACCTCCTCCACTATCTCCTTCCAGGCTTCGGTGAAGACGCCACAAATTGGTCTCGCACCACTTTCAGGGAAGAGTAGTTGCCTCGTTCTCTCCACACCTTTGATTACAGTTTCCAGCTCTGCGTCGCTGAAGCGCCTCACCCTCCTCAAACATTCTCTGGCTCCGAGGGGAATTGCGTTGTGCAAAGTGCACGTCGCAGCCACACCGCTGAAAGCAGTCCTTACCACGGCATTACTACTCTGCTTAGTTTTGGGCCTGAAAAAGGTGAATTTCTATCTTAATACCACTCCATAGCGGCAGCACTGGACGCACAAATGCAGTGCGTACGCCCCGTTTCAGGCGGGAGGCAATTTCGGCCCCAAAGAGTCTGCAAAAGTATATAGATAGGTTTATTGGGCTCAAATTTCCCCAGAAGTTGCCCCGTTTTTTTTGGAGTAAGTAGCTTTTTTTGGAGTAACTTAAAAATCGCAAATCTCCCCATTTAACTTGCTCCAGTGTAAGTCAGTTAGGTTTTTTTCTAGTTTTGTTTTTTCTCTCCAAAAGAGGGCGTGGCCAGCCATTTACGCCTCTTTTGGCCATAGAAGCAAATTTGGCCAGCTGAAAGTTATTCCAAACTAAATTAGGCCAGTGTATGTGGCCACTTTTGTCGGCACAGAAAAACCTTACCTACATTTAAGAGATCAACGCAGGTAGCCAATGATAGTATGGTGGGGGGGAGGTGAGTTAGAGGATTCCAAAGCACTAAAGACCTTCACAATATCAGCATAACATCACAACATCTTCAGCACAACAGCTGCACAACATCATCAAAAATAAATGAAACATAAATCAGGTACTGAAAATAGAGCAGTCCTACCTTGCCAACTGCAGAACGCACCGTGCTAGCCCACCCGCCAGGGCCAGGGGCAGCAGGCACACCTGACTGTAGGGGTGAGGGATTTTTACTTTTTATAGTTGTCCCTAAATGTTGTGTAGTCCTAATGGAACATGATTCAGTTTTAATGCAAAATATCTTTTATTGGATATTTTACAGTGCACTTCAACGACAACAACAACAACAACAGCAGTAACAACAGAAAAAACAGCAAAGAAAGGCTGCACCCATCCCTCACCCACATCTCTGGGAAAGTGCACTTCCTCATAGGGTCGGTGATGGTGGTGGGGGGGGTTGGGGGCCCGGCTTGGGTCTCACTGGTGGCTGGTGCGTGGTTTGAAGTGGAAGTGGCATTTGAGTATCCGGCCTTTGTACCCTTATTGCAGAAGCTAGCTCTCTCATGGCATCAGCACACCCTCTGAAATGCCCACCCTCAGTTCACGTCTCAGTGCTGAAATTTCATCCGATGGTGTCGCTACCTCATCACGCACCCCACTGATGGCCACCATGAGTGATCTTGTAAGGGCATTAGTCTCCTCACCCAATGAACCTCTGCTGAGGGATGCATCTCAGGAGAGACTGGTCGGCTTCTCATTCCCCTCACCGTGGGTCTGCCTAGAGGCACACCTCCAGTGTGAGGCTCAGGCTGGGATGGTGGGGAACTGGATGTTCCAACATACATTTCACCACCGCCACTAGGACCCGCAACCTTGGAAGATGTGAAACCATGGAATGTCACCGAGGAGCTCATGGAGATTTCTGGCAGTGTGATGCCTTGTACTATGGACTGATCCATATCGCGATGAGCATTCTCCCGTGAACATATTTCCATGGACCCCTCCTCTCCACACCCGCCTTGGTCTGGAGCACATGCAAATGGATCCTCTGGTGGATCTTCAGGATGTTGAGGAGTGTCTTCTTCTTCTGCAAAGTACAACAGAACAATCAAATGGTTAGCAGCACAGGAGGGGGCAGGATGGGTGGCATGAGTAGTCTGATGTGTAGCAGGCCAGTCAGCAGGTTGATTTGAAGGCCGATTATGTATTTTAATGACTCACCCTCTTTTTCTGCCGGTGCGACTCAGCAAGGCAGCAACCCTCTATTCCAAGGGTGACAGTTGATGCAGATTTGGCGGACCTCCTCCTGTTCTAAGTCTTTCCCTTTTGTTGTGGGCCAATTTCTTCTGCAAAGATGAAAATATTAATTTTCACACATGGTGCGCTTCTGATGGGTGGCACACATACAGATGGTCACATTTTCAATTGCAATTCAATTTAAAGATGAAGATATTACTTACAGTCACTACTCGACCAATGTCCTGCCATTTCTTTTGGCACTGGCTTCCAGATCTTGCACTATTCACCCCTGCGGAGTATTCTTCTGCAACTAGGTTCCATCTTCTTCTCATTTCCTTGGGTGAAACATTTGTGGGACCACTCTTGCTGATGTCCAGCTCCAACCATTTGTCCTCAATGACAGTGACTAGTTTCTCCACTTCCTCATGGAGGAAATTCTTTGTTCTTGTTGCCTACTCTTGCTTCATTCGTACATTGGACTTACACTCAAGTAATGTTCAAAAATCACAGTTCTCACCTTTCTTCCACCTATCCAGCACTCCTTTGCACTCCCTCAGTGACACAAAAATCAATATTTAAACCTTACCTTTATATATGCTCCATTGGCAATGATACTGAGGACGCTCTCCCTTTAATTGGCCAATTGCCAAGCTTCCTGCTCCACTGCGCATGCACGCATGCTGAAAAGCACATTGCGCATGCGCGCACGCTCAAACAAATATGCGTCCATCTGTCAGCACTCCACGTGATGCAGGGCCCAAGCCCCGCCCCCGCCGGCTGTGCTGAGCAAGCATGGTCGAAGCTCCGCCCCCCCCCCCCCGCAGGCTCTGCAGTGCCACGCCGATGGAACCGGGCGACGAGTGAGCGGCCAAGTTACCAGGTACATTTTTGGCGCTTTTTTTGCCCAAAAGGATGGCGTGCCACCCCTAACTATGCCGCTCTAGGCAGCTGGGGAAATTTGGGCCCATTGAGTGGGTAAAAATTTAGCAGCTGGAGTATAATATGGGACAATGTTAAGTTATCCACTTTGGTAGGAAGAATAGAAAAACAAAATATTATTTAAATGGTGAGAGACTATCGAATGCTGCAGCGGTCAGCATCGCGAGACCTGAGCGGGCGCGGGAGTAAAGAAGGGCGGCGGCAGTTTGGAGCAGCGGCAGATCGGGAGCAGCGGCCAGCATCGCGAGACCTGCGCGGGCGCGGGAGTACAAAAGCGGCAGCAGTTTGGAACAGTGGCAGATCGGGAGCAGCCAGCTGCAGCAGGGCAAAAGAAAAAGTTAAAAAAATCAAAAATCGAAGTGTGACGTCACAGCCAAGCAGATAAGTGATTGGCTGGTTGATTGGTGAGTATTTTTCTTTTCTTTAAGAAACCTTGGGCGTTGTTGTAAGTTAGGAACTACAATTAAATATATGTGATTATTATCTAAGGAGAACCAATTAACTAAATCAACTGTTTGCTGAGTAGCGGTTGGGTGCGTTATGCTAAGGTGTAGAGTTTAGTTCTGCTCTGTCATATATCCGACATGGTTATTGCTTGTACTATTACAAGATGTGCCACCAGAGTGCACCTCAGTGGGAGACTTGTAGGTTACCTGTACAGGTGTGCCAGGCCTAGTATAAAAGGCAGGCCACCAGGTGTGATCCTCACTTTGGAGTTAACAATAAAGGACTAAGGTCACTACAGTTCAAGTACAACACATTGTCTTGTGAAGTCATTATCAGAGCATCTAAAGACATAACAATTGGCGACGAGATTACGGACGTTCACACGAAAATGGCTACCCTTTGTACATTGCAGCAGTTCACCGATGGTGATGATTGGGACACCTTTGTGGAGAGGCTCGACCATTTCTTCACAGCAAACGACCTGGCAGGCGACAATCTGGCCACACTGGCTGATAAGTGCAGAGCTACCTTGCTAACCAGTTGTGGGCCCACTGTCTATGGCCTCGTCAGGGACTTGCTGGCACCAGCGAAGACAACGACCAAGACGTATGAGGAGCTTGTAACACTGATCCAAGAATAACCCAAGCCCAAAGAGAGCATCCTCACAGCCAGACACCTGTTTTACATCCACCGACGGCCCGAAGGCCAGGAAATCGCGAAATATGCTGCATACCTCAGGAGGCTGGCGGCACCATGTGATTTTGGCAACGACCTCACCGAAGTGCTGCAGGATATCTTTGTCCTTGGAAGTGGGCATAAGGGCCTTCTTCATAAGCTACTGTCGGCGGATACCACAGGCACACTGCAGAAGGCCATCTCCATGAGCCAGACATTTATGACCTCGACCTGCGGCTCTAGGCAGATGACCTATCCTCAGGACTCAAACCCGGCAGGTACTGTGCACCGATTGGTGCCTTTCAGAGGCTGGACTGTAGAATGTGAACCTTCTCAGGGAAGAGAGAACAGGCCCCCGAGTTCCTTAACTCAGAGTCCGCCGAGGGGGGCTAACCGAGTAACTCCATGCTGGCGTTGTGGAGGGAATCACAGGGCTCAACAGTGCCGTTTTAAAGACTGTGTGTAAAGGCTGCAGCACAAAGGGCCACCTCCGGCGAATGTGTAAAAGAAATATGACTCACTGTGTTGCTAAAGAGTCTGCAGATGGCCATGAATCCAGCGCGGATTATGAAATAATAGGCAGAGAGGCGACTCAGCCCCACGACGAGGTAGATGGCATGTTTACCTGCACCACCGAGTGTTCCCCGTTGAGGATGGAAGTCAAGATAGATGGCATTCCAGTCTTCATGGAAGTGGATACAGAGCGAGCCAGTCAGTAATGAATCAGGAAGCCTGAGAGGCTATGGGATAATCAAGCTGAACGACCCAAGTTGGTCACGGTTCAGGCAAAGTTGCGCACCTACACTGATGAACTTTTCCCAGTCATTGGTAGTGCGGATGTAAAAGTACTCCATGATGGCGCGGTGCACAGGTTACCTCTGTGAATTGTTGCAGATGATGGACCAACGCTACTCGGAAGAAGGTGGATGAAGAAGATCCATTGGAGTTGGGAAGATTTCATCCCTCCAGTGATCGACGTCCTCCACGCTCAGTGGCAAAGCAAGCCCTACCTGAGAGTGGACCCAGCACCAGAGAGCAGACCAGCACAGCACCCGAGGCACAGATCGCTCAGCACGACTGCGCGGAGATGATCCAGCTGAGATGACCCGAATGCACCTTCCAGGCTCCAGTGGCAGGACTGTGGAGGAAGAAAATCGGATCTAAAGGCGACTTCCCAGCTTCGGTGGCAGAACCCGGGGAGAAGAGGATCACTGCAGTCGACATCGTGGATGGAGGAAAGATAGCGCCCAAATCATGAGATGATGCACTGAAGAAAAAGATGGCGGAGGCCAGACCATGAGGTGCAGCGCTGATGGAGCAACACGTGGCACCAAGCGAAGAAGAGGATTGGGGTAAAGATAGCAAGGCTCTCTTAAAGGAGGCCTGCAACCCAGCACACTTAAAGGGACAGTCCCACACTCTCAATCAATGTAAGAGCAACTGTGAGTGAGATGTAAAATGTGCAATTGATGATCAGAGTTGTGTACATGCAATAAGCAAAGAAAAGTCGTGTGATCACGATCGGAGCTACAGGTTATTTATGTGAGTAATGAAACGTTGTGCGATGTAGCATTTCAACTGCATACAGTCAATGCAGCGGGCAGACACCCATCGGGAGCACACAGGTCCAGCGAGCTACCCAATGTAGTAGCCTGCGTCCCTGGGACCAGAATTATGCACCATAAAGTGTGGCCAAAAACAGCCAATACATACAAGCTGCAGAGCAAGCGATCTCAGGAGGGCAACGACACCGGTATCGATACCCTGCCCCTGATTGGCTCCACCTCTCAGGCACCCGATGACACCAACCGCCACAAGCCTGAAAGAGCAAACCATGCTAAGGCACAGCCCCCAGACCCTATTACCACCAAGGCTACACCCGGGAACGAAGGGTCACCCGCAATGGTTCTCCAAAATGGGACCGGGACAAGCCAGGATCGCAAACCAAATAATGCCCAGGCAAGCGAGTCAGCAGTTCCTTGTGCACTTCCAGACGACTGCTCCTCAGGGAGCAGCAGCAACCCGGGGTGCAAGAAAAGGACAGTGAGATCACAGGCATCTGTGAACCTGCCCGACGCAAGGAGCAACGGCAAAGTCCCTGAGAGCAGGCAACTTGAGCCAACCGGGTTCTCACTGCCAGCACTGGGCACCGCGCCGCCACCAGACTACCTGGACACCATCCAGCAGTTCTTGTACTGGTTTATCCTCATACACCAGTACTGATTCCAAGTATGTATCAAGTATGTATCACACCAGTCAAATGTACTTGCCTCACAACTGTACCACAAATGTAATGATGTAATTGCAATTTTTTTTTCTGGACTTGAGTTTATATGAATGTAATGAGCCACCGGCATAATCTATATGTGGGGGGAAGGGGGGGTGGGGGCGGGGGGAGAGAGAATGAAGTGGTCATGGACGCACAAACAGAAACCACCAGCACCCCCACTGCCAACGAAACACCACCTACTCACCCAAGATGGAAACGACCCTCCAAGGGTCAACCAGATAGAGCTAAGCCCAGAGCACTGTCAATGCAAGAAGGAGATTTGCACTAACGGCTTGGGGGAGAGTTATGTCATGTATCCTACATGGTTACTGCTTGTACAGTCAACTCTCGATTATCCGTACACGGGTCTAACGGAGAACCCGCTGCAACGGCACTTTTGAAAACTGTCGTACACGTGAATATCTCGATCAGCTCAAGTGTCAATTACACATAAATTGACTCAGGCGTGCACTCCTTTCTCACTTCGTATCTAACACAGGCATTAAATAATTGCTTCACACGTGAAAATCTCGATCACTTTAACTAGCAAGCACACATAAATTGAAGCAGGCATGGACTTCTTTCTCACTTTGCAACTGCCAAACGCATTGAGAGCAGTTCAAGCAGTCGGGTGCACAACTTAAAATGTCTGTGGAGGCACTAAAAGGAAACGAAAGGTATTGTGCATCCAGCAGAAGTTAGAAATTATAAAGAAGTATGAAGCTGGCAGAAATGTGCGTAACTTGATGGAGAAATATGAAGTTGGATCATCAACAATTTACGATATCAAGAAGCAAAAGAAAGATCTTGAAAGATTCACCGATGCTTCTGAATTGCCCGTGAAGGTAATGGCCCGCAAGAATTTGCGAAAGTCGAAGCTTGACAAACTCGACCAGGTGCTTTATGAATGGTTTGCTTTGAAGCGGTCTGAAGGTGTGGCAATTTCAGGGCCATTGATTATAGCAAAGGCCAAGGACTTCAAGGTGAGAATGAATCCAGATGAAGAGTGCATTTTCTCAGAGGGGTGGCTCACACAATTTAAGCAGTGCTATGGCATTCGGCAGCTGGATGTGTCGGGCGAGAAAAGATCGGCAGACAATGAGGCTGCTCAGAATTATGCAAGAACATTTGCTAGAATGGTACAGGAAATGAAATTGACCGCAGATCAACTGTACAACGCCGATGAGACTGGCTTACTGTGGAGGTGTTTGCTGACTACTACATTGGCTGCAGCAGGGGAGAAGGAAGCTGCAGGCTTGAAGATGAATAAGGACAGGTTAACAATCTTAAATTGTGCCAATACCTCTGGTGAACACCGACTTCCATTGTTAGTGATTGGCAAATCAAGAAGACCATGTGCTTTAAAGGGAATTGCTCATTTACCAGTCAGCTACAAGGCTCAGAGAAGTGCGTGGATGGACAAGGACATATTCATGGAATGGTTCTCAACAGAATTTGTCCCCAAGCTCGAGAAAACATGAAGAAAATAGGCACCTAATGGGAAGTGTGTCCTGCTTCTGGACAATTGCAGAGCACACCCGCATGAATCAAAATTAGTGTCCAGTTGTGGCAATATCTTCGCAAGCTATCTGCCCCCCAATGTGACCTCGCTCATTCAACCTATGGATCAGGGTATCATACAAAATTTCAAGTGTCATTATAGGAACAACTTCATGTGCAGGTTGATTAATCGTGATCTATCAAGCATTGATTTCCAGAGAGCATACACTATTAAAGATGCCATCGATGCATGTTCTCTGGCATGGAGAGAAGTAAAAAACGTAACACTGATGAGTTGTTGGTGCAAGTTGTGGCCCGATGTCATAATTGAATACAGTGCTTCTGAAGACGAAGAATTCGAAGGTTTCTATGCTGGGGCTGATACAGAACAGGCTGTCAAAGAAATCGTGGAGATTGTCAACAGTGCTCATGATACAAACGCACTTAAATCCCTAGCAGAGGATGAGATTGCTGAGTGGATACATGTTGACATCGACACAGCTGTAGCACAATCTTATACCAACGAGCAGCTTATCAGCATAGTCACCAGTAGAGACAAATCTGATGAAGAGATGAGCGATTCAGACACTGAGATTGAAGTAAAAGAAAGAAAAAGTTGGACACGTGCTGAAGAGACAATGAAATATGCCGTAGGTTTCTTTCAGGAGAATTCTCATTTCACTTCTCACGAGATTCTGCAAGCTCATATCATCCACAACACTTGAATAAAGAAGAAAATGAATTCATTTAAACAAGCAGATATAAGATCACTTTTTTAAAAATCAGCTAAGTTTTAACAATTTTAACTCTTTTAACATAATCAAATAATTTCGAGACAAAATGAATCCATTGTCATTAACTTCATGCCATGCTAACACAAAATAAGTCTTCGTGGTTGGTTCTATCGACATCAAATTTCAGCTCTGAGACGTGCACTCGCCCTAGCAGCAAAATCGTTTACCCGGAATGGCCCGATCCCCGAGGGACCCGGATAATCGAGTGTTGCCTGTACTATTACAAGAGGTGCCACCAGGGGGCACCTCAGTGGGAGACTTGTAGATTACCTGTACAAGTGTGCCAGGCCTAGTATAAAAGGCAGGCCATCAGGTGTGATCCTCACTCTGGAGTTATCAATAAAGGACTAAGGTCACTACAGTTTAAGTACAACACATTGCCTCGTGGAGTCATTATCAGAGCATCTAAAGACATAACATGCTCGATAGTTGCGAGTGTAACTAGAGGGATGGCAGTGCAGCTCAGTCCCATGGATTGCGCATCCTGTGGCATGTGGGAAATCCTGGATGCTTCGCGCAGCCTGGATGACCACGTGTGCATGGAGGTGTCTCCAGCTGCACCAACTCGAGCCCTGTGTTTTGGAGCTTGAGCGGCAGCTGGGGTCACTGCGATGCAGACTGAGAGGAACGTGGATAGCAAGTTTCTAGAGGCGGTCACCCCGCAGCTTAAGAGTGTGCAGGCAGATAGGGGGTGGGTGACCACCAGACAGAAGAGGAGGACCAGGCAGGTAGTGCAGAAGTCCTCGGAGTCCATCGCGCTCTCCAACCGGTACTCTGTTCTGAGTACCAGTGGGGGCTCTGGGGAGTGCAGCCAGAGCCAAATCCATGGCACCATGGGTGGCTCAGCTGCACAGTGGGGGAGGAAGAAGAATGGAAGAACTATAGTGGTAGGGGATTCGATAGTCAGGGGAGCAGACAGGCGTTTCTGCAGCCGCAGACGTGACTCCAGGATGGTATGTTGCCTTCCTGGTGCCAGGGTCAAGGATGTCACTGAGCGGCTGCAGGACATTCTGGGGGGAGAGGCTGAACAGCCGGAGGTCGTGGTCCACATTGGTACCAATGACATAGGTAGGAAGAGGGATGAGGTCCTGCAAGCAGAGTTTAGGGAGCTAGGAGAGAGATTAAAAAGCAAGACGTCAAAGGTAGTAATCTCCGGATTACTCCCAGACCATGAGCTAGTGAGTACAGAAATAGGAGGATAGAGCAGATGAATACGCGTCTGTAGAGATGGTGCAGGAGGGAGGGCTTTAGTTTCCTGAGGCATTGGGACTGCTTCTGGGGGAGGTGGAACCTGTACAAGCCGGATGGGTTGCACCTCAACAGAGCTGGGACCAATATCTTCGCGTGGGGGGGAGGGGGGGGGCGTTTGCTAGTAATGTTGGGGAGGGTTTAAAGTAGCTTGGCAGGGGGATGGGAACCTGAAAATAGATTCAGTAGGGAGGGGAGTAAAGCTGGAATTAGAAAGCAAAAATAAAAAAGTGAGTTTGAAGGAGAGAGGAAACAAACAGGAAAAAAGGGTAAAAAAAACAAATTTAAAGGCACTTTGTCTAAATGCACGTAGCATTTGAAACAAAATAGATGAGTTGACGGCACAAATTGAGACAAATGGGTATGATCTGATAGCCATCACAGAGACGTGGTTGCAAGGTGACCCGGACTGGGAATTAAATATTCAGCGGTATTTGACAATCCGGAAGGACAGACAGAAAGGAAAAGGAGGTGGGGTAGCTCTATTAATAAAGGATAGAATCACTGCAATAGTGAGAAACGATATTGGCTCAAATGATCAGGATGTTGAAACAGTTTTGATACGCTCATAATAAAGGATGAAACTGAGTACCATGAACAATGAGTAAGTATGACCTTAGCTCTTTAATAAGACTCCAGAGTGCTGGGGATGGTGAGTTTGGCTTCGTGGTCACCATGATGTCGGTTGCCACTTGAGAGTGTGTTGGAGGGTCAAAGTTGGTGGCGTCTTCTTCGGGTTGTTCGTAGCTGTTGGTGAACCGCAATTTGATTCAGTCCAAATGTTTTCTGCACGTTAGTCTATTGGCCAATTTGACCTGAAACATCCTACTCCCTTCTTTGGCTATGACCGTGCCAGTGAGCCATTTGGGATCATGTCCATAATTGAGTACAAACACAGGATCATTGATCTCAATATTGCATGACAAATTTGCGTGGTCATGGTACATACTTTGTTGATGCCGCCTGCCCTCCACGAGATCATGGAGATCAGGGTGGACAAGAGAGAGCCTTGTTTTGAGCGCCATTTTCATGAGCAGCTCGGGTGGTGGAACCCCGGTGAGTGAGTGGGGTCTGGTGCGGTAGCTGAGCAGCAATCGGGACAGCCGGGTCTGCAGGGGGCCTTCCCCTGCACTCATTTCAAGCTTTGCTTGATGTTCTGAACTGCCCGTTCTGCCTGACCGTTGGATGCGGGCTTGAACGGGACAGATGTGAGATGCTTGATCCCATTGCGGGTCATGAATTCCTTGAATTCAGCACTGATGAAACATGGGCCATTGTCGCTGACAAGGACATCAGGCAGGCCGTGTGTGGCAAACATGGCTTGTAGGCTTTCGATGGTGGCAGTGGACGTGCTTACAGACATAATTACACATTCAATCCATTTTGAATAAGCATCCACGACAACCAAGAACATTTTGCCTAGAAATGGGCCCGCATAGTCCACGTGGATCCTAGACCACGGTTTGGAGGGCCACGACCACAAACTTAGCGGTGCCTCTCTGGGTGCATTGCTCAGCTGGTGCACGCATGACTCTAAATCTGAGTCAATGCCGAGCCACCACACATGGGATCTGGTTATTGCTTTCATCATTACAATGCCTGGGTGGGTGCTGTGGAGGGCACAAATGAATGTTTCTCTGCCCTTCTTGGACAAGACCATACGGTTTCCCCACAACAGACAGTCCACCTGCAAGGACATTTTATCTTTGCGCCTGTGGAACGGCTTAATCGCCTCCTCGCAGGACCAGCTCCCATGGAGGACACAGTTTTTTTTACCAAGGTCCTGATCTGGCGGGCTGTAACGGGTGACTTTTCGTTTTCGAATGCATCCATTACCATGAGCAAGTCCGCAGGCTGTGCCATTTCCACCCCGGTGGTGGGCAATGGTAGCCGACTGAGAGCATCAGCGCAGCTCTCTGTGCCCGGTTTACGGCGGATTACATAGACAGTGTGAGCACCCATCTTTGAATGTGGGCAGAGACATTGGTGTTAATCTCTTTGTTCTCAGAGAATAGTGATATGAGCGGCTTGTGGTCAGTTTCAAGCTCAAACTTAAGGCCAAACAAGTCCTGGTGCATTTTTTTCATCCCGTCAATGCATGCCAGAGCCTCTTTTTCAATCATACTGTCGGCCCTTTCGGCCTTGGACAGACTCCTAGACAAATAAGCGACCGGTTGCAAAATCCCTGATTTGTTAGCCTGTTGTAACACACACCCGACCCCGACACATTGCAAGCTAGCACTAATTGTTTACATGGGTTATACAGGACAAGCAATTTGTTTGAACACAACAGATTTCTGGCTTTCTCAAAGGCAGCCTCTTGTGATTTCCCCCATACCCAGTTGTCTCTCTTGCGCAGTACCACATGTAGGGGTTCTAGCAAGGTGCTTAACTCGGGTAGGAAATTACCGAAATAGTTGAGGATTCCCAGGAACGACCGCAGCTCCGTCACGTTCTGTGGTCTCAGCGTGTTCTTGATGGTCTCCGTCTTGGCGTCAGTGGGTCTGATGCCTTCTGCTGCGATTCTTCTTCCCAAGAACTCGACCTCCAGCGCCAGGAAAACACACTTCGAGCATTTCAACCCGAGTCCCACGCGATTCAACCGACTAAGAAGCTCTTCCAGATTCTTCAAGTGCTCAATGGTGTCCCGACCTGTGACCAGTATGTCATCCTGGAAAACAACGGTGCGAGGGACCGACTTTAGCAGGCTCTCCATGTTCCATTGGAAGATTGCCGTCGCTGATCAAATCCCGAACGGGCATCTGTTATAGATGAACAGACCTTTGTGCGTGTTGATGCAGGTGAGGCCTTTCGACAATTCCTCCAGCTCCTGCGTCAGGCCGAGGTCAGACCCAACTTGGTGAATGTCTTCCCTCCAGCTAGGGTCACAAATAGGTCGTCTGCCTTGGGTCCTGTAACGAAAAACGGTTAATTGTTACTTTATAGTCCCCCCAAATTCTGACCGTGCCATCACCTTTAAGTACCGGGACAATTGGACTGGCCCACTCGTTGAATTCCACCGTCGCGATGATGTCTTCTCGCTGCAGCCTGTCCAGCTCAATTTCCACTTTCTCACCCATCATATACAGTACCGCCCATGCCTTGTGGTGGATGGGTCGCATACCGGGAACCAAATGGATCTGCACTTTCGCCCCCAAGAAGCTTCCAATCCCTGGCTCGAACAACGATGGAAATCTGCTCAGAACCTGGGCACATGAGGCATTGTCGACGGACGAAAGCGCTCGGATGTCGTCCCAGTTCCAGCGGATTTTTCCCAGCCAGCTTCTGCCTAACAGTGTGGGGCCATCCCCTGGCACAATCCACAGTGGGAGTTCGTGCACTGCTCCATCATAGGAGACTGACTTCTGCACTGCCAATTACAGGGATCAGTTCCTTGGTGTACGTTCTTAGCTTGGTGTGAATGGGGCTGAGCTTGGGCCTGTGTGCCTTGTTGCACCACAGCCTGTCGAAGGCCTTTTTGCTCATTATGGACTGACTCAAACCTGTGTCCAGTTCCATGGATACTCGAATTCCCATTCAATTCAACTTTCAACATTATTGGTGGACATTTCGTGGTGAAGGTGTGTACCTCGTACACTTCTGCCTCTTCGGTTCGAGTCTCCGATTCAGCCTGATTCACAGTAGATCGATCTTCCTCTGCAACGTGGTTTGCAGGGTTTGCAGCTCGCCTGCACACTCACTGGAGGTGTCCCATTGTTCTGCAGCCGTTCACGCATAGTGCTTGAAGCGGCATTGATGGGCCTGATGATCATCTCCACAGTTCCAACAAGGTGTTAACTGCCTCGCATTAACAATTGATGGTGGACTCTGGATCATCTGAGGTCATGCAGCAGCTGGCATGTACGTTCTGCCATGTATATTCCTGCTCGAAAACTATGTTACTTTATGCACAGTACTGGCCGAAACCTATTTAAGCTGTGAAATTTGTTTGGTGTTATCGCTGGTGGACATAAATGCCTGGGCTATCGTTATGGCTTTGCTCAGATTTGGAGTTTCAACATTCAATAGTTTGCGAAGGATTACCTCATGGCCAATGCGAGGCACAAAAAAGTCTCTCAGCATTTGTTCTAGGAATCCATCAAATTCGCATTGTCCTGTGAGGCGCCTTAGTTCGGCAACGTAGCTCGCCATTTCCTGGCCCTCCGATCGTTGACACGTAGAACCGATACCTCGCCATCAAAACGTTTTCTTTAGGATTTAGGTACTCCCAGACCAGCGTACACAATTCTTCATAGGACTTTGTTGTTGGTTTTACCGGAGCTAGAAGATTCTTCATGAGGCCATAGGTTGTTGCCCCACAGATGGTAAGGAGGATCGCCCTTCATTTGGCAGCGTTCTCTCGTACCCTTCCAGCTCGTTGGCCACGAAATATTGGTTGAGTCTCTCCACGAAGGCCTCCCAATCAACCCATTGGAGAACTTCTTCAGGATACCAACTGTTCTTTGCATTTTTGCGTGGTTGTTCGTTATCTCTTCGCCAATTGATACGCTCATAATAAAGGATGAAACTGAGTACTGTGAGCAATGAGTAAGTGTGACCTTAGCTCCTTTAATAAGACTCCAGAGTGCAGGTACGGCGTGGGTGGTCTGCTTATATACAGTGCTCCCAAGCGATGCTGGGATCCCTTGGGACTCCAACAGGTCGGCCCTCTGGTGGTGGTGTGATACAGGTTACCAAGGATTAAATAGATAACAAGTTTGGGTTGAGATAAGGAACAATAAGGGGAACAAGTCATTGGTGGGCATAGTCTATAGGCCCCCTAACAGCAGCAACTCTTTATTGGAGCATAAACCAGGAAATAGTGAGGGCTTGTAAAAAGGGAACAGCAATAATCATGGGTGATTTTAACCTCCATATTGATTGGACAAATCAAATTGGTCTGGGTAGCCTTGAGGAGGAGTTAATCGAGTGTGTCATGTATGTAACCACAATGTAACACCACTGTATTACTGTATACAATCAACCTTGATGCACACCTTGACCACAAGGGGTGAACTTGTGGGAGACACTCCTTACCTGGTCACACAGGTATAAAAAGGGAGGTCCCACGCAGGGTCATCGTCTTTGGAGTCCTGTGAATAAAGAGTTAAGGTCACAGAGTGATCTTGTCCCCAGAATGTGCCTCATGTGGTTTCATACTGTAGAGTAAGGACTTTACATTGGTGACGAGAAACGGGAATTCACGACCCACGAAAATGGCCACCGGTAGCACAGAGGAATGGTACTGTGTTGGGGAAGACTGGGACGATTTTGTCAAGAGGCTTCAGCAAAACGTCGTTATGAAAGAATGGCTGGGGGATGCAGCGGCCGACAAGAGAAGGGCTCATCTTTTGACCAGCTGCGGACCAAAGACTTACGCGCTCATGAAGGACTTACTAGCACCCGAAAAGTCAGCGGACAAAACCTTTGAAGAACTTAGCAAATTGATCGGGGAGCACCTTAAACCAGTGAGTAGCATACATATGGCCCGACACAGATTCTACACCACCGACGTCGTGAAGGACAGAGCATGCCAGACTTCATAGTGGTCCTCCGGCGTTTGGCCAGCCTCTGTAAGTTCATAGACGCCTGCAGTGGGGAGATGCTAAGGGACTTCTTTATCGAGTGTATCGGTCATGCGGGAATTTTCCGCAATTAATTGAAACCAAGGATTTGATCTTGGAAGCGGCGGCGTTTATAGCTCAAACTTTCATGGCGGGAGAGGAAGAGATCAAAATAATATACGTGCGCAATTCTGTCTCTAACGCGGTGATGGATCAGGGAGTCAATATCATCAATGTGACTCGGAGCCCCGCAGGCAGGCAGGTGCAGTCCGACATTCCCCAGGTGGCAATAGACCCCAGAGTAGGATTTCAACAGAGACAATGGCAGGCTGAACGGACATTCACGCCATCGCAGTGGACAATGCGGCCCGGGATGGGGCCATTGACACCCACTAATAGGGTACCTAAGAGCAGGCAAAGGGACAGTCAGCGCGAAATGCCTGGCCATAGTCCCCTTGTTCCCAACAATGGAAATTTAACTCATGCTGGAGGTGTGGGGGAAAACACTCAGCTAGATCTTGCAGATGTCAACAGTTTGTCTGCAGGAACTGCAATCTCAGTGGCCACTTAGCTCGAATGTGCAGGAAGTCTGCAACCAGGCTAATATATGAGGCGGATGGACTAGAAGAGGGTTCTTTGAGGCAGGATGACTTTTGGGGCAAATCGATTGACGCTGAGCTTCAGCGGGTCCATGTGGCGAATATTCACAGTTCATACACCAAAACACCACCAATGATGATGAGGGATTTATTAAACGGTATGCCAGTACGCATGGAGCTGGACACTGGGGCCAGCCAGTCACTCATGGGCGATCAGCAATTTGAGAAGCTATAGCTACTTAAAGCCAGTAGACCCAAAATAGCATGTATTGAGACACAATTACAGACTTACACTAAAGAAATCATTCCGGTGCTAGGCAATGCAATGTTGGCTGTCACACACAATGGGTTAGTGAATCGGCTGCCGCTCTGGATTGTCCCGGGCAATGGTCCCACACTGTTGGGGAGGAGCTGGTTAGCCGGGAGTTCCTGGCGTTGCTGAGGCCTATAAAGGCTCAGCGGCAGAGAGAGACGGCGGCAGTCCGAGAGGCGGGAGTTCCTGGCATTGGCGAGGCCAATAAAGGCTCAGCGGCAGCGAGAGGCTGCGGCAGTCCGAGAGGCGGGAGTTCCTGCCATTGGTGAGGCCTATAAAGGCCCAGCGGCAGCGAGAGGCTGCGGCAGTCCGAGAGGCGGGAGTTCCTGGCGTTGGTGAGGCCTATAAAGGCTCAGCGGCAGCGAGAGGCGGAGGGAGTCCGAGAGGCAGGAGTTCCTGGTGTTGGTGAGGCCTATAAAGGCCCAGCGGCAGCGAGAGGTGGCGGCAGTCCGAGAGGCGGGAGTTCCTGGCGTTGGTGAGGCCTATAAAGGCCCAGCGGCAGCGAGAGACGGCGGCAGTCCGAGAGGCGGGAGTTCCTGGCGTTGGTGAGGCCTATAAAGGCTCAGCAGCAGCGAGAGACGGCGGCAGTCCGAGAGGCGGGAGTTCCTGGCGTTGGTGAGGCCTATAAAGGCTCAGCGGCAGCGAGAGGCTGCGGCAGTCCGAGAGGCGGGAGTTCCTGGCGTTGGTGAGGCCTATAAAGCCTCAGCGGCAGCGAGAGGCAGCGGCAGTCCGAGAGGCGGGAGTTCCTGGCGTTGGTGAGGCCTATAAAGGCTCAGCGGCAGCGAGAGATGGCGGCAGTCCGAGAGGCGGGAGTTCCTGGCGTTGGTGAGGCCTATAAAGGCCCAGCGGCAGCAAGAGATGGCGGCAGTCCGAGAGGCGGGAGTTCCTGGCGTTGGTGAGGCCTATAAAGGCCCAGCGGCAGCGAGAGGCGTACCTGTGCAGCTACAGTGGGGAGAGAAGGCAAAAAAGAAGTAGAAAGAAATCAAAAGGTGACGTCACAGCCAAGAGGGTAAGTGATTGGCTGGTGATTGGTGAGTAGTTTTTCTTTTTTCTCTTCTATATCAGTGAGTAACTTTTAACATTGTTGTTGCCAATTTAAGTGTATCGAAGGGTTAAGTCATGGCAGGAGAGCTCGGTCGGGTGTTATGCTCCTCCTGTACCATGTGGGAACTCAGGGATGACTCCAGTGTCCCTGACGACTACGTGTGCAGTAAGTGTATCCACCTCCAGCTCCTGACGGTCCGCGTTGCAGAGTTGGAGCTGAGGGTGGATTCACTCTGGAGCATCCACGATGCTGAGAATGACGTGAGTATCACATGTAGCGAGTTGGTCGTACCGCAGGGAAAGGGTCCACAGCCAGATAGGGAATGGAAGACCAACAGGAAGAGCAGTGCAAGGAAGGTAGTGCAGGAGTCCCCTGTGGTCATCCCCCTGCAAAACAGATACACTGCTTTGGGTGCTGTTGAGGGGGATGATTCATCAGGGGAGGGCAGCAGCAGCCAAGTTCATGGCACCGTGGCTGGCTCTGTTGCACAGGAGGGCAGGAAAAAGAGTGGGAGAGCGATAGTGATAGGGGATTCAATTGTAAGGGGAACAGATAGGCGTTTCTGCGGCCGCAACCGAGACTCCAGGATGGTATGTTGCCTCCCTGGTGCAAGGGTCAAGGATGTCTCGGAGCGGGTGCAGGACATTCTAAAAAGGGAGGGAGATCAGCCAGTTGTCGTGGTGCACATTGGTACCAACGACATAGGTAAAAAAAGGGATGAGGTCCTACGAAACGAATTTAAGGAGCTAGGAGCTAAATTAAAAAGTAGGACCTCAAAAGTAGTAATCTCGGGATTGCTACCAATGCCACGTAATAGTCAGAGTAGGAATCGCAGGATAGTGCAGATGAATACGTGGCTTGAACAGTGGTGCAGCAGGGAGGGATTCAAATTCCTGGGGCATTGGAACCGGTTCTGGGGGAGGTGGGACAAGTACAAACCGGACGGTCTGCACCTGGGCAGGACCGGAACCAATGTCCTAGGGGGAGTGTTTGCTAGTGCTGTTGGGGAGGATTTAAAATAATATGCCAGGGGGATGGTAACCAATGCAGGGAGACAGAGGGAAACAAAAAGGAGGCAAAAGCAAAAGACAGAAAGGAGATGATTAAAAGTGGAGGGCAGAGAAACCCAAGGCAAAGAACAAAAAGGACCATTGTACAGCAAAATTCTAAAAGGACAAAGGGTGTTAAAAAAACAAGCCTGAAGGCTTTGTGTCTTAATGCAAGGAGTATCCGCAATAAGGTGGATGAATTAACTGTGCAAATAGATGTTAACAAATATGATGTGATTGGGATTACGGAGACGTGGCTCCAGGATGATCAGGGCTGGGAACTCAACATCCAGGGGTATTCAACATTCAGGAAAGATAGAATAAAAGGAAAAGGAGGTGGGGTAGCATTGCTGGTTAAGGAGGAAATTAAGGCAATAGTTCGGAAGAACATTAGCTTGGATGATGTGGAATCTATATGGGTAGAGCTGCAGAATACCAAAGGGCAAAAAACGTTAGTGGGAGTTGTGTACAGACCTCCAAACAGTAGTAGTGATGTTGGGGAGGGCATCAAACATGAAATTAGGGGTGCGTGCAATAAAGGTGCAGCAGTTATAATGGGTGACTTTAATATGCACATAGATTGGGTTAACCAAACTGGAAGCAATACGGTGGAGGAGGATTTCCTGGAGTGCATAAGGAATGGTTTTCTTGACCAATATGTCGAGGAACCAACTAGGGGGGAGGCCATCTTAGACTGGGTGTTGTGTAATGAGAGAGGATTAATTATCAATCTCGTTGTGCGAGGCCCCTTGGGGAAGAGTGACCATAATATGGTGGAATTCTGCATTAGGATGGAGAATGAAACAGTTAATTCAGAGACCATGGTCCAGAACTTAAAGAAGGGTAACTTTGAAGGTATGAGGCGTGAATTGGCTAGGATAGATTGGCGAATGATACTGAAGGGGTTGACTGTGGATGGGCAATGGCAGACATTTAGAGACCACATGGAGGAACTACAACAATTGTACATTCCTGTCTGGCGTAAAAATAAAAAAGGGAAGGTGGCTCAACCGTGGCTATCAAGGGAAATCAGGGATAGTATTAAAGCCAAGGAAGTGGCATACAAATTGGCCAGAAATAGCAGCGAACCCGGGGACTGGGAGAAATTTAGAACTCAGCAGAGGAGGACAAAGGGTTTGATTAGGGCAGGGAAAATGGAGTACGAGAAGAAGCTTGCAGGGAACATTAAGACGGATTGCAAAAGTTTCTATAGATATGTAAAGAGAAAAAGGTTAGTAAAGACAAACGAAGGTCCCCTGCAGTCAGAATCAGGGGAAGTCATAACGGGGAACAAAGAAATGGCGGACCAATTGAACAAGTACTTTGGTTCGGTATTCACTGAGGAAGACACAAACAACCTTCCGGATATAAAAGGGGTCGGAGGGTCTAGTAAGGAGGAAGAACTGAGGGAAATCCTTATTAGTCGAGAAATTGTGTTGGGGAAATTGATGGGATTGAAGGCCGATAAATCCCCAGGGCCTGATGGACTGCATCCCAGAGTACTTAAGGAGGTGGCCTTGGAAATAGTGGATGCATTGACAGTCATTTTCCAACATTCCATTGACTCTGGATCAGTTCCTATGGAGTGGAGCGTAGCCAATGTAACCCCACTTTTTAAAATAGGAGGGAGAGAGATAACAGGGAATTATAGACCAGTCAGCCTGACATCGGTAGTGGGTAAAATGATGGAATCAATTATTAAGAATGTCATAGCAGTGCATTTGGAAAGAGGTGATATGATAGGTCCAAGTCAGCATGGATTTGTGAAAGGGAAATCATGCTTGACAAATCTTCTGGAATTTTTTGAGGATGTTTCCAGTAGAGTGGACAAGGGAGAACCAGTTGATGTGGTATATTTGGACTTTCAGAAGGCTTTCGACAATGTCCCACACAAGAGATTAATGTGCAAAGTTAAAGCACATGGGATTGGGGGTAGTGTGCTGACATGGATTGAGAACTGGTTGTCAGACAGGAAGCAAAGAGTAGGAGTAAATGGGGACTTTTCAGAATGGCAGGCAGTGACTAGTGGGGTACCGCAAGGTTCTGTGCTGGGGCCCCAGCTGTTTACACTGTACATTAATGATTTAGACGAGGGGATTAAATGTAGTATCTCCAAATTTGCGGATGACACTAAGTTGGGTGGCAGTGTGAGCTCCGAGGAGGATGCTGCGAGGCTGCAGAGCGACTTGGATAGGTTAGGTGAGTGGGCAAATGCATGGCAGATGAAATATAATGTGGATAAATGTGAGATTATCCACTTTGGTGGTAAAAACAGAGAGACAGACTATTATCTGAATGGTGACAGATTAGGAAAAGGGGAGGTGCAAAGAGACCTGGGTGTCATGGTACATCAGTAATTGAAGGTTGGCATGCAGGTACAGCAGGCGGTTAAGAAAGCAAATCGCATGTTGGTCTTCATAGCGAGGGGATTTGAGTACAGGGGCAGGGAGGTGTTGCTACAGTTGTACAGGGCCTTGGTGAGGCCACACCTGGAGTATTGTGTACAGTTTTGGTCTCCTAACCTGAGGAAGGACATTCTTGTTATTGAGGGAGTGCAGCAAAGGTTCACCAGACTGATTCCCGGGATGGCGGGACTGACCTATCAAGAAAGACTGGATCAACTGGGCTTGTATTCACTGGAGTTCAGAAGAATGAGATGGGACCTCATAGAAATGTTTAAAATTCTGACGGGGTTAGACAGGTTAGATGCAGGAAGAATGTTCCCAATGTTGGGGAAGTCCAGAACCAGGGGACACAGTCTAAGGATAAGGGGTAAGCCATTTAGGACCGAGATGAGGAGGAATTTCTTCACCCAGAGAGTGGTGAACCTGTGGAATTCTCTACCACAGAAAGTTGTTGAGGCCAATTCACTAAATATATTCAAAAAGGAGTTAGATGAAGTCCTTACTACTAGGGGGATCAAGGGGTATGGTGAGAAAGCAGGAATGGGGTACTGAAGTTGCATGTTCAGCCATGAACTCATTGAATGGCGGCGCAGGCTAGAAGAGCCGAATGGCCTACTCCTGCACCTATTTTCTATGTTTCTATGTTTCTATGAACTGCAAATGGGGGGATGTTCACGTAATGTCATCTGTGGAGCGAAGTTCATGCTCACAAGTCCTATAACAATTAGATTCACTATTCCAACCTGGCGTTGGGACTTTCAAAGGCACTAAAGTAGTGATACACATCACCCCGGCCATAAGGCCAGTGCACCACAAAGCCAGAGCGGTGCCATTTGTGATGCGGGAAAAGATCGAGAGCGAATTGGATGAGCTGTTGAGAGAGGGCATCATCTCGCCTGTTGAATTCAGCGACTGGGCGAGCTCCATCGTTCCCATCCAAAAAGCGGATGGGTCTGTCAGGATCTGTGGTGACTACAAGGCCACCATCAATCGGGTGTCCCTACAAGATCAATACCCGCTCCCGAGAGCGGAGGACCTCTTCGCCACGCTGGGGGGCGGCAAGTTATTCACCAAGATGGACCTCACTTCAGCCTATATGACCCAGGAACTGGCCGACGAATCTAAACTACTGACCACCATCACCACGCACAAGGGACTATTCGTTTATAACAGGTGCCCGTTTGGCATTCGATCAGCGGCCGCGATTTTTCAAAGAAACATGGAAAGCCTGCTTACATACATTCCTGGAACGATCGTATTCCAGGACGACATCCTCATCACGGGTCGAGACACCGAGGAACACCTCCACAACCTGGAGGAGGTGCTACGCCGACTGGACCGGGTAGGCCTGCGACTCGAAGTCTAAATGTGTGTTCTTAGCTCCTGAGGTTGAGTTTCTGGGCAGGAGGGTTGCTGCAGATGGGATTCGGCCCACCGAATCCAAAACAGAGGCGATTCGACGAGCACCCAGGCCCTGCAACACATTGGAGTTGCGTTCATTCCTGGGACTGTTGAACTATTTCGGGAACTTTCTGCTGAACTTGAGCACGTTTTTGGAGCCGCTACACGTGCTCCTGTGTAAGGGTTGTGATTGGTTTTGGGGGGACTGTCAGGAACAGGCTTTTGATCGGGCGCGAAACCTACTTTGTTTAAACAAGTTGTTGACCCTGTACGACCCCTGTAAAAAATTGGTTCTGACATGTGATGCATCGTCCTATGGGGTTGGGTGCATGTTGCAACAGGGCAATGCTGAGGGTCAATTACAACCTGTGGCTTATGCTTCCAGGTCGCTCTCTCAAGCAGAACGGGAATATGGGATGGTCGAGAAGGAAGCGCTTGTATGTGTCTATGGTATAAAAAAAAATACATCAGTACCTCTTTGGTAGGAAGTTTGAATTAGAGATGGACCACAAGCCATTAACATCCTTGTTGTCAGACAGCAAGGCTATCAATTCCAACGCATCAGCTCGCATACAGCGATGGGCTCTCATGCTGGCTGCTTATGACTACTCCATCCGGCAATTGCGCTGACGTGCTCAGCAGGCTTCCACTGACCACCACTGAGGGGGCAGCGGAGCAAAACGCCGAGATGGTCATGGCTGTCGATGCTTTTGACAGTGCAGACTCCCGCATCACAGCCCGCCAGATCAAAATCTGGACAAACAGAGATCCCCTCCTATCCCCGATTAAGAAATGTGTCCTGACTGGGGATTGGGTGCCCGCACACGGAGCATGCCCTGAGGAGGTCAGACCATTCCACAAACGGATGGATGAGCTCTCCATCCAAGCCGGCTGCCTACTATGGGGCAGCCGGGTGGTTATGCCCCAGAAGGGCAGGGAGGCATTCATCAGGGAACTCTACAGCGAGCACCCAGGCATTGTGCTGATGAAGGCCATTGCCCGGTTGCACATTTGGTGGCCTGGAATTGATTCAGACCTGGAACACTGTGTTCGCAGGGCACAATGTGTGCCCAGCTGGGTAATGCCCCCAGGGAGACTCCCCTCAGCCCGTGGCCCTGGCCCACCAGGCCATGGTCACGCATTCATGTTGACTACGCGGGCCCATTCATGGGAAAGATGTTCCTTATTGTGGTAGATGAGTGCTCGAAATGGATCGAGTGCATCATTCTGAATTCATGCATGTCATCCACCACCGTGGAAAGCCTACGTGCGATCTTTGCAACCCATGGCTTGCCGGACATCCTGGTTAGTGTTAATGACCCATGTTTCACAAGCTACGAATTCCGAGAGTTTATGTCGGGCAATGGCATCAACCACGTCAGGACTACACCGTTCAAGCCCGCCTCCAATGGCCAGGCGGAACGTGCGGTCCAAATCATTAAGCAAGGTATGCTCAGGATTCAAGACCCTCCCTACAATGCTGCCTATCATGTCTCCTGCTGGCCTATAGATCCCGACCGCACTTGCTCATGGGGGTCCCGCCCGCAGGGCTACTAATGAAATGGACACTCAAAACTCGGTTGTCCCTCATTCACCCAATCCTGACCGACATAGTTGAGGGCAAGCGCAAGTCACAAAACGAGTACCATGACCGTAATTCGACGGGGAGATGTATAGAAATAAATGATCTTGTATTCATCCTCAATCACGCCATGGGGCCCAAATGGCTTGAGGGCACTGTAATTGACAAAGAGGGGAATAGGGTCATCGTGGTAAAACTCAACAATGGTCAGATATGCCGTAAGCATCTGGACCAAGTAAAAAATAGGTCCAGCATTGAGACAGAGGAACCTGAAGAAGACCATGAGATGGAGCTCACAACACTGCCAATGAACAAGCAACAAGAGCAATCAGAAGAATGCACAGTCCCTGCGGTCAGCCCGGTCAGGCTGGAATCACCACAGGTGACAGACACTCACGTCAGTGTCCAACAACCAGAGCCCCAACTGCGGCACTCCATGAGGGAGCGTAGATCACCTGAAAGACTAAACCTATGATCCCCATAAGACTTTGGGGGGGGAGTTGATGTCATGTATGTAATCACAATGTAACACCACTGTATTACTGTATACACTCAACCTTGATGCACACCTTGACCACAAGGGAGACACTCCTTACCTGATCACACAGGTATAAAAAGGGAGGTCCCACGCAGGGTCATCGTCTTTGGAGTCCTGTGAATAAAGAGTTAAGGTCACAGAGTGACCTTGTCCCCAGAATGTGCCTCGTGTGGTTTCATACTGTAGGCTAAGGACTTTACAGAGTGCATAAGTGACGGCTTCCTTGAGCAGTATGTAATGGAACCAACCTGAGGGCAGGCTATCTTAGATGTGGTCCTGTGTAATGAGACAGGATTAATAAACAATCTCCTAGTAAAGGATCCCCTTGGAATGAGAGATCATAGCATGATTGAATTTCAAATTCAGATCGAGGCTGAGAAAGTTGGATCTCTAACCAGCGTACTAAGCTTAAATAAAGGAGACTATGAAGGTATGAGGGCAGAGTTGGGTAAAGTGGACTGGGAAAATAGATTAAAGTGTAGGACAGTGATGTACATTTAACAGTGGTGTACATTTAAGGAGATATTTCACAACTCTCAAGAAAAATATATTCCAGTGAAGAGGAAAGGGTGTAAGAGAAAAGAGAGCCATCCGTGGCTAACTAAAGAAATAAAGGACGGTATCCAATTAAAAACAAGGGCATACAAAGTGGCCAAAACTAGTGGGAGGACAGAAAACTTTTAAAAGCCAGCAAAGAATTACTAAAAAAATGATTAAGAAAGGGAAGATAGACTATGAAAGTAAATAGCACAAAATATAAAAACAGATAGCAAGAGTTTCTATAGGTATATAAAAAGGAAAAGAGTGGCTAAAGTAAATGTTGGTCCCTTAGAGGACGAGACCGGGAAATTAGTAATGGGAACATGGAGATTGAGGAAACTCTAAACAAATATTTTGTATCAGTCGTTATGGTAGAGGACACTAACAATATCCCAACAGTGAATCGTCAAGGGGCTATAGGGGGAGAGGAACTTAACACAATCACAATCACTAAGGAGGTGGTCCTCAGTAAGATAATGGGACTAAAGGCAGATAAATCCCCTGGAACTGATGGCTAGCATCCTAGGGTCTTAAGAGAAGTAGCGGCAGGGATTGTGGATGCATTGGTTGTAATTTATCAAAATTCCCTGGGGAGGTCCCAGCAAATTGGAAAACTGCAAATGTAATGCCCCTATTTAAAGTAGGAAGCAGACAAAAACCAGGAAACTATAGAGCAGTTAGCCTAGCATCTGTGGTTGGGAAAATGTTGGAGTCCATTATTAAAGAAGCAGTAGCAGGACATTTGGAAAAGCAAAATTCGGTCAGGCAGAGTCAGCATGGATTTATGAAGGGGAAGTCATTTTTGATAAATTTGCTGGAATTCTTTGAGGATGTAACGAACAGGTGGATAAAGGGGAACCAGTGGATGTGGTGTATTTGGACTTCCTAAAGGCATTTGACAAGGTGCCACACAAAAGGTTACTGCACAAGATAAAAGGTCACGGGGTTGGGGGTAATATATTAGCATGGATAAAGGATTGGCTAACTAACAGTAAACAGAGAGTCGGGATAAATGGTTCATTCTCTGGTTGGCAATGAGTAACTAGCGCAGGGATCATTGCTAGGACCCCAACTATTTACAATCTATATTAACGACATGGAAGAAGGGACTGAGTGTAACGTAGCCAAGTTTGCTGATGATACAAAGATGGGCAGAAAAGCAATGTGTGAGGAGGACACAAAAAATCTGCAAAAGGACATAGACAGGCGAAGTGAGTGGGCAAAAATTTGGCAGATGGAGTATAATGTTGGAAAGTGTGTGGTCATGCACTTTGGCAGAAAAATCAAAGAGCAAGTTATTATTTAAATGGAGAAAGATTGCAAAGTGATGCAGTACAGCGGGACCTGGGGGTACTTGTGCATGAAACACAAAAGGATAGTATGCAAGTGCAGCAAGTGATCAGGAAGGCCAATGGAATCTTGGCCTTTATTGCAAAAGGAATGGAGTATAAAAGCAGGGAAGTCTTGCTACAGCTATACAGGTTATTAGTGAGGCTCCACCTGGAATACTGCGTGCAGTTTTGGTTTCCATATTTACGAAAGGATGTACTTGTTTTGGAGGCAGTTCAGAGAAGGTTCACTATGTTGATTCCGGAGATGACGGGGTTGACTTATGAGGAAAAGTTGAGTAGGTTGGACCTCTACTCATTGGAATTCAGAAGAATGAGAGGTAATCTTATCGAAACGTATAAGATTATGAGGGGGCTTGACAAGGTGAATGCAAGGAGGATGTTTCCACTGATGGGGAAGACTAAAACTAGAGGGCATGCTCTTAGAATAAGGGGTCACCCATTTAAAACAGAAATTTCTTCTCTCAGAATCTGTGGAAATCACTGCCTCAGAGAGCTGTGGAAGCTGGGACATTGAATAAATTTAAGACAGAAATAGACAGTTTCTTCAACGATATGTGGGTAAGGGATTATGGGGTGTGGGCAGGGAAGTGGAGCTGAGTCCATGATCAGATCAGCCATGATCTTATTGAATGGCGGTGCAGGCTCGAGCGGCCGTATGACCTTCTCCTGTTCCTATTTCTTATGTTCTTATGTTCTTATGTACAGAGGGATATGGGTGTCCTCGTACATGAAACAGAAAAGGTCAGTGTTATATATGTAAACCTGTAAATACCTTGTTTAACGACCAGGAGGCTCATCCCCTGGAGTCTCAAGGGATCCCAAAATCCCTTGGGGGCACCTGTTCATAAGGAGGCCTCACAGGCTGGAGAGGCACTCTGGAGACCTGTAATAAAGGACTACGGTCACATATTACTTTGAGCTTACAGTATCTGGTCAGATTCTTTATTCAAGACATAACAACTGGCGACGAGATACAGATGACGAACTCCACCGCAATAATGCAGAGAACAGTGGGCATCCTGGAGACATTTTTGGAGGGAAATGATTGCGAAACCTTCGTGGAGCGACTCGACCAATGCTTCGTGGCCAACGAGCTGGAAGGAGAAGCGAACGCTGCCAAATGAAGGGCGATCCTCCTCACCGTTTGTGGGGCACCAACCATGAAAAATCTGCTCGCCCCAGCGAAACCCACAGAGAAGTCGTACGATGATTTGTGCACACTGGTCCGGGAGCATCTAAACTAGAAGGAAAACGTTCTGATGGTGAGGTACCCGTTCTACATTTAGAAGAGGTCTGAAGGCCAGGAAGTGGCAAGCTACGTCGCCAAGCTGAGACGCCTTGCAGGACATTGCGAATTTGAAGGACACTTGGAGCACATGCTCAGGGACTTCTTTGTACTTGGCATTGGCCATGAAGTAATACTTCGCAAACTTTTGACTGTAGAGAACCCAACCTTGAGTAAAGCCATAGCGATAGCCCAGGCGTTCATCGCCACCAGTGACAATACCAAACAAATCTCTCAGCACACAAGTGGTGCTGCAAATACTGTGAACAAAGTAATGTTGTTTTCAAATCGTAACGTACAGGGCAGGACTCACATGCTTGCAGCTGCACGACCGCAGATGTCTCAGAGTCCACCATCAAGGGTGGTGAATACAAGGCTATTAACACCTTGTTGGCACTGTGGGGGTGATCATCGCTTCCATTCATGCCACTTCAAAGGATGCAGTTGCAAGGGTTTTGGAACAATGGGACACCTCCAACATATGTGCAGGCGAGCTGCAAACCCTGCTAATCCTGCAAACCACCATGTTGCAGAGGAGGACAGATGCACCAGAGCCTCAGACTGAGGAGGCAGATGTATATGGGGTGCACACATTTACAACAAAGTGTGCACCAATAATGCTGAAGGTTGCATTAACTGGACTCCCAGTGTCAATGGAGCTGGACACGGGTGCGAGCCAGTCCATAATGAGCGAAAAGACTTTCGATAAATTGTGGTGCAGCAAGGCCTCAAGGCCAGTCCTGACTCCCATTCGTAATAAACTGAGAACATACACAAAGGAACTGATTCCACTAATCAGCAGCGCTACCGTAAAGGTCTCCTACGATGGAGTGGTGTACAATTTACCACTCTGGGTGGTACCGGGCAAGGTCCCCACGCTGTTTGGCAGGTTCTGGCTGGGAAAGATATGCTGGAACTGGGATGACGTCTGAGCGCTCTCGTCCGTCGACGATACCTCATGTGCCCAGGTCCTAAACAAGTTCCCCTCGCTGTTCGAACCAGGCATTGGGAAGTTCCAAGGAGCAAAAGTACAGATCCACTTGATTCCGGGGGTGCGACCCATCCATCCATCACAAGGCGAGAGCGGTACCATACATGATGAGAGAGAGGGTAGAGATCGAGCTGGACCGGCTGCAATGAGAGGACATCATTTCGCCGATCGAATTCAACGAGTGGGCCAGTCCGATTGTTCTAGACCTCAAGGAAGACGGCACCATCAGAATCTGTGGTGATTACAAAGTCACTATCAATCGTTTCTCCCTGCAGGATCAATACCCGCTACCAAAGGCAGACGACCTATTGCGACGCTGGCGGGAGGGAAAACGTTCACCAAGCTGGACTTGACCTCGGCCTACATGACGCAGGAGCTGGAGGAATCATCAAAAGGCCTCACCTGCATCAACACGCACAAAAAGTCTCTTCATTTACAACAGATGCCCGTTTGTGATTCGATCACCCGCGGCGATATTCCAGAGGGACAAGGAAAGCTTGCTGAAGTCGGTCCCGCGCACGATGGTCTTCCAGGATGACATCTTGGTTACAGGTCGGGACACCGTCGAGCACCTGCAGAACATGGAGAAGGTTCTTAGTCAGCTTAATTGTGTGGGGCTCAGGTTAAAACACTCGAAGTGCGTTTTCCTGGCGCCTGAAGTGGAGATCCGGGGGAGGAGAATCGCGGAGGATGGCATCAGGTCTACTGATTTGAAGACAAAGGCAATCAAGAACGCACCGAGACCACAGAACGTGATGGAACTGCGGTCGTTTCTAGGACTCCTGAACTACTTTGGTAACTTCTTACCGGGTCTTAGCACACTGTTAGAACCACTGCACTCTTTACTGCGTAAAGGAGATGAATGGGTATGGGGTAAAACCCAAGAAAATGCCTTTGAGAAAGCTAGGCAACTGTTATGCTCAAACAAATTACTTGTGTTGTATGATCTATTTAAACGTTTGGTACTAGCATGTGATGCGTCGTCATACGGTGTCGGGTGTGTATTGCAACAAGTTAATGAATCTGGGAAATAACCAGTTGCTTATGCATCCAGAAGTCTATCTAAGGCTGAGAGGGCCTACAGCATGATCGAAAAAGAAGCATTAGTGTGTGTTTATGGGATAAAGAAAATGCATCAATATCTGCTTAGGCTCAAATTTGAATTGGAAACCGATCCTAAGCCACTTATATCCCTCTTTTCTGAAAGTAAGGGGATAAATACGAATGCATCAGCCCGCATCCAGAGATGGGCGCTCGCGTTGTCCGCATACAACTACGCCATCCACCACAGGCCAGGCACAGAAAACTGTGCCGATGCTCTCAGTAAGCTGCCATTGCCCACCACAGGGGTGGAGATGAAACAGCCCGCAGATTTCGTTATGGTAATGGAAGCATTCGAGAGCACCTGTTACCGCCCAACAGATTAGAACCTGGACGAGCCAGGACTCCTTACTGTCCTTAGTAAAAAAACTGTGTGCTCCACGGGAGTTGGCCTAGTGTCCCGTTGGAGATGCAGGAAGAAATAAAGCCATACCAATTGCGCAGAGATGAAATGTCCATACAGACAGACTGCTTCCTATGGGGCAATCGGGTAGTGATGCCAAAAAAGGGCAGGGATACTTTCATTAGTGACCTCCACAGTACCCACCCAGGTATTGTAATGATGAAAGCGATAGGCAGATCCCACGTGTGGTGGCCCGGTATCGATGTAGACTTAGAGTCCTGCATGCACAAATGTAACACATGTTCACAGTTAAGCCACGCACCCAGGCAGGCGCCACTAAGTTTATGGTCCTGGCGCTCCAAACCATGGTCCAGGGTCCAGGTCGACTATGTAGGCCTGTTCTTGGGAAAAATGTTCCTTGTGGTCGTAGATATGTACTCCAAATGGATTGAATGTGAGATAATGTCGGCAAGCACGTCCGCTGCCACCACTGAAAGCCTGCGGGCCATGTTTGCCATGCAATGCCTGCCTGATGTCCATGTGAGTGACAATGTGCCGTGCTTCACCAGTGCCGAGTTCAAAGAGTTCATGACCCGCAACGGGATCAAACATGTCACATCTGCCCCAGTTAAACCAGCGTCCAATGGTCAGGCAGAGCGAGCAGTGCAAACAATCAAGCAGACCTTGAAGAGGGTAACTGAAGGCTCACTGCAGACTCGCCTATCCCGATTCCTGCTTAGTTACCACACAAGACCCCACACGCTCACTGGGGTTCCCCCCGCTGATCCCACAATCCCTTGGGAGCACCTGTATATAAGGAGGTCTCATAGACTGGAGAGGCACTCTGGAGACCTGCAATAAAGGACTATGGTCACACATTACTTTGAGCTTACAGAATCTGGTCAGATTCTTTATTCAAGAAATAGCAGTTAGTTCACAGGTACAGCAAGTAATCAGGAAGGCAAATGTTCACCTTTAATGTAAGGGGGTGGAGTATAAAAGTAGGGAAGTTTTGCTGCAACTGCACAGGGTATTGGTGAGACCACACCTAGAGTACTGCGTACAGTTTTGGTCTCCTTATTTAAGGAGGGATATACTTGCATTGCAGGCAGTTCAGAGAAGGTTCACTAGATTGATTCCTAGGATGAAGGGGTTGTCTTATGAGGAAAGGTTGAGCAGGTTGGGCCTGTACTCATTGGAGTTTAGAAGAATGAGATGTGATCTTATTGAAACATATAAGATTCTGAGGGGTTTTGACAGGGTAGATGCTGAGAGGGTGTCTCCCGTCGGGGTTGGGGGGAATCTAAAACTAGGGGACATCATTTCAGAATAAAGAGTCACCCATTTAAGATGGAGATGAGGAATTTCTTCTCAGAGGGTTGTGAATCTTCGGAATTCTCTACCCCAGAGAGCTGTGGAAGCTGAACCATTGAATATATGCAAGGCTGAGATAGACAGATTCTTGAACTATAAGGGAGTCACGAATTATGGGGAACAGGCAGGAAAGTGGAATTGAGGCCAGTATCAGATCAGCCATGATTTTGTTGAATGGCGGAGCAAACTCCAGGGTCTACTCTTGCTCCTATTTCTTATCTTCTTTTATGTTCTGCTCCACATCAAGAATGTAATGCAATGTACTCTTACTTCTCTGCTTGAAATTATGCTTGAAATCTGTCATAAAAAAGATTACATTGATTTTTAATATCATCATCACCGTCATAGGCAGTCCCTCAAAACTGAGGATGACTTGCTTACACACCAAACAAAAGAATGAGTTCACAGGTGTTTCGAAAGAAGGACCCGAACTACATCCCGAAGGGTGGAAGATGCCTGTGCGTGGATTTATTTAACGTGTGATGACTGTTGCACATCAGCCACCACATGGGCTTGACAGAGCTAGGTCTTGGTCCAGTGGCAAGGATTAACCAAGACAACTGGAACCTGCTCTGCTGCACGGACCTAGTGCGTGCACATATTGCAGTGTGGGCTGGCACGTGCTGCCCCTGGGCCCCTGGCCCCAAACTCAAGCCTCTCCTGGCCCCGATCACATCCCTCCATAGTCTCTCACAGCTACTTTGCCCTGATCTCAGTCGCTCACACACATGCACACACACACAGAACCCCCTCCTCCCCTACACATACTCACTCAGTCCCCCACACAAGCTCACACCCACACTCACTCAGACCCCCCCCACCCCACACACTCACATACACACACCTCCACAGACCACCCCCCCCCCCCCACACACACACAGACCCCCACACACACTCACACCCACAGGTAATGGTTGTACCGAATGCGATCCCCTTAGATGAGTGAAGGTATGTTATTCCCGCCGCTCCTGGATCCAGGGTGACTGGAACTGTTACTGAAGCGAGATCTGAAGCCTCAATCACCCACTGACCCCTATGCAGTCATATCTGATTTGGCAGGCTGAACCCAAATTATACTTAGAGACAAGTATATCATTATCCTACAGTGCTTCCAGCAAGGAGAAACAATTGGTGAGAGAAAACACATTTGATGCCTTAGTCTGGTTTGTCTGGTTCAATCAAGTCTAATCCCAAGGCTGTAAATGCAAGCAAACATAGAGTATCTTTGTCACTAACATAGGGCTGTTTCTGTTGCTCACTGGCACACTGTTTATCAACAAATTTTCCTCCACCCGAGTTTCAGTTATATATATAAAAATCACTTAAAAAGGCTTACGTTTAAAACGCCTGCCCTTGAATCCTTTTAATATCATGGAAAGGGAGTGGTTCAATGGATAGTTATACAGTATAACTTGACAATTTCACTAAAATATCATTTTCCTATAATGCTTCCTTTATTTTATTAGGAGATAGCTAAAATATAACCTGTTGCAGAAGTGAAGTTTGCAGTTAATGAAGAAGCCCAAGGATCTATCCTTGGCCCCCTCCTATTTCTCATCTACATGTTGCCCCTTGGACGTCAGCTGAAAACACAGCATCAGTTTCCACATGCACGCTGATGACACCCAGCTCTACCTCACTATCACTTCTCTCAACCCCTCCACGGTCTCTAAATTATCAGACTGCTTGTCCGACATTTAGTTCAGGTGTCTGCGCTTCTCTAATTCTGCCCTCTTGAGCAACCCTGATTATAATCGCTCAAACATTGCTGGCCGTGCCTTCTGTTGCCTAAGTCCTAAGCTCTGGAATTCCTTGTCTAAACCTCTCCACCTCTCTACCTCCTTCAAGGCGCTCCTTAAAATCTACCTCTTTGACCAAGCTTTTGATCATCTTTATGTGGCTCGGTGTCAAATTATTTGTCTCATAATACTCCTGTAAAGCGCCTTGGGATGTTTCACTACGTTAAAGGAGCTATATAAATACAAGTTGTTGTTGTTATTTAATAGACAGTGGCATCTCTATGTGTATGTGTATAATATATCCCTTACACTTCCCCAATCCCTTCATCCCACCATTGGTGACCATGCCTTCAGCCATCTAGGTTCTAAGCGCTCTGGAATTCCCTTCTGTCACACAGCAACTTCCTTTTCGAAAGCTTTTACTATTGAAATGCTGTATTTGCATTTACCTGCAGTTACATGCTCTGACCACCAAGTGGGGCTACAGCACCTTATTCTGACTTGTCAAAGTCCTCTGTGACAGATATGTTAGTAAAAGTTAATCCTTTTCTGGAATTTCTTTCTCACAAATCTTAAGCTCTTTATCCTGTTCAGATTTTCCTTCCTCCTACAACCTAAGGATTTGAAAATCCAAGCTTGACATCATCTAACAGTGGCTTTCTTGGTTCCTCTGCTGCTCTCCTTGGCCATGATGGACTATAATTGCACTATATGTCTTAGCCCTAGGTTTCCAGGTTTCTCACTAAAAAAGGAATCCTACAGTTAGATAAATTCTTTCAATATCCTAGTGGTACTGGAAGTGAAAAGAGTTCTGAACTTGTGGCTGATCTAAGTCACTGTGCCTTTATTTAATGATGTGGAGCGGACTTTTTGACTAAATAACTTAGTTCAAGTAAGAAGGACCTTTACTATGAAATACTTGATACTACAAATACATTTACTAACTGTTGCTTACCAGCTACAAGCCAGGAGAAAGTCCATCCAGTCTTTCTACTTCTGGAAAGATTGACCCTCACTAAGTAAATTGCAATTTTTAGTAAGGGTCAGGGTGACTATGGAATAGAAACAGAAAATGCCTACTGCAATGTTCGAAGATCTTTGGGCTACATCCCCATTTCCCTGTTCCATTATGGATTTATTGATGCAAATTTCCAAATTGCCATTTAGATTTACTGGCACATGTTTTTAATTTGGGCAGCCTGTCTATTTTTAATAGTGGTGCCTTCATTCTAGAGGTACTTGTCATTGTTCTGGTGGCATTGAGCATTGGCCAATGCTACCCTATTGGTCTGAGCAAAGCAGGTCACTAACTGAAGAAAGTGAATTCTATAAATGCTCATACAATATACTAGCTTTGGCTTTCATTCCCCTTACATAAGTAAAATTCCAGTAGAACTGACATTACCGTAATGCTAAAGGAAAGGCAGCATATGTTCTGTATATGTATCATCAATAAGTATTTGATAAAGTGCCACACAAGAGGCTTGTTGATAAAATGATGGTGCATGTTATTAAAGTGAGTGTGGCAGAATGCATAGGAAGGTGGTTAAAGGACAGAAAACAGAAAATAGTGGTTAATGGATTGTTTTGGACTAGAGAAGGTAAATAGTGGTGTGTCACTGTGGTCATTGTTGGGATCATTGCTCTTCTATATATACATATATATTATATATATATATATATAAATTATGTGCACTTGGATATCAAAATTTGCAAACATCACAAACTTGCACAGTTAGCTGTGAAGAGAACTGCAAGCAGCTTCAGGAAGATATAAGCAGGCGAACAAATTGACCAAATATATGTTGGATTAAATTTAATGCAGAGAAATATGAGAAGATACATTTTGGAAGGATGAATAAGGAGAGGACATAAGAAATAGGAGCAGGAATAGGTCATTTAGCTCCTCGAGCCTGCTCCGCCATTTAATGAGATCATGACTGATCTTCTACCTCAACTCCACTTGCCTGCATTATCCCCGTATGGCTTGATTCCCTTAATATCCAAAAATCTATCAATCTCTGCATTGAATATACTCAACGACTGAACTTCCACAGCACGCTGGGATAGAGAATTCCAAAGCTTCCCAATCCTCTGAGTGAAGACATTTTTCCTCATCTCGGTCCTAAATGGCCGACCCTTTATTCTGAGACTGTGATCCCTTGTTCTAGACTCCTCAGCCAGGGGAAACATCATCCCTGCATTTACCCTGTCAAGCCCTGTAAGAATTTTGGATGTTTCAATGAGATCACCTCTCATTCTTCTAAACTCTAGAGAATATAGGCCTAGTCTACTCAATCTCTTCTCATATGACAATCTCCCCATCCCAGGAATCAGTCTGGTGAACCTTCGTTGCACTCCCTCTATGACAAGTATATCCTTCCTTAGGTAAGGAGACCAAAACTGTACACAATACTCCAGGTGCGGTCTTACCAGGGCCCTACTCAAATTCTCTTAAAGATCAACATACCATTTGCTTTCTTAATTGCTTGCTGTACCTGCATGTTAGCTTTCAGTGATTTGTGTACAAGGACACCCAGTTCCCTCTGAACACCAACATTTCCCAATCTCTCACCATTTAAAAAATACTCTGCTTTTCTATTTTTCTTACCAAAGTGGATAACTACACATTTCCCCACATTATATTCCATTTGCCATGTTCTTGCCTACTCATTCAACCTGTCTATATCTGCTTGAAGCCTCTTTGTATCCTCCTCACAACTTACATTCCCACCTAGCTTTGTATCATTAGCAAACTTGGATATATATTTGGTTCCCTCATCCAAAGCATTGATATAGATTGTGAATAGCTGAGGCCCAAGCACCGATCCTTGCGGCACACCACTAATTACAGCCTGCCAACCCGAAAATGCCGAGTTTATTCCTATTCTCTGTTTTCTGTTCGTTAACCAATCCTCAATCCATGCTAGTATATTACCCCCAATTCCATGAGCCCTAATTTTGTTTAATAATCTCTTGTGTGGCACCTTATCGAATGCCTTCTGAAAATCCAAATACATCACATCCACTGGTCCCCCCTTATCTATTCTGCTAATTATAACCTCACAAAACTCTAACAGGTTTGACAAACATGATTTCCCTTTCATAAATCCGTGTTGACTCTGCCCAATCTTATTATCCTTTTCTAAATGCCCTGTTACCACGTCCTTAATAATAGATTCTAACATTTTCCCTGCTACTGATGTCAGGCTAACTTGTCTGTAGTTCATCGTTTTCCCTCTCCCTTCTTTTTAAAATATAGTGCGTTTACATTTGCTACCTTCCAATCTGCGGGAACCGTTCTAGAATTTGTGGAATTTTGGAAGATGACAAACAATGCATCCACTAACTCTATAGCCACCTATTTCAAAACCCTAGGATGTAGGCCATTAGGTCCAGGGGATTTATCAGCTTTCAGTCCCATTAATTTCTCCAGTACCATTTTTACTAATATTAATTTCTTTCAGTTCCTCATTCTCACTAGACCCTTGGTTCTCCACTATTTCCGACAAGTTTTTTGCGTCTTTTTCCGTGAATCAGACACAAAGTTCTTGTTCAATTTCTCTGCCATTTCCTTATTCCCCATTATAATTTCAACTGTCTCAGCCTGTAAGGGACCCACATTTACTTTTGCTAATCATTTCCTTTTTACATACCTATAGAAGCTTTTACAATCTGTTTTTATGTCTCTCGTTACTTTACTCTCATAATCTATTTTACCTTTTTTTAAATCAATTTCTTGAGCCTTCTTTGCTGAATTCTAAAATCCTCCCAATCCTCAGGCTTACTGCTCTTTTTGGCAACATTATAAGCCTCTCCCTTTGATCTAATACTATTTTTAACTTCTCTTATTCACCATGGTTGGACCACTTTTCCTGTGGGGTTTTTGTGCCTTAAAGGAATGCATATTTGTTGCAAATTATGTATTAATTCTTTAAATGATATCCATCACATATCTACCATCATACCTTTTAATGTAGTTTCCCAATCTACCTTAGCCAACTCTCCCCTCATTCCTACATAGTTTGCTTTGTTTAGATGTAAGATCCTAGTTTCAAATTCAACAAAATTATTTTCAAACACAATATAAAATTTGATCATATTATGATCAATCTTCCCTAAAGGCCCCTTTATTACAAGCTTATTAATTAACCTTTTCTCATTGCACAATATTAGATCTAAAATAGCATGCTCCCTAATTGATTCCTCAACATACTGATCTGGAAAATTATCTTGTATACATTCCATGAATTCGTCCTCTACACTATTACTGCAAATTTGGTTTGCCCAGTCTATATGTAGATTAAAGTCCCCCATGATTACTGTATTACCCTTATTACATGCATTTCTAATTTCCTGCTATATACTCTGCCCTACATTACCACTACTGTTTGGGGGCCTAGAAACAACTCCCACCAATGTTTTCTGCCCCTTGCTGTTCCTTAGCTCCACCCAATACTGATTTTACTTCTTGATTTTCTGAGCTAAGATCCTTTCTCTCTACTGTCTTTATTTCATCCTTTATTATCAGGGCTACCCCTCCTCCTTTTCCATTTTACCTACCTCTTCTAAAAGTTAAGTAACCTGGAATATTTTGTTCCCAACCTTTGCAACCACATCTCCGTAATGGCTATTAGATAAAACCTATGTCACCTTAGTAACTGATGCCTTATTACCATTGTTACTATCTCTGTCCCTTCCTGACCCACTCTGCTTTTTTTAACCAAAACTCTACTCTGCTCCAGAGCCTTGACTTTTCTCTTGCTGCTTTTAAATTTACTCTTTCCTGAATCCTCCACCACCGCACCCCCCCTTCATTAGTTTAAAGCCCTATCTACTGCTCTAGTTATTTGGTTCACCAGGACACTGGTCCCAGCCCGGTTTAAGTGGAGCCCGTCCCAACAGAACAGCTACCTCTTTCCCCAGTACTGGTGCCAGTGCCCCATGAACTGAAACCCCTTCCTCCCACACCTCTCTTTGAGTTATGCATTTAGACCTCTAATCTGTTTGTACCATGGCTCAGGTAAAAACCCAGAGATTATTACCACTGAGGTTCTGCTTTTTAATTTGGATCCTATCTCCTCAACTCACTCAGAGAAGCCTCATTCCTGGTTCTACCTATGTCATTGGTTTCTACATGGATCACGATAACTGGGTCATCCCCCTCCCACCCCAAGTTCTTCTCCAGCCACGAAGAGATATCCTTAATCCTGGCACCAGATAGGCAACACAACTTTGGAACTCCCTGTCATGGCTGCAGAGAACAGTATCTATCCCCCTGACTATACGTCACCTACCACTGCAAAATTCCTTTTTACTACCCCCACTTGAATGGTGTTCTATACCATAGTGCCATGGTCAGTTTGTCCATCCTCCCTGCAGTCCTTGTTCTCAGGCAACAAGTACCTCAAACATGTTGGACAGGGTCATGGGCTGAGGCTTCTCCATCTCTATATCCTGGGTCCCCGTATCTTCCTGACTCACAGTCACACCTTTCTGTCCCTGACAATTGAAAAACTCTACAGTACAGGTAACTCTCGATTATCCGGGGCCCTCGGGGATTGGGTTATTCCGGGTAAACGATTTTGGCTCTAGGGCGAGTGCACGTACTTGCCGAGAATGTTTGGATCCCAAATTTATACAGTACTTTGATACTTTTCTGCTTCTGTGCACTCCAGGATGGAATTGTCCACCTATTCATTTTAATATAAAGTGAAGAGACCCATGTTATACTCTGGCTACTTTTTCTTAAAATGGCCAGTCTAAAGGCTTCAACTGCTGGAGGTCAAATGAGACTCGGCTTTACTTACCCCCCGAAGCCGGGCAGTACCCTCAGTGATACTCCTATTGAGTTCCTAACACAGATGAGACTGCACACAGGGAGGTTAAAGTAACAGTGACCTCAGTCTTTATTAAGACACTCCAGAGTGAGGAACAGGCTTTAGTGGGCCAGCTTATATACGGTGCTCCCAAGGGATACAGTGCACCTCCTGACTGCACAAGAGCACATTCACGAAGATCAGAAAATGGAAAGATAGCAGGGAATGGAGGAAGAGTGGGATAAATCTTTTGCCCCTCTGAACTTGCTTCCAGCATGATGATCTGGACAGTGCCCTAAAATAGCAGGGTTGGGAGCAATGCCTTCGATCTGATAACGTGAGGATGGGTTGCAGTATGAGCGGACAGACTGTCCAGGTCTGAGTTAATTTGATTGCTCTACAAGGATTCATTTAAGGTCGAGACAGCATTAAACTTTATTGTAAAATAAAGCCCTTCCTCTGTGTGTAGTGATAAAGCTGTGTGTCAGCGCAGGACTGTGTGTGGGGTAGGTTTAATGGTCATGTGCAGCTGTACACGGGACAGAATCACAGTTTTTAAAAGTGCCGTTGCAGCGGGTTCTCCTTTAGATCCATGTACGGATAATCGAGAGTTGCCTGTATGGCTTAACCTAAAGGGTGTGACTGCCTCCTGGAACAAAATGTCCAGGTAACACTTCCACTCCCTGATGCATCGCAATGTCTGCAGCTCAGACTCCAGCTCAACAACTCTGAGCCGAAGTTCCTCGAGCTGCAGGCACTTATGGCAGATGTGGTTGCTCAAGATCTCATTGGTCTCCACCAACTCCCACATGCTGCAGTTATGACACACCACCCGTCCTGCCATCTCGATCAACCATATTTTATTTATATAATTAGTTACTATTTATTGAATCAATTACTTTTACTTTTAATTTGTAGTTTTAAATAGTTAATTTAATTTAAGTTATTAATTCAATAAAGTTATAGCATTTAATACTCTCCAGTTCAGAAGTTAATCCACTTACCTAACCTAGAGAACAAAGGAGCTGTAATACTCACCAACCAATCACCTACCGACAGATCCTAATATCTGTCATTGGGAAAATGCTGGAGACCATTATTAAGGAGGCAGTAGCAGGACATTTGGAAAAGCATAATTCAATCAAGCAGATTCAGCATGGTTTTATGAAAGGGAAATCATGTTTGACAAATTTTCTGGAGTTTTTTGAGGATGTAACGAGCAGGGTGGATAAAGGGGAACCAGTAGATGTGGTGTATTTGGATTTCCAGAAAGCATTCGATAAGGTGCCATATAAAAGGTTACTGCACAAGATGAGTTCACAGGGTTGGGGATAATATATTAGCATGGATAGAGGATTGGCTAACTAACAGAAAACAGAGAGTTGGGATAGATAAATGGTTGCCCGGTTGGCAAAAAGTAACTAGTGGGGTGCCGCAGGGATCGGTGCTGGGGGCTCAACTATTTACAATCTATATTAATGACTTGGATGAAGGGACCGAGTGTAATGTAGCCAAGTTTGCTAATGATACAAAGATGGGTGGGAAAGCAAATCGTGAGAAGGACACAACAAATCTTCAAAGGGATATAGACAGGCTAAGTGAGTGGACACGAATTTGGTAGATGGAGTATAATGTGGGAAAATGTAAGGTTATCCACTTTAGCAGAAAAAATAGAAAAGCAAATTATAATTTAAATGGAGAGAAATTACAAAATGCTGCAGTACAGAGGGACCTGGGGGCCCTTGTGCATGAAATACAAAAAGTTAGTATGCAGGCACAGCAAGTAATCAGGAAGGCAAATGGAATGTTGGCCTTTATTGCAAGGGAGGTGGAGTATAAAAGCAGAGAAGTCCTGTTACAACTGTACAGGGTATTGGTGAGGCCACACCTAGGCCCCGACCCTGGTCAAGGTGCCGCCCACTACTGCTGAGATCCACCGAGGTTCCACCCAAAAATATAATTTTTGAGGAATATCCTCAGGTACCGCTGATGTGCTGCTCATGTCCCGCCCGGCAGGAGATTAATTGGGGAAGTACTGCCCGCCCATGCCAGAGTCTGAAAAATCACGATTTTGGTCGCTACGATCGTCTAAAATCCTGCTCCCGCCCGCCAGAACAACCGCTGGGGAAAAACTGGTCTGAGCTGGCTGTAAATCGGGCGGGAGGGACAATCGTGTAGTGGTCCAGTGCTGCACATCCCGGCTCACATGCATATGCTGGACCCGGTATAATACCCTCAGAATGAGTTCACACATGGAAATGACACTGCTCAGAGAGACTTTATGCATGGAAATGAAAAGTGCCCCATTGATGGGCAGGTGTGGGATAGGAAGCGGAAATGAGGTGTGACAGACACTGAAAGCTCCATGGAGATGTGCTGTAAGGGGTTTGAAACCATTGCACACAAAACAGAGTTAGTGAGACAATGTAAGTGTACAGATGGTATGAGGTATGCAACAATTAAATCCTGTGAGGTTCTCTTAGGTCACAGGATGTGATCTTGAGAACAACATGAGCTCAAGTACAGAAGACAGAAAACTATCTACAATGGACTGCAACTGAATGTCACTGAACAACATGTCATGTCAAGGGTGTGGCTTAGCGATGTTGCACCTACGAGAATGAGGACTCAAATGCCAGCCTTAATGTCTGCCCTCTGAGTTCTGCAAGTATCTGTGATTCAATGGGAGCCTTCCTGCATTGCTGACCCTTACTTGGTAAAATTGTCTGATGTCAGGACCCATTATAGAGTCGAATAATAAGTGCACGGCCAGATATTGCTCAGAGAAAAGTGATGGAGATTTGTCTTTTTCTCAGCACATACCCCAGAATATCTAAAAGTGAAACAAGAGTTGGTAAAAAATGTGTCTGTATTGATTTGTCCAGCATTCCAAAGTGACAGAAAATGCAAACATGTGAAGCCAAATCTTTTACATTATTTCAAATACCATTAAAGTGACAATCAAAAGGAACCCATATGAAACAACAGCGACAACATTAAGAAGATTTAACACCATCACCACCACCGACAACCAACCCTCTACCCACTACCACTACCTCTCTCCACCCACCACCCCTCGCCCCCCCCCCTCGATGTGAGGCCCATTGTCCTCTTCATGGCTCCGCCATCACCACGGTGACCCGCACCCCTGCCACTCACCACCTCTGCTCCATCACGTTGTGCAGGAGGGCTGCTGGAGCGCTGCTGCCGTGTTCGTCGTGGAGAGAATGTGGGGGCGGGGGGGGGGCGTTGGGGTTAGATGGAAGCTGGTGGCATCTCCGGCTCCTCGGGGTGTGTCGGCGTCGCTGGTATGGCATCGGGGGGCTCCATGACATGGTCCGAAAGCATCAATTGGGGCAAGGCTTCTACAGAGTCGGTGTTTTGCTCCACCGCACTGATGAGCCGCGACATACTGGCAGTATGCTGCTCTGTAAAGGTGGCGATGCTGGCAGCTACCCCAGCCATGGCATGCAGCTGATTGTGACCTAGGTCGTCCTCGACAGCTGCACCATTTCCTGGATTGCTGCCACCCGTCCTGCATCCTCATCTGTTTGAGGCATCATCCTGGGTGGAAGCAGCTTGGTGACTTCACCAGCACGGCCGCTACGCCTCCCAACACTTGATCCCGCTTTGTCCGATTCGAAGCCCAAAATCTCGGCCCCGGAGACCGATGTTGGCCGCACAGGTGGCACACATGTCAGGAGGCTGCAGTCCTCCTCTTCCACCTCCTCGACCTTATGTGGTACAAACACTGGGCCTTCTCCTTCCTCTTCCTCCTGGTCTTCATCCCTCTGGGTGGGGGAGGTGGATGCGGTGGATATGGGGGATTGGGCCGGTGGGGGGGGTGTGGGAACGGAAGGAGCTGGTGTGTTGGGCTGCTGGAGACTTCGGGGTGGAAGGTGTTGGTGTTAGAGTTTGCCTTTGTGTGCCAGAGGTGGATGGGGTACATAGATCGGTGCTGTCCGATTGATCAGCTATAAGTACAGGACAACATTTAAGTGTTTAACTTTGGGGTGGGGTTGTTCATCCTGACATGAGAACCATCACATTTCACATTCTTACTTCAAGGACTACCATCGATACATCACTGCACCATGAATGGCCGACAGACTGTGCATTAAAAAGCATTTTCATCACATTACAAGACCTTCCATGACAGACTGGTGAGTCACTTAAACTTAGCATCCTCTAGCACGGGATCGGCACCGCCATGTGTGGTGGCACGGGGGTGGTCACCTACCACCATCAATGCACGCTCCTCTATGTTAGTCACCTCAATGACATTTGCTGGGCCCCCTCCCACGCCACACTGCTTTGATGCGTAGGTTGTTCTTTTCTTCTGCAGAAATAAAAGTTGCAGCCTTTACCCAATTTGCACATGCAACACACTCACACACACAGACAACGGCCACAGAACCTTTCTGAGTAGTACGGGAGTGCATCAATAAGATGTTTACTCACTCGTGCTGATGCAACCACATCGTTCCATCGTTTCCGACACTGGTCTCCATACCGCACAATGTTGCCCACTGAGGACACGGCCTCACCAATCTCCCGCCAAATGCTTCTATATTGGGGTGGTGCAGACTTGCCACGACCATCCCAGGTGAAATCTTTATAACGGCACTCCACCTCTGAGACAGGTGCCTCCAGCTCATCCTCAGTAAACCAGGGAGCTCTGAGCCTCCCTCCATTAGGCTTCTTGGCAGCTTTTCTTTCACTCGAGAGCTTTGTATTATGGATGGCTGCAGATAATGTTGATTCTCTCTCTCTAAATTTGACCAGTCTATAAATGGCAGGTGCAAGTGAGTAACCAGGTTATATGCACATGCGCAGCTGAGCCCTCAGCCCTAATCGCGGTAAAAGTGATGTCATCGGCCACAAGAAATGGCCTCCGATGTTTGCCGAGAGGCCTGCACCTACCGCCCACTGCTGCTGCCGCCCACTTACACCCACCCCCTGCCCGCCGACTCCCACTGCCTGCCACTCCCGCTGCCACCGACAGAAGCGCGATTAAACTCGCACCCGACTGGCCTCAGTGGCAGCGGGCAGCTAAAACTCACATTCCGCCCGGGGACCACTGAGAAACGGACGGCCCAATACTCGCACCAAGTTCGGGGCCCTAGAGTACTGCGTACAGTTTTGGTCTCCGTATTTAAGGAAGGATATACTTGTATTGGAGGCTGTTCAGAGAAGGTTCACTAGGTTGATTACTGAGATGAGGGGGTTGACTTATGAAGATAGGTTGAGTAGGTTGGGTCTATACCCATTGGTGTTCAGAAGAATGAGAGGTGATCTTATCGAAACATATAAGATAATGAGGGGGCTCAACAGGGTGGATGCAGAGAAGATATTTTCACTCATAGGGAAACTTAAACTAGGGGGCATAGTCTCAGAATAAGGGACCACCTATTTAAAACTGAGATGAGGAGGAATTTTTTCTCTCAGTGGGATGTAAATCTGTGGAATTCTCTGCCCCAGAGAGCTGTGGAGGCTGGGTCATTGAATATATTTAAGGTGGAGATAGACAGATTTTTGAGCGATAAGGGAATAAAGGGTTATGGGGAGCGGGCAGGGAAGTGGAGCTGAGTCCATGATCAGATCAGCCATGATCTTATTAAATGGCGGAGCAGGCTCAAGGGCCAAATGGCCTACTCCTGTTCCTATTTCTTATATTCTTATGTTCTACTTGCTGTCCTGTGATGTCACTCCTCGATTTTTTTTCTCTCTCCTCGGCTCATTATTTCCCTGGCTCTGCTCTGTCCCCGACCAGGTCTGCTCTCGCCGCTGCTCTCAGTGTGTTTTGGAGCATATATAAACTAAATAACATAGGCTGATGGAATGGGCGGACACGTGGCAGATAAAATTTAACGCAGGAAAATGCAAAGTGTTACATTTTGTTAGGAAGAATGAGGAGAGGCAGTATGAACTAAAGGATTCAATTCTAGGGAGTGCAGGAACAGAGAGGCTTGGGGTGTATGTGCACAAATTATTGAAGGTGGCAGCGCAGGTTGAAAAATTCGCTAAAAAAGCATACGGGATCCTGGGCTTCATAAACAGAGGCAGAGAGTACAAAAGCAAGGAAGTTATGATGAACCTTTATAAAACAGTGGTTCAGCCTCAACTGGAGTATTGTGTCCAATTCTGGGCACCGCATTTTCGGAAGGACGTGGAGGCCTTAGAGAGGGTGCAGAAAAGATTTACAAGAATGGTTTCAGGGATGAGGGACTTCAGTTACGTGGGTAGACTGGAGAAACTGGGGTTGTTCTCCTTGGAGCAGAGAAGATTGAGAGAAGATTTGATAGGGGTGTTCAAAATCGTGAGGGCTCTAAGCGTAGATAGTGAGAAACTGTTCCTATTGGCGGAAGTGTTGAGAACCAGAGGACACAGATTTAAGGTGATTGACAGAAGAACCAAAGGCAGCATGAGGAAAAACTTTTTTACTCAGAGTGGTTAGGATCTGGAATTCACTGCCTGAAAGGGTACTGGAGACAGATTCAATTGTGATTTTCAAAAGGGAATTGGATAAGTACCTGAAGGAAACAGATTTGCAGGGCTACGGGGAAAGGGCAAGCGAGTGGGACTAGCTGAAGTGCTCTTGCAGAGAGCCGGCACAGGCTCGACGGGCTGAATTGCCTCCTTCTGTGCTGTAACCATTCTATGATAAAACTTTATATGGAGCAGAGAGACTTAAGGGTTCTGTGAAACAAATCTTTAAAAGTGGGACTGCAAATTGAAAAATCTGTATTAAAGAAAGCACATGGATCTGAGGTATTATAAGTAGAGTAGAGAAGCAATTAGTTAGAATATTGTATCCAGTTTGGTGCCTTATTGGGAAGCAAGTCAAGGTTATGGAGAGGGTACAGGAATGATTCATGAAGATGATACCAGGATTGAGCAACTTTAATTATGAAGAGGGACTCGAGAAACTGGGGCTGCTTTCATTAGAACAAAGAAGGTTAATAGGAGATTTAACAGAGGTGTTCAAGATTATAAAAGGTTTTGATAAAGTAAATTGGGAAAAACAAAAGGACAAACATTTATGATCATCAAAATAGAAGAATTCTTATTTTTTACTCAAATGGTTGTCAGGACATGGACTTCCCTTCCAGAATCATAACCCATAATACCCGTTAAAGGGAGGTGGATAAATATTTGAATAAATTTTTAAAAAAGGGTCAGAGAATGGGACTCAGTACGTTCTTCCAGAGAGCTCGTGCAAATGCAAAGGGCCTTTGTCTGTACTATAACATTCCAAATTCTGTCATTAATGTGACAGAATTTAGAACTGAAATTTCACCCTTGCTAGCCTGATTGGTGGTACAAACAAATTTGTGAGATCAAATTCTACTTATAAGTAAATTGTTCTATCGGCTCTGTTGTGTTTCTTAAGCCAATTCACTTACCTTAATTCAAGGAGACTCAATTTCAAAAAAGGCTTCAAAAGGTAATGTTTTCACTAAACTAAGGTTTGAATAATTCCAACAAATTCCTAAATTGATTAAATGATTAAATGTACTTACATTTGCAGTTGAAAGATTTTTTTTTTAAATTAATTCACGGGGTGTGGGTATTGTTGGCAAGGCCAGCATTTATTGCCCAATGCTCGTTGCCTTTGAGAAGGTGGTGGTGAGCTGCCATCTTGAACCGCTGCAGTCCGCGCAGTGAAGGTACTCCCACAGTGCTCTTAGCGAGGTAGTTCCAGGATTTTGACCCAGCTACGATGAAGGAACGGCGCTATATTTCCAAATCAGGATGGTGTGTGACTTGGAGGATACCTTGCAGGTGATGGTGCTCCCATGCGCCTGCTGCCCTTGGTCTTCTCGGTGGTAGAGGTCATGGGTTTAGAAGGTGCTGTTGAAAAAGCCTTGGCGAGTTGCTGCAGTGCATCTTGCAGATGGTACACGCTGCAGCCACGTTACCTCTGGAATTCAGCTCTTTTGTCCATGTTTGGACCAAGGTTGTAATGCGTTCTGGAGCCGAGTGGTCCTGGCGGAACCCAAACTGAGCAACGGTGAGCAGGTTATTGATGAGTAAGTGCCACTTGATAGCACTGTCAATAACACCTTCCATTGCTTTGCTGATAATTGAGTGTAGACTGATGGGGCAGTAATTGGCTGGATTATAGGTGTCCTGCTTTTTGTGGACCAGACATACCTGGGCAATTTTCCACTTTGTCAGTGTTGTAACACTTGATACAACTTCTGCAGTTGCTGCAAACCAGTATGGAAAGTTTCACAGCCTTCTGTTGTGTTTTATCAGACTCTTTAAATGTAAAGGAAGGATTGACTTTGCTTAAAATTCAAATACCAGAATTACTAGGGAGCATGCATTACTGTTCTGTGGAAAAGCTTACCAAACTGATTTCAATAAAATATTGTTTCAGCACAATTTCCATCTGGGTAATTTAATGAAACCCAAGGTCACAGTGGAAATGGCAAGACACCAGTAAATTGTGATGCACCTATAATAATGCTCCCTGTGCACTATTCAATTCGTTAAATTACCACTTAAGCAATAGAAATGATGAGAAATTTGTTTATTGAGCTGTGAAGTGCAAGATACTTTTGCGTAATAGTTTCCGTTTTTCTTAATTCTCAGGATGAACATAGAGCTAAATGGTACAATTTTATTAGGGGTGCAGGAACAGAGAGACCAAGGACAGTACATAAATCTTTGAAGGCCAAGTTGATAAAGCTGTTTAAAACACATATGGGTTCCTTGGCTTTATAAATAGAGACAATAGGGAGAGGCAACAGGCAACTGGCAGGAGGTAATTGGCAATAGAACCAGAGGGGAAATGAGGAGAAATATTTCCACGTAGCAAGTTGTTGTGAACTGGAATGCACTGCCTGAAAGAGTGGGGGAAGCAAATTCAATAATAGCATTCAAAAGGAAATTGGATACATACTGAAAAGGAAAAAATTGAAAGGATATGGGGAAGGATCAGGGGTGTGGGACTAATTGGATAGCTCTTTCAAAGAGCTGGCATGGGCACAATGGGCTGATTGGCTTCCTTCTGTGCAGTATGATTCAATGATTGTAATGGATGTGAACCAAATTTTAATTTGACTTGATATGTTTTAAAGTTTAATTTGTTTTAATTGCTGGGTTTTAGTGTCCCCCTCCCCTTTTATAGGGGGCACTTGTAAATTATATGATTTTAATGTCCAAAAAAAAAATCACAAAAGGAAAAAAAAAAACACAAAAAAAAAAAGAGGGCAGTTATAAGTGTCTGGAGTGTCCCCCAGATCGGGGGGCACTCGATCTAATGTTTGTTTTGTATTCCCTAAAAGAGTTGTAATGGATGTGGGTGATACCGATACATTTACTGCCTATCCCTAGTTGTCCTGAGCAGTTGTTATACAATGAATGGCTTGCTGGGGTACTTCAGAGGGTAGTTAAAAGTCAATGACAGTGGTGAGGGACTGGGATCACATGTAGGACAAATCCAGCAAGGGCAGTAGGTTTCCTTCCTTAAAGGACATTAGTGAACCAGTTCGGTTTTTTTTGCAACAATCAGACATCTTCCTGGTCAATTTTACTACTGCCAGTTTTTTGTTTTATTTTTTATTTTATTTTGGTTCTGTCTTCACTAAGGAAGACACAACTAATGCTCTGGAAATACTAGGGGACCAAGGGTCTATCGAGAAGGAGGAACTGAATGAAATCCTTATTAGCCAGGAAATTGTGTTAAGGAAATTGATGGGATTGAAGGCCGATAAATCCCCAGGGCCTGATAGTCTGCATCCCAGAGTGCTTAAGGAAGTGGCCCCAGAAATAGTGGATGCATTGGTGATCATTTTCCAACAGTCTATCGACTCTAGATCAGTTCCTATGGACTGGAGGGTAGCTAATGTAACACCACTTTTTAAAAAAGGAGGGAGAGAGAAAACAGGGAATTATAGACCTGTTAGCCTGACATTAGTAGTGGGGAAAATGTTGGAATCAATTATTAAAGATGAAATAGCAGTGCATTTGGAAAGCAGTGACAGGATCGGTCCAAGTCAGCATGGATTTATGAAAGGGAAATCATGCTTGACAAATCTTCTAGAATTTTTTGAGGATGTAATTAGTAGAGTGGACAAGGGAGAACCAGTGGATGTGGTGTATTTGGACTTTCAAAAGACTTTTGACAAGGTCCCACACAAGAGATTGGTGTGCAAAATTAAAGCACATGGTATTGGGGGTAATGTATTGACATGGATAGAGAACTGGTTGGCAGACAGGAAGCAGAGAGTCAGGATAAACGGGTCCTTTTCAGAATGGCAGGCAGTGACTAGTGGGGTGCCTCAGGGCTCAGTGCTGGGACCCCAGCTATTTACAATATACATCAATGATTTAGATGAAGGAATTGAGAGTAATATCTCCAAGTTTGCTGGGTGGCGGTGTGAGCTGTGAGGAAGATGCTAAGAGGCTGCAGGGTGACTTGGACAGGTTAGGTGAATGGGCAAATGCATGGCAGATGCAGTATAATGCGGATAAATGTGAGGTTATCCACTTTGGTGGCAAAAACATGAAGGCAGAATATTATCTGAATGGCGGCAGATTAGGAAAAGGGGAGGTGCACCGAGACCTGGGTGTCATGGTACATTAGTCATTGAAGGTTGGCATGCAGGTGCAGCAGGCAGTGAAGAAGGCAAATGGCATGTTGGCCTTCATAGCTAGGGGATTTGAGTATAGGAGCAGGCAGGTTTTGCTGCAGCTGTACAGGGCCTTGGTGAGGCCTCACGTGGAATATTGTGTTCAGTTTTGGTCTCCTAATCTGAGGAAGGACGTTCTTGCTATTGAGGGAGTGCAGCGAAGGTTCACCAGACTGATGCCTGGGATGGCAGACTGACATATGAGGAGAGACTGGATCGACTGGGCCTGCATTCACTGGAGTTTAGAAGAATGAGAGGGGCTCTCATAGAAACATATAAAATTCTGACGGGATTGGACAGGTTAGATGCAGGAAGAATGTTCCCGATGTTGGGGGAGTCTAGAACCAGGGGTCACAGTCTAAGGATAAGGGGTAAGCCATTTAGGACCGAGATTAGGAGAAATTTCTTCACTCAGAGAGTTGTTAACCTGTGGAATTCTCTTCCGCAGAGAGTTGCTGATGCCAGTTCGTTAGATATATTCAAGAGGGAGTTGGATATGGCCCTTATGGCTAAAGGGATCAAGGAGTACAGAGAGAAAGCAGAAAAGGGGTACTGAGGTGAATGATCAGCTATGATCTTATTAAATGGTGGTGCAGGCTCGAAGGGCCGAACGGCTTACTCCTGCACCTATTTTCTATGTTTCTATGTTTCTAGATTTTTAAACTGAATTCAAATTCTGAAACTACCCATGGTGAGATTTGAACTCATGTTCTCTGGATTACTAGTCCAGTAACATAACCACTAGATTACCATACCCCAGAAATCCCGATTTACCCACAAGGCTCTGTATGTTGCAGGATTACATTTGTTTGACCAAAATGCTTTGATCGTCTTTAAACATTGATAGTTAATGACGGTCTTTATAGAACTGCTTATGCATCGAGTTAAAGGATAGCACAGTTTCTTCAGTAGATGTTCAACACTAAGCTGTCCTCTAAAGTAAAAGGTGCAAACCTAAACTGTTCAGTATTCCATTTGAAAGGGATATTTTCTCCATTTTTGCCCATGAGTAGAGGCTGAGACCAGATGGAACTGTAGAGCTTATGTAGGAAATTGTTACTTCTGTGTTACCATGATGCTTCTTCCAGGCCTTGAGGAAGGCCTGAAATTATACAAGGTTTGTTTTTAGCAGTTGTATACTGTGATATATTCACAGAGCATAGCACACACAGCTTCTAACGTGGCGGTAGCTCTCTCGGAAGTCTCCGGAAATATGCCGAGTTCTGTTTATTATTAACCCTGTACTTGCAGTACACAAAACGTCCACATCCACAGTGTGGAGCTTACAGACCGAGCATTACAAGTTTACAGACATTACACTTCTCCCTCCTTAATGAAGAAGCCATCATAACAAACATCATATATAACTTTCATGTTTACACATGACACAGGATATAAACTATTTTTTTCATATATACAAATTTAACTTTACCACTTGCTTTCTGTTTCGAAGAGGATACCGTCGCTCTCGAACAGAACCTTCCAAACATGGTGTTAAATCTAAACTCATTCGAGGCCCATCCTGGCGAACATTTTCCTCCATAGACTTTCCTTGATTTTCATTTGATTCTCTTTTTGTCTTAATTGTGTCTCTTCTACGGACTGTGCCAAATCTGGCTTTAACATGAGAATCTGGTTCGTGGCTGTTGTTTGAGAAACAACTCTGCTGGTGTTCTACCAGTAGTTGTATGGGGAGTATTTCGATATGTAATCAAACAATTAGCCAATTTGTGATCCAATGACAACTGTCGTTTTTTGGATTTGGATCTAACATTTGTTTTATGAGGGCACGTTTTACAATTTATACAGTGCGCTCTGCTGCACCATTTGAAGCAGGGTGGTATGGTGGAACCTTGGTATGATTCACACCATTTTTGTTCGTGAATTGTGCAAATTCTTCTGAATCAAATTGTGGTCCATTAGCCGAAACAATCTCTTCAGGGAGGCCAAATGAAGAAAATAATTTTTGTAAAATGTTCAATGTTTTACTTGTTGTTATTTTCCACATTGGAAACACCTCAACTCACCTCGAATGGCTATCAATCACAATGAATATATCGATTGGTCAAATCAAATCGCATGGGGTAGCCTTGAGGAGGAATTCATAGAATGCAGACAGGATTGTTTCTTAGAATAGTACGTTACAGAACCTACAAGGGATCAAGCTATCTTAGATCTGGTCCTGTGTAATGAGACAGGAATAATAAATGATCTCCTAGTAAAAGATCCTCTCGGAATGAGTGATCACAGTATGGTTGAATTTGTAATACAGATTGAGAGTGAGGAAGTAGTGTCTCTAACGAGCGTACTATGTTTAAACAAAGGGGACTAAAGTGGGATGAGGGCAGAGTTAGCTAAAGTAGACTGGAAACACAGACTAAATGGTTGCACAATTGAGGAACAGTGGAGGACTTTTAAGGAGCTCTTCCATAGTGCTCAACAAAAATATATTCCAGTGAAAAAGAAGGGATAACCAGCCGTGGATAACCAAGGAAATAAAGGAGAGTATCAAATTAAAAACCAATGCGTATAAGGTGGCCAAGGTTAGTGGGAAACTAGAAGATTGGACACATTTTAAACGACAGCAAAGAATGACTAAGAAAGCAATAAAGAAAGAAAAGATAGATTACGAAAGTAAACTTGCGCAAAACATAAAAACAGATAATAAAAGCTTTTACCGTATATAAAACGGAAAAGAGTGATGACTAAAGTAAATGTTGGTCCCTTAGAAGATGAGAAGGGAGATTTAATAATGGGAAATGTGGAAATGGCTGAGACCTTAAACAATTATTTTGCTTCGGTCTCCACAGTGGAAGTCACAAAAACCATGCCAAAAATTGCTGGTCACAGGAATGTGGGAAGGGAGGACCTTGAGATAATCACTATCACTAGGGGCGTAGTGCTGGACAGGCTAATGGAACTCAAGGTAGACAAGTCCCCTGGTCCTGATGAAATGCATCCCAGGGTATTAAAAGAGATGGCGGAAGTTATAGCAGATGCATTTGTTATAATCTACCAAAATTCTCTGGACTCTGGGGAGGTACCATCGGATTGGAAAGCAGCTAATGTAATACCTCTGTTTAAAAAAGGAGGCAGACAAAAGGCAGGTAACTATAGGCCGGTTAGTTTAACATCTGTAGTGGGGAAAATGCTTGAAGCTATCATTAAGGAAGAAATAGCGGGACATCTAGATAGGAATAGTGCAATCAAGCAGACGCAACATGGATTCATGAAGGGGAAATCATGTTTAACTAATTTACTGGAATTCTTTGACGATATAATGAGCATGGTGGATAGAGGTGTACCGATGGATGTGGTGTATTTAAATTTCCAAAAGGCATTCGATAAGGTGCCACACAAAAGGTTACTGCAGAAGATAAAGGTACGCGGAGTCAGAGGAAATGTATTAGCATGGATCGAGAATTGGCTGGCGAACAGAAAGCAGAGAGTCGGGATAAATGAGTCCTTTTCGGGTTGGAAATCGGTGGTTAGTGGTGTGCCACAGGGATCGGTGCTGGGACCACAACTGTTTACAATATACATAGATGACCTAGAAGAGGGGACAGAGTGTAGTGTAACAAAATTTGCAGATGACACAAAGATTAGTGGGAAAGCGGGTTGTGTAAAGGACACAGAGAGGCTGCAAAGGGATTTAGATAGGTTAAGCGAATGGGCTAAGTTTGGCAGATGGAATACAATGTCGGAAAATTTGAGGTCATCCACCTTGGGGAAAAAAAAAACAGTAAAAGGGATTATTATTTGAATGGGAAGAAATTACAACATGCTGCGGTGCAGAGGGACCTGGGGGTCCTTGTGCATGAAACTCTTTTGAGTTTACCTGAAAAAAAACATAAACATTAAACCATGCCACCCGCCTGGGTGACACAGCAGACATTTTCATGGCCCCTTTTTTTCCTTTTTTTGTGTTTTTTTTTTCTTTCTTTTTTTTGGGGCGCTAAAATCAAAATTTTCCAAGTGCCTCCTATAAAAGGGGAGGGGGACACTAAAAGCACCGGCAATTAAAACAAATTAAACTTAAAAAACGTAAAATCAAATTAAAATTTGGTTGCCGGGCGTGATGATGCACTCCAGTCCCTCCGGTACCCACCTCTCGCGGAAGGCCGCGAGCGTACCGGTGGACACCGCGTGCTCCATCTCCAAGGACACCCTGGACCGGATGTAAGAGCGGAAGAGAGGCAGGCAGTCAGGTTGAACGACCCCCTCGACCGCCCACTGCCTGGACCGGCTGATGGCACCCTTGGCCGTGCCCAGGAGCAGTCCCTCGAGGAGGCCTTCGGACCTACCCGCTCCCCTCCGCACAGGGTGCCCAAAGATCAGGAGAGTGGGACTGAAGTGCAGCCAGAATTTCAGGAGCAGCCCCTTCATATAATGGAACAGGGGCTGCAACCTTGTGCATTCAATAAAAACATGGAACACGGACTCCTCCAGACCGCAGAAATTGCAGGCGGCCTGGGAGTCCGTGAACCGGCTTAAAAATTTGTTGCACGGCACTGCTCCGTGCACCACCCTCCAGGCCAAGTCCCCGATGAATAGTGGGAGGACCCCTGCGTAGAGTGCCCTCGAACTTGCAATCTTCTGATAAGATGACAGTTACAATTGAAGTCAGACGTCTTATCCATTAGGCCACGCGGCCGCTACCTCCTTGTGCATGAATCCCAAAAAGTTAGTTTGCAGGTGCAGCAGGTAATCAGGAAGGCGAATGGAATGTTGGCCTTCATTGCAAGAGGGATGGAGTACAAAAGCAGGGAGATCCTGCTGCAACTGTGTAGGTATTGGCGAGGCCGCACCTGGAGTACTGCATGCAGTTTTGGTCACCTTACTTAAGGAAGGATATACTAGCTTTGGAGGGGGTACAGAGATGATTCACTAGGCTGATTCCAGAGATGAGGGGGTTACCTTATGATGATAGATTGAGTAGACTGGGTCTTTACTCGTTGGAGTTCAGAAGGATGAGGGGTGATCTTATAGAAACATTTAAAATAATGAAAGGGATAGACAAGATAGAGGCAGAGAGGTTGTTTCCACTGGTCGGGGAGACTAGAACTAGGAGGCACAGCCTCAAAATACGGGGGAGCCAATTTAAAACCGAGTTGAGAAGGAATTTCTTCTCCCAGAGGGTTGTGAATCTGTGGAATTCTCTGCCCAAGGAAGCAGTTGAGGCTAGCTCATTGAATGTATTCAAATCACAGATAGATAGATTTTTAACCAATAAGGGAATTAAGGGTTATAGGGAGCGGGAGGGTAAGTAGAGCTGAGTCTACGGCCAGATAAGCCATGATCTTGTTGAATGGCGGAGCAGGCTCGAGGGGCTAGATGGCCTTCTTATGTTCTTATGTTCTTATGTTCTTGTCCTTCTAATTCAGCAAAATCAATATGCAGCCTTTGCCACACCCTGGGAGGCCATTTCCATGGCTGTAATGGTACTGGTGGTGGTTGCTTGCTTACCGATTGACATGTCGTACACTGACTCACGAGGTACTCTATATCTTTATCAAGATCTGGCCACCATAAATAATTGCATGCAAAACTCTTGGTCAAGCACATTTCCAGGTGCTGGTCATGGAGGTCTCCTAATAATTTGGACCTGAATTTATTTGGTATAACCACTCTTGCACCCCAAATAATACAATCTTTATCGACTAATAATTCATTCCTACAAATGAAGAATGGATGTGTATCTTTTTCTGTTACCTGGTTTGGCAATCCATTTGCAATATACTCATACACCTTTGACATCACTGGGTCACATTTGATTGCTCTACCAATCTCTTCAGCTGTGACTGGCAGTTCATCAATGTATGAAAAATAAAACACTTCTTCCCTATCGGGTGTAACTTGTGATGGGGAAGGCAATCTAGACATTGCATCAGCATTACTGTGATCAGCTGATCGTCTATATTCAATATCATACGTATATGCTGACAAAATCAAAGCCCATCTCTGCATTCGGGTTGCAGCTAATGTTGGAACTGGGGACTTTGGATGGAGGATTGCTGTTAGGGGCTATGGTCCGTAACGACCATACAAGTATTTGTGAAACTTCTTGACCCCAAAAATTAATGCCAAAGCTTCCCTTTCAATTTGCGCATAATTAGTCACTGGCACTGAGAGAAAAGCAATTGGTCTCTCCTCCCCACTACTTAATACATGAGAGATTACTGCCCCAACTCCATATAGAGAGGCATCACATGCTAGCTTAATCTCCTTAGATATGTCACAGTGAACTAACATGGTGCTCTCTACCAATTTGCTTTTACACTCCTTGAATGCTGTATCGCATTCTTTTGACCACTTCCAATGGACCTGTTTTTTCAAAAGTTCATTCAGTGGATGTAATACTGTAGCCAAATTTGGTAGGAACTTCCCATAATAGTTCAAAAGACCCAAGAATGAACGAAGTTCAGTGACATTCCTGGGAGTGGGTGCATTTCTAATTGCATCCAATTTTTCCATGGTTGGATGTAAACCATCTTAGAAACATAGAAACATAGAAAATAGGTGCAGGAGTAGGCCATTCGGCCCTTCTAGCCTGCACCGCCATTCAATGAGTTCATGGCTGAACATTCAACTTCAGTACCCCATTCCTGCTTTCTCGCCATACCCCTTGATCCCCCTAGCAGTAAGGACCTCATCTAACTCCTTTTTGAATATATTTAGTGAATTGGCCTCAACAACTTTCTGTGGTAGAGAATTCCACAGGTTCACCACTCTCTGGGTGAAGAAGTTCCTCCGCATCTCGGTCCTAAATGGCTTACCCCTTATCCTTAGACTGTGACCCCTGGTTCTGGACTTCCCCAACATTGGGAACATTCTTCCTGCATCTAACCTGTCTAACCCCGTCAGAATTTTATATGTTTCTATGAGGTCCCCTCTCATTCTTCTGAACTCCAGTGAATACAAGCCCAGTTGATCCAGTCTTTCTTGATAGGTCAGTCCCGCCATCCCGGGAATCAGTCTGGTGAACCTTCGCTGCACTCCCTCAATAGCAAGAATGTCCTTCCTCAGGTTAGGAGACCAAAACTGTACACAATACTCCAGGTGTGGCCTCACCAATGCCCTGTACAACTGTAGCAACACCTCCCTGCCCCTGTACTCAAATCCCCTTGCTATGAAGGCCAACATGCCATTTGCTTTCTTAACCGCCTGCTGCACCTGCATGCCAACCTTCAATGACTGATGTACCATGACACCCAGGTCTCTTTGCACCTCCCCTTTTCCTAATCTGTCACCATTCAGATAATAGTCTGTCTCTCTGTTTTTACCACCAAAGTGGATAACCTCACATTTATCCACATTATACTTCATCTGCCATGCATTTGCCCACTCACCTAACCTATCCAAGTCGCTCTGCAGCCTCACAGCATCCTCCTCGCAGCTCACACTGTCACCCAACTTAGTGTCATCCGCAAATTTGGAGATACTACATTTAATCCCCTCATCTAAATCATTAATGTACAGTGTAAACAGCTGGGGCCCCAGCACAGAACCTTGCGGTACCCCACTAGTCACTGCCTGCCATTCTGAAAAGTACCCATTTACTCCTACTCTTTGCTTCCTGTCTGACAACCAGTTCTCAATCCATGTCAGTACACTACCCCCAATCCCATGTGCTCTAACTTTGCACATCAATCTCTTGTGTGGGACCTTGTCGAACGCCTTCTGAAAGTCCAAATATACCACATCAACTGGTTCTCCCTTATCCACTCTACTGGAAACATCCTCAAAAAATTCCAGAAGATTTGTCAAGCATGATTTCCCTTTCACAAATCCATGCTGACTTGGACCTATCATGTCACCTCTTTCCAAATGCACTGCTATGACATCCTTAATAATTGATTCCATCATTTTACCCACTACCGATGTCAGGCTGACCGGTCTATAATTCCCTGTTTTCTCTCTCCCTCCTTTTTTAAAAAGTGGGGTTACATTGGCTACCCTCCACTCCATAGGAACTGATCCAGAGTCAATGGAATGTTGGAAAATGACTGTCAACGCATCCACTATTCCCAAGGCCACCTCCTTAAGTACTCTGGGATGCAGTCCATCAGGCCCTGGGGATTTATCGGCCTTCAATCCCATCAATTTCCCCAACACAATTTCCCGGCTAATAAGGATTTCCCTCAGTTCCTCCTCCTTACTAGACCCCCCGACCCCTTTTATAACCGGAAGGTTGTTCGTGTCCTCCTTCGTGAATACCGAACCAAAGTACTTGTTCAATTGGTCCGCCATTTCTTTGTTCCCCGTTATGACTTCCCCTGATTCTGACTGCAGGGGACCTACATTTGTCTTTACTAACCTTTTTCTCTTTACATATCTATAGAAACTTTTGCAATCCGTCTTAATGTTCCCTGCAAGCTTCTTCTCATACTCCATTTTCCCTGCCCTAATCAAACCCTTTGTCCTCCTCTGCTGAGTTCTAAATTTCTCCCAGTCCCCAGGTTCGCTGCTATTTCTGGCCAATTTGTATGCCACTTCCTTGGCTTTAATACTATCCCTGATTTCCCTTGATAGCCACGGTTGAGCCACCTTCCCTTTTTTATTTCTATGCCAGACAGGAATGTACAATTGTTGTAGTTCATCCATGCGGTCTCTAAATGTCTGCCATTGCCCATCCACAGTCAACCCCTTAAGTATCATTCGCCAATCCATCTCAGCCAATTCACGCCTCATACCTTCAAAGTTAGCCTTCTTTAAGTTCTGGACCATGGTCTCTGAATTAACTGTTTCATTCTCCATCCTAATGCAGAATTCCACCATATTATGGTCACTCTTCCCCAAGGGGCCTCGCACAACGAGATTGCTAATTAATCCTTTCTCATTACATAACACCCAGTCTAAGATGGCCTCCCCCCTAGTTGGTTCCTCGACATATTGGTCTAGAAAACCATCCCTTATGCACTCCAGAAAATCCTCCTCCACCGTATTGCTTCCAGTTTGGTTAGCCCAATCTATGTGCATATTAAAGTCACCCATTATAACTGCTGCACCTTTATTGCACGCACCCCTAATTTCCTGTTTGATGCCCTCCCCAACATCACTACTACTGTTTGGAGGTCTGTACACAACTCCCACTAACGTTTTTTGCCCTTTGGTGTTCTGCAGCTCTACCCATATAGATTTGTCTACTCTGTACCCTAAGTACTCAACTGAGTTTTTAAATAACTCACACTTACGAGCAGACACTTGTACTCTGCTTCTCTAGCCGTTTGAGGACTTCATTCAATATGCTATTATGAATTTGCCTATTTGGTGCTGAAATTAGTATGTCATCCAAATAACATACTACCCCTTCAATACCTTGCAAAATCTGGTTCATTACCGCTTGGAATATGGCAGGGGCAGAAGACACTCCAAATTGTAGCCTATTAAATTGATATTGGCCTAGATGAGTATTTATAGTCAAACATGACTTGGACTCCTCATCGAGTTTAAACTGTAAGTAGGCATTCATAAGATCCAGTTTTGAGAAGATCTGACCACCTGTCAGTGTTGTGAACAAATCTTCTATATTTGGCAATGCATTGGGGACATTACCCTCCAGAACCTGGTTTCCAGTTACTTTATAATCACCACACAATCTTACCTTACCATCGGACTTAGGTACAACAACAATGGGTGTAGCCCAATTACATCGATCTATCTCACAAATAATGTTCAGTCTCTAGTCTTTTGAGTTCTTGCTCAACTTTCTCCTTGACTGCATATGGTACGGAACGCGGCTTGTAGTAAACTGATCTAGCGTCCTTCTGTACCCTGACACTCGCCTTGAAGCCTTGGATCGGACTGCCTGTTTCGCAGAACACCTTCCGATACTTCTTGATAACCTCATCCATTGATGAAAATCTCGCTTCCCCACAGAAAATCTTACTCCAATCCAGCTTCAGTGAGCTCAACCAATTTCTTCCTCGTAAGGCAGACTTGTCTCCTTTCACTACTATTAGAGGCAAGTTCTGAAATTGATCTTTATATTTCACTGGTACGGTGATATGACCTACCACAGAAATTTTCTCTACCGAGTAGCCTTGCAGCTCTATCTTGGATTTCTCCAGTTGGAAATCACGCAATTTGTCACGATATACTTACTCTGGTACTACACTCACGGATGCACCCGTGTCAATTTCCATTGGTATCTTGAATCCCGCAACATCTATGTGGATTTTGATGCTTTCCGAATCGCTGTTCGTTAACCTCGTGCTCCTGATGATGTGTAACTCTAACATCTCCTCGTCCTGTTGTTGTTCTTCCATGCTATATAGTCTCTTGGGATTTCTACTCATAGCTTTGAACGCTGGACTCATAGCTTTAAAAGCTGGCTTACCCTTCAGTCGGCATGCCTTCGCAAGATGCCCAGTCTTTCTACAGAAGAAACACTCTGCCTTTACGTATGGACAACTTTGAGCAATGTGTTGTTCCAGGCACCTAAAGCATGACTTCGACGCTCTGTGAGAATTTCCAGTTTCTGAGACTTTCGGCCATGCCCGTCTTTTACTTTGAACCTGCAGGTGATTTACCTTTGTTGACTGACGACCGTAATCATTATTTAATTCTATGGAATATTGTTCGGCCATGCCTATCAACCTCGCTGTCTGACAAGCAACCTCAAAAGTCAAGTCTTCCATCATCAATAACTTCCTTCTGATCACATCATTTTTCACCTCACAAACAAAATGGTCCCGTAATCCTCGGTTTTGAAAGTTTCCAAAATTACAGTTCATCAATAGCTTTTTTAATGCAACAATGTAATCACTGATACTTTCATCAGCCTTTTGATTCTGAATCCTGAAACAATAGCTTTCAGCAATTTCTAACGGTTTGGGGTTATAGTGCTGCTGCTTCGTTAAAATCTCTTTAAGCGCTGTGTCCTTTGGCTCATCAGGCACAAGCAGATTTACAAGGGTTTCATATAATGCCGGACCTGCCTCCGATAAGAAGATCGCTATCTTATGTTCCAACACAGCCCGGTTCTGGACTGCATTGTCTGGAACTTCGATTATGTTATTTGCAGTGAAATACATTTCTAGCTGATCCACATACGCTTTAAAACGTTCCCGGTCGTGGCTCTAGTCATCCAAATGTCCAATTACCCCTGCAGGTGCTGCCATTTTAATCTCTAGCTGTTCACACTGTGTGCTGTATTTTACCTCGGATTTTGTAGCTTTTTTCCAAAGACAGAACCTTCCAAAGTCTCTCTGCCGGCTGGCTGAACCCTTCACCCACAACATTTAAGCTTTAAATCATCCAAAAAGTCCCATCCTCATCACCAAATGTGATATATTCACAGAGCACAGCACACACAGCTCATAACATGGCTGGCAGCTCTCTCGGAAGTCTCCGGAAATCTGCCTGATTCTGTTTATTATTAACCCTGCACTTGCAGTACAAAATACATTCACATCCACAATGTGGAGCTACAAATATTACAAGCTTACAGACATTACATATACCTGGACCAATTAACACAGTGCGCTCTGTCTGTTTAATGTCCGATTCTTGGGGAATAAAATCATTATGAGCTTGATTGGTATAAAATTGGGTCCTTTAGAGATAGGAGGAGAGAACATTGTTTGGCAAATCTGTTTTCAGTCAGATGGGATTTTAATTAAATGCATTAGATTGTATTAAATTAATGTCATGAAATAAAACTGAAACTGTCCATTGATGTATGATATATATTCTAAATAGTTCAATGGAGTTTTTTTTTTAAAACTACTTGCAGTTGCAAGAAATAAAGGAGTAGATGTTGAGGCCTCATGCTTATTGCAGACAGGTAATGCCTCAGAAACTGTAGCAAAGACCTTGCCATTGTGTCCCCGCTGTCAGCATTTTGCTGGTGTCCATGGAATAGGCCGCCCAGTCAAGCTCACATCTAATTTAGGTATTTAAATTGGGGTCCCGTGACATTAATAGGACCCTAATGCCATTTTAGAAATCAACCGGAAAGGGTGGGGAGCCAGGAAGAGCTACCCTTAAATGCCCTGGGAATGTGAATTATAAATCTGTATTTTCTACCATACTGTCAAAATCAAAATATACATTGCACTGGCATAAAAATCATCCTCCTATTTTACATTCACCATTTTTGTTCAGAATAAGTTTGTAATGGGATACATTCCCCTTTCTGAGCTGGCCGCCTGATCGTGCCGATGGGGGCTTGACCCATTTTGAGGACCGGATCTTATTACCACGGGGCCGGTGGGATGCAGGCGCTCTGAGATGCTCCTGCTCCTCCTAGCCCCACACAAAATAAATAAGTATTTACGTTTTAGGCTTGTCATCGGCTGGACCTCCAGTGAAGGCCAATAAATCCCCAGGACCTGATGGTCTGCATCCCAGAGTACTTAAGGAGGTGGCCTTGGAAATAGCGGATGCATTGACAGTCATTATCCAAAATTCCATAGACCCTGGATCAGTTCCTATGGAGTGGAGGGTAGCCAATGTAACCCCACTTTTTAAAAAAGGAGGGAGAGAGAAAACAGGGAATTACAGACCGGTCAGCCTGATATCGGTAGTGGGTAAAATGATGGAATCAATTATTAAGGATGTCATAGCAGCGCATTTGGAAAGAGGTGACATGATAGATACAAGTCAGCATGGATTTGTGAAAGGGAAATCATGCTTGACAAATCTTCTGGAATTTTTTGCGGATGTTTCCAGTAGAATGGACAAGGGAGAACCAGTTGATGTGGTATACTTGGACTTTCAGAAGGCTTTCGACAAGGTCCCACACAAGAGATTAATGTGCAAAGTTAAAGCACATGGAATTGGGGGTAGTGTGTTGATGTGGATTGAGAACTGGTTGTCAGACAGGAAGCAAAGAGTAGGAGTAAATGGGTACTTTCAGAATGGCAGGCAGTGACTAGTGGGGTACCGCAAGGTTCTGTGCTGGGGCCCCAGCTGTTTACATTGTACATTAATGATTTAGACGAGGGGATTAAATGTAGTATCTCCAAATTTGCGGATGACACTAAGTTGGGTGGCAGTGTGAGCTGCGAGGAGGATGCTATGAGGCTGCAGAGTGACTTGGATAGATTAGGTGAGTGGGCAAATGCATGGCAGATGAAGTATAATGTGGATAAATGTGAGGTTATCCACTTTGGTGGTAAAAACAGAGAGACAGACTATTATCTGAATGGTGACAGATTAGGAAAAGGAGAGGTGCAACAAGACCTGGGTGTCATGGTACATCAGTCATTGAAGGTTGGCATGCAGGTACAGCAGGCGGTTAAGAAAGCAAATGGCATGTTGGCCTTCATAGCGAGGGGATTTGAGTACAGGGGCAGGGAGGTGTTACTACAGTTGTACAGGGCCTTGGTGAGGCCACACCTGGAGTATTGTGTACAGATTTGGTATCCTAACTTGAGGAAGGACATTCTTGCTATTGTGGGAGTGCAGCGAAGGTTCACCAGACTGATACCCGGAATGGCGGTACTGACATATCAAAAAAGACTGGATCAACTGGGCTTGTATTCACTGGAGTTCAGAAGAATGAGAGGGGATCTCATAGAAACGTTTAAAATTCTGACGGGTTTAGACAGGTTAGATGCAGGACGTATGTTCCCAATGTTGGAGAAGTCCAGAACCAGGGGTCACAGTCTAAGGATAAGGGGTAAGCCATTTAGGACCGAGATGAGGAGAAACTTCTTCACCCAGAGAGTGGTGAACCTGTGGAATTCTCTGCCACAGAAAGTTGTTGAGGCCAATTCACTAAATATATTCAAAAAAGAGTTAGATGTCCTTACTACTCGGGGGATCAAGGGGTATGGCGAGAAAGCAGGAATGGGGTACTGAAGTTGCATGTTCAGCCATGAACTCATTGAATGGCGGTGCCAGCTCGAAGGGCCAAATGGCCTACTCCTGCACCTATTTTCTATGTTTCTATGTTTCTGTTTCTAATACTGGGCGGAGCTTACACGGTGCAGTTTCTGCCCAGCTAATTTCCAAAATGCCATCAGAGTCCTACTGATGACATAGGACCCCGATTCATCCTCGGCTCCGAGGGTCTGCCTAAGAAGAAGATAGGACGCTGATTTCAATACCTAAATTAGTTGTGAGTTTGCTTCAGAGAGCTGTCCAAGCCCCCTATTCCGAGGACCCCGTCAAAATGGCAACGGCCATAGAGATAGCGGGGACAGGGCAGTAAATTCTTCCCCATGCATTTTTGGGACCCTCGCAGCTCATTTCCGTCAGGCGGGAAGCCTAAAAAAAAAGTATTTTTTAAACTTCCAACAATTTAAATAAGCAACAACATAATCAGTAGATACTGGCAAAGTCTCAAGAATGTGAACTACTCTTTAGCAGCTATTCAATACATTTTCTCCCAAATTCTCAATGGCAAGTCCCTTCGCATTGAGATAAACTGAATTTAGCGATTTACAAATGCACTGGGGCTGTGCAGACTGTTAACTGCCACAAAAGTCTTCTGAAGATGCTATAATTTTTGTGTTGCGGAACAGGATGTTTCTTTGTTGTTCCTGACAAATTGAGGCCTCCTGCCCAGCAGAAATGGCATGGTAGCATGCCTCAAAAGTGGTGGGAAGAGACTTATGGCATCATTCCCACCGTTATTGTGGCTGCTGCAATCTTCCTCCGGACCAACCGCTGCGCAGCCAGACGCCTGCAGATTTTATGCCAATCAGGATATTCTGACATACATAAGACCCTGTTTGCCATTTTAGGACAGTACTGAACGGAGCAGTCATTGGCGATCCAATTGAAAAGATTGAAGGATTTATATAGCGCCTTCACCGGACGTCTCAAAGCGCTTTGCAGCCAATGAAGTACTTTTGGAGTGCAGTCACTAATGTGGGAAACACGGCAGCCAACTTAACATTGAAACATAGAAACATAGAAATTTACAGCGCAGAAGGAGGCCATTTTGGCCCATCGTGTCCACGCCGGCCGACAAAGAACAGCACGGCCCTTGATCAGCAGCCCTAAAGGTTACATATAAACCTATGAACAATGATGGAAAGGCAAACAGCACCCAGCCCAACCAGTGCACCTCACACAACCACGACACCCCTTATACTGAAACATTCTACACTCCACCCCAACTGGAGCCATGTGATCTCCTGGGAGAGGCAAAAACCAGATAACAATCCAGGCCAATTTAGGGAGAAAAAATCTGGGAAAATTCCTCTGCGACCCATCCAGGCGATCAAAACTATTCCATGTCATCACCCTGGCCGTATTCTATTCCCTGCAGTACTTACCATTATATCTGCGCCATCCAACAAAAGGTCATCCAGTCTAATCCCAATTACCAGCTCTAGGTCCGTAACCCTGCAGGTTACTGCACTTCACTTTAAGTGCCCATCCAACCATCTCTTAAAAGTGGTGAGGGTTTTTGCATCCACCACTCTTCCAGGTACCGAGTTCCAGATCCCTATAACCCTCTGCGTAAAGAAGCCCCGCCTTCAAATCCCCTCTAAACCTTCCACCCACCACCTTAAAACTATGTCCCCTCGTAATAGATACCTCCACCAATGGAAATGGACCTTTACTATCCACTATGTCCAGGCTCCTCAATATTTTGTACACCTCAATGAGGTCTCCTCTCAACCTCCTCTGTTCCAATGAGAACAAACCCAGTCTATCCAATCTGTCCTCATAACTAAGATTCTCCATTCCAGACAGCATCCTCGTAAATCTGCTCTGCACCCTCTATAGTGCAATCACGTCCTTCCTAAAACACGGTGACCAGAACTGCATGCAGTACTCCAGCTGTGGCCTAGCCAAACTATTATATATTTTAAGTATAACCTCCCTGCTCTTATATTCTATGCCTCGGCCAATAAAGGCAACCATTCCGTACGCCTTCTTAACCATCTTATCCACCTGGCCTGCTACTTTCAGGGATCTGTGGACAAGCACTCCAAGGTCCCTTTGTTCATCAACACTATTAAGTGGTTTACCGCTTAATGTGTATATCCTTTCCTTATTAGCCTTCCCAAAGTGCATCACCTCGCACTTCTCTGAATTAAATTCCATTTGCCACTGCTTTGCCCACCTGACCAGTAGATTGATATCCTCCTGCAGCCCATGACTTTCTTCTTCATTATCAACCACACGGCCAATATTAGTATCGTCTGCAAACTTCTTAATCATACTTCCTATATTCAAATCTAAATCGTTGATATATACCACAAAACAAAAATTTGGGCACAACAAGCTCCCACAAACAGCAATGTAATAATGACCAGAAAATCTATTTTGTTATGTTGATTGAGAAGCCAAAAGGTAGGTTTTGCTGTATTTTTTGAGGGGCAGGAAGGACTTCTCCAGACTCCACAAAGTCCCCCTCCCCTCTTGGTCCCACCACCCCTCCCCGCCCTCCCCCATCCTTATGAAACTATGTTCTTCCAGCCCAGAGGCTGACTGAGCTGTCCAATATTATGGTGGGCTCGGATCCAGAAAGCTGCCCTGGCGCTCTCATTTCTTCCCACAGTGTGCTGGCCTGCTCCTCAAAATGGCCTGGGCCTCCCACCAAATAGCTGCCTAAAGTCCACACCGTGGGAACAGCTCCAATTAGATCAGGGAACAAGCCATGTGGCATAGAAAGATTGTGCTGGAATTGTGCAGCAGGATGATTAGCATCTGAAAGAGAGAGAAATGTTTTCCTATTTACATGTAAGCATTTTTTTTAATAATTCGTTCAAATTACTGGCATTTATGATTCTTCTTTTGGTTTACTATAATTGCCTGAAATAAGCAGTTATACATTTGCTTCAGTCATAGAATGTAAAGGATAATTATATTCTGACATGAAACAGATCAAATGGCTCATGCCGTAGTCATATGTGAAGGAGAATAGATTCAGCTTCCTAAGCCTCTTTACATAGGTTAATGACCTAAAATGTGAAATTGATTTTTGTTACCTTTCTCTGAACCCATTCCATTCTTTAAAGGGGCGAATTTTAACCTCCCAAAATACGTAGGATAGGGTTGGGTGGGAGATTAAAGAGTTACAAAACTGAATTCCGACCTCAACCCGCCTATTTCTCATTTTAACGGAGGCGGGATGGGGGGTGGGCAGCCAACCCGCTCCCAGGATGCTGGTCACCCATTTAAATATTATAATGAGACTGGCGTGTCCCATGGTGATCCACCAGTTCACATTTAACTCACGCTGGAAGGGTTTCCCAAGCCTCGGGGAACCTGCCAGCTAAAGGGAGTGCCTTTACATTTACCTGCTGGGTCCAGCGTCCCCGCCTCACACACCCCCTGCGATCAGAAACCCCCCGACTCTTTCGATCTCATCCCGACTCCCCACCTCCCGAGGCCTCTGACCTCCCCCCACAAGGTCTCCGATCTCCGCATGACCTCCCCCCTCCCCCCCCCATCCCCGAGGCATCTGATTCCTCCCCCTTCCGGCCTCCGACCTCCCCCCTACGACCGTCGATCGCCTTCCTGGCCTCTCTTCTCAGGCCCCGATGATCCTCCGGCCCCGACCACCCACCCATACTCCTCCAGCCCCGATCCTCTGCCCCCAATGCTCCTCTGACCACCAACCAGCCCACCCACCCTCTCAATCCCTCCCTCCTCTCTGTGGTCTAGTGCCATAGGCCGACCCATCCGACAGCCAGCCTTTCTATCTGACTGGATGCAGGCAGGAAACAGAGCTTTCAAGTACTAATCACACACTGCCATGAAATTCACCTGGATTTCCCGACCGCTTTCTAGCAGCCCCCATCCCACCCCGGACCCACCTCCAGATTAAAATTCTAGCTTTCGTTCACTACTATGGTGATCACTGCTATGGTGTTGCAAATACAATGCTTCAGAAATTGTTTCATTTTAGATCTACTTATGTGCCTCCAACACTTCTCTTTGCAATTGCTGCCCTACACTGTAATGAAACATTCAATCTTTGGTAAACTATTACATTTACATCTTATTTAAAAATACATACCCTTTATTTTGCAATGATAGTTTTGAAATATACTAAACATGTTTCGGTATTAATTTTCATTTGAGACTTATCTGTCCGGTTAACAATCTGCAGATTTTTATTTTGGGAAATTTTCTTCACTTTCCTCTGAACATTCACTTTTTGATATCATTTGAGAACCTAGACATTCTTCTTTCTAAAGTGAAAGATATATTTTTTGTGAATGTTTGTGCTCATCCAGATGAGGGGTGTCAGGGCTGGAGCTGCATCTCACCAAGCAGCATGATTATGGGGCCTTGTTGCTGGCTGCCCAGCCCTCATCAGGGTTACCTGTTCCATGAGCCCTTCCTGCTTCCCGGAAACCTTCCTAACCCTATCCCGATGACTCAACCAAAGGTTACCACCATCATCAACTGTTTTCTTTCCACAGGCATTGTTCCTTCTCACTTCAAAATTGTTATCAGCTCCCTTTCTTTAGAGTCTCACCCTTAATTCCTCGGTCCTCTCCAACTACTCCAGTCTGTCTTTCCTCTCTAAGGTTTGCTAATGCGTCATAGCCACTAAACTCTGCATTCTTCCTACCACACCCTGTTCAAATCCCTTCAGTCAATATTCCACCGCGGCTACATCTGTTTGTAACATTCACTTTTCACTCGTTTACATTTAAACCCTCCTGCTGCACTACTGAGCAGATTTGTCATTGTACTTTGTTACAAGTGTAAGAGAGGTGTTGGAAAGGCTTCCTCATATATGGAAACTATATTCAAATCTTGGACATGGTTAGATTTTGCAGAGCATTGAAGTATTGTTGATGGAGAAGGTAGTGTTTGACATGAAAGAGGAAATTGAACTTCCCTGAGCTTCAGCAATGGTGGGATCAAAAGGTAGAGAGGTCAAGATTGTCAGTAGGTAAAGAATAACTATTTCATAACCATTGAAGACATGGAGGTGGTAAATATTTAATTGATGATCCATTGCATTATGAGAGGATTGTAGTTTGTTCACACCAAGGATGTGTGATATTCAGGAGGTCATATATGTGAATTTTTTTTAAAGCCTTGTTACTGTGACTTCAGCTACAGATGTCAACTAACAACTGAGAGGACAATTGGGGCACGATATGGAAAATGTCTCCATCTATAAACAGAAACTGTGCCAAACATAGAAAATGCTTCTCTTTGAATGTGCTAATTGTATTGTTTAGGGTTAATCACATAGGGTTAATTATGATATTCTGACATTTACAGTGTGTTTCTGCTTCATGCCTCATGGAATGTTGTTGGTGCAGAAAGAGAGAGAGAGACCTTGATGCGCACACCATCTTGTTTATGGGACGATCGGCGCCTCGAGATCTCATGCTTTGTGGAAGAACAGCTGGGGCCTTACAGATTAGGAGTTGGTCATAAGCCACATGCACCCATGTTTGTTCAATAGTATAAAGGAACAGAACTGTCCAGTAGTTCTTTGAACTTCACCTTGGACCGTGATTCGCGAGCGGTGCCGGGACCCCCAAGGCGCCTGACCAGCTGTCGTTGCGGAGTTCCCGACGGGCCGAAGGCTGTGAGCTTTATTGCATCTTATCATACTTCTCTTTTCTTCGTAAACTGTATTATGTTTCTTTTCTCTCAGTAAATAGTGTTTTATCTTTACTTCATTTGTCTTGTCTCATATTTAACATTCATCCAGATCCCAAACCTGGGTCTATTATTATTGATTCAAAACATTTTGGCGTCACGAACAGGATCTAGTAAAATGTTTAAGAGAAAAGACAAGAAGCAGTCTCCTCCTGCGGGAGAGAAGTATAGGATACCAGGGTGGAGTACGAGGGATGAGGGTTTTGGCTCTCTTGCCAATGTGCTAGCCCGGTTTGGACCCCCGCAATATTGGGATACGCAGTTATTGGAACAGAGCAAAGATAGAACCATACCCCACGCGGTACTGTCTCTCCTGGAGGAAGCGGACTTCCCACAGGAGAAAAATAGTCCCCCACAAATGGGATGGATTTTGTTGACAGCATTAAGGGCGATGTGTAAACAACGTAAGGAAAGTGAGGCAGGAAACCTACAGTTAAAAACAGCTGTTAAGGTTTTGGAAAGTCAAAACTCGACTCTGACTGAAGCGGTCCGCACTGCACAAGAACAGGCAGACAAAGTCAATGAATAATAATAAACTTTAATATGCCGTCTGGTGACAGTACAAAATAAAAAGAAAGCCAGACGATGGAAATTATAGATGGATTTGAAATATATCCTTTGTACTGCACTGATTTGCTGCTACATGTGGTATGGACTTGCTCAATCAGATCCCAGTGAGTGTTTAAAAGCCAATGCAAAATCATGTGGGGAATGTATACAAGTTGGAAAATATTATGGGTGGTGCACCAAAAATATCTGGTACTCCTCTGACTCAGAATATGAGTGGACAGATGGAGAGGGGGGTGAACGGGAGGAAACTAAAGACCCTCTCCCATACACTCCGAGCACGGAAGCTGGACCCCTTATGACAAATAAGATGAGACAGCAAGATGGGGAACAGCCGGTAACCACTAGAGGGGTGCGTGACTTCACCACTAGTGAGCTACAAGAAATAGGGTCTCGATTTTGCCAAAAACCCAGGGAATCATTGTCAGAATGGCTAACCCGGATTTGGGACCAGTGAGCATGAGGCGTAATACTTAGCCCCAAAGAGTTAACAAAAATGTCTATGACTACGGACTACAATATCGCAGACAGTGCAAGTAAAGGAAAAGAAGGAATCACCCGACTACATGAACATGTGACTGAATACCCACAAACAGCTAAGAATGAACTTACGCAGTCATCTGTCAGTTTAACCAAAGAGTCACTGATCTCCTGGGGCATGTCTTTTGAACAGTTAACACCTGAAGAACGTAGCCATGCCTGGTTCACAGATGGCTCAGCGGTCTGGCGAAACGGCCTTCAGCGATGGCGAGCCACTGCCTTCAATCCAAAAACCCAGACAATTGTGCATGATGAGGGCGTGGGAGGCTCCAGCCAGCTAGCAGAACTAGCAGCTGTAGTCCTTGCATTAGAAGAGGAACAGCAACAAATACACATATATACTGACTCATGGGCAGTAGCCAATGGCATGGCAAGCTGGATGTGAAACTGGCATGAACATAACTGGCAAATAACTGGGAAAGACTTGTGGGGAAAGTACCTATGGGAACAAATGGCATAGGCAATTGGGCCCACCACAAATCTGGATATTTGGGCATTCAGGGTATGATACAATGGGCACGAAATAGGGGGTTACATTTGACTACGGACGTTGTTAAACAGATCATAAACACCTGTGAAATTTGTCAAAAGGTGAAGCATTTTCCCCTACAACGACAACCCACTGCCCATATTAAGAGAGGGATTCAACCAGCACAAATATGGAAAGTTGATTATGTAGGACCTTTACCATTGCAACAACGGTTCCAATATTTGCTCACTGCTGTTGATACCTATTCTGGACTTTTGATAGCTTATCCAGTGACTAAAGTGAATCAACAATGTACGATTAAAGGACTGGAGAATTTAATCACATACAACGGTGAGCCAGCAGAAGTACAGTCCGATAATGGGTCGCACGTCACAGGTCAAACAGTGCAACAGTGGGCGGGATCTATTGGATGTTTCACATACCTTACTATCCGCAAGTTGCAGGGTTAATAGAATGCATGAATGGACTACTTAAGCAACAGATTAAAATATTAACTCCCACTAACACATTGCAAGGGTGGTTAAAGGTCTTACCACAAGCAGTGCGCAATCTGAATCACCGACCATTGCGGGGGGGGGAACTCCCATAAGCCACATGTTAGGGAAAGTTAGTGTCCCTACTACTGAAAAAGAAAATCAGACTCAGGACACAGTTTGTGAAGGGGAAAATGTGTGGGTGCAGTACCCCCAGAAACCCTTACAAGCAGGGGAAATCTTAGCGAAAGGAGAAGGAAACACTTATTGGGTGCTCCCGACTGGTCAAGATATTCCTCTCTGTGTTGATAAGGGTAAATTGACTAAACGCGGCTGAATTAATATACATATGCTTCCTCCCACTGGAATTCTGCCCAAAATGGCGACTTACCAACTCGTGCTGGCCAGTCTCATTATCTGTGACTGTGCTACTTCCATCCTCAAACACAGCATGGGATGGCCGTATAGGATGGCAGTTAGCTAACACTGATCGTACGCAAGACAATTTTACCCTGTCCTTCTGGGCAAGCCTGCACTATAGGACACTGGAGCGTCACTTGTGATGCATACGGGTACTGGGGAGGCCCAGAACAGGTGCTATTAACAGTAAGCACGGGGGCCATCATTACGTTATCAATAAAGTGGCAAAAAGCTATGACAATGATATGCAATGTGCATGCCAATGTGTCGTTATTGCACAACGTCACATGGTTAAGGAGTTGGGCCTGCAACATTACGTCAAGCAATGACACTATGTCAGACGAAATTAAGTTAAATGCGTCTCTATGGTATGGATGTACAAATGCCTCCGTAATCACTGGTAGGGGGATTATGGGCCACTTTTGGTCAATGCGTGTAGTTAAGCATTCTAGGAGCCCCATGGATCATTTGCAACGACTAAACTCTACATGTACACCTGTGCTTACATCCCCACCCATATTAAATCTCACACTACAAGTCCGGTATGCGGATAAGCCATCTGACACTTGTAATATAACAACAATTAAAGCAAATCTGAAAACGTCAGTGAGACAAAGGCGTGATATATTAGCCACAATATTAGGAGGCGTAGGAACAGGAATAGGAGCATTAAACTCTATGGATATCGAGACCTTACAAAACAAAATACAAAAGGTAGGGAGACTCACTGGAGATGCAATTCGATTGCGAAATGCATGGGACAGAGGTCTCACAGGACAGATGTTTTCTAGTTGGCTGTTGGACGTAATGTGGTGGGAACACATAGATAAAACTACTCAAGAGACAGGGAGTGTCACCGGGCGACAACAAGAATTAGGTCATCACACACAATGCATGTTTGAAAAAGTAACCCGGCAACTATTACGGGCCTAGTTAGAACGTATTGCCATGTCAGGGCATGCAAATAGTTGGAGCAAAATATTCTACTTCGGCAATAGAAATCTAGGGGTAAAACCTGATATGCAACATACACATTGTGATGACCAGGGGTGTAACTTTACTATGAGAATAGTCACTATCACAAAAACCAACATTTGGTGCCAGTTTATAGTGCTTCCCCACCTGTATGGCCAAAATCTGTGGGTACCCGAGTTCAAGGGTGGATGGATTGATGCTAGCAATAGAACTCACCAAGCTCAAGTTTGTCAAATATGGCCTTTCGGTATGGTGTGACCTTTGCACACACCTGTGTTTGAACCATGCTCCCTACAGCATACAGCGGGAACATGTATTTGGACACTTGTACCATACAATGATACAATTTTACATGAAATCGGACAGAAACATGTTTGTATTACTAGTGCCTCTCCCATTTATCTTGACGGCGCCCAAAAAGATCCTCCTCTATTTGCTTGCTTTAAAGATGTGTACACCATATATGACCTTCATTCTAAAAGGTCATATCGATTGGGACGATGGAAAAATGTTGTGCGCCATCGCACCGTCCTAGGCATTACTAACCTTCCTCCCACTGTAGATCTAACCCGATTAGCTCAATTTCTAAAAGATAATCAAAAGGTCACTGATGAATTGAGCAAACGAGGGCGTACTCTTCATACTCTGCAAGTTGCTATGAGTTACAGTGAAGGCGCCTTGGTCAGAGTTGCGACAACGGTCACTGACCTTACGGTACACCATTGGTGGGACATCTTTTACGGATGGTCCCCAAAAGCATCCGCCACTTTGAAGCTGTTAATACATCCTATCGTTGTTTTACTCGTCACGTTATTACTGATATTACTGCTTGTATGTATTCTTTGGTGTAGATTGCGGGTGTTGCTTGTGCATACGGTGCCGGGACCCCCAAGGCTCCTGACCAGCCGTCGTTACAGAGTTCCCGACGGGCCGAAGGCTGTGAGCTTTGTTGCACCTTATCATACTTCTCTTTTCTTCGTAAACTGTATTATGTTTCTTTTCTCTCAGTAAATGGTATTTTATCTTTACTTCATTTGTCTTGTCTCTTATTTAACATTCATCCAGATCCTGAACCTGGGTCTATTATTATCGATCCAAAACACTAATCCACTCTTAAACTAAATGCATGTATCTGACCTTAATAAGACTCACTCAGTCCAATTTAATTGGTTGTTTGGAAAATGTTTAGGTGTCAGCCATAATTCTATACATTTTCTATTTTTAACAGTGAGCAGCTAGTATTTTTCGCAGTGCAATTGGCAAATAATAAATCCTTTTGTTTTCAATTGCAAAATCTAATCAGCCTCAGGCACTTGTACAAATTTGACTTGACTCTGGCACAAAACTTAACAGATTCATTGACATTTTTACACTTAATTCTGTTTCTTTTTAATGTTTTCTCTTCTCCCTGTGTAAGATTTGTTTGTTCACTTAATTTGATTTCAACTGAAGTAAATTTATTTGGATAATTTTCCTGGAAAAGAAATTTAATGCTCATATTGCCAACTGTTTTAATTATTTGCTTTTATGTAACTATTTTTTAAACTGTGCTATCTCATCCCATAATTGCTTTCTAATCATTGGCTTCATTTGCAGGTTACAATATTATGACCATTCTGCCCATCAACCTTGGCCTCTCTCTTTATACAACGTTCCCTGTCTAATGTGTCTGCCAGTTTGTAATCTGCTATGATTTTCCAGTCATACTGTCTAAAATGACATTTTCTAACCTGAAAACTTGGCCTTATGTTTTCAATGACAATTAAGGAAACAAAGTAAAATTTGTAGGGTGGGCGAAGGGGCGTACCTTAATTTTAAATTAATAAGAATTCGAATAAGATAATGATCCACTTTCAAATGAGTGACAGCTCATTTGAAATGAAGGCTGTGTTTATAAGCAGTTCCTTCTATCTCCTTACCTTTAAGAACTAGCAAGATATCAGTAAGATGTTACACGACTTCAAGAGAATAATAAATGCAATGGGGCATATCTTGTGTACATGCAAAGCAGAAGATGGTTTATATAATAGTGTGTGGTTGTGCTTGAAAGAGAGAGAGAGAGAGAAATAAAGTGTTTTGCTGCCAACATCAAGAGTGACATGAATAATATAAGAATGTGTCGTACCATTAACCAATGTAAATATATGTATCATCATTACCTGTGCAAGGTGATATATATGGAAGTAGCCGACAGTTTGATGACAAAATGAATGACAGAATCTGCATAAGTGATACTTTAAAGGTTTGGTTGCGTCTTGGTAGTAAGGACATGTGTCCATCACGTTGTTCAAACATTCATGTAGGTATTCAGGATTAATGTTATTTTCCCTCCCACAACATCATATTTTTGCTATATATGTGGAGCGTTCAGCTTGAATCTGGAAGCAATGCTAACAAAATCTGTTAGTATTTTGTTGAAGGTTACAGCCCAGTAACTAAATATTCAAGACAGAGATTGATAGATTTTTAGATATTACGGGAATCAAGGCATGTGGGAATAGTGCAGGAAAGTGGAGTCAAGGTAGATGATCAGCCATGATCTCAGTGAATGGCAGAGCAGGCTCGAGGGGCCGAATGGCCTACTCCTACTCCTAATTCTTATGTTCTTATGTTTGGGTGGTTTACGCTACCTGTTAGCGCGGCGTGATATCGAGAAAGCAGCGGCCACCACTCTTCCGCCAGCTGGTGACAGGTCTCGCAGCATCCTTCATTTTCATAGGCCTGGTAGCATTGTTGTTAAGTAGTATCACCCTACATGGAAAAATGGCATCATCACTGACTTAACGTCACCACAGCGAACTTCAACCCTAGTGCTGAGTTCATTGCTGGGTTTTAAGCACACCAGATAAACCCAGCATGCAAGAAAACTCACAGACGCGCTGTCAGCAACTCTTAAAGGGACAAACACATCTTTCAGATAAGTTTGCAAGTAAGCTTTTGAACTAAGATTTTTTGATTTTATTGAAGTAGTGGCTTGTTGTGTTGGATTTTGAAAGTTCTTTAAGTGTGTAAGGATTGCTGCTGGACACTTGCAAGGCCTCGGATGGTAAAGGAAGGTCTCAGAGAAGACAGAAAATGCAGCAAATACTCAGCAGGTCAGGCAAGATCTGTGGAGAGAGAAACAGAGTTCATACGAACATAAGAATTAGGAGTAGGAGTAGGCCATTCGGCCCCTCGAGCCTGCTCTGCCATTCAATGAGATCATGGCTGATCATCTACCTTGACTCCACTTTCCTGCACTATTCCCACATGCCTTGATTCCCGTAATATCCAAAAATCTATCAATCTCTGTCTTGAATATACTCAAAGACTGAGCCTCCACAATCCTCTGGGGTAGAGAATTCCAAAGATTCACCACCCTGAGTGAAGTTTCTCCTCGTCTCAATCCTAAATGGCTAACCCCTTATTCTGAGACTGTGACCCCTGGTTTTAGACTCCTCAACCAGAGGAAACATCCTCCCTGCATCTGCCCTGTCAAGCCCTGTAAGAATTTTGTATATTTTAGTGAGATCACCTCTCATTCTTCTAAATCCTAGAGAATATAGGCCTAATCTACTCAATCTCTCCTCATAGGACAATCCCCCCATCCCAGGAATCAGTCTGGTGATCCTTCGTTGCACTCCCTCAATGGTAAGTATATCCTTTCTTAGGTAAGGGGACCAAAATGGTACAGAATACTCCATGTGTGGTCACACCAGGGCCCTATTTTTCCTATCAAAATAGATAACTTCACGGGGCCGAAATTCAGGTGCACCAGAAAGCTGGCGCACCTATGAGTTTTTAATTGTTACCGCTGGAACTGGTGAGTAGATCCAGTTTCAGGACTTTGAATTTTTTTTAAAGTCCTACAGAAAATGGATCATAATGGGGCGGGCCTTAGACTCAAAGCCAGGCTGACTGGCTGAAAATGGATCGTTTGGGCTGTCCGCTGCTGTCAATCAATATGGTGACATCACAGCGTGTGTGCGTCACCACGCTCTCCCCCTCTGTTAAAAGGGAAAGATGAGATCATTTTTTAACTCTGGCCACTGGGCCACCAGGGAGGGTTTCAGCTGGGCCAGTGGCCTGGCAGCCAAGAGGGGTCCCGGGTTGCCCGTTGGCGGCCCGGCCAAATCCGGGGCCAGTATTTTGCCGGCCGATCGGCAAGTTGGCCGGCAAAAATTTTTGCATTGCGGCCGTGGCAGTGGGCCCTCCCCTTTAAGGGAGGGCGCACTGCCGGGCCACACACAGTCTTCAAAGGGTGCACCAGCAGAATAACCTGCCGGGGGCACTGCACAGCGGGGGATCGACGGATTGAGCTGAAAATGGATAGGTGAGTATTTATTTTATCTTAAATTGTGGTGCATCTATTTGGGTGGGAGGGAGTCCAGGCCGAAAAATCCCCGACCCGAATTTAGATCGGGTCGACTGGTTGATCCCAAAGCGGTGGCCATTCGATTTTTAGGAATGGGCACTGCAAACGGGCATTAATGGGTCTCTTTGAGAGTCTGAATTTCGTCCCCCAAATTTCTCCACGTTATATTCCATTTGCCATGTTCACGTCTCAGGTCTAAAATGCTGCCTGACCTGCTGAGCATTTCCAGCATTTTATGCGGTCATTTCAGATTTACAGCAACCGCTTGCAGAGGGAAGAGGAAGAAACAGAGGACAGGAAGCAACTCAGACAGCCGCTTCCTGGCCAGGGATCATCCGCCTACAGTCCCAGTGACCACAACCCCAATTCCTGTCTCTGTCTGTCTCTCTGACTGTCTGTCTCTCACTCTCCCCTCTTTCTTTTCCCCCTTCTTCTCTTGCCCCCCTTCTTTCTTTTCTCTCTTCTTCTTCGTCTTCTCCCTCTTCTTGGTCAATCACAGGCTGGGCAGGCTGCATTTCTTGGGTGAAATGAGGAAGGCACAAGTGTGATGTTGTGGTGAGGGAAGGGTGGAAAAGCAAGAGGTGCATGCCAGAAGGAGGATAATGTATAAGGATACTGACATCTTGTATCGGGGGGGTAGTTGTGCATTGAGTAGTGTGTGAGGCTCGTGATTCAGTTGGTAGGAGATGGCTTTTGAGGATGCATTCACTGACCTTGACCAGTGGCCTGAGGCCATGAAGCTTCTTTGGGCACTGGAGCCAGGTGGTGGGGACAACACTGCTGGCAGTGATGGCCTCGGTGATGTGGTCCCACATCGTTCTTTCTGAAGAGCCTCCTGGCCCATGTTGGTAGAGGAGCTCTCTTGCAGTGTTGACCCCCCTGCACCAAGCTAGAGTGCTGCGAGACCCTGGGTGCCCCTTGCCTGGCTTGCTGAGCCATTTGTGTAAGTGCTAGAGCACCTTTCGCATGTTTTGAGGTTTGGATGGGAATTCAGTGCTGAAGACCCCCATTTGGGACTTCTTTTAATTGTTTTTTTTTGTAAGGTAATAAGGGCTGAAAACTGCATTTTTTCACCATTTAAATTTTTATTAGTTCTGAACGCATTCCCCCTTTAGTTCAAAGCCCTTTTAATGTCCCACAATTCTTTGCGAACTTCACAGCCTCACTCCCAGAGACTGTTAGAAGCTGGAAGGCTGCTTCAGGACAGGATCTTCGACTTCCAAGTCTGCACTAATGCCACTAGGAGGTTGTTACACAATAACTTAGCACTGGGCTAAAAAAAAATGTAGCCCCCAGCGTGAATTTTTCTCGGGTAGTACTGCATCCATTTTCAGCGGCCGCTAACCCGCATCAACAACGGCAACTCTCATAGCGGCCACAAATTTCTAGGCCTAAGTTTGCTATCAAGAAGAAATTAGGACCTGATGTTGGTAATGATTCAAATATTGCAATCTGCTGTGGTTAGTACAAAATAAGCATTTCTGGCAATTAGCAGAAATTTAAAGCTTTACTTTTTTTATCATAAAGCACAGGCATTTGCTCATATTGAAAATAAATGAGTGTTATTGACCCTATTACATAAATTGAAATTTTATTTCTGCTGTTCTGTGAAAGGTCTGCATTATTATTAAATTTTACATGCACAGTATCTCTTTTCATCATATTCCTTCAACAATTTTATGCTCAGCTGCAGTAGGCGTTTTTTCCTAAGTGACTAAGTCGTCTAAATCGTTTTTTTTAAAGTTGGCTCCAATTGCAGAGGAGGTGAACATCAGAGATGTGGTGAGGCAGAACTTATGCAGTGCTGGAAGCGCTTCAATAATCTCAGTAAATCACAAAACATTACTGCAAAGTCATAATCACCTTCATCCTGCTGTGCCTGTCACCACATCCCCATCACTCTGTCTTCCAAACCCTACTCCTGCACATCCTGACTCACACCAACATACCCTGCATGTCCACATCCCTCTCTCTCTCTCTATCTACATTATCACATCCCCCTCTGAATAACCACCCCTCATACTCACTCATCCTAACACAAACATACCAACTAACACCACACAAGGAGGCCATTTGACATTGACACCACACTCCCTCATAGTCATCCATTACAGATGTAACCCACACATTCCTTATGCTAATGCCATCACTCTCACTCAAACTTTTCTTTCCCTACTTACAGGAGAAACGAGTGCACAACAACAGGGATCGGGAGAGAACCAGAGGTGGCCCTCCATCCTTCGCCACTTTGACAGCAGCAGAGGAGGTGGCTCTGGAGGTGCCAAGAGTTGCGGAGCAGTTGGCAGTGGGAGGTGGAGAGAGAGGTCATCTCAGCAACCTGGTGACAGAATTACATCTCATACAACCACATGGCATACAGCAGTCACTCATATGGGAACTAATGTTAGCAGCCAGTGATTGTTCAACATGTGCATAATGGTATCGTTTTGTAGCTCAAAGCCTTAACTTCCTTATGTGGTATGTTGCCATCAAATCCATAAGTAGAATAGCAGCATGTATAATTTTTTTTGATAGTATAACCGCAGGAGGTGTCATGGATGTTAACTCTTCACTTCAGGAAGTGTTGAAAATGGCATACATCCACGATGGCTTGTGCTGTGGTCCCCAAGAAGCTGTCAAGGTGCTGGACTAGTGTACTTTTTAATAATTCCATGAGTGATCTTTATTGCTGTGGAAGAATAAACATGGACATTTGGTTAAATGCAAAGGGAGAAAAGCATAAGCCAGTATAAATTGTAGAGTAAACTAATGCCTAGTGCTGTTAGTGCGAGCGGCCCCTGGACAGTGTGGGGGCATACTACTTCAGGGAGCAGCGTGAGCTGGTGCAGGAGGGCGACGACAGCGAAGAGGGACGAGGGACATCGTCCTGGTCGGTGGTTGGAGCGTGGGCAGATACAACAGGAGCGGGAAGGTCGGGGCGAAGGAGTGGCGAGAGAATGGAGAAGGATGTAACCAGGGCCCAGGAGAGGCGTGAGATCGGAGCCCAGAGAGGCGAGGGCCCAGGGGCAGCACGGGCCAGCCTACACTGCAATATGTGTGCGCACGAGGTCCGTGCAGCAGAGCTGGTCTCCAGTCATCTTGGTTAACCCTTGCCACTGGACCAAGACCTAGCTCGGTCAAGCCCGTGTGGTGGCTGGTGTGCAACGGCCACCCCACATTAAAAAAAATCCATGCACAGGCATCTTCCACCCTTCAGGATATAGTTCTGGATCTGGAATATTAGGTCCTTCATTGAAACATCTGTGAACTTATCCTTTTTTTGACATGGAAGCAAATCATCCTCGTTTCGAGGGATGGCCTCTGATGATGATAATGAGGTATCGTTACCTATTCTTAATATAACATTTCTAAATAATCTCCTTATTCTCCTACAGGTCCATCAAGAGCCCCTCTCCCCCCCACCCCCACCCATCCCCACTGTACAGCCAGAAGAGGAAGATGACTCCTCAGAGGAGCCTCCAGTCTCTTGAGGGCACACAATCTCCAGATCTAAGTGCAACCAGCGCCAGCGCAAATACACACACTGTGGTGGATCCTATGCGAGATAGAGTAGTGTTGTCATCTGACGTCTCACAAGTCACAAGTGAGCAAGTGGAGATGGTGGAGTCAGAGACAGTGGTGGAGACTCCTCGCCGGAGGGCGCAGGATGCTGCAAGCTCTGTTCAGCTGCTTCCTGACGCTGAGCCTTGGAGGCCATCGAGAAAGAGACTGATGCTGGAGGTGCAGGAAGACGTGCAGGAGGCTATGGCACTATGACAGGTTTTGCGGCCGTGATGTCTGCAAATGTGCAGGGAAGGAGGAGCCTGTTGTGTCTTTAATACTCTTATGAATGACTCCACGAGGTCTAGTATTGTACTTGAGCTGTTGTGACCTTAGTCCCATTTATTGTAACTCCAGAGTGAGGCACAAACATGGTGGGCAGCCTTTTATACTGGGCCCTGCACACCTATGCAAGTGACCCTTAGGTCTCCCACTGCAGTGCCCTCTGGTGGCACATCTTATGTGACGATACAGTTAGTATACATGGTCTACACACATGACATCACTTCCCCCCCAAGTCTTTAATGCAAATTGACTCGTACATTGACAGTGACCTGGGTTTTGCTCTTCTTGGAGGTCACTACTAGCTTGGGTGGGTTGGTAGTGAGATTTGTTGGTAGTGAGATTTGTTGCCAGTGGAGGTCCCCGTGGTTTCTGGTTGTGAGTCCATGACTACTCCATTCTCCCCCCCCACACAGAGCTAATGGTCCATTACATGCAAGTTGCATTCAAGTTCATCACATGGGTTTTACATTTACATCTTGCTGCATTTGTTGGGTGGATTACAGTTGCGTTACTTTTTGTGTGGTACATTTACATGATCAGTACAGATATATTAGTACAGGTACACAAGGACAGTCTAGTTCCAGCACGGCCGGATGAGATCCGGGTCGTCTGGTGGCAGCACAGCGCCCCATGCTAGTGGGTCTGTGGGCAAAGTGAGCTCATTTTGCTTGAGTTGCCGAAGCTCAGGGCTCTTGCCATTACTCCTAGTGTTGGGCAGGCCCAAAGACAGCTGATGTGTCTGTGACATCCCTGTCCTTTTCATTTGCACAGTGTCGCTGCTGCTCCCCGGGAAGCGGTCTGAGCGAGTGAGCGTTTCGTCTAAGCAACGGTGGGGTTGCTTCGTCTTGTCGAGCAGTTTGCAAGGGACTGCTGACTCGCTTTTCTTAAGGGTACCATTGTGAGCACTCTCTAGCTTGGGATCCTGGCTGGTCCAGGTCCCATTCGGAGGAGCCGTTGTGGGTGATCCTTTGCTCTTGGGCATTGCCGTGGTGGCGAGTGGTTTTGTGGGCTACGCCTTTTCCACCCGGGTGGTGGGCGATGGTAGCCGACTGCGAGCATAGGCGCAGTTTACTGTTTCTGGCCCGTGGCGGTTCATACCATCAGGTGCCTGCAATGTTAAACCAATCTGAGGCAGGGTATCGCTCCGGTGCCTCTGCTCTCTGGGAATCGTTTACTCTGCAGCTTGTCTACTTCTGTCAGCTGTGGGGGACACTTTATGATACATCGTTCTGGTCCCGGGGACGCAGGCTACAGCATTGGGTAGCCCGCTGGATGTTTATACGACTGTTAAGTGTTCGCCCGCTACATTAGCTGATTGCAATTTGCACCCGACATCGCTCAACAACATTTTGCTCGTTACAGCTGGACTTTTACATTGAATGAACTGCTTGAAATTGGTAACCAAAAATGGCGGGTTGCTGGCCTCCTTTAAAATGACCTTACTATTTTTACCCCGATCATCTTCCTCGCGTGGAACCACGAGCCATTGCTCCATTAGCGCTGCACCTCATGGTTTGGACGCCAGCTTTTCCCTGTCCATGATGTCAACTGCCGCGACCTTCTTTGCCAGGGATTCTGCCACTGAAGCTGGGAAGGCACCCTCGGATCCAATCTTCCTCCCCTGGAGTCCTGCCAATGAAACCGGGAAGGTGCGTTTGGGTTGCCGCGGCCGGATCATCGCCACGCAGTTGTGATGAGAGGTCTGTGCCTCGGGGGCTGCGCGGATCTGCTCTCTGGTGTCTGGTCCAACTGAAGGTGGGGGCTTGCTCTGCCTCTGAGCACGGGGGACATCGATCGCTGGAGGGATGAAGTCTTCCCAGTTCCAATGAATCTTCTTCTAAGTAGTGTTGGTCCATCACCTGAAACAATCCACAATGGTAAGTTGTGCACTGCGCCATCATGGGATATACTTACATCCGCACTACCAACAACTGATATCAGTTCCTTGGTGTAGGTGCGCAGCTTTGCCTGAACCGGGACCAGCTTGGGTCGTTCAGCTTGATCGTTCCATAGCCTCTCAAAGGCTTCCTGGCTCATTAGTGACTGACTCGCCCCCATGTCCACTTCCATGAAGACTGGAACACCATTTATCTCGACTTCCATCATCACTGGAGGACAATCTGTGGTGCAGGTATATACTCCATACACTTCGTCCTGGGACTGAGCTGCCTCTCTAGCCATCTCCTTGTAATCCACGCTGGATTCACAGCCACCTGCTGACTCCTCTTCCACGTGGTGAGTCACAGCTCTTTTGCACATTCACTGGAGGTGGCCCTTTGTGCTGCAGCCTTTGCACACATAGTCTCTGAGCCGACATTGATGAGCCCTGTGATTATCTCCGCAACGCCAGCATGGTGCTACTCGACTTATGTTTGCACCCCTCGGCGGTCTCTGGGTTAAAGGACTCGGGGGCCTGTACGCTCTGCCCTGAGCAGATTCACGTTCAACAGTTCTGCCTGTGAAAGCGCCATTCTATTTACAGTACTTGTGAGTCCTGTGAGTGAGTCATCACCTGCTTGGAGCTGCAACTTGAGGTCATGAATGCCTGGCTGATGCTGATGGCCTTCTGCAGAGTGACAATGGCTTCAGCAGACAGTAGCCTGTGAAGAAAGGCCTCATGACCGATGCCAATTACGAAGACGTCCCGCAGCGCATCGGCGAGGGACGTGCTGCACTCACACGGTCCTGCCAGCTCCCTGAGGTCGGCAGCGTACTTTGCGATTTCCTAGCCCTCGGGGCGGCGGTGTGTATAAAATCGATGCCTGGCCATGAGGATGCTCTCCTTTGGTTTGAGTTGGTCCCGAATTAGCACTTTCAGCTCCTCCTATGACTTGGTCGTTGTTTTCTCTGGTGCAAGCAAGTCCCTGACGAGGCTGTAGACCGCGGGCCCACAACTGGTCAACAGGATCACTCTGCGCTTATCTGCCAGCGTGGCTGGATCATCGCCTACCAGGTCGTTTGCTACGAAATATTGGTCGAGCCGCTCCGTAAAGGCTTCCCAATCTTCACCCTCTGAGAACTTTTCTAATGCGCCAACCAATGCATGCAACTTTTTGCGTGAAAGTTTGTAATCTTGTCGCCAGTTGTTATGTCTTTAATACTCTTATGAATGACTCCACAAGGTGTAGTATTGTACTTGAGCTGTTGTGACCTTAGTCCCATTTATTGTAACTCCAGAGTGAGGCACAAACATGGTGGGCAGCCTTTTATACTGGGCCCTGCACACATATGCAGATGACCCTCAGGTCTCCCACCGCAGTGACCTCTGTTGGCACACCTTATGTGACTATACAGTTAGTATACATGGTCTACATACATGATAGAGTCCAGCTCCAACACGAGTACCCCTGTGTCGCAGGCGATGGAGATTTTAGGCTCTTCCATGGAAATGATGGCCACCTGCATGGAACAGCGAATGGGCCACTCACATCAACACATGCTACCTATGGAGAACAGATGGCAGAGGACCACCTTTCTAGGAGGGATATAAACATAGACTTGGGTCCCCATGGCCCCACTGCTGTGCAGCAAAATGCTCTCCATCTCCTTGCTAACAGGGAAGTGCGGGTGGCCCATGAGAGGGATGATGGTGAGAGGGGACATGGAAGCGGGGGCTCCTCGTAAAGCGCTCATACTTCTTACTCTTTGTCCCCCCTTCAGTCAGAGCCCCAGATGACTCCTTGGATTACAATGGCCGAGTCTGTTTTTGCACAGACGCAGGTGGAGCAGACTGGCAGTGCCATCGGAGGCTCCAAAACGCAGAGAACAACCGCCAAAATTGTCGACTAAGTCGCAGCCTCTACCTCTACCTCTGCTGAAGCCACGGGAGCAGCACTTCATAGAGGCACGCATAAATGAAAACTGACACAGAAGTAGACGCACAAGGGTGTTTAAGGAAGTGTGCTCTATGACGCATCTGGTGGACACGAGGCTTTCATTGTAGTGTTCCTGGGCCTCAGTACTTGGCCTCCTCAAGGTTGTCATTAGCCACATCTTCAGTGGATAGCCTTTGTCTCCAAGCAGCCAGCCGGTAATTCTGTTTGGAGCTGCGAAGAGCTGAGGGAGGGTGAACTGGCGCATCATGAATAAGTCAAGACAGCTACCAGGGAATTTGGTGCACACGTGCATAATCATCTGTTTAAGGTTACAGACAAGCTGCACATTGAGGGAGTGGAAGCCCTTGCAGTTCACAAACACTCCTGGTTAATGAGGGGGTGACTTGATGGCCACATGTGTGCAGTCGATGATGCCCTGCACCCGTGGGAAGCCAGCCAGAGCAAAGCCGAATGCCCGTTCAGTAACACTGGCTTCATCAGTGGAAAAGTTGATATAATTGGCTGACTTGTCAAACATGGCATCGGTGACCTGTGTGATGCATCTGGGGGCAGCCGACTGCGAGATGCCACAAATGTCTGCTGCAGATCCCTGGAAAGAGCCTGAGGCAAAGAGGTTGAGGGTGGTGGTGACTTTGACAGGCACTGGTAAGGCATGTCCACCAGGTCCTCTGGACTGCAGACCTTGCTCGAGCAAACTGCAAATGTCTGCGATGACCTGGCGTGATAGCCTTAGCCTCCTTTGGCACTGCTGCTCAGTCATGTTGAGGAAGCTCATCCTCTGCCTGTATACCCTGTGTTGGGGGTATCGCCTCTGGCGTGGTGCAGCCCTGTGCTGATGCCCTCTCTCCTGTGGAGCATCAGGTCATTGAGAAGAAGATTGTTGTTGTTGTTGCTGGTGTGCCTGCTCTGCTGATAGTGTTGGTGCTCTTCCTGGTCTGATTCTGAGGACCAAGGTGAGAAAGTATAAGCAGTACTCAGGCTGATGTAATAAATGGCAGGTCAAGTAGAGATCAGAGGAACAATCTGTCAATGTTGTGAGGTGAGAGTAGCTTCTGAGGTTGCAGAAAAGAGTTGCAAACTCTAGACACCTAAATCTGTGCTCAAAATGCAGTAAACAGGAGCCTCTCCCTTGGGGAAGTAATGAGGTGTAATGTGGGAGTATTCATTAAGATTTCCATGTTCTATATTAATGACCTCGGTCAATGACCACTCAGCTTCCACCTCAGGTTGACAGACATAGTTCCCGAGCTGTGTGATTTCCGTGGTCATGCAGTGAAATTCAAAAGGCCTGGTTAAGGGTCTGACAACAAGGTTTTAATGAGCTTAATTAGGTCGGCAGCCTCTGCCGTTCAGGTCCATGCTGCGCTTGCAAATGCACCCGAGTTAAAGGCGTGAGGAGGCGGGATGACAGCGGGTTCCCGGGCAGTCCTCAACATTGACTCCGGACCCCATGAAGTCTCATGGCATCACGTCAAACATAGGCAAGGAAAACTCCTGCTGATTACCAGCTACCACCCTCCCTCAGCTGATGAATCAGTGCTCCTCCATGTTGAACACCACTTGGAAGAAGCACTGAGGGCAGCAAGGGCACAGAACGTACTCGGAGTGGGGGACTTCAATGTTCATCTCCAAGGGCTGGAATTTACCAACCTCGGCAGGGCTGTGGCAGGTGACATTGGTGGTGGCCAACTGAAGGAAGCGGGTCTGATGATGTCATTTGATGATGTGTTATCAGCCGGTTTCCTTAACGAGACCATGCACAAATTAATTTTGATATTTGTACTGTGTTCTACAGCATTGAGGTGCTGCACAAAGGTGTACGGCTGCAACCAGGGTCTCCCATGACACTCTCCATGGCGCATCAGGTGGGAGCCAAGGTATACATCAAGTGAAGTCAATCCTGGCATGATGAGACCATCCCTGGCATCTTAAACAGCAAATGTGCTTGGATGCTGATGCCCTCTGTCCTATGCAGCCTCAGTTTGTGTTATTGTTGGTGCTGCTAGTGTGGCTGGAGATGTTGGAGCTGATTGTGGTGAGATTCTGAAGACCAAGGTGAGACAGTATAAATCATACCTATTCTGATGGAATAGATGGCAGGTGAACATGAGATGACGGAAGCAATCTGTCAATGGTGAGAGGGGTTGTTCCAATGAGGTGACACTGGATAGAGAGTTTGCCCCAAACACTTACAACTTGCATAAAGCTCAATCTGTCTTCCGAATGCAGTAAGCAACAGCTCCTGGGCTTGGAAAGTGAACAGCTGAGGGGTGGGGGCTTTTATAGCACACTTTCAGCCATCAAGTAATGAGATGAATCCATGGCCATTCAACTCGCGCCCTGCTTACTTGATATTATCCCCAAGCAGCGTGGACCCCATGGGCAACCTGGTAAACTCTGAAGATGGGCTGAAAATAGTTGTTAATCCTCTGTTAATAAGGTCAGAATGACCTGAATTGCCTCCCCTGCCTCTGTGTCGGGTCTGCTCATTGCTGACAAACCCGACATTTGGGAAAGGCGCATGGCGGTGGGTTGACAGTGGAGTCCCGACCCGCTGTGAACATTTTTTCCCCCACCCCACCAGCCACGCCCGCTGATCCACCAGAAAATTCTGCCCCAAGAGTGGCACTACTGACCGAGCCGGCCAAGTCCTGAAGGATGTAACTGCCATACTGGGCCTGCTTCAGGTAGCAAGAGAACAAACACAAGGGGAAAACCTACTTGACCTCGTTCTCATCACTCGACCTGTTGCAGGTGCATCTGTCCATGACAGTATTGGTAGGAGTGACCACCGCACAGTTCTTTTGGAAACAAAGCCCTGTCTTCACACTATGTTGTGTGGCGCTCCCACCATGCTCAATGAGATAGATTCAGAACAGATCTAGCAGCTCAAAACTGGGCATCCATGAGGTGCTATGGACCATCAGCAGCAGCAGAATTGTAAATTCAAGGGCCGGCATATTTCTCACTCTACCATCACCATCATGAATGGTGCTGGACAATTAAACAGCTAACAGGAGGACAAGGCTCCATTAGCATCCCAATCCTCCAGCATGTAAATACCTAAAGACAAGGCTGAAGCATTCACAAACATCTTCAGGCAGAAGTGCCAAGTGGATGATTCATATTGGCCTCCTTCCAAGGTCCCCACCATCACAGAAACCAGTCATCAGCCAATTAAATTTACTCCATGTGATATCAAGAAACAGCTAAGTGCATTGGATATAGCAAAGGCTATGGGCCCCAACAACATACCCGCTGTCGTGCTGAAGACTTGTGGTCTAGAACAGGCCATGCCTCTAGCCAAGCTGTTCCAATACAGCTTCAACACTAGCATCTATCCGACAATATGGAAAATTGTCCAAGAATGTCCTGTCCATAAAAAGCAGGACAAATCCAGTCCAGCCAATTACCACCCCATCAGTCTATTCTCAATCATCATCATCATCATCATAGGCAGTCCCTCAAGTCGAGGATGACTTTCTTTCACGTCAAAAAGTTCACAGGTGTTTCAATGAAGGACTTAAAATTCCAGGTCCTGAACTAAATCTTGAAGGGTGGAAGATGCCTGTGCGTGGATTTTTTTAGCGTGTGGTGGCTGTTGCACACCAACCACCACACGGGCTTGACAGAGCTAGGTCTTGGTCCAGTGGCAAGGATTAACCAAGACGACTGGAGACCAGCTCTGCTGCGCGGACTTAGTGCACACACATATCCCACCTTCCTGCCCACCTCCAGTCAAACTAGAAGTGGGTGGGTTGGAGTTGGGATTCAGATTTCTACCACTTTAACCTCCCATCCGAGGTTGGGGTTGAAATCCCCCCCTCACCTGCGAATTCTTCAATCTGTTTGCTTAAGAAGATACACAGTTGCTTGTCCTATTCACACAGGTCCCAGATCCACTTTAGAGGGCGCTGCAACAAAATGAATTTCTAATCACAGCAAGTTCCACTGAAATTCTGAGTAAATGTAAGTTTGATGAACGGCGAGTGCCATTCGTTTGCTGCTGACCACAAAATCCGGACCAATAAGTTTTTTTTTTCAACATATGGAAAGAAACAAGGTTCGATAATTGAATTTGTGAAAAAAAATGTAAAACGATTGCTAAATCAGCTTAGATTCCGAGGCATTTAATCATTTTAAAGGTATATATTTGTTCTATTTCGTGAGAAATCAAATGTTACTCAGTCTATTGAAATACGGATACTTTTCAAGCACAAAATGTATATTTTATATATATATATCTGCTTGAGACAGCTTCAATACTGGGAGTCTGGTACTTGCTTACTACTTGTTTCCTGGCACTGGCAAAATTGTGGGAAGTTAAAAATGAACTGTAACCACCAATGTACTCACTAATATATAAAGAACCAAATTGGATATCTCAGTGGACTCATTCCACTGTATTTTAACATCACTGGTGCAACGCATTGTGTCGATAGAACTCGTGCCCTTTCCCTGGATGACCCATTTCTTGGGCCCAAGTTGTAGCCGACAGATTGAAACAAGCAATGTCGTGGGTTACATGCAGGGAAAAATGAAATCAATGGAAAGAAAAATTAGGCAGGGTGTAAAACGGGCAGCCAATCTGATCCCGTCAGTGTTCCACCATTCCAATTAGGTTAAAATTACCCCCTGAACTTTTGACTGCATTTATTGATTCCACTCACTGTAGTACTCCGAATAAAACATTCTTAAAAAGAGTTGTTTTTAATACACATTTAAAAAAAAATCGATCTATAACAATTCAATACAGAAAGTGTCCCAAAGAGTTTCACAGATACCGAGCAGTAGCAGAAGAGTTGAGATGATCAAATTGTAAAGTCCTGTCCCTGCAATACAGATTCACACGAGGCACATGCTGAAGTCAAGGTCACTCAGGACCTGCACCTTTATTACACAGCTCTCGAATGCCACACTTGTCTGAGACCTGTCCTTATATACCTGTGTGGGACAGGTATCCAGTGTCTCCTGCAAGTGCACCCCTGGTGGTAAGGTAAGCTTGTGGTTACAGGTCATCTCTAGTTACAGTCATGTATAGCATGATAAGATACAGTTATGTACAGTAGTGTGAGATACATGACATCACCCTCCTCCAAGATCTTATTGTCTTTATTGGTTCAGTCTCTCAGGTAGTCTATGCTCTCGCGAGGAACGTCTTAGTTGTGGTTCAGTTGTTTGCCTTGGTGCCTGTTTTTCTTGCGGTGTGATTGCTGGTATCTCGCCTGGGCTGTCTGTTTCGTTCAGTATGATTGTTGGTGTCTCGCCTGGGCTGTCTGTTGGGATTGCCCTTTCCTCAGGTTGTTCCCTCTGTCTGTCCACCAGGTGTGGTGTGAGTTCCACATTGGTTCAGCGGTGTTGTTGGTAAATCTACTTTTGACTTGGTCTACATGCCTCTGGCAGGTTTGGCCATTGTCCATTTGTATCACCAGTAGCCTGATTCCTTACTTGCCTGTTACTGTCCCTGCAAGCCATTTGGGACCCCTGCCATAGTTTAGCACAAACACTTTGTCCCCTATCTCATTCCACCTCCCCCTCGAATTTCGGTCATGGTACTCGGTTAGCTTACGGCGCTTTGCCTCAACGATTTCATGCATGTCTGGAGGATTAATGAGCCCCTTGTCTTTAAGGTCCGTTTCATTAATAGTTGCGCGGGGGGAACGCCAGTCAATGAATGCAGACGAGATCTGTATGCCAGCAGCAGTTGTGACAGGCGGACCTGCAGTGTGGGACCTTGGATTTTGAGCAAGCCTTGTTTAATGATCTGCACTGCTCGCTCCGCCTGGCCGTTGGAGGCTGGCTTGAATGGTGCCGTCTTAACGTGATTTATGCCGTGGTCACTTATAAAATCTTGGAATTCTGCGCTGGTGAAGCACGGACCATTATCACTGACCAATATGTCAGGAATGCCGTGCGTTGCGAAAATGGTTCCAAGGCTCTCCACAGTGGTGGAGGTGGTGCTCGAGTTTAAAATGGTGCATTCGATCCACTTAGAAAATGCATCTACAACTACGAGGAACATTTTGCCCATGAATGGGCCCGCATAGTCTACGTGCACCCGTGACCATGGTTTGGTGGGCCAGGGCCAGGGGCTCAGGGGGGCCTCCCTGGGGGCATTACTGAGTTGGGCACAAATGGTGCACCGTCAGACGCAGAGCTCCAAGTCTGCGTCAATGCCAGGCCACCAGATGTGGGATCTGGCTATGGCCTTCATGAGAACGATCCCTGGGTGCTTGCGGTGGAACTCCCGGACAAATGCCTCTCTGCCTCGCAGAGGCATAACTACTCGGCTGCCCCACATCAGGCAGTCTGCTTGTAGTGACAACTCATGCATGCGCCTATGGGAAGGTTTGATCTCCTCAGGGCAGGCATCGCGAGCCTCTGCCCAGTCACTAGTTAAGACACATCTTTTTACTAGGGATAACGTGGGGTCGCTGGTCATCCAGGCTCTGATTTGGCGAGCCGTCATGGGCGAACCTGTGGACTCAAAGGCATTGATTGCCATGACTATCTCACAGTCCTGTTCGTCAGACCCTTCCATGGTCGCCAGGGGTAGCCAGCTAAGCGCGTCGGCACAGTTGTCTGTGCCTGGTCTGTGCCTTATGGTGTAATCGTAAGACGCCAGCATGATTGCCCACCTTTGAATGCGCGCCGAGGCATTGCCGTTTATTGCCTTGCTCTCAGACAGTAGGGACGTGAGGGGCTTGTGGTCAGTTTCTAACGTGAACTTGGCCCCGAAAAGGTATTGGTGCATCTTTTTGACACCGTACATGCATGCGAGCGCCTCCTCCTCCACCATTCCATACCCGCGCTCCGCCCGCGAAAGTGACCTGGAGGCATAAGCTATGGGTTGTAATTTACCCGCACTATTGACATGTTGTAAAACGCACCCGATCCCGTACGCTGACGCATCACATGTAAGAACTAGCTTTTTACCTGGATCAAAGAAAGCCAAAACACTGTTGGAACACAGAAGGTTGCGTGCCTTATTGAAGGCGCGTTCCTGGGCGTTCCCCCAAAACCAATCGCACCCCTTTCTGAGTAGCACGTGGAGAGGCTCCAGCAGCGTGCTTAAGTTCTGCATAAAGTTCCCAAAGTAATTGAGTAGCCTGAGAAAGGCGCGCAGTTCTGAAACATTCCGGGGCCTGGGTGCCAGGCGAATTGCTTCTGTTTTGGACTTTGTTGGGCGGATTCCATCAGCGGCAATCCTTCTGCCCAAAAATTCAACCTCGGGCGCGAGAAACAGGCACTTGGATTTCTTAACTCTTAGGCCTCCCCGATCCAACCGCTTTAGTACTTCCACCAAATTGCGGAGATGGAAGTCGGTGTCCCTGCCCGTGATAAGTATGTCATCTTGAAATACAACCGTCCCCGGGATGGATTTGAGCAGACTCTCCATGTTGCGCTGGAATATAGCAGCTGCCGACCTGATGCTGAATGGGCATCGATTGTACATGAAAAGGCCTCGATGTGTGTTGATGGTGAGTAGCTTGGACTCGTCGGTCAATTCTTGCGTCATATATGCAGATGTGAGATCTAGTTTTGAGAAAAGTTTTCCTCCAGCCAATGTGGCAAATAAGTCCTCCGCTCTGGGCAGCGGGTATTGGTCCTGTAGGGAGACTCTGTTTATGGTAGATTTGTAGTCCCCACAAATTCATATGGATCCATCAGGCTTCATGACCGGGACAATAGGACTTGCCCAGTCGCTAAATTCCACGGGTGAGATAATGCCTTCCCGCAGAAGCCTGTCCAGTTCATGTTCAATCTTTTCCTTTATCACATAGGGCACAGCTCTAGCCTTGTGATGGACCGGTCTAGCATCCTGTGTGATGTAGATTTTGACTTTAGCCCCTGGCTGAAAGAGATTTTAAAATCAACTTAGAACTGTTGAGCAGGAGGTCCGTTCCTCTGATGACATGGCGTGTACATCATCCCATTTCCAGTTTTGTTTTGCCAGCCAGCTTCTCCCCAGCAGTGCTGGGAGATCTCCGGGGACAATCCACAGGGGAAGTCGGTTCACTGTCCCTTTGTGTGTGACTGAGAGCATGGCGCTGCCGAGGACTGGGATGATTTCTTTGGTATAGGTCCTTAGTTTGGTGTCGACCCTTGTGAGTTTTGGTCTGTCTCTTTTGTGCGGCCACAGCTGTTCAAATTGTTCAGCGCTCATGAGAGATTGACTCGCTCCCTATCCAGCTCCATGTTGACTGGTATCCCGTTGAGTAGGACCCTCATCAATTTTGGAGGCGTCTTGTTATAGCAGTGGCCATTGATCGTGTTGACCCGCTGTACATCGGTGTCCTGGGTACTGTCCCCAACGTCTTCTGGTCCGCTTTCCGACCCTTCCGATTCGTATACCAGCCGAGCTGCCATTTTTCTGCACATGCGGGCCAGATGCCCTGTAGAGTCGCAGTTTCTGCAAACAGCATGCTGAAATCGACACCCCCTTGATGAGTGCCTTCCCCCACATCTCCAGCACAGACCGCTACCATTGTTTCCAAAGGATGAGCTGCGTCTGGCTGATCTCTCTTGAGCTTCTCTCAGTTTGTAGTTGATTGCTCGCATTGTGGGTTGATGAGGTGTGAACAGCCGTTCCTGTGGCTCTTGATGGCTTCTGGCACCACTGCCTGCTGTTGAGGGCCTGCTCTCCTGCCTTTGTCTGTGTGTGTAGGTAGTGGCTTGTTTCACGCTGTGAACCCCGTGTTCCGATGTTTCGTTAGTTGTCGTACCCGCAGTGTAGATCAACCTCATTTTTTCTTCTCCTGCCAAGAATGTCTGTGCAACCAGTGCTGCTGCCTCTAGGGTCAAGTTCTTGGTCTCTATGAGTTTTCGGAATATGCCTGCGTGGCCTATTCCTTCAATAAAAAAATCTCTCAGTACTTCTCTCCTTAGTTCATCGGAGAACTCACATAAGCTAGCCAACCTCCGAAGTTCCGCCATGAAGTCGGGTATGCTCTGGCCCACACAGCGTCTGTAGTTGTAGAACCTGTGTCTGGCCATGTGTAGGCTGCTTTCTGGCTTCAGGTGGTCTCTTACCAGTGTGCTCAACTCTTCAAACGACTTGCTTGCTGGTTTCTCCGGTGCCAGCAGGTCTTTCATTAAGGCTTATGTTTTTGAGCCACAGCTGGTCAAGAGATGGGCTCTTCTCTTGTCTGCCTTATTGTCACCTAACCAATCTTTGGTTACGAAGCTTTGCTGGAGCCTTTCTATAAAGTCCTCCCAATTATCTGCAGCATTGTATTTTTCATCTGAGCCGTTGGTCGCCATTCTGTGGATTCTGTTATCCCGTAACTCATCGCCACTGTAAAGTCCTGTCCCTGCAGTACAAATTCACACGAGGCACATACTGAAGTCAAGGTCACTCAGGACCTGCACCTTTATTACATAGCTCTCGCATGCCACACTTGCCTGAGACCTATCCTTATATACCAGTGTGGGACAGGTATCCAGTGTGTCCTGCAAGTACACCCCTGGTGGTAAGGTAAGCTTGTGGTTACAGGTCATCTCTAGTTACAGTCATGTATAGCATGGTAAGATACAGTTATGTACAGTAGTGTGAGATACATGACACAAAGCATATCTGAAAAGATTCGTCTGAGAAGACCCTTAAAGTTAGGAAGAGAAATAGCAAGATGAAGATGTTTAGGAAGGGTGTACCTGGGACTAAGGCCAAGATGACTCAAAGCTCTTCCTCCAATGGTGAGCAGAGAGATGTGGATTTACAGGAGGCAAAGAAAGGTAATTAAGTAATTAGGAGTTGGGTAGGGAGGGGATTGAGAGCAGGACCTGGGTTTCATAAAAGAGATGAGCCTAGTGAAGGCAACAGGTGAATATGGGGAGAAAAAGTAGAGCCTTAAAGGATTGTAGCTAGGGTAAGGGAGGGGGTTGGGAGCAGACAGGGATTGAGGAAGAGTTGGAGGAATATCACAACAACCTGAGGGACCAGGCCTGCATTGTCCAATAAATGGATAAGCAGCAGGTAAGAGATCAGCCCCAGGTAAAGAGGGTGAATTATGATATTTCTTTTTCTGACCGTTCCAAGGTGACAGGTGCTCAAGCTGTGATGCAGCACTAGTAAACAGGACCAGGATACCACAGCACGGTCAGCAATGTAGCTTCTGTTAGGCCAGTCTCGGAGCCTATGGCGGCATCAAAGACGCGTGGAATTTTAGCTGGACTAAAATCGGTAAATTCAAACCGGTCTCGACCAACGTTCCGCCTCTGTTTAACTTTTAACTGGGGACCTCACAGCTGGGATTTTACTTTTTTGACCCTCTCGGAGCACATGCTGTGGAGTGTCCGTGTGACGTCACGGACAGATCAGCCTGATGGAGAGGTTGGTTTCCAGTCAGGCGAGGAACGCTCGCCCAGAGGCTTCAACCTTAGACAGGTGCAAGCACCAATCCCGGGGAAGGGGGTCGGATCCCCGACTCCGGGTGTGGTTGGATCTTGGGGGGTGGGGGGTTTGTATGGGTGGTGGGGAGCTGATCGCGGGGGAGCTTGGGGACTCGAGGATTGCTCCCCGAGGCTGTCCTCACCACGCTGCAGCTGCCGGGAATCCCGAGCCCCGGAAGCTCTGGCCGACCCCAGTTAAACCTGGACAGCAGGTTAAATCAGAAGCTTCCAGCCTCATTACAACAGTGACTAAACTCCAAATTGTACTTCACTGGCTGTAAATCATTTTGAGATGTCCGTGAAAGGCGCTTTATAAATGCATGTCTTTCATTCTTATTATAATATTTAAAGTGCTAACCTGCCTCCTGGGAGCGGGTTGGCTACCCACCCTCCTCCCGCCTCCATTAAACCCGGAAGTGGGCAGGTTGGGGGTCGAGATTCCCATTTTTAATACTTTAACCTCCCACCTGACCCCCAACCCACCTGTTTTTTTGGGGTTAAAATTCCAGAGTGACTATTTGTACTAGTTTCCTGTGTGTGCACGCACGCATTGGAACCCACTCCCTTTTTGAGCACGGACCCCCGATTTGGTCGCGCATGCACAGTGCGATGTACGAAGAAGCCGAAGTTGGAAGTGAGGCCATACAACGAGTCCGCGTGGAGCTCATCACTGCTGAAATATTTTCTGTTGCTGGAGCCTGGAGCTGGATTTGCCTCCAGCTTTTGGATTATTTGAAACATTTTCACAGCCTTCTGTGGGAGAGAGAGAGAGAGAGAGAGAGAGAGAGAGAGAAAGACGGGGGAAAGGAGAGAGAGAGAGAGACGCGGGGGAGTGGGGGAAGAGGGGCAGAGAGAGAGAGCCGGGTGGTGGAGGGGGGGGGGAGAGAGAGAGCTGGGGCGGGGAGGGGTGGAAAGAGAGAGATGGAGGGAGTGGGGGTGGAGAGAGACAGCCAGGTGGTGGGGGGAGGGTGAGAGAGAGAGTTGGGGCAGGGGGGGGAGGTGGAGAGAGAGAGATTCGGCAGGGGGGAGGGGGGGGAAGAGAGAAACAGGAGGGGGAGAGAGAGAGAGATGGGGAAGAGAGAGTGATGGGGGAGAGAGAGGGCGGGGGAGGGAGAGAGGGGGCGGGGGAGGGAGAGAGAGGGCGGGGGAGGGAGAGAGAGAGAGGGTGGGAGATAGCGGAGAAGCAGGAGAGGGGATTGGACAGGGGACTGGTTCATGTTATTCCAACCCATTTACACCCACACCTGATTTCTTGCAAAGCTCGGTGTGTGTGTGACAAGGGTTATCATTGGAGTGGATGAAATCCGGAAGTCACGACACTGTCACTATTCACTTCATACCCAATAAACCTGTTAACCATCCGTGACCCACACACAATGCTCCATCTATGGCAGGGGCGGGGGTGGTGCGGGGGCGGGGGTGGTGCGGGTAAGGTCAGGAACTTAGGCTGAAATGGGGTCAGGAACTTGGGCTAAGGGTGTCAGGAACTTCAGCTGGGGGAGGCAAGAACTTGGGCTGGCGGACATGAACTTGGGCTTGTGGGGCAAGGTCAAGAACTTGGGCTGAGGGTGTCAGGAACTTGTGCTGGGATGGGGAAGCTCTATCCTCTCTGGGGTCTGAAGTCAGAATGGCTCAAATTACACTTTGCAAAGTCACTCAGAACTTGGGCTGGGTGGTTCCAATTACACATTCCAGAGAAACTTCTGGGTGTGGTTTATCCTCCAATCAGCAACCAGCAATCAGATCATGTGATAATGAAGAGCCAATCAGAGCATTTTTAGAGTGCAAATAGCTTTGTCCTTAAAATTCCCTCCCCTCACATAGTAAACGACTACAGGAATTCTGTGGAAATGTTTTAAAAATTGGAGTAACTGTGAAATATCCTTTATACTTAATAACTACAGGGGCAATCTCTCTGATCTTCGCTATATTGCTGTGCACAGTTGCCAAGGGAAGACCAGATGCTCCCCTTTAGCAAGGAAAATTGGGTGCCTACATTCCTGGACTACTGTCACACAGCACAGGATGACCCACTCAGAGTGGGATTAGGGAAAATGTTGGATCAGGTTATCTACTGTTGATAAATTGCTCAGGAATATCTGGGTAGAAAGCCAAACTGTAGCTTGGCATCCAGTTTCCTTATGTCTCTGTGATGTTTTTCTATATTAAATGCATTATATAAACAAAAGCTGTTGATGTAATGTCCACTGTTTGATATCTGAACTGTCTTCGGTCCCCAGCTGTTTCCAGCCACTTAAAGAAACACCATCTTCAAAATTTGTTCAGCAAGGGAGAAGAGCCAAAAAAGTCACAAATCACCTGCAAGAGATATGATGATGCTTTTTGACACCGTTTACTTTAGTGCATCATATGCTTGTAAACAAACAAAAAACAATTGGTCCACATTTTTTTTCACGTTGAAAATCTGGAACTCTCCCCCCCCAAAAAGCTGTTGAGGCCAGGTTATTGGAAAATTTCAAAACGGAACAGGCTAGAGGGGTGGAATGAGAAACTGCTTTTCCTATGTTCTTTGCAATGGTGACAATGGGGCCTAAATTGCGGCTTTGCGCAGGGTGTTAGCACCGCCGACCGGTGATAAGCAGCGCTAAAGGGTTTTCCCCAGGCGCTGCACACAGAGTGCTCCCCCCAGAATTGCCCCCAGGGGGCGGCGGGTGAAAAAGGCGTTTGCGCTGTGCCCTGGCGATGACATAATCGCCGTGCTGGCCAACCCCTTTTTGCCCCGCGCCGACCCCTTTGCACCCCGCGGGGGAAATTGTCCCGGGGGAGCATGTTCTGCGTGGGGCAATGCCACCGACAGCTTCTCGGTGCGAGAACCTGCAGTGGCTGTGGTGCCCCGGCTGCCCTTAAAGGGGAGCTGCCGCAGCGGTGGCAGCCGCCATCTTTTCTGTGTCGGACGACTTTTCAGTCGGCCCAACAATGGTGGCTACTGGTTCGGCCGGGCCGCCAGCAGGCAGTCTGGCACCACCTCTTGGTGCCAGGCCGCTAGCCCGGCCAACACTCTCCCTGATGGCCCCGTAGGCAGCACTGAAGGTGCTGCTCAGATCGCAGCAGCCCTCCTTTTTTAAGAGGAGAGGGATGTGCGATGCGGTGGTATGACGCGGTACGTCAGCGACACGCTGACATCATTGGCACCACGCCAATGTGAGTAGCGCGGTGCTGAGCGTCGCGAGCCGCAAGCACCCCGGGAGCACCGCAAGAATGCACGGTTACCGCCCCTATCATTTTCTTTCCCACGCTGGCGCAAAACAAATCACTAATTCCAATTATGCCCTACAAATCCAACGCGAGGCAATTTCGGGCCCTATGTCTCTTTAAAAGTAACTCTCTGTGAGTGGACAATGAAGGTGATTGTAGTTAGTTATATTCTGCAAGTACAGTCTTAAGGCAGTCCCTTGAGATTCCAGGGCATGAGGCAAGTGGATCAACAGAAATAACGGTTGAACTGTGCTCCCTGTGTAAGTTCTGAGCTATCCATCTGCTATTCTGAACTTCTTTTAATCTCTCTCGACTCCTGCATTTATTTTTCTGACATAAAAGGGGTTTTAAAATATTAGCACTTCTCGTTTCGTTCAGCATATGAACATTTACATTACTAACCTCATCCGTGTGTTTATAGTATCTGGATACCCGGTTAGAGATCTTGTATATTTTTTATCTGTTGTTTTTTCCTGTGAATGTAGCCTCCAAGCAATGAATAAACACTAATGTCACAAGTAAGAACTGAAACGATGAAATATTTAAAAAGGTGCAATGCTAGTTTGTGTCTGGATGTGACATGTGGGTTTACCACAGACTTTAGAAAGAGGAATAATGAGGCACAGTCCCCCTGAAGAATTTCAAAACACATCCATGTTTATACACTTGTGGCTGATGTGGTCTTCTTAAATCACTAGATAAACTGCTAGCACCATTCCCAGTTTTTTTTGACTGTACATCCTTTATAGAGAGGGAGCACAAGGTTCAGATTTAGAAGTTGTTTGTGTGTATCGGAGGTTATTAAGCTATTAGCGCTATATGATTTCCCCCAGTGATCTGACGGCGCAGTTGCATTCCAATGATCTCAGTGCCATTTATCTGATGCCTATAACTGAACCATCTGGATTTCCCAGCATGACCTTTCAATCTAAGGCAATAATATAATTTAAACCAGTGCACCATTTGAATTTAATATGTGATGAGTTACTGGATTTTTTAAAGTAATTTATTCATGGGATATGGATGATGCTGACAAGTCAGCATTTATTGCCCATTCCTAGTTGCCTTGAAAAAGTGGTTATGGGCATTCTTTCTGAACCATCGCAGTCTTTGTGGTGATGGTATTAGGTCGGGAATTCCAGTAACTTGAACTAACAAAAATGAAGGAATAGGCCACGCCGTGGATTTTGATGGGCGGGGGGCAGTGCTGTGTGGCGGGGTCATGTTAGTGGAGGACCTTTGTCTTACCGATGTTTGGTGTAAGGCCTATGCTTTCGTACACCTCAGTGAAGGTGTTGACGATGGCTTGGAGTTCGGTCTGTGTGCGCGCAGACGCAAGTGTCGTACTCGTACTGTAGTTCGATGATAGAGGATGGGACTGTTGTACATGTGAACTTGTATTTACTCTGTACAGCCACCAGAGGGCTCATCCCCTGGAGTCCCAAGGGATCCCATAATCCCTTGGGAGCACAGGTATTTAAGGAGGCCTCACAGGTTGGAGAGGCACTCTGGAGACTGCAATAAAAGACTAAGGTCACACTTTACTTTGAGCTCAGTGTTCAGTCTGACTCTTTCTCCATACATAACAACTGGCGATGAGATACAGATAGCGAACCCAAAGATGCAGAGAACAGTGGGCATTCTGGAGAAATTCTCAGAGGGAGATGATTGGGTAACTTTTGCGAAACGACTCGACCAAAACTTTGTAGCCAGCGAGCTAGATGGGGAAGAGAATGCTGCCAAACGAAGGGCGATCCTCCCCACCGTCTGTGGGGCACCAATGTATGGCCTCATGAAGAATCTGCTCACTCCAGCGAAACCCACGGAGAAATTGTACGATGATTTGTGCACACTGGTCCGAGAGCATGTGAACCCGAAGGAAAGCATTCTGATGGCGAGGTACCGGTTCTACACCAACAAAAGGTCTAAAGGCCAGGAAGTGGCGAGTTATGTCGCCGAATTAAGACGCCTTGCAGGACATTGCGAATCGGCCCGCATCCAGAGATGGACGTTCACATTGTCCGCATACAACTACGCCATCCACTATAGGCCAGGCACAGAAAACTGCGCCAATGCTCTCAGTAGGCTGCCATTGCCCACCATGGGGGTGGAAATGGCACAGCTCGCAGATCTAGCCATGGCATTTCAGAGTGAGCAATCACCCGTCACTGCTTGGCAGATCAAAAACCGAACAAGCCAGGACCTCTTATTATCTCTAGTCAAGAGATGTGTGCTTCATGGGAGCTGGTCCAGTGTCCCAGTGGAAATGCAGGAAGAGATTAAGCTGTCCCAGCGGCGCAAAGATGAAATGTCTATACAAGCAGACTGTCTTCAGTGGGGCAATCGAGGAGTGGTCCACAAGAAGGGTAGAGACACCTTCATCAATGACCTCCACAGTACCCACCCAGGCATCGTAATGATGAAAGCAATAGCCAGATCCCACATGTGGTGGCCCGGTATCGATGCGGACTTAGAGTCCTGCGTTCACAGATGTAATACGTGCTCGCAGTTAAGCAATGTACCCAGGGAGGCGCTGCTAATTTTATGGTCTTGGCCCTCCAAACCGTGATCTCGGGTACACGTCGACTATGCAGGCCCGTTCTTGGGTAAAATGTTCCTTGTGGTTATAGACATGTATTCCAAGTGGATTGAATGTGAGATAATGTCGGCTAGCACGTCCGCTGCCACCACTGAAAGCCTGCGGGCCATGTTTGCCGTTCATGGCTTACCCAATGTCCTGGTGAGCGACAACGGGCCATGTTTTACCAGTGCTGAGTTCAAAGAATTCATGAACCGTAACGGGATCAAACATGTCACATCTGCCCCGTGTAAACCAGCGACCAATGGTCAAGCAGAGAGAGCAATGCAAACCATCAAGCAGGGCTTGAAGAGGGTAACTGAAGGCTCGCTGCAGACTTGCCTATCCCAAGTCCTGCTTAGCTACCGCACGAGACCCCACTCGCTCACTGAGGTCCCACCTGCTGAACTGCTCATGAAAAGTGCACTTAAGACAAGGCCCTCGTTAGTTCACCCTGATCTACATGAACAGGTAGAGAGCAGGCGGCTTCAACAAAGAACATACCATGATAGCGCAAATGTGTCACGTGAGATTGAAATCAATGATCCTGTATTTGTATTGAATTATGGACAAGGTTCCAAATGGCTTCCCGGCACTGTTGTGGCCAAAGAGGGGAGCAGGTTGTTTTGGGTCAAACTTTCAAATGGACTCATTAACCGGAAACACTTGGACCAAATCAAACTCAGATTTATGGAATATCCTGAGCAACCCACCTTGAACCCTACCTTTTTTGATCCCCCAACATACACATCAGTGGCAACCGGCACCACGGTTGACCACGAAGCAGAACCCATCATCCACAGCAGCCCAGCAAGACCCAACACACCAGGCATCCCAGCAAGGCCAGCTGCACAGCAGCCCAGCGAGGGCCCAACAAATGATTCAACAACACCAGCTTTCACACCGAGACGATCAACCAGGGCAAGAAGGGCCCCAGATCAACTCACATTGTAAATAGTTACACTATTGACTTTTAGGGTGGGGTGGAAGGGGGGGGGGGGGAGTGTTGTTATATATGTGAACTTGTATTTACTCTGTACAGCCACCAGAGTGTTCATCCCCTGGAGTCCCAAGGGATCCCATAATCTCTTGGGAACACAGGTATTTAAGGAGGCCTCACAGGTTGGAGAGGCACTCTGGAGACCTGCAATAAAAGATTAAGGTCACACTTTACTTTGAGCTCACAGTGTTCAGTCTGACTCTTTCTCCATACACAACATGGATGACCTTAGATTTAGCCTGGAGGCACCTGGTTCAGGAAACACCGAAACACCAAACAAAGCATGGTTAAAGAGATCAGTAGGTATTATATGTTTTTTTATTCATTCACAGGATTTGGGTGTCGCTGGTATGGCCAGCATTTATTGCCCCTCCCTAATTGCCCTTGATAAGGTAGTGGTGAGCTGTCATTTCAGAGGGTAGTTAAAAGTCAACCACATTGCCATGGGTCTGGAGTCACATATAGGCCAGACTGGGTAAGGGCAGCAGATTTCCTTCCCTAAAACACACTAGTGAACCAGATAGGTTTTTACAACAATGGTCACCATTACTGATACGAGCTTTTTATTCCAGATTAATTTAATTAATTGAATTTAAATTCCCCAGCTGCCGTGGTGGGATTTCAACTCATGTCTCTGAATCATTAATCTAGGCCTCTGGATTACTAGTCCAGTAACAAACCCACTCTGCTACCATTTCCCCAAGTGACTCCTTTCATCATTTTGCTGATGATAGGAAGAAAGCTGATAGATCCTAATTGGCCGAGTTCGATTTATGCTAATTTTTTATGGATGGGACATACCTGGGAAATCTTCTACATCATTGGGTAGATGCTCGTGTCATAGCTATACTGTAACAACTCCCGCTCCTCCCGACTCAAAATGAAACCTTTAAAAAAAAATCAAAAATGAAACTTACTTGGGCCTCTCCTGGTCATGATCCTGTCAGTTGCTTGCTTTTACTGGCATGTCCGGGACTGAGTGGGCCTTCGATCTGCAGTTAAAATGGTGTGCCTGTCCAGATTCCATCATTAGAGTGCCACATTGCCATTGTTAGAAGTTTCTTGTTTGCCTGGGGCAAACGACTGCCCCAAAGCAAAATAAAAAATTGCCAAGCTGATGTGCATTGTTCGGGAACAGTATGGAAAGTTCCCAAGACTGATTTTAAACACCACTCCCCCCTTCCCCTATCTGCGCACACCATTATCACTGGGCTTTTGACTCTAAGCCTCTATTGATAAAGCCCAGGATCTCCTGACTGTTTTACTAATTTCAGTAAAATAGCATTATTTTCTGTCTTCTGATAATGTGTTATTCTGGGCCTCATTATGGTCTTTATTATAGAAACCTTTTGCTTGTTTTCCATAACTAAAAAAACCCAACTGATCCTCATTGAATCAGGCTCTAGTATTCTCCAACACATTTCCTAACATCCAATCCTGTTACCACGTTGCTGTTTTAGATTCCAAGCTGCTAACACCTTCCCCAGGGTTACTGTTGCTTCCTGTCCTATGGTTTGGTTTATATTTCCAAAGTTCCTCTGAGCAGCTGCTGAACTTCATTCTACTTCTCTCTCAAGCTCCCAAGCTTACCTTTCCCAAGGCTGTTCCAGTCTGCTTTTTAACCAAATGGAGCAAATATCCAAAGATTTAAAATTCTTCAGCAGCTCTGTTGAGGCGTGAATTGTTTCTTCCAACCCAGCGATTTTTAACTTGAGGTGATATTACTGCATAATGCAGAAGAATACAGTGGAAGGATCAGCAGACAGTTCAGTATCTGGTTCTATCGCTGAAGATGTTTTTGATTGCATGTTATCACCTAAACATCAAGCATGGTTTTGTCTGGAATTTAGTGCTCAATTTCAACCCATCACTCGGAGGATCTCAACTTCTATTTTAGTGTTTCACTCGGGTTTTAATCAATTGGTTGGATCGCTGTATTGAAAACACTCTGATATCCTGATCAAACTTCTTCCTTTGTAGTGTTATCATGTAAAAAAAACCATTTAGTACCAGGTGATTTTCAGAGGGTGAAGAGGGAGTATAATTTTTAGGTGAAGCAGGGTGAGTTGGCAGGGGATACCAGAGCGGGCAGATGTAATACAGGCTTCATTTTAAAGTCCTACATTCTGTCCTTGTTTTTAGATAATACTTTGATTTTATGTTATCATTTATAGTTAAATAGCAAAACTGACAGCACTTGGGAAGCAGAGATAGTTGAAGCAAAGCAGTTTCTCTGTAGTACAGGCTGAGAAGATGGGAGATGCAAAACAGAGGTGCTACAGTGCCACACTGGCAGGAGGCTAGAATGATAGCATGACAAGCTTACAAATAAAACATGGACATATTTATGATAGTCTTTCTGCCCCATGCGTCCCACAACTGATTGCATTTATCAGGTATTTATAGGGATTAACTGGCATTGTAGGACAGTGTGCAGTGTGACAATAATTTTATCCAGGTACGTTATAATTAATTGATTCTTATTTCTGGCATTCGAACATAAGAACATAAGAAATAGGAACAGGAGTAGGCCACACGGCCCCTTGAGCCTGCTCCGCCATTCAATAAGATCATGGCTGATCTGATCATGGACTCAGCTCCAATCCCCCGCCCGCTCCCTATAATCCCTTATTCCCTTATCATTTAAGAAACTGTCTATTTCTGTCTTAAATTTGTTCAATGTCCCAGCTTCCACAGCTCTCTAAGGCAGCGAATTCCAAAGATTTACAATTCTCTGAGAGAAGAAATTTCTCCTCATCTCTGTTTTAATTGGACGGCCCCTTATTCTAAGATCATGCCCTCTCGTTCTAGTCTCCCCCATCAGTGGAAGTGGAAATATCCTCTTTGCATCCACCTTGTCAAGCCCTCTCATAATCTTATACGTTCTTTCTTCTGAATTCCAATGAGTAGAGGCCCAATTTACTTAACCTTTCCTCATAAGTCAACCCCCTCATCCCTGGAATCAACCTAGTGAACCTTCTCTGAACTGCCTCCAAAGCAAGTATATACTTTCGTAAATATGGAAACCAAAACTGCATGCAGTATTCCAGGAGTGATCTCGCCAATACCTTATACAGCTGTAGCAAGACTTCCCTGCTTTTATACTCCATCCCCTTTGCAATAAAGGCCAAGATACCATTGGCCTTCCTGATCACTTGCTGTACCTGCATACTATCCTTTTGTGTTTCATGCACAAGTAGCCCCAGGTCCTGCTGTACTGTGGCACTTTGCAATCTTTCTCCACTTGCTTTTTGATTTATTTCTGCCAAAGTGCATGACCTCACACTTTCCAACATTATAATCCATCTGCCAATTTTTTGCCCACTCACTTAGCCTGTCTATGTCCTTTTGCAGATTTTTTGTGTCCTCCTCACACATTGTGGCCATCAAATCCATGTTTGATGGCAGTAAATCGAATGGTAAATGCTATATTGATTAAAGGATTTTAAAATTAAAAAAAGAATCACATTCAAAAAAACTTTCTTTCCACCAACTAGAAAATCTACCTAATTGGAAAATTTACTTTATGCCCGATTTGTAAAAAAAATTATAAACAGGCTTATAATTGAATTACACAAAGCACACAAAAAATACCCCCAAGTGTGTTAAATTGAATTGGTGTAAGATTAAATGGGTAATATCTGAACTCATTTCCATCGTCATTCATCATAATGTAAAAGAAATTAATTTGTTTGCGTGTTTACAATACCAATAATAAGTTTTAAATCTGTTGAAACTGCTTAAATGTACAGACTTGGTTCTAGTACAGTGCTGAGCAGTGAGCCAAGATTAGGAATGGGAATCAGGGACTTGTGCATGCAAATTATGTTTTTACTAAAGCTAATCTCCACAATAAGTGATTACATATATACAAAACAAATTGGGACAATAAGAGCAGAATTTGTTTGTCAGGCAATATCCAAAGTTTAACATGGATCTACTTTTACAGATTAGCAGAACTGAGTTAAGGGGGGAACTGGGTTGTGATACGTGTAGTATACTGACAATATGTAACTGCTGTTAATTCACAACTGTGAAAGGACAACAGCTCACGAACAACTACAATAATCACTGCAGGTGTGATTCTTGGTGGTGTCCCTTCCATAGATGGATTCGAAACATAGGAACAGGAGTGGGTCATTCAGCTCCTTGAGCCTGTTCTGCCATTCAATAAATCTAAGCGGATCTGTATCTTAACTCCATTTATCCACCTTGGTACCATAACCCTTAATACCCTTACCCAACAAAAAACTATCAATCACAGTTGTGACATTTTAAATTGACCCCCCGCCGCCCCCAGCCACAACAGTTTTTTTGGAGAGAGAGAGTTCCAGATTTCCACTCCTCTTTTTGTGAAGAAGTGCTTCCTGACAACACCCCTGAAAGGTCGATCTCTAGTTTTAAGATTATGCCCCCTTATTCTGGACTCCCCCACCAGAGGAAACAGGTTCTCTCTATCTACCCTATCAAATCTTAAACATCTCAATTAGACCACCCCTTAATCTTCTATACTCGAGGGTAGAAGTCTAGTCTAATCAACCTGTCCACATCATTTTACCTTTTTAGCCCTGGTATCATTCTGTTCAGTCCCAGTATCATTTTGATTATTCAGATTAACATTGTCTTTGCAGCTTCCCAATGGCTGACTGGAGATCCATGTCACAAGTGGATCCACGTCACACTTGCCTCTGAGTCAGAAGGTTCTGGATTCAAGTCCCACTCAAGATTAAGAGTGGGAGTCAGGGGCTTGTGCATGCAAATTATATTTTGCTAAAACTAATCTCCATAATAAGTGATTACATATATACAAAATAAATGGGAGCAGAATTTTGTCAGAAATATGGCAGCCAATTTCGCACAGCAAGCTCCCACAAACAGCAACGTGATAATGATCAGATAATCTCCTTCCTTCTTTTTCTTTTTCTTTTTCTTTGATTGGTCACCTGAACTATTGATCTTTACATTAGTGGTGACCTTTTTCATGTCATGACATGTTTTAGGGACTTCCTGCTAGCAATTCATGGGCCCTGACATTTACGGGGAGACATGGAGGGAGCGGGGGAGTGCAGCAACTCATCTAAAACCTAGAAAGCCCAAAGACACAGAAGTCCTGCTGATATTAATAGCAGGATCTCATTAACATTTTCTTCTTCCGTTTTCTGCCTGGCACATTGACAGGCTGGCTGGCTGCTGGGTGAGAAAACCAGCAGCAGAAGGGAGGCTGAAGGCTTCCTTCATGGGCCGGGGGGTGCCTGGCTCACAAGTAGTGCTCTAGAAAGCCCGCAGCTCTTGTCTCCATTTTGCTGCCAGTTTTCCCAAGCCCCGGGAAACCCAGCCGGCAACTGTTAAATTTATATCAGGTTCCAAACTCCAATGTGATTATCATTATATGATAATGAAGTGTCCTGCCTCGCCAAGAAGGGACACATGCACCCCTTGCAACACATTGCCGCAAAATGGCGGCAGACATGTATGCGCTGGGTTATGGACATGTTCCACAATTTAACATTTTTAACGTCCATCTCTCCCACCCGTCATGGGGGCTTAATATCAAGGCCATGATTTCTGACCTTAAGGTTACCCTGAGAGTCAATACTGGTTGGTGCATTGCTGCGAAAAACCAAAACGACAGTTCCTCTTTACAATGTTCTACTCCATCAACCAGGACATCTGTCAGTTGCACTTTGCACTTTCAAGCATATAGAAAAATTATTCTGTTTCTCCACAGCTGGCTGAATGAAATTGTTGTCCAAACCCTGCCTCTCCCGGGACTTAGCTGAGGACCCATAACGAAGAGACAGGGGGCCTGACGTTGATGCCTTCGCACGGGCAAGTTGCCTATGGAGGTGCCAACAGCTTATGCCGAGTATGCTGATGAGGCCCAAAGGCCGATTCCAATGATACTCGAGGCCCCTCGGTTCAGGCGGCGCAAAACAAAATCTACCCCCTGAACTTCAAGGCTCTATAGCGGGCTTCCCATCTCCTTTCATGTTGTCTTAGAATTGCAAACAACTTAATAAATCTATTTTAAATGGTTCCTCTGACAGCTTACCTATCCAACATGGGTAATAAATTGTATTTACTTATCTGTTGACACACTTTTCATCTTTGTCAACCAACATCATTAAAACAGATTATCTGTTCATTATCACTTTGTTGTTTGTGGGAACTTGCTGTGCGCATATTGTCTGCATGCATCCCTACATTACAACAGTGACTACATTTCAAAAAGTACTTCATGGGCTGTAAAGTGTTTTTGGACATCCTGAGGTCAGGAAAGGCGCGATATAAATGCAACTCTTCCTTTCCTTCAATCCAGCACAACATACCTCCACGACTTTGCAAAGCAGCTTTATTTCCAGATTGTCAGTTCTAATCCTTCATGCTCATAAATGTATCCATTTATTACTTATTTCTGAACTACAACCATTTAGCACTAAACCGTTCATAATCAGAATCAGAGTTAGTGTTCCATCTCATTAATCTTCTTCTTCTTTGCTTGAAGTCTTTATTGTGTTCCGAACACAGATCAGGCTGCACACAGGGAGGTAAAAGTAACAGTGACCTCAGTCTTTATTAAGACACTCCAGAGTGAGGAACAGGCCTTATGGGCCAGCTTATATACAGTGCTCCCAAGGGATGTTGGAATCCCTTGGGACTTCAGGGGATGAGCTCCCTGGTGGCGGAACATGGGAGTGCATGCTTTACTGAGACACAACATCACTCCCCCACCCAAAGTCAAAGTGAAAACTATTTACAAGGGGAGGCAGTCGGGAGCCTTTCTTTCCCTGGTGGACCGCCTCAGTACAAATATCTGTTCTGGTGTGTTGGCTGTGCCCTCGCTGGGCTGGCGTGTTGTTGGCCCTGCAGGGCTGCTCGGTGAGCCTGGCCTTGCTGGGCTGTTGGGTGTGATGGGTTTCATTTCCTGGTCCGGCGTGGTGTCGTTGATCCTTTGGGTGTGTGTTGTGGGCTCGATAAAGATGATGTCTGCTGTGGGTTGTTCAGGGCAGTCTGTGAACCGCAGCCTCGTTTGGTCCAGGTGCTTTCTGCAAATTTGTCCATTGTCTAGTTTGACTACAAATACCCTATTCCCTTCTTTAGCTATCACCGTGCCCGCAATCCACTTAGAAACATAGAAACATAGAAAATAGGTGCAGGAGTAGGCCATTCGGCCCTTCTAGCCTGCACCGCCATTCAATGAGTTTATGGCTGAACATGCAACTTCAGTACCCCATTCCTGCTTTCTCACCATACCCCTTGATTCCCCTAGTAGTAACGACTCCATCTAACTCCTTTTTGAATATATTTAGTGAATTGGCCTCAACAACTTTCTGTGGTAGAGAATTCCACAGGTTCACCACTCTCTGGGTGAAGAAATTCCTCCTCATCTCGGTCCTAAATGGCTTACCCCTTATCCTTAGACTGTGTCCCCTGGTCCTGGACTTCCCCAACATTGGGAACATTCTTCCTGCATCGAACCTGTCTAACTCCGTCAGAATTTTAAACGTTTCTATGAGGTCCCCTCTCATTCTTCTGAACTCCAGTGAATACAAGCCCAGTTGATCCAGTCTTTCTTGATAGGTCAGTCCCGCCATCCCGGGAATCAGTCTGGTGAACCTTCGCTGCACTCCCTCAATAGCAAGAATGTCCTTCCTCAGGTTAGGAGACCAAAACTGTACACAATACAATACTCCAGGTGTGGCCTCACCAAGGCCCTGTATAACTGTAGCAACACCTCCCTGCCCCTGTACTCAAATCCCCTCGCTATGAATTCCAACATGCCATTTGCTTTCTTAACCGCCTGCTGTACCTGCATGCCAACCTTCAATGACTGATGTACCATGACACCCAGGTCTCGTTGCACCTCCACTTTTCCGAATCTGTCACCATTCAGATAATAGTCTGTCTCTCTCTTTTTACCACCAAAGTGGATAACCTCACATTTATCCACATTATACTTCATCTGCCATGCATTTGTCCACTCACCTAACCTATCCAAGTCACTCTGTAGCCTCATAGCATCCTCCTCGCAGCTCACACTGTCACCCAACTTAGTGTCATCTGCAAATTTGGAGATACTACATTTAATCCCCTCGTCTAAATCATTAATGTACAATGTAAACAGCTGGGGCCCCAGCACAGAACCTTGCGGTACCCCACTAGTCACTGCCTGCCATTCTGAAAAGTACCCATTTACTCCTACTCTTTGCTTCCTGTCTGACAACCAGTTCTCAATTCACGTCAGCACACTACCCCCAATCCCATGTGCTTTAACTTTGCACATTAATCTCTTGTGTGGGACCTTGTCGAAAGCCTTCTGAAAGTCCAAATACACCACATCAACTGGTTCTCCCTTGTCCACTCTACTGGAAACATCCTCAAAAAATTCCAGAAGATTTGTCAAGCATGATTTCCCTTTCACAAATCCATGCTGACTTGGACCTATCATATCACCTCTTTCCAAATGCACTGCTATGACATCCTTAATAATTGATTCCATCATTTTACCCACTACCGATGTCAGGCTGACCGGTCTATAATTCCCTGTTTTCTCTCTCCCTCCTTTTTTTAAAAAAGTGGGGTTACATTGGCTACCCTCCACTCCATAGGAACTGATCCAGAGTCAATGGAATGTTGGAAAATGACTGTCAATGCATCCACTATTTCCAAGGCCACCTCCTTAAGTACTCTGGGATGCAGTCCATCAGGCCCTGGGGATTTATCGGCCTTCAATCCCATCAATTTCCCCAACACAATTTCCCGACTAATAAGGATTTCCCTCAGTTCCTCCTCCTTACTAGACCCTCCGACCCCTTTTATATCCGGAAGGTTTTTGTGTCCTCCTCAGTGAATACCGAACCAAAGTACTTGTTCAATTGGTCCGCCATTTCTTTGTTCCCCGTTATGACTTCCCCTGATTCTGACTGCAGGGGACCTACGTTTGTCTTTACTAACCTTTTTCTCTTTACGTATCTATCGAAACTTTTGCAATCCGTCTTAATGTTCCCTGCAAGCTTCTTCTCGTACTCCATTTTCCCTGCCCTAATCAAACCCTTTGTCCTCCTCTGCTGAGTTCTAAATTTCTCCCAGTCCCCGGGTTCGCTGCTATTTCTGGCCAATTTGTATGCCACTTCCTTGGCTTTAATACTATCCCTGATTTCCCTTGATAGCCACGGTTGAGCCACCTTCCCGTTTTTATTTTTACGCCAGACAGGAATGTACAATTGTTGTAGTTCATCCATGCGGTCTCTAAATGTCTGCCATTGCCCATCCACAGTCAACCCCTTCAGTATCATTCGCCAATCTATCCTAGCCAATTCACGCCTCATACCTTCAAAGTTACCCTTATTTAAGTTCTGGACCATGGTCTCTGAATTAACTGTTTCATTCTCCATCCTAATGCAGAATTCCACCATATTATGGTCACTCTTCCCCAAGGGGTCTCGCACAACGAGATTGCTAATTAATCCTCTCTCATTACACAACACCCAGTCTAAGATGGCCTCCCCCCTAGTTGGTTCCTCGACATATTGGTCTAAAAAACCATCCCTTATGCACTCCAGGAAATCCTCCCCCACCGTATTGCTTCCAGTTTGGTTAACCCAATCTATGTGCATATTAAAGTCACCCATTATAACTGCTGCACCTTTATTGCACGCACCCCTAATTTCATGTTTGATGCCCTCCCCAACGTCACTACTACTGTTTGGAGGTCTGTACAGAACTCCCACTAACGTTTTTTGCCCTTTTGGTATTCTGCAGCTCTACCCATATAGATTCCACATCATCCAAGCTAATGTCCTTCCGAACTATTGCCTTAATTTGCTCCTTAACCAGCAATGCTACCCCACCTCCTTTTCCTTTTATTCTATCTTTCCTGAATGTTGAATACCCCTGGATGTTGAGTTCCCAGCCCTGATCATCCTGGAGCCATGTCTCCGTAATTCCAATCACATCATATTTGTTAACATCTATTTGCACAGTTAATTCATCCACCTTATTGCGGATACTCCTTGCATTAAGACACACAGCCTTCAGGCTTGTTTTTTTAACACCCTTTGTCCTTTTCGAATTTTGTTGTACAGTGGCCCTTTTTGTTCTTTGCCTTGGGTTTCTCTGCCCTCCACTTTTCCTCATCTCCTTTCTGTCTTTTGCTTTTGCCTCCTTTTTGTTTCCCTCTGTCTCCCTGCATTGGTTCCCATCCCCCTGCCATATTAGTTTAAATCCTCCCCAACAGCACTAGCAAACACTCCCCCGAGGACATTGGTTCCGGTCCTGCCCAGGTGCAGACCGTCCGGTTTGTACTGGTCCCACCTTCCCCATCATTGACATTTTGTTGCTGCCGCCTGCTCTCTACCTGATCATGCAGGTTGGGGTGAACCAGCGAGAGTCTGGTTTTAAGTGTCCTTTTCATGAGTAGCTCAGCCAGGGGTACTCCGGTGAGCGAGTGGGGTCTCGTGCGGTAGCTGAGCAGTACTCGGGACAGGCGGGTTTGGAGTGACCTTCTGTGACTCATTTAAGGCTCCGTTCGATTGTTTGTACTGCCCGCTCTGCCTGCCCATTGGATGCTGGTTTAAACGGGGCCGAGGTGACATGTTTGATCCCATTGCGGCCCATGAATTCTTTAAATTCGGCACTGGTGAAACATGGCCCGTTGTCACTGATCAGTATGTCAGGCATGCCGTGGGCGGCAAACATGGCCCTCAGGCTTTTAATGGTGACGGTGGCGGTGCTTCCCGACATTATTTCACATTCAATCCATTTTGAAAAAGCATCCACCACCACCAGGAACATTTTACTGAGAAATGGGCCCGCATAGTCGACATGGATCCTTGACCATAGTCTGGAGGGTCAGGACCACAAACTTAGTGGTGCCTCTCTGGGTGCGTTGCTCAACTGAGCACATACGCTGCATTGCCGTACACAGGACTCTAAGTCAGAGTCGATGCCGGGCCACCACACGTGGGATCTGGCTATCGCTTTCATCATTACTATACCCGGGTGTGTGCTGTGGAGATCCGAGATGAACGTCTCCCTGCCCTTTTTTGGTAGCACTACGCAGTTACCCCACAACAGGCAGTCTGCCTGAATGGGCAGCTTGTCCTTTCGCCGCTGGAACGGCTTGATTGGCTCTTTCATTTCAACGGGAACGATGGCCCAGCTCCCATGCAGTGCACAGTTTTTTACTAGGGACAGCAGAGGGTCTTTGCTGGTCCAAGTCCTAATCTGGTGGGCCGTGACAGGTGATTTATCATTTTCAAATGCTTCCATGACCATCAACAAGTTTGCAGGCTGTGCCATTTCCACCCCCCATGGTGGGCAATGGTAACCAACTGAGAGCATCCGCACAGTTCTCGGTGCCTGGTCTGTGGCGGATGGTATAGTTATACGCTGATAGCGCAAGTGCCCACCTTTGTATGCGGGCTGAGGCATTCGTATTTATCCCCTTGTTTTCAGCGAACAGGGATGTGAGGGGCTTGCGATCGGATTCCACCTCAAATTTGAGGCCAAACAGGTATTGATGCATTTTCTTTACCCTGAACACACACGTTAATGCCTCTTTCTGAATCATGCTGTAGGCCATCTCGGCCTTAGACAAGCTCCTGGAAGCATAGGCGACAGGTTGTAACTTCCCTGCAACGTTAGCTTGTTGTAATACACACCCGACTCCATACGACGACGCGTCACATGCTAGCACAAGTCTTTTAAACGGGTGACACAATACAAGCAAGCTTGTTGGAGCATAAAATGTTTCTGGCTTTCTCAAAAGCAATTACTTGTTTTTTTTTCCCCATACCCAGTTCTCACCTTTGCGCAATAACACATGTAGGGGCTCTAAGAGGGTGCTTAACCCAGGTAGGAAGTTACGAAAATAGTTGAGGAGTCCCAGAAACGACTGCAGCTCCGTGACATTCTGTGGCCTGGGCGCATTCCTGATAGCCTCTGTCTTGGCGTCTGTGGGCCGAATGCCGTCCGCCGTGATCTTTCTCCCCAAAAACTCCACTTCTGTTGCCATGAAGACGCATTTTGACCTCTTCAGCCGCAGCCCTATGCGATCCAGTCGCTGGAGGACCTCCTCCAGGTTTTGTAGGTGCTCGGCGGTGTCCCGACCCGTGACCATTATGTTGTCCTGAAAGACCACCGTGTATGGGACCGACTTGAGTAGGCTCTCCATGTTTCTCTGGAAAATAGCTGCAGCCGACCGAATTCCAAACGGGCATCTGTTGTAGATGAACAGTCCCTTGTGCGTGTTGATGCAGGTGAGGCCCTTCGAAGACTCCTCCAGCTCCTGAGTCATGTAGGCCGAAGTCAGGTTGAGCTTGGTGAATGTCTTGCCTCCTCCCAGCGTCGCAAATAGGTCGTCTGCTTTAGGTAGTGGGTATTGGTCCTGTAGCGAGAAACGATTAATAGTTACTTTATAATCGCCGCAAATCCTGACCGTGCCATCACTTTTGAGTACTGGAACAATCGGGCTGGCCCACTCGCTGAATTCCACTGGAGAGATAATGCCCTCGCGTTGCAGCCTGTCCAGCTCGATTTCCACTCTCTCCCTCATCATGTGAAGTACCACTCGCGCCTTGTGGTGAATGGGTTGTGCCTCTGGGACCAAGTGGATCTACACCTTCGCCCCGGAAAAGTTTCCAATGCCTGGCTCAAAAACGGAAGAAAATGTGTTAATAACCTGGGTACATGAGGCCTCATCGACATGTGATAGCGCTTGGATGTTATCCCAGTTCCAGCAGATTTTGCCCAGCCAGCTCCTTCCAAGCAGTGAGGGGACATCGACCGGGACAATCAAGAGTGGCAGTTCGTGCACCATGCCCTTGTAGGTGACCTTGACCATGGCGCTGCCCAGGACAGTGATAAGCTCTTTGGTGTACGTTTTCAGTTTTGTGTGGATGGGGCTCAGGGCTGGTCTGAATGCCTTGTTGCACCACAGTCTCTCAAACAACTTTTTACTCATGATGGATTGGCTAGCGCCAGTGTCCTGTTCCATTCCGAGTGTCCGGGTAAGCCATTCAATTTTACGTTTAGCATTATAGGTGGACATTTAGTCGAAAATGTGTGCACCCCGTGTACTTCAGCATCTGCCTCCTCTCTCGGAGGCTCGGAATTGCTTTGATCCACCATGGACCGATTTTCCTCTGCCACGTGGTGGTTAGCAGGTTTTGCAGAGCTTGCAGCTCGTTTGCAAGCTCATTGGAGGTGCTCCATTGTTCTACAGCTCTTGCAAACATACCCTTTGAAGCAGCATGAATAGGCTGAATGGAAGCCTCCACAACGCCAACGTGTGAATTGCCTTGCATTCATCCTTTGTTGGGGACTCTGAGTTGTCTGGGTCACCTGAGGTCTGCTAGCAGCTGCAGACTCGTGGTTTCTGCCCTGTACATTTCTGTTTGCAAACACAGTTCCTGTTAATGTATGAACAGTACTAGCACTTGTGTGCTGAGAGATTTGTTTGGTGTTATCACTGGTGGATATAAACACCTGTGCTATCGCAATGGCCTTACTGAGGGTCGGTGTCTCTACAGTCAAAAGTTTTCGTTGGATGGTCTCGTGGCCAATGCCCAGTACAAAAAAGTCTCTGAGCATTTGCTCCAAGTAGCCATCAAGCTCACATTGTCCTGCAAGTCGCCTTAGCTCGGTGACGTAGCTCGCTACTTCCTGACCTTCAGATCGCTGGCACGTATAGAACCGATACCTCACCATCAGTACGCTCTCCCTCGGGTTAAGATGCTCCTGAACCAATGTACACAGCTCCTCATATGACTTATCTGTGAGTTTCACCGGAGCCAGAAGATTCTTCATGAGGCTGTAGGTCAGTGCCCCGCAGACTGTGAGGAGGACCGCTCTCCTTTTTGCAGCGCTTCCTTCTCTGTCCAGCTCGTTGGCTACAAAGTACTGGTCTAGCTGTTTGACATAGGCTTCCCAGTCCTCACCCTCTGAGAACTTCTCGGATGCCCACAGTTTGCTGCATCTTTGCGTTGGATTCGTATTCTCGTCGCCAGTTATTGTGTTCCTAACACAGATGAGGCCGCTCAGGGAGGTTAAAGTAACAGTGACCTGTCTTTAATAAGACACTCCAGAGTGAGGAACAGGCCTTCGGGGCCGGCTTATATACAGCGCTCCCGAGGGATGTTGGGATCCCTTGGGACTTCAGGGGATGAGCTCCTAGTGGCGGAACATGGGAGTGCATGCTTTACAGATACACAACAGTCTTAACTCTTCTATTCACCAACTGCCCCCTACAATTAAAAATACCGTGTCCATTCCCTCGGGCTCCTCCTTTGATGCTGAATTGCTGTGCTCGCCCTCATTCCATTTCTCCTGTTCTATTTCTTTCAGCACTCATACCCATAGCACTTGTGTATTGCTCACAGTGAGACATTCCCACCAACATTTAGAGATCCAGTCTTCGATAAGTGAACCCCACTGAACCCCACTGGATAAATGCATTTTGGGATATAGTCCCCATCACTTAAAATGTTCACATTTAAAACAGGCGGTCGCTTATATCGGGCAAAAAGCAATAACCTTTCAAGTCAATTTCGAAGTTGCTGGTTATAGTGTCTTATGTGATCTGTTTATTCAGGCAGAAATAAACAGAATGGATCAGTTTTCTGAATCATCCCTGTGATATAGTATGAGTGCAGCACACATGAAAAACTGCTGCATGTTTTTTAAATTATATTTAACAAAAATAACCCATCCTGCACAAAAATTCTAGCAGCTGAAATGTAGTGCCTTAATTAGGTGTTGGGGTTGTTTAAATGAATGGTGATTCCTGCTTCCCATTGCTCCAGTTTCCTGATGATCGTGGCCAGGGTGAAGTTGATGCTGTGGTGGTTGGGGTCTGTTGTCCGGAGCACGGTGGTTGGTTCAAATAGTGGTTCAGGCAGCTGCGGATGGCGATGAGCGATGACAACATTCTTGCTATAATTGTGAGTGCACATTCTGGATTGGAATTCCTGATCCTGCCCACAATTCAAACCCCCAAGAAGATCAGCAGCAGCAGATAGAAATCAAGAGCAGCAGCCATGGACAAATCAGGAAAAACAACAGAATGAATTTTGAGGGAGTGATGTTTTCCTGGATTCCGGAATAAAAACAGAGTCAAGGTTTATGCCACGTTATACTGGCCAAGGGGTATAATAGTCAAGCCACAAGAACGCACCCACCATAAGCGGTGGGGACTGTAGTGAGTTACATGGACCAGCAGGTTCTAAAATTTGATCCCTGGACTATGTTGAGGCACTCAGCCATAACTAAACAACTACAATGTATTTATATAGTGCCTAGAACGTAGTAAAACATCCCACGATGCTTCACAGTAGTGTTATCAAACAAAATTTGACACTAAGCCACATAAGGAGATATTAGGACAGATGACAAAACTTGGTCAAAGAGGTAGGTTTTAAGGGGTTTAAAGGGGGAGAGAGAGGTAGAGAGACAGAGAGGTTTTGGGAGGGAATTCCAGAGCTTAGCACCTAGGCAGCTGAAAGCAAGGCCGCCAATGGTAGAGCAATTAAAATAGGGAATGTGCAAGAGGCCAGAATTGGAGGAGCGCAGAGGTCTCGGAGGGTTGTAGGGCTAGAGGGGGTTACAGAGATAGGCAGGGGCAAGGCCATAAAGGGATTTGAAAACAACGATGAGAGGTTTGAAATTGAGGCGTTGACAGACTGAGAGCCAATGTAGGTCAGCGAGCACAGGTGTGATGGGTGAAAGGTGAAAGGGACTTGGTGTGATTTAGGATACAAGCTGCAGAGTTTTAGATGAGCTCAAGTTTATGGAGAGTGGAAGATGGGAGGCCGGCCAGGAGAGTGTTGGATTAGTCAAGCTAGAGGTAACAAAGGCATGGTTGAGGACTTCAGCAGCAGATGAGCTGAGGCATGGGTGAAGTCGATTGATGTTATGGAGGTAGGCTTTACAATTTGTTTCAGTATCTCTTAAATGAGATGGGTAGGAGAAGGGTGGTTGAAACCACCTGAATTCTCACTCCTACTAATGCTGGTAGGATGGGTGTGTGTGGATATTGGATGAGGATAGGATTGTGGTATCTTTAATGGTCAATAACCTGCCAACACTCATTGAGGGTTATTTCCATCTGCACCGGCTGGGCATACTCTTTTGTAAAACCTGCCTGATTTTCATCCCAGCCGACTGAGCTGTACCCCAGCACGGGTCTCCACAGGGAGGAAAAAAGTGAAAGGAAATTGGATTGATATCTTCACTACCACAACCAACCTGGAGACGTGGCAAGCAAAGCTGCCCAGATAACATCCACCTTGGAAAAAAAAAAACAGTAAAAGAGAATATTATTTGAATGGGGAGAAATTACAACATGCTGCGGTGCAGAGTAACCTGGGGGTCCTTGTGCATGAAACTCTTTTGAGTTTACCTGAAAATAAACATAAACATTAAAACCATGCCACCCGCCTGGGTGACACAGCAGACATTTTCAAGGCCCCTTTTTTTTTTTTCTTTTTTTGGTTTTTTTTGGGGCGCTAAAATCAAATTTTTCCAGTGCCCCCTACAAAAGGGGAGGGGGACACTAAAAGCACCGGCAATGAAAACAAATTAAACTTAAAAACGTAAAGTCAAATTAAAATTTGGTTGCCGGGCGTGATGATGCACTCCAGTCCCTCCGGTGCCCACCTCTCGCGGAATACCGCGATCGTACCGGTGGACACCGCGTGCTCCATCTCCAAGGACACCCTGGACCGGATGTAAGAGCGGAAGAGAGGCAGGCAGTCAGGTTGAACGACCCCCTCGACCGCCCGCTGCCTGTACCGGCTGATGGCACCCTTGGCCGTGCCCAGGAGCAGTCCTACGAAGAGGCCTTCGGACCTACCCGCTCCCCTCCGCACATGGTGCCCAAAGATCAGGAGAGTGGGACTGAAGTGCAGCCAGAATTTCAGGAGCAGCCCCTTCAAATAATAAAACAGGGGCTGCAACCTTGTGCATTCCATAAAAACATGGAACACGGACTCTTCCAGACGGCAGAAATTGCAGGCGGCCTGGGAGTCCGTGAACCGGCTTAAAAATTTGTTGCACGGCACTGCTCCGTGCACCACCCTCCAGGCCAAGTCCCCGATGAATAGTGGGAGGACCCCTGCGTAGAGTGCCCTCCATCGGGGACCCCCGCCTCCTCCGGACGGCAAGATGGTACGCCATGGCGTGTCCGAACGGCCGGCGAGGATGGCAAAGTTGAGGGTGTGCAGGAGCAGCCCGTACAGGAAACCCCTCCGCGCAGAACTGAAAGGCACGGAGGGGATTTCCCCGAGGCGGCTCAAGTTGTGAGGCGCCGGCCCCCGAGGGAGGTTCCGGGGTTTGGCGCCGATGAGGAATTCCGTCCGGACGGGGGTCAGTTCGGACGGGATCTCCCCACGTGCTTGAGCCTCCTCGATGCACCTAACGGAGTCAGGGCCCAGAGCTGTTTTTAGCGACTCGATGGCATCGGCCGCGTGGCGGACGTTGGCAGAATTTAGGCGCCGCGCCAGCGTATCTGGCGCCATCCAGCCCGCTCCTCCGCCATCGAGCAGGTCCCTGACCCTGGTCACCTCACCAGCCACAGCCCTCTCTTCCAACCGCCACATAAAGCCTCGGCCGTGGAGGTACGGATTCCCGAGCAGCGGTTCCTGCAGGACGGCCACCACTCCAGCCGGCGGAGAGCTGCGCTTGGTGGAGACTTTGTTCCAGACCCTGATGAGTTCCCTGTAAAAGACAGGCAGCTCCCGGAGGGCGGTCCTGGCACCCCCCAAGTTCACAAACAGGAGCTGCGTGTCATAATTGAGGTCGCGCTGCTGGCGGAAGAAATACCTCGCAGAGCACACCACCTAGGAGGGGGCTCGACGTAAAGGTATCTCTGCAGGGTCTGAAGACGGAAAGTCGCGAGCTGGGCGCTGACGCACACCAACGACTGACCGCCCTCCTCAAGCGGGAGACTCAATACCGCAGCAGAGACCCAGTGCTTCCTGTTGTTCCAGAAGAAGTCCACCAGCTTCTTCTGTATCTTGGCGACAAATGCAGGGGGAGGGGTCAAAGTGACCAGCCGGTACCACAGCATTGCGGCCACCAGCTGGTTTATGACTAGCGCTCGACCCCTGTAGGACAGCACTCGGAGCAGTCCTGTCCAGCGCCCTAGGCGAGCGGCGACCTTGGCCTCCAGCTCCTGCCAGTTCGCCGGCCAGGCTCCCTCGTCGGGGCTAAGGTAGACTCCCAGATAGAGGAGATGGGTCGTGCTCCAGGCAAAAGGCCTGAGCTCCTCCGGCAGGGAGTCCACCCGCCACTGACCCACCAGGAGTCCGGAACATTTCTCCCAGTTGATCCTGGCGGAGGACGCGGCCGAGTAAATCTCCTGGCACTCACGCATCCTCCGCAGGTCAGCGGGATCCTCTATCGCGAGGAGCACGTCATCGGCGTAAGCCGAGAGGACGACCTCCACGCCCGGCCCTTGCAGAGCAAGTCCCGTCAACCTCGTCCGCAAGAGGCGCAGGAAAGGCTCCACGCAAACGGCGTACAACTGGCCGGACATGGGGCATCCCTGGCGCACCCCTCTCCTAAAGCGAAGGGGCGCCGTCAAGGACCCGTTAACCTTAATCAGACACTCCGCGGCGGCGTACAAAAGTCGGATCCGGGCGACGAAATGCGTCCCGAACCCGAAAGCGCGCAGAGTTCCGAGCAGATAGTCGTGATCCACCCTGTCGAACGCCTTCTCTTGGTCGAGGGATAGGAAGGCGACCGACAGACCAGCCTCCTGGGAACAATGGATGAGGTCCCGGAACAGATGGATGTTATCGTGGATTGTCCGGCCCGGGACCGTGTAGGACTGGTCGGGGTGGATCATGTGGTCCAGCACGGCACCAAGGCGAGCAGACATCGCCCTGGCGAAGATTTTGTAGTCCGTGCTGAGGAGGGAGACCGGGCGCCAGTTCTTAAGGAGGCGGAGATCGCCCTTCGTAGGCAGCAGGACGATGACTGCCCTGCGCCAAGAGAGGGGCATCTCCCCGGTCGCCAGACTTTCCCCCAGGACCCGCGCGTAGTCGCTCCCCAGGACGTCCCAGAACGCCCTGTGGAACTCCACGGTCAGCCTGTCCAGCCCCGGGGATTTTCCCCTCGAGAGCCGGGCGAGGGCACCGGTCAGCTCCGCCAGGCTTAGCGGAGCTTCCAGATTTTCGGCGCCCTCCGGGCTGACCTTCGGCAGGTCCTCCCACAAAACTCTACGCGCTTCCTCGCTGGACGGATCCGGAGAGAAACGAGCCCCGTAATATTCACGGGCCCTGTTGTTGACGCCCTCCGGATCCGAGACGAGAGAGCCGTCGTCGGCCAGCAGCGTCAAGAGCTGCTTACGGACACTCTGCGTTTTTTCCAGCGAGTAGAAGAAGGGGGAGCCGCGGTCCAGATCCCGCAGGAACCGGATCCGCGACCTCACGAACGCGCCTCGGGACCCGACGAGCTGCAGGTCCTTCAGCGCGGCCTTCTTCGCTTCGTACACCGTCCGCAGGGCCGGGTCCTGGACGACTTGACCGAGACGGGCTTCCAGGTCGAGCACCTCTTTTTCTAGGCGCCCGACTCTGGCCGCCCGCCTCTTGGTCGACCCCCTCGCGTACTCTTGACAGAAGACGCGGACGTGAGCCTTGCCCACGTCCCACCATAGCCTCAAGGAGGGGAAGCCCCCCTGCTTCCTTCTCCAGTCGGACCAGAATCGACGGAACGAGTCCTGGAACCGCACGTCCTCCAGCAGCCGGTTGTTAAAGTGCCATTACGCGGACCCCGTCCTCGCGCGGAGCGAAGCGAGCTCCGCCCACACCAGGTGGTGGTCCGAACACGGCACCGGCCGCATGGAGGCCGCCGGGACGCAGGAAACGTACGCCCGAGACACGTAAAGACGGTTGACTCTAGACCATCCTACTCCAGGCCTCACCCAAGTAAAGGCGCTGGAGTCGGGGTGGAGATTTCGCCAGACGTCCACCAAGTCGAAGGACCCGACCAGGTCCCTCAACTTCTCCATCGCCGTCATGCACTGTGGGGCACCGGAGCGGTCCCTCGCCTCGAGGGTGCAGTTAAAATCCCCCCCGAGGACAATGCAGTCGCCGACGTCGACGGAGCCAAGAAGAGCGGACACCTCTTCAAAGAAGCGCGTTTGCTGCGGGCCGGGCTGAGGGGCGTACACGTTCACGAGATGGAGCGGCACGTCCCCCAGGCGAACCGTTACGTGCAGCAAGCGGCCTGGCACGGGCTCCTCGACCCCCAAGATCTCCGGCTGAAAATGCGGGCCCAGCAAGATGGCCACCCCACTAGAAATGGCGGTGAGGTGGCTCATGCGGACCTCTCCTTGCCATTCCAGGAGCCACGTGGCTTCGTCTCCCGGAACGGTGTGGGTTTCTTGCAGGAAGCACACCGCATATTTCCCCTCCCGCAGGAGCGAAAAATTGTCAAATCTACGGCGTGCCCCTCTGCCGCCGTTGATGTTGAGGCTGGCTATGGTTATCTTCATGGCAAAAGCATAGTGCAAACTCTACCTTAACCTATTGTGGGGGAGGGAGCGGAGTCTTTTGTTGAACTCCGCTCCCTCCGCAGCCCAGCGAGGAGTCCCTCGAGCTCGCGCAGCTCAAGGTGTTGCGCCTTTGTCAAGGGCCCGCCCGCGGCCAAGGTTTTGACGGCGGCGCGGATGGACCCCTTGATCAGCTCTGGCTCGGACCATTTTTTCAGGGCCAGTCGGGCTTGGTTGCAGCGACCCCGGCTCTGGGCCAAAAAGTCCCGGAGTTCCTTTGCAGGAATGAGGATGGTCTCGGCGGCGGCCTCGAGCAGATCCACCGCCTCGCTGGCGGTGGTCTCTAGGTCTTCACCCGCGTCCCCCACCGAGTCCCCGTCCTCCTCCGGGAGGTGGCCGCCAGCAGCCGGCCCATCGACCGCACAAGGTACGGCAAATGAACCGGCCGCTCCAACCGGCCCTGGCTCTGCCCCGATCCCACCCCCAGGATCGTCGGCAGAGGAGTCCCCACTGGGCTCTTTTAAAAATGGTGCTGGGTCGGGAAATGACAGCGGAAGGGGTTCCCCCTCCGCCCCAGGAACCGGGGAACAAGGAGAGACCCGGCCATAGGAAATCCCCAGGCTCTCCAAGTGCTCCAGCTCCACAGCAACAGGCGAGGGTGGGTGTTCCTCCCCCTCCCCGCTGCCACCCCCCGGCCCAGCATCTACAGTGTCATAATAAGCATTAATTTGTGTTTCTGCCGGGTCGAGCGACTCCCGGGGGAAGTTGGGTATTGGCTGGGCGGGCTCAGGTTCGGCCTCTTCGGCCCCGCCCGCCTCAGTCCCCGGGACGCCTGACCCGGCGGCAATGCATTCCTCCGCGATCCCCACGACAGGCAGATCTTCCACGCCATCCCCGGGAGGCAGAGGCTGGGCAGCCTCGACTGTCTCACCCTCCCCGGGGACAGACTCCTCTCGCCTACAGCGCAGCTTGGGGGCGCTGGTTGGGGACGCGGAACACGCGGCGGGCACCGACTCCTCCGCGGAGGGATGTTGTTCCCCCTCCGCCTCATCGGAGCCGTGCCTCCTTTTGTTCCTGGGGGCGCGCGGAGTCAGGGAGACCTCCATGTCTGCCGAAGCCTCCCGCTCCGCCCCCCCCCCTTTTCCTTTTCTTGCCCGCGCCCGGGCCCCTCTGTGGTGTTGTTCAAGGGCTCGGGCACGGGCTCGGGGCACCCCGCGCTCGCCGGTGACGGGGTTGGGCTGAGCGCGGTGGTAAATTATCTGGCGCACTGAGGGGACCCGCCTCTTGATGTTTTGCCTTCTTCCGCGCCTTCTTTCCGGTCGGACGCTCTCCCTCCCCCTCGCCGGAGGCCCTGAAAACAAAGGCCTCCGACGATGCCCGCGCACCTACGGCTCCCGGCACGCGGACGCAACTAGGGGGAGGGGTGGCGGCGGCGCCAGCCTTGGCCGCCTTCGGTGGTTTGGCGGCCTTGGAGGCGGGGCAGTTCTTACGAACATGCCCCACCTCCCTGCAGGCATGGCACCGCACGCCGTCCAGAAGACGCGGTAGGCAGTCCCCTCGTGCATCACATTAAAATACCCCTCTGTCGTCTCCTCCCGCGCCAGCCGGACAAAGAGCTGGCGGCGGAAGGAGAACACGTGGCGCAGGCTGTTCTCCCTGAGGCCGAGCGGTATGGGGTTGATCCCTGACCTTACCTCCCCCAGTTGGTGTAGGTGAGGGAGGAGGAGCTCAGCGGGAACAAAGGGCGGGATGTTTGATATGATGACCCTCTGCGCAGTGGCCTCGAGAGGATCCACCGGCAGGAACGTCCCGCCCACCGTGAGCCTCTTTTCGAGGGCCAGGGACACCGCCCGCTCCGACCCCAGGAAGAACACAGCCTTCCCAGACATCTTGGAGGCTGCAACAATGGCCGAGGGGCCGACTACCCCAGCCATCGCCCGCACGCACTCCTCAATGCTCATTGTGGGGTGAGTGTAGCTCTTGACCCCGTGTTTTTTGGTGATTAATCTGAAAGGTGGCAGGGCAGCGGGTGGCGCAGGAGGTGCCGTGGAAGCGGTTGCCACCTGCGCATACGTCTTCGCTGGCCCTGCCACCGGCGTGGATGGGGTCGCCATCACGGGGTCCCTTTAAGGGCTACACCCACCCCAAAGTCACAGGCCTTAATGGTCTTAATTGGCCTCGTTTGATTAGACTGAGCAGAGGAGCCCTTAATGTGGTACCTCTCCCCTAGTTGGCAATTGGGGAGGGGCCTTGCTCCCTCTGCTCAGTTGTCTCAATTGTTTGTTTGTTGTTTTTTTAATTGATTTGGGAGGAAAAGGGCTCTCAGAGAGAGAGGGGAGAATCAGAGTAACAGGGAAAGAGAGAGGGGGGTGGGAAGGGGGGGGGAACTGCGAGGGCAGGTCTCCCCTCGCAGCTGTGGGTGGGTGCACTCCCCAGATGGCAAAACACACAAGCACAGTCTTTGGGTTTGTCTTCAGGTGGAGGGAGAAGATGTCTTCACCTGGGGTAGCTAGAGCTACCAGGCACACACTCCTAACGATGTTAATTGGGTAAATGAGAAAAATCTTCAGCCTGGTAGCTCCAGCTATCCCAGGCTAGACAAATGTGGGGGGTGGGGGGGGTTCCAATTGTGGGGGGGGCCTAGTTGTAAGCACGGCCCCCACGCACACTTCCACACACACACACACCCCCCGCGATGTTCCGGCCCTCAGTGGTCTTCTTTCCTCCCCCCACCGATACAACAAAGTCTGTTTGGGAAATGCACCCACACCCACCTGTAGAAAGTGTAGAGTCTCCCTCCTTCCACACTGTATGTTGTTGGTTTTTCCCCCTCTCTCCAACTCCTTGCAGAAATGGTAAAGTTGTTAAAAAGGTTTCTGTTCTCCTCCTCTCCCTCTGGGTAAAAGTTGGTGGTGAAGCCCCTTCCCTCCTTCTCTTCCTGGGCTGGTCTCAGGGCTCTCCAGGCAGGAGCAAAGGTTGCTAGCTGCTTCTCTCACAGCTCACAGCTCCAACTGAGCAGGACACGCCTCCACTGCTCCACGATTGGTCCTTGTGCATGAAACTCTTTTGAGTTTACCAACGAAAACATAAAACATTAAACGGTGCCACCCGACCTGGGTGACACTCCAGACATTTACAAGGCCCTTTTTTTTTTCCCCCCTTTTTTTGTTTTTTTTTGTGTTTTTCTTTTCTTTTTTTTTTTTTTTTGGGCACTAAAATCACAATTTTCCCCAGTGCCCCCTATAAAAGGGAAGGGGGACACTAAAAGCACCGGCAATTAAAACAAATTAAACTTAAAAACGTAAAATCAAATTAAAATTTGGTTGCCAGGCGTGATGATGCACTCCAGTCCCTCCGGTGCCCACCTCTCGCGGAAGGCCGCGAGCGTACCGGTGGACACCGCGTGCTCCATCTCCAAGGACACCCTGGACCGGATGTAAGAGCGGAAGAGAGGCAGGCAGTCAGGTTGAACGACCCCCTCGACCGCCCGCTGCCTGGACCGGCTGATGGCACCCTTGGCCGTGCCCAGGAGCAGTCCTACGAGGATGCCTTCGGACCTACCCGCTCCCCTCCGCACAGGGTGCCCAAAGATCAGGAGAGTGGGACTGAAGTGCAGCCAGAATTTCAGGAGCAGCCCCTTCAAATAATGGAACAGGGGCTGCAACCTTGTGCACTCAATAAAAACATGGAACACAGACTCCTCCAGACCGCAGAAATTGCAGGCGGCCTGGGAGTCCGTGAACCGGCTTAAAAATTTATTGCACGGCACTGCTCCGTGCACCACCCTCCAGGCCAAGTCCCCGATGAATAGTGGGAGGACCCCTGCGTAGAGTGCCCTCCATCGGGGACCCCCGCCTCCTCCGGACGGCAAGATGGTACGCCATGGCGTGTCCGGACGGCCGGTGAGGATGGCAAAGTTGAGGGTGTGCAGGAGCAGCCCGTACAGGAAACCCCTCCGCGCGGAACTGAAAGGCGCGGAGGGGATTTCCCCGAGGCGGCTCAAGTTGTGAGGCGCCGGCCCCCGATGGAGGTTCCGGGGTTTGGCGCCGATGAGGAATTCCGTCTGGACGGGGGTCAGTTCGGACGGGATCTCCCCACGTGCTTGAGCCTCCTCGATGCACCTAACGGAGTCAGGGCCCAGAGCTGTTTTTAGCGACTCGATGGCATCGGCCGCGTGGCGGACATTGGCAGAATTTAGGCGCCGCGCCAGCGTGTCTGGCGCCATCCAGCCCGCTCCTCCGCCATCGAGCAGGTCCCTGACCCTGGTCACCTCACCAGCCACAGCCCTCTCTTCCGACCGCCACATAAAACCTCGGCCGTGGAGGTACGGATTCCCGAGCAGCGGTTCCTGCAGGACGGCCGCCACTCCAGCCGGCGGAGAGCTGCGCTTGGTGGAGACTTTGTTCCAGACCCTGATGAGTTCCCTGTAAAAGACAGGCAGCTCCCGGAGGGCGGTCCTGGCACCCCCCAAGTTCACAAACAGGAGCTGCGTGTCATAATTGAGGTCGCGCTGCTGGCGGAAGAAATACCTCGCCAGAGCACACCACCTAGGAGGGGGCTCGACGTAAAGGTATCTCTGCAGGGTCTGAAGACGGAAAGTCGCGAGCTGGGCGCTGACGCACACCAACGACTGACCGCCCTCCTCAAGCGGGAGACTCAAGACCACGGCAGAGACCCAGTGCTTCCTGTTGTTCCAGAAGAAGTCCACCAGCTTCTTCTGTATCTTGGCGACAAACGCAGGGGGAGGGGTCAAAGTGACCAGCCGGTACCACAACATTGCGGCCACCAGCTGGTTTATGACTAGTGCTCGACCCCTGTAGGACAGCACTCGGAGCAGTCCTGTCCAGCGCCCTAGGCGAGCGGCGACCTTGGCCTCCAGCTCCTGCCAGTTCGCCGGCCAGGCTCCCTCGTCGGGGCTAAGGTAGACTCCCAGATAGAGGAGATGGGTCGTGCTCCAGGCAAAAGGCCTGAGCTCCTCCGGCAGGGAGTCCACCCGCCACTGACCCACCAGGAGTCCGGAACATTTCTCCCAGTTGATCCTGGCGGAGGACGCGGCCGAGTAAATCTCCTGGCACTCACGCATCCTCCGCAGGTCAGCGGGATCCTCTACCGCGAGGAGCACGTCATCGGCGTAAGCCGAGAGGACGACCTCCACGCCCGGCCCTTGCAGAGCCAGTCCCGTCAACCTCGACCGCAAGAGGCGCAGGAAAGGCTCCACGCAAACGGCGTATAACTGGCCGGACATGGGGCATCCCTGGCGCACCCCTCTCCTAAAGCGAAGGGGCGCCGTCAAGGACCCGTTAACCTTAATCAGACACTCCGCGGCGGCGTACAAAAGTCAGATCCGGGCGACGAAATGCGTCCCGAACCCGAAAGCACGCAGAGTTCCGAGCAGATAGTCGTGATCCACCCTGTCGAACGCCTTCTCTTGGTCGAGGGATAGGAAGGCGACCGACAGACCAGCCTCCTGGGAACAATGGATGAGGTCCCGGACCAGATGGATGTTATCGTGGATTGTCCGGCCCGGGACCGTGTAGGACTGGTCGGGGTGGATCATGTGGTCCAGCACGGCACCAAGGCGAGCAGACATCGCCCTGGCGAAGATTTTGTAGTCCGTGCTGAGGAGGGAGACCGGGCGCCAGTTCTTAAGGAGGCGGAGATCGCCCTTCGTAGGCAGCAGGACGATGACTGCCCTGCGCCAAGAGAGGGGCATCTCCCCGGTCGCCAGACTTTCCCCCAGGACCCGCGCGTAGTCGCTCCCCAGGACGTCCCAGAATGCCCTGTGGAACTCCACGGTCAGCCCGTCCAGCCCCGGGGATTTTCCCCTCGAGAGCCGGGCGAGGGCACCGGTCAGCTCCGCCAGGCTTAGCGGAGCTTCCAGATTTTCGGCGCCCTCCGGGCTGACCTTCGGCAGGTCCTCCCACAAAACTCTACGCGCTTCCTCGCTGGACGGATCCGGAGAGAACAGAGCCCCGTAATATTCACGGGCCCTGTTGTTGACGCCCTCCGGATCCGAGACGAGAGAGCCGTCGTCGGCCAGCAGCGTCAAGAGCTGCTTACGGACACTCTGCCTTTTTTCCAGCGAGTAGAAGAAGGGGGAGCCGCGGTCCAGATCCCGCAGGAACCGGATCCGCGACCTCACGAACGCGCCTCGGGACCCGACGAGCTGCAGGTCCTTCAGCGCGGCCTTCTTCGCTTCGTACACCGTCCGCAGAGCCGGGTCCTGGACGACTTGACCGAGACGGGCTTCCAGGTCGAGCACCTCTTTTTCTAGGCGCCCGACTCTGGCCGCCCGCCTCTTGGTCGACCCCCTCGCGTACTCTTGACAGAAGACGCGGACGTGAGCCTTGCCCACGTCCCACCATAGCCTCAAGGAGGGGAAGCCCCCCTGCTTCCTTCTCCAGTCGGACCAGAATCGACGGAACGAGTCCTGGAACCGCACGTCCTCCAGCAGCCGGTTGTTAAAGTGCCAGTACGCGGACCCCGTCCTCGCGCAAAGCGAAGCGAGCTCCGCCCACACCAGGTGGTGGTCCGAACACGGCACCGGCCGCATGGAGGCCGCCGGGACGCAGGAAACGTATGCCCGAGACACGTAAAGGCGGTCGACTCTAGACCATCCAACTCCAGGCCTCACCCAAGTAAAGGCGCTGGAGTCGGGGTGGAGATTTCGCCAGACGTCCACCAAGTCGAAGGGCCCGACCAGGTCCCTCAACTTCTCCATCGCCGTCATGCACTGCGGGGCACCGGAGCGGTCCCTCGCCTCGAGGGTGCAGTTAAAATCCCCCCCGAGGACAATGCAGTCGCCGACGTCGACGGAGCCAAGAAGAGCGGACACCTCTTCAAAGAAGCGCGTTTGCTGCGGGCCGGGCTGAGGGGCGTACACGTTCACGAGATGGAGCGGCACGTCCCCCAGGCGAACCGTTACGTGCAGCAAGCGGCCTGGCACGGGCTCCTCGACCCCCAAGATCTCCGGCTGAAAATGCGGGCCCAGCAAGATGGCCACCCCACTAGAAATGGCGGTGAGGTGGCTCATGCGGACCTCTCCTTGCCATTCCAGGAGCCACGTGGCTTCGTCTCCCGGAACGGTGTGGGTTTCTTGCAGGAAGCACACCGCATATTTCCCCTCCCGCAGGAGCGAAAAATTGTCAAATCTACGGCGTGCCCCTCTGCCGCCGTTGATGTTGAGGCTGGCTATGGTTATCTTCATGGCAAAAGCATAGTGCAACCTCTACCTTAACCTATTGTGGGGGAGGGAGCGGAGTCTTTTGTTGAACTCCGCTCCCTCCGCAGCCCAGCGAGGAGTCCCTCAAGCTCGCGCAGCTCAAGGTGTTGCGCCTTTGTCAAGGGCCCCCCCGCGGCCAAGGTTTTGACGGCGGCGCGGACGGACCTCTTGATCAGCTCTGGCTCGGACCATTTTTCCAGGGCCAGTCGGGCTTGGTTGCAGCGACCCCGGCTCTGGGCCAAAAAGTCCCGGAGTTCCTTTGCAGGAATGAGGATGGTCTCGGCGGCGGCCGCGAGCAGATCCACCGCCTCGCTGGCGGTGGTCTCTAGGTCTTCACCCGCGTCCCCCACCGAGTCCCCGTCCTCCTCCGGGAGGTGGCCGCCAGCAGCCGGCCCATCGACCGCACAAGGTACGGCAAATGAACCGGCCGCTCCAACCGGCCCTGGCTCTGCCCCGATCCCACCCCCAGGATCGTCGGCAGAGGAGTCCCCACTGGGCTCTTTTAAAAATGGTGCTGGGTCGGGAAATGACAGCGGAAGGGGTTCCCCCTCCGCCCCAGGAACCGGGGAACAAGGAGAGACCCGGCCATAGGAAATCCCCAGGCTCTCCAAGTGCCCCTGCTCCACAGCAAGAGGCGAGGGTGGGTGTTCCTCCCCCTCCCCGCTGCCACCCCCCGGCCCAGCACCTACAGTGTCATAATTAACATTAATTTGTGTTTCTGCCGGGTCGAGCGACTCCCGGGGGAAGTTGGGTATTGGCTGGGCGGGCTCAGGTTCGGCCTTTTCGGCCCCGCCCGCCTCAGTCCACGGGACGCCCGGCCCGGCGGCAATGCATTCTTCCGCTGGCCCCACGCCCCCCACGACAGGCAGATCTTCCACTCCATCCCCAGGAGGCAGCGGCTGGGCAGCCTCGACTGCCTCACCCTCCCCGGGGATAGACTCTTCGCGCCTGCAGCGCAATTTGGGAGCGCTGGTGGGGGACGCACCGACTCCTCCGCGGAGGGATTTTGTTCCCCCTCCGCCTCATCGGAGCCGTGCCTCCTTTTGTTCCTGGGGGCGCGCGGAGGCAGGGAGACCCCCATGTCTGCCGAGGCCTCCCGCTCCGCCCCCCCCTTTTCCTTTTCTTGCCCGCGCCCGGGCCCCTCTGTGGTGTTGTTCAAGGGCTCGGACACGGGCTCGGGGCACCCCGCGCTCGCCGGTGACGGGGTTGGGCTGAGCGCGGTGGTCAAATTATCTGGCGCACTGAGGGGACCCGCCTCTTGATGTTTTGCCTTCTTCCGCGCCTTCTTTCCGGTCGGACGCTCTCCCTCCCCCCTGCCGGAGGCCCTGAAAACAAAAGCCTCCGACGATGCCCGCGCACCTACGGCTCCCGGCACGCGGACGCAACTAGGGGGAGGGGTGGAGGCGGCGCCAGCCTTGGCCGCCTTCGGTGGTTTAGCGGCCTTGGAGGCGGGGCAGTTCTTACGAACATGCCCCACCTCCCTGCAGGCATGGCACCGCACGCCGTCCGACGTCCAAAAGACGCGGTAGGCAGTCCCCTCGTGCACCACATTAAAGTTCCCCTCCGTCGTCTCCTCCCGCGCCAGCCGGACAAAGAGCTGGCAGCGGAAGGAGAAAACGTGGCGCAGGCTGCTCTCCCTGAGGCCGAGTGGTATGGGGTTGATCCCCGACCTTTCCTCCCCCAGTTGGTGTAGGTGAGGGAGGAGGAGCTCAGCGGGAACAAAGGGCGGGACGTTCGATATGACGACCCTCTGCGCGGTGGCCTCGAGAGGGTCCACCGGCAGGAACGTCCCGCCCACCGTGAGCCCCTTTTCGAGGGCCAGGGACACCGCCCGCTCCGACCCCAGGAAGAACACGGCCTTCCCAGACATCTTGGAGGCTGCGACAATGGCCGAGGGGCCGACTACCCCAGCCATCGCCCGCACGCACTCCTCAATGCTCATTGTGGGGTGAGTGTAGCTCTTGACCCCGTGTTTTTTAGTGATTAATCTGAAAGGTGGCAGGGCAGCGGGTGGCGCAGGAGGTGCCGTGGAAGCGGTTGCCACCTGCGCATATGTCCTCGCTGGCCCTGCCACCGGCGTGGATGGGGTCGCCATCACGGGGTCCCTTTAAGGGCTACACCCACCCCAAAGTCACAGGCCTTAATGGTCTTAATTGGCCTCGTTTGATTAGACTGAGCAGAGGAGCCCTTAATGAGGTACCTCTCCCCTAGTTGGCAATTGGGGAGGGGCCTTGCTCCCTCTGCTCAGTTGTCTCAATTGTTTGTTTTTTTTTTTGTTTTTTTTAATCGATTTGGGAGGAAAAGGGCTCTCAGAGAGAGAGGGGAGAAACAGAGAGTAACGGAGAAGGAGAGAGGGGGGTGGGAAGGGGGGGGTGGAACTGCGAGGGCAGGTCTCCCCTCGCAGCTGTGGGTGGGTGCACTCCCCAGATGGCAAAACACACAAGCACAGTCTTTGGGTTGGTCTTCAGGTGGGGGGAGAAGATGTCTTCGCCTGGGGTAGCTAGAGCCACCAGGCACACACTCCTAACGATGTTAATTGGTGATTTAAAGAAACTTCAGCCTGGTAGCTCCTGCTATCCCAGGCTAGGCAAATGTGGGGGGGTGGGGGGGGCCTAGTTGTAAGCAAGGCCCCCACGCACACTTCCACACACACACACACACCCCCCGTGATGTTCCGGCCCTCAGTGGTCTTCTTTCCTCCCCCCACCGATACAACAAAGTCTGTTTGGGAAATGCACCCACACCCACCTGTAGAAAGTGTAGAGTCTCCCTCCTTCCACACTGGATGTTGTTGGTTTTTCCCCCTCTCTCCAACTCCTTGCAGAAATGGTAAAGTTGTTAAAAAAGTTTTCTGTTCTCCTCCTCTCCCTCTGGGTAAAAGTTGGTGGTGAAGCCCCTTCCCTCCTTCTCTTCCTGGGCTGGTCTCAGGGCTCTCCAGGCAGGAACAAAAGTTGCTAGCTGCTCTCCTCACTGCTCACAGCTCCAACTGAGCAGGACACGCCTCCACTGCTCCACGATTGGTTCCTTGTGCATGAAACTCTTTTTAGTTTACCTGCAAAACATAAAAACATTAAACGGTGCCACCCGACCTGGGTGACACTCCAGACATTTACAAGGCCCTTTTTTTCCCCCCCCTTTTTTTTGTTTTTTTTTGTGTTTTTCTTTTTTGGTTTTTTTTTGGGCACTAAATTCACAATTTTCCCCAGTGCCCCCTATAAAAGGGAAGGGGGACACTAAAAGCACCGGCAATTAAAACAAATTAAACTTAAAGAACGTAAAATCAAATTAAAATTTGGTTGCCGGGCGTGATGATGCACTCCAGTCCCTCCGGTGCCCACCTCTCGCGGAAGGCCGCGAGCGTACCGGTGGACACCGCGTGCTCCATCTCCAAGGACACCTTGGACCGGATGTAAGAGCGGAAGAGAGGCAGGCAGTCAGGTTGAACGACCCCCTCGACCGCCCGCTGCCTGGACCGGCTGATGGCACCCTTGGCCGTGCCCAGGAGCAGTCCTACGAGGAGGCCTTCGGACCTACCCGCTCCCCTCCGCACAGGGTGCCCAAAGATCAGGAGAGTGGGACTGAAGTGCAGCCAGAATTTCAGGAGCAGCCCCTTCAAATAGTGGAACAGGGGCTGCAACCTTGTGCATTCAATAAAAACATGGAACACGGACTCCTCCAGACCGCAGAAATTGCAGGCGGCCTGGGAGTCCGTGAACCGGCTTAAAAATTTATTGCACGGCACTGCTCCGTGCACCACCCTCCAGGCCAAGTCCCCGATGAATAGTGGGAGGACCCCTGCGTAGAGTGCCCTCCATCGGGGACCCCCGCCTCCTCCGGACGGCAAGATGGTACGCCACGGCGTGTCCGGACGGCCGGCGAGGATGGCAAAGTTGAGGGTGTGCAGGAGCAGCCCGTACAGGAAACCCCTCCGCGCGGAACTGAAAGGCACGGAGGGGATTTCCCCGAGGCGGCTCAAGTTGTGAGGCGCCGGCCCCCGAGGGAGGTTCCGGGGTTTGGCGCCGATGAGGAATTCCGTCTGGACGGGGGTCAGTTCGGACGGGATCTCCCCACGTGCCTGAGCCTCCTCGATGCACCTAACGGAGTCAGGGCCCAGAGCTGTTTTTAGTGACTCGATGGCATCGGCCGCGTGGCGGACGTTGGCAGAATTTAGGCGCCGCGCCAGCGTGTCTGGCGCCATCCAGCCCGCTCCTCTGCCATCGAGCAGGTCCCTGACCCTGGTCACCTCACCAGCCACAGCCCTCTCTTCCGACCGCCACATAAAGCCTCGGCCGTGGAGGTACGGATTCCCGAGCAGCGGTTCCTGCAGGACGGCCGCCACTCCAGCCGGCGGAGAGCTGCGCTTGGTGGAGACTTTGTTCCAGACCCTGATGAGTTCCCTGTAAAAGACAGGCAGCTCCCGGAGGGCGGTCCTGGCACCCCCCAAGTTCACAAACAGGAGCTGCGTGTCATAATTGAGGTCGAGCTGCTGGCGGAAGAAATACCTCGCCAGAGCGCACCACCTAGGAGGGGGCTCGACGTAAAGGTATCTCTGCAGGGTCTGAAGACGGAAAGTCGCGAGCTGGGCGCTGACGCACACCAACGACTGACCGCCCTCCTCAAGCGGGAGACTCAAGACCGCGGCAGGTCCTCCCACAAAACTCTACGCGCTTCCTCGCTGGACGGATCCGGAGAGAACAGAGCCCCGTAATATTCACGGACCCTGTTGTTGACGCCCTCCGGATCCGAGACGAGAGCGCCGTCGTCGGCCAGCAGCGTCAAGAGCTGCTTACGGACACTCTACCTTTTTTCCAGTGAGTAGAAGAAGGGGGAGCCGCGGTCCAGATCCCGCAGGAACCGGATCCGCGACCTCACGAACGCGCCTCGGGACCCGACGAGCTGCAGGTCCTTCAGCGCGGCCTTCTTCGCTTCGTACACCGTCCGCAGGGCCGGGTCCTGGACGACTTGACCGAGACGGGCTTCCAGGTCGAGCACCTCTTTTTCTAGGCGCCCGACTCTGGCCGCCCGCCTCTTGGTCGACCCCCTCGCGTACTCTTGACAGAAGACGCGGACGTGAGCCTTGCCCACGTCCCACCATAGCCTCAAGGAGGGGAAGCCCCCCTGCTTCCTTCTCCAGTCGGACCAGAATCGACGGAACGAGTCCTGGAACCGCACGTCCTCCAGCAGCCGGTTGTTAAAGTGCCAGTACGCGGACCCCGTCCTCGCGCGGAGCGGAGCGAAGCGAGCTCCGCCCACACCAGGTGGTGGTCCGAACACGGCACCGGCCGCATGGAGGCCGCCGGGACGCAGGAAACGTACGCCCGAGACACGTAAAGGCGGTCGACTCTAGACCATCCAACTCCAGGCCTCACCCAAGTAAAGGCGCTGGAGTCGGGGTGGAGATTTCGCCAGACGTCCACCAAGTCGAAGGACCCGACCAGGTCCCTCAACTTCTCCATCGCCGTCATGCACTGCGGGGCACCGGAGCGGTCCCTCGCCTCGAGGGTGCAGTTAAAATCCCCCCCGAGGACAATGCAGTCGCCGACGTCGACGGAGCCAAGAAGAGCGGACACCTCTTCAAAGAAGCGCGTCTGCTGCGGGCCGGGATGAGGGGCGTACACGTTCACGAGATGGAGCGGCACGTCCCCCAGGCGAACCGTTACGTGCAAGCGGCCTGGCACGGGCTCCTCGACCCCCAAGATCTCCGGCTGAAAATGCGGGCCCAGCAAGATGGCCACCCCACTAGAAATGGCGGTGAGGTGGCTCATGCGGACCTCTCCTTGCCATTCCAGGAGCCACGTGGCTTCGTCTCCCGGAACGGTGTGGGTTTCTTGCAGGAAGCACACCGCATATTTCCCCTCCCGCAGGAGCGAAAAATTGTCAAATCTACGGCGTGCCCCTCTGCCGCCGTTGATGTTGAGGCTGGCTATGGTTATCTTCATGGCAAAAGCATAGTGCAACCTCTACCTTAACCTATTGTGGGGGAGGGAGCGGAGTCTTTTGTTGAACTCCGCTCCCTCCGCAGCCCAGCGAGGAGTCCCTCGAGCTCGCGCAGCTCAAGGTGTTGCGCCTTTGTCAGGGGCCCGCCCGCGGCCAAGGTTTTGACGGCGGCGCGAATGGACGCCTTGATCAGCTCTGGCTCGGACCATTTTTCCAGGGCCAGTTGGGCTTGGTCGCAGCGACCCCGGCTCTGGGCCAAAAAGTCCCGGAGTTCCTTTGCAGGAATGAGGATGGTCTCGGCGGCGGCCGCGAGCAGATCCACCGCCTCGCTGGCGGTGGTCTCTAGGTCTTCACCCGCGTCCCCCACCGAGGCCCCGTCCTCCTCCGGGAGGTGGCCGCCAGCAGCCAGCCCATCGACCGCACAAGGTACGGCAAATGAACCGGCCGCTCCAACCGGCCCTGGCACTGCCCCGATCCCACTCCCAGGATCGTCGGCAGAGGAGTCCCCACTGGGCTCTTTTAAAAATGGTGCTGGGTCGGGAAATGACAGCGGAAGGGGTTCCCCCTCTGCCCCAGGAACCGGGGAACAAGGAGAGACCCGGCCATGGGAAATCCCCAGGCTCCCCAAGTGCACCAGCTCCAAAGTAAGGGGCGAGGGTGGGTGTTCCTCCCCCTCCCCGCTGCCACCCCCCGGCCCAGCATCTACAGTTTCATTAAAAACAGTTTGTGTTTCTGCCGGGTCGAGCGACTCCCGGGGGAAGTTGGGTATTGGCTGGGCGGGCTCAGGTTCAGCCTTTTCGGCCCCGCCCGCCTCAGTCCCCGGGACGCCCGGCCCGGCGGCTACGCATTCCTCCGCGGTCCCCACGCCCCCCACGACAGGCAGATCTTCCACTCCATCCCCAGGAGGCAGCGGCTGGGCAGCCTCGACTGCCTCACCCTCCCCGGGGACAGACTCTTCGCGCCTGCAGCGCAATTTGGGAGCGCTGGTGGGGGACGCGGGACACGCGGCGGGCACCGACTCCTCCGCGGAGGGATGTTGTTCCCCCTCCGCCTCATCGGAGCCGCGCCTCCTTTTGTTCCTGGGGGTGCGCGGAGGCAGGGAGACCCCCATGTCTGCCGAGGCCTCCCGCTCCGCCCCCCCCTTTTCCTTTCCTTTCCCGCGCCCGGGCCCCTCTGTGGTGTTATTCAAGGGCTAGGGCACGGGCTCGGGGCACCACGCGCTCGCCGGTGACTGGGTTGGGCTGAGCGCGGTGGTCAAATTATCTGGCGCACCGAGGGGACCCGCCTCTAGATGTTTTGCCTTCTTCCGCGCCTTCTTTCCGGTCGGACGCTCTCCCTCCCCCCCGCCGGAGGCCCTGAAAACAAAGGCCTCCGACGATGCCCGCGCACCCATGGCTCCCGGCACGCGGACGCAACTAGGGGGAGGGGTGGCGGCGGCGCCAGCCTTGGCCGCCTTCGGTGGTTTGGCGGCCTTGGAGGCTGGGCAGTTCTTGCGAACATGCCCCACCTCCCTGCAGGCATGGCACCGCACGCCGTCCGACGTCCAGAAGACGCGGTAGGCAGTCCCCTCGTGCACCACATTAAAATTCCCCTCCGTCGTGTCCTCCCGCGCCAGCCGGACAAAGAGCTGGCGGCGGAAGGAGAACACGTGGCGCAGGCTGTTCTCCCTGAGGCCGAGCGGTATGGGGTTGATCCCTGACCTTACCTCCCCCAGTTGTTGTAGGTGAGGGAGGAGGAGCTCAGCGGGAACAAAGGGCGGGACGTTCGAAATGATGACCCTCTGCGCGGTGGCCTCGAGAGGGTCCACCGGCAGGAACGTCCCGCCCACCGTGAGCCCCTTTTCGAGGGCCAGGGACACCGCCCGCTCCGACCCCAGGAAGAACACGGCCTTCCCAGACATCTTGGAGGCTGCGACAATGGCCGAGGGGCCGACTACCCCAGCCATCGCCCGCACGCACTCCTCGATGGTCATTGTGGGGTGAGTGTAGCTCTTGACCCCGTGTTTTTTAGTAATGAGTCTGAAAGGTGGCAGGGCAGCGGGTGGCGCAGGAGGGGCCGTGGAAGCGGTTGCCACCTGCGCATATGTCTTCGCTGGCCCTGCCACCGGCGTGGATGGGGTCGCCATCACGGGGTCCCTTTAAGGGCTACACCCACCCCAAAGTCACAGGCCTTAATGGTCTTTAATGGCCTCGTATATTAACTGAGCAGAGGAGCCCTTAACGAGGCACCTCTCCCCTCGTTGACAATTGGGGAGAGGCCTTGCTCCCTCTGCTCAGTTGTCTTAATTGGGTTTTTTTTTTAAATTAGGAAGAAAAGGGGCCTCAGAGAGAGAGGGGAGAAACAGAGGGTAACGGAGAAAGAGAGAGGGGGGTGGGAAGGGGGGGGGGGCTGCAAGGGCAGGTCTCCCCTCGCAGCTGTGGGTGGGTGCACTCCCCAGATGGCAAAACACACAAGCACAGTCTTTGGGTTGGTCTTCAGGTGGGGGGAGAAGACGTCTTCACCTGGGGTAGCTAGAGCCACCAGGCACACAATCCTAAACGATCTTTAATAGGGTGATTAATGACAATCTTCAGCCTGGTAGCTCCAGCTATCCCAGGCTAGGCAAATGTGGGGGGGTGGGGGGGGTTCCAATTGTGGGGGGGGCCTAGTTGTAAGCAAGGCCCCCACGCACACTTCCACACACACACACACACACACCCCCCGCGATGTTCCGGCCCTCAGTGGTCTTCTTTCCTCCCCCCACCGATACAACAAAGTCTGTTTGGGAAATGCACCCACACCCACCTGTAGAAAGTGTAGAGTCTCCCTCCTTCCACACTGGATGTTGTTGGTTTTTCCCCCTCTCTCCAACTCCTTGCAGAAATGGTAAAGTTGTTAAAAAAGTTTTCTGTTCTCCTCCTCTCCCTCTGGGTAAAAGTTGGTGGTGAAGCCCCTTCCCTCCTTCTCTTCCTGGGCTGGTCTCAGGGCTCTCCAGGCAGGAGCAAAAGTTGCTAGCTGCTCTCCTCACTGCTCACAGCTCCAACTGAGCAGGACACGCCTCCACTGCTCCACGATTGGTTCCTTGTGCATGAAACTCTTTTGAGTTTACCTGTGAAAACATAAAACATTAAACGGTGCCACCCGACCTGGGTGACACTCCAGACATTTACAAGGCCCTTTTTTTTCCCCCTTTTTTTTTTGTGTTTTTCTTTTTTTGGTTTTTTTTTGGGCACTAAAATCACAATTTTTCCCCAGTGCCCCCTATAAAAGGGAAGGGGACACTAAAAGCACCGGCAATTAAAACAAATTAACTTTAAAACGTAAAATCAAATTAAAATTTGGTTGCCGGGCGTGATGATGCACTCCAGTCCCTCCGGTGCCCACCTCTCGCGGAAGGCCGCGAGCGTACCGGTGGACACCGCGTGCTCCATCTCCAAGGACACCCTGGACCGGATGTAAGAGCGGAAGAGAGGCAGGCAGTCAGGTTGAACGACCCCCTCGACCGCCCGCTGCCTGGACCGGCTGATGGCACCCTTGGCCGTGCCCAGGAGCAGTCCTACGAGGAGGCCTTCGGACCTACCCGCTCCCCTCCGCACAGGGTGCCCAAAGATCAGGAGAGTGGGACTGAAGTGCAGCCAGAATTTCAGGAGCAGCCCCTTCAAATAGTGGAACAGGGGCTGCAACCTCGTGCATTCAATAAAAACATGGAACACGGACTCCTCCAGACCGCAGAAATTGCAGGCGGCCTGGGAGTCCGTGAACCGGCTTAAAAATTTGTTGCACGGCACTGCTCCGTGCACCACCCTCCAGGCCAAGTCCCCGATGAATAGTGGGAGGACCCCTGCGTAGAGTGCCCTCCATCGGGGACCCCCGCCTCCTCCGGACGGCAAGATGGTACGCCATGGCGTGTCCGGACGGCCGGCGAGGATGGCAAAGTTGAGGGTGTGCAGGAGCAGCCCGTACAGGAAACCCCTCCGCGCGGAACTGAAAGGCACGGAGGGGATTTCCCGGAGGCGGCTCAAGTTGTGAGGCGCCGGCCCCCGAGGGAGGTTCCGGGGTTTGGCGCCGATGAGGAATTCCGTCCGGACGGGGGTCAGTTCGGACGGGATCTCCCCACGTGCTTGAGCCTCCTCGATGCACCTAACGGAGTCAGGGCCCAGAGCTGTTTTTAGCGACTCGATGTACAGCCGGGCCTTCCAGGCCTTCAGCTGGTCGAAGGAGTCCTGCAAGGCCATCTGTTGTCTCTGGCCCTGACACTCAGCAGCCTTCCACCAGCCATACTGCAGTCATATAGGACACATTATGAAGGAGATCTACAATAGGTAAAGCCAGTGTAAGAGGGGATATAAGGTATTGCGCAAGGGTGATTCGTAAATTTAACTGTTGTTTATAATTGTGATGAATGTTATATGATAAACTTTAACTGGAATGTGGCATATTTGGTGCTGTCTCTCGTTTCAGTTTTGGGGCTGTGGTATGGAAGTGAAAATAGATTGCGCTGATGGAGATATGCCGAGCAATAGGGAAGTGGGCTGGAATTCACTGGAATTGAAGTCTGATGAGGCGGTCGCGACCGCACTTGCAGTGGCTGCCTCTTCCATCACTGCTGTTGCTGCTGCTCGTCCTCCTCCTCGTCCTCCTCCTCGTCCTCCTCCTGAGGTGGTGGTGCTATGCCTGGTGGCTATGGCTGCGCCTCATGATGGCCAAGTTGCGCAGCAGGCAGCAGACGATAATGAAAAGGGACATCCGCTCAGCCAAGTACTGGAGGTCTCCTCCCGAGCGGTCAAGGCAGCGGAACTGTTGCTTGAGCACTCCGATGGTCTGCTCAATAATGTTTCTGGTGGCAGCATGGCTCTCATTATGAGTATTGGGGTTGTGCAGGGGAGTCATGAGCCAGGTGGAGAGTGGATAGCCTTTGGCTCCGGGCAGCCAACCACGAGCTAACACGATCTGGCACACGATGAAGGCATTGTGGCTGCTGCCAAGATAGCGGGCATTGATGGCGAGGAGTTGGCATGTGTGGTCACACACCAACAACACATTCAGTGAGTGGTAGCCTTTGCAGTTACAGAATACCTCAGGATTGTTATGGGGTGCCCGCAAAGCGACGTGGGTGCAGTCAATTGCGCCCTGCACCATGGGAAAGCCCGCTAGCCTCACAAAGCCACATGCACACTCCAGCTGCTTCTCTCTGGTCATGGGGAATGAAATGTAGTCCCTTCTCCTTCTGTAGAGAGCATCTGTGACCTCATGGATGGAACAATGGACGGCAAACTAGGAGATGATGGAGATGTCTCCTGTTGCCCTCTGGAAGGATCCACTGGCATAGAAATTGTGCACGATGGTGACCTTGACTCCTGCTGAGAGAGCCATCCTCACCATGGTCTGAGGCTCAAGCCAGGAGATGGTTGAGCTCTGTGACCACATCCTGGCTGAAGCACAGCCTTTGAACACACTGTTCCTGAGTGAAACTGATGTAGGAGAACTGCTGTCAGAATATCCTGGGAGGATAAGGTCTCCTGTTGAGAGCCTTGTTGGCCCTCCTGCCTCTGGACACATTTGACTGTCTTTCTCTGTGTCTCAGTTGCCTCTGATGGTGATGCGAGAGCGCGAGGTCCAGTGCCAACACAGATCCCATAAAATAATATAAATATTGGACTTTCAAATCTGCCCTCAATGAAAGTCACAAATCTTTAACAGGCAGAACACTCCATCTGTAAATTGGTGAAATCTGTCGAAACATCTATCTGCCTATGTGGAATTAAGCAGCAACCATTATTAGCTAACTAAAAATGTACCCGATGCTGGCGCCTTTAAATAGCGCTCCTCCAGCCGACTTCCAACTGAAACACGACAGAAGCTGTTGCTGTCAGCGTCAGGCGGTTAAACATGGGGCGAGGGCCAATTTAACTTCCAGGGCGGTAACAGGGCACTGCGCATGGTGATGACGTCAGCATTGCCGGGCGCAGCTGAGCAGGGTGCTGCATGTTAGTGCCACCGCAAAACCCCCATCCAATTTAGGGGAAGGCACTGTTCCCTCTGTGCCCAGGCAAAAACTCATTTGCGCCCGTTAGAGCCCCCTGGGGGTGCTAACGGGAGGCGCACATTACCCCAATTTCTCCCTCTTTACCTTTGATCATTTTTTTAAATCAGCAGGCTTGGATAAAAAGCATCAGAGAAGTAGAACTTATTTTGTCCCAACTCGAAAACAGAGACCAATGCGCTACTTTCACTACTTTAAATATGCTGCTATAATGTACCTTGGTATTTGGGAATATCTAATGCCTTAAATCCTAAACCTCTCCTGGGGCACTGATGTGAGTTGGGGTAAACTTGCTTTGTGAATAAGCTGAATACCATCAACTGCAAGAATTAAATGTAATGGAGTCAGGTGAACAGATTGAAAAGTATGGTTGATTAAAATAACAGCATGTATCATGCCTGAGGGCTGAAAATCATTTCACTCTGTTGAGCAAGGCTAGAATGTGATTTACTTCTGAGCCGAGCTTGGAGACAACAAAAATGATTAGACCTGAGCTGATGCTTAACAAGCTCATCTCTCAAGACAATTGGATCTTGTTACACTTATGTTCTTCTGAAAATATGACTGCTTCTTGCATTGGTAGCATACCTCTCCTTTGTGAGATAGTTCATTCCTTTAGTTTGTTGTAAAACTTGCAATACTGCGTCACTTAAAGTGGAGATCCGCTGAGAACTCTGCGATTATATTAGTTCGGTCCCCTGGGCCACCAGGGAAAGTTTTGGCTGGGCCAGCAGGCTGGCACCCAAGAGGGGGTGCCAGGTTGCCTATTGGCGGCCCGGCTGAACCCGGGGGTATAATTGTCAGGCTGACCTGGCAGTCGGCCGACAAAAAAAATAAAATGGCGGCTATGGCAGTGCGCCCACCGCTTGAATGGCTACCGCACAGCCATGTGGCACACACTGAAAATACAGTGCACTGACAGAAAAAGCTGTCGGGGGCACCGCTCGGCAGCCCGAAGATATTTGCAGTTGAATTTGGATGGAGGTGCGGGAGATCGGCGGTGCGCTCTTTGATGAAGCACTTAGGAAGGGTCGGCAGCAGTGGGGCAGAAGTGGGGACCGCCGGAAAAAGCACCTAGGAGAATTTTGCGGCCATTGGACTCCAAATGGCGGCCACTCGACTCTGCCACCTGGCCACCGCTTTCTGGCGGTAAGATGCTTTTTCAGAAGACTGAATTTCGGCCCCTGCAATCAGGGGTCTCCAGGAGATTGCAATGACCACATAAAAAAAATAATTCTTTAAGGATTTTAACTATTTTCTGAACTGAACAGAGTGGGGTGTACATTACATAGAGAGAACTTTCAACCACAATTACCTTCCCTTTGATATAGTTTTTGCATTTATCAAAATAAGTGCTTCTATCATTATTTGACCACATCTTTCAGCTAGAGTAGAATGCATCCCCTTTGGCGCCTCCTGTATGGAAATGAATGAATTGTGAGAAGGCTATTTGCCTGTTGAGATCAAACTCCAGTCTGCTGAGCATGAAGTATGCCCCATCCAGTCAGAACCGGCTCTTGAGAGGAAGTGACCATATACATTCAAAGGAAAATTTGATTAAAGCTGTGTCTAACTTGTTTTCTTGCTGACATACCAGCAGGTTGGAGTACTTGTGAACTTATCTGATATTCAGGATATTTTGTGCAACATGCATTGCCTTTAAATGGCAAAGCGTTTACACAACCACAAAAGATGTTTAAATGTATCATTGTCACTGGGATATTATTAAATAATTGTGGGACAATATACTTCCATTCCCAGCTAGCTTGGACTTAGTTGCAGAAACTTAACTCCTTATGAATTAAGGGATATATTGTCCACTAGGTTTAAATGGAATGAAAAAGTTTCTGTGAATAACTAAGAAAAGAAAGAACTTGCATTTAGACAGCACCTTTCATGACTTCAGGATTTCCCAACGTCCTTTACAGCCAATTAAATGCTTTGAAATGTAATCACTGTTGTATTGTAGGAAACGCCGCAGCCAAAATTGCACATACCAAGGTCACAAAAACGACAATGTTATAATGGCCAGTTACTCTGTTTTATTGTGACCTTGGTTGAGGGAGAAATATGGGCGTGTTAATTTGCAGTACCTAAAGCTCTGATTGCGTCCGCTTGATCACAAGAGCTGATTGCTGATTGGTCCCCTTGGAAGAAAAGACACGCCCAGGAGTTTCTCTGGAATGTATAATTAGAACCACCCTGCCTACGTAATCAATGACTTTGCAAAGTGTAATTCGATCCATTCAGACTGCCGATTCCCGACAGAACAGAGCTCACTTGGAACAGACAGGTCTCACTCTCACGGATTAAGACCTACTCTCACCCCCCCCCCACTCCAAACAAGTTCCTGCCCCCACCCGCCACCACCCAAGTGCCTGACCTACCCCCCCAAAGCCCAAGTTTCTGACCTTCTCCCCTCCATTTTCCTCCCCGCATGGATTCATGACCTTCTGCCCCCAACAACTTCCTAACCTTACCCCGCCCCCTGCCATAGATGGGCCATTGTGTGTGGGTCACAGATTGTTAGCAGGTTTATTGGGTATGAAATGAATAGTGGCAGTGTTGCGACTTCCGGATTTCATCCAGTCCAATGATGTCACTTGCCACACACGCACTGAGCTTTCCGAGTTTCTGACCTCATCTCCCCTCCCCTCTCTCCCCTCTGAGCATTCTGCAAGGCCTCTGGTGGCCTCCACTAGGCCACCAGGGCAGCGTGCGACCAGGCCAGCAGCCCGGCACCCAAGACAGAGTACCTGGCTGCAAAATGGTGGCCCGGACCAGACTAGGGCCACCATCGTTGAGCCAACCTGAAAGTCGGCCGACAAAAAAAGGTGGTGGCCCGGGGGTGCTAACGCACCCTCCTTTATGTACCACCCCGAGATTGGATGTCCACTAACTTTGCGACCCACGAAGCTGGCATTGACATCCGCTCACACCAGCCTCACGACCTAATGGGTCAGCACGGGGCAGTGACGGGTCACTGCGCAGGGTGATGATGTCATCGGTGGCTGCGCAGCGGCCCGGGGCGCTAACGGCGAGGCATAGCGTGACCATGGCAGCGCCTCCGCAAACTCCCGGGCAATTTCCCGGGAGGCAGTAGCGCTCCCCTGCCCTGGGCAAAAAGTGTGTTGCACCCCATTAGCACACCCCCGGAGGCGCAAACGGTGCTATAAAAGTGGGCAATTTCACCACCTAAATCTTATGGGGAAAAAACCCGGGGGTCATTTTGACTTTGTATAATAATGCAAAATGGGTTATAGAGAATTGGCAGCTATTTTACATCACTCCTGAATTTTATTTCATTGGCTTTAATGGAAGTTAAGATTGTGAGAGATGTAAACCAGGCTGCTGATTCGCTGTCATCCGTTATACATTATCATACAAAGTCAAAATTAATCCCCCACACATCTGCAGCAGAATATAATCACACTTACAAATGAACACTTTTCCAGCTTAAAGAAAGAATTGCATTTATATAGCGCCTTTCACGACTATTGGACGTCCCAAAGTGCTTCACAGCCAATGAAGTACTTTTGGAGTGTAGTCACTGTTGTAATGTAGGAAACGTGGAAGCCAATTTACACACAGCAAGCTCCCACCAATAGCAGTGTGATAATGACAAGATATTCTGTTTTTGTTATGTTGATTGAGGGATAAATATTGGCCTGGACCCCAGGGATAACTCCTCTGCTCTTCTTCAAAATAGTGCCGTGTAATCTTTTACATCCACCGAAGAGTGCAGACGGGGCCTCAGTTTTAACGTCCCATACAAAAGACAGCATCTCTGACACTGTAGCACTCCCTCAGCACTGCACTGGAGTGTCAGTCTAGATTTTAGTGTTCAAATCCCTGGAGTGGGACTTGAATCCACACTATTCTGCTACCCACTAAACCACAGCTGACACTACCAGACCCCAGGTAATATTTGGGCTTCAAGTGGCTTGGCCCAGTGCAAACTGTTATTTTTAATAATACTCTCATAAGAACATAAGAAATAGGAGCAGGCCCCTCGAGCCTGCTCCTCCATTTAATAAGATCATGGCTGATCTGATCATGGGCTCAGCTTCACTTCGCTGCCCGCTTCCCATAGCCCTTTATTCTCTTAATTCTCAAAATTCTGTCTATCTCCGCCTTAAATATATTCAATGACCCAGCCTCCACAGCTCTCATGGGGCAGAGAATTCTATAGATTTATAACCCTCGGAGAAAATAAATTCCTCTTTGTCTCAGTTTTAAATGGGCGGCCCCTAATTCTGAGACAATGGGCTCAAACTTTGTGGACTGTCGCTGGCTGCCGGCAGTCCCCCCTCAGTGATAGTTTCCTCCAGGTCTCCCACCGGCGGGTGGGGAGGGCCGCTGGGAACCGCCCACTTATGGCCGCTGGCGCACAAGGTACATAGGTGACCTCCCGCCCGTTGAGCTACCATTTTGGTGCGGGCGGGAGTCGGCGGCAGCAGGGGGAAGGACCGCTGTGCGAAGGCAGGCCTAACCCCAACGGTAAGTAAGAAGACCTGCAAAAAAAGGTTAGTGAACTTCTTTTATTTTATTCTTTTTCAGCGATTTATATGGATGGGGGTCCCCTGAAAGTGTTCGTGTTTTTTTTTGTGTGTAACTTTTTTTTAGCTCTTCGTTCCTTGCTGGGCCCAACTCAATCCTCGGCAGCACTTTGGCGAGGATCATATTTGCCGTCGAGATTGGGCGTTCCTGCCCGCTGCAAGTTAGCTATTTGCCGTCAGGTGGTACTGGCAGATCTTTTAGAGGAATCTTCCTGGCAAAGTACCGCCAGGTCTCCCGGCAGTCCTTTGGGCGGCACTTGGGCGGGCCTGGGCTTTCACCAAGTTTGGGCCCCAATTTTAGTTTCCCCTGAGTGGAAATATCCTCTGGGCATCCACCTTGTCGAGCCCCCTCATTATCTTATATGTTTCGATTAGTTCACATCTCATTCTTCTGAACTCCAATGTGTATAGGCCCAATATATTCAATCTATCCTCATAAGTCAACCCCTTCATCTCCGGAATCAACCAATTGAACATTCTCTGAACAGCCTCCAATGCAAGTATATCCTTCCTTAAATACGGAGACCAAAACTGTACGTAGTACTCTAGGTGTGGCCTCACCAATACCCTGTACAGTTGTAGCAGGACTTCTCTGCTTTTATATTCTATCCCCCTCGTAATAAAGGCCAACATTCCATTTGTCTTCCTGATTACTTGCTGTACCTGCATACTAACTTTTTGTGTTTCATGCACAAGGACCCCCAGGTCCCTCTGTACTGCAGCACTTTGCAATTTTTCTCCATTTAAATTATAATTTGCTTTTCTATTTTTTCTGCCAAAGTGGATAACCTCACATTTTCCCACATTATACTCCATCTGCCAAATTTTTGCCTACTCACTTAGCCTGTCTATATCCCTTTGCAGATTTTTTGTGTCCTCCTCAAAATGTGCTTTCCCACCCATCTTTGTATCATCTGCAAACTTAGCTACATTACACTCGGTCCCTTCATCCAAGTCATTAATATAGATTGTAAATAGTTGAGGACCCAGCACCGATCCTTGCGGCACCCCACTAGTTACTCTTTGTCAACCGGAAAATGACCCATTTATCCTGACTCTCTGTTCTCTGTTAGTTAGCCAATCCTCTATCCACGCTAATATATTACCTCCAACCCTGTGAAATTTTATCTTGTGCAGTAACCTTTTATGTGGCACCTTATCAAATACCTTCTGGAAATCCAAATACACCATATCCATTGGTTCCCCCTTATCCACCCTGCTCGTTACATTCTCAAAGAACTCCAGCAAATTTGTCAAACATGATTTCCCTTTCATAAAACCATGCTGACTCTGCTTGATTGAATTATGCTTTTCCAAATGTCCCGCTTCTGCTTCCTTAATAATGGACTCCAGCATTTTCTCACCGACAGATGTTAGGTTAACTGGTCTATAGTTCCTTGCTTTTTGTCTGTCTCTTTTTTTAAATAGGGGCGTTACATTTGCAGTTGTCCAATCCGCTGGGACCGCCCCAGAATCCAGGGAATTTTGGTAATTACAACCAATGCATCCACTATCTCTGCAGCCACTTCTCTTAAGACGCTAGGATGTAAAGCATCAGGTCCAGGGGACTTGTCCACGTTGAGTCTCATTATTTTACTGAGTACTACTTCATTAGTGATAGTGATTGTATTAAGTTCCTCCCTACCTATAGCCCCTTGATTAACCACTATTGTGATGTTTTTAGAGTCTTCTACCGTGAAGACTGATATAAAATATATGTGTTCAACATCTCTCCCATGACATTGCTTACAGTAAGTTGGTGGATATATGTTCTCTCTCATCTGTCTGTGCCATTGTTATGTTGTTGCTTTCCCCTTTATTTCCTTTTCTCCTTGCCTGTCATTTTGCTCAGCTCGCTCTTTTTTATCCAGCTTCTTTCTCCATTTCTCTTCTCCTGTGAATCTCCATTTTATTTTAGCACCCCATCTGTTTATGTTCCTGCCAACTGTTTATGTTCTTCGTTCCGTGATGTGAACGTTGCTGTGTATGGAGAACGAGTCAGACTGAACACTCTGAGCTCAAAGTAAAGTGTGACCGTAGTCTTTTATTGCAGGTCTCCAGAGTGCCTCTCCAACCTGTGAAGGCTCCTTAAATGCCTATGCTCCCAAGGGACTCTGGGATCCCTTGAGACTCCAGGGAATGAGCTCTCTGGTGGTTGTACAGAGTAAATACAAGTATACATATATAACAACACTCCCCCGCAAAGTCAATAGTGTAACTATTTACAATGTGAGTCGATCTGGGGCCCTCCTTGCCCTGGTTGATCGTCTCGGTGTGAAAGCTGGTGTTGTTGAATCATTTGTTGGGCCCTCGCTGGGCTGCTGTGCAGCTGGTCTTGCTGGGCTGCCTGGTGTGTTGGGCTCTGCTGGGCTGCTGAGGATGATGGGTTCTGCTTCGTGGTCAACCGTGGTGCCGGTTGCCACTGGTGTGTATGTTGGGGGATCAAAAAAGATAGGGTCCAAGGTGGGTTGCTCAGGATAGTCCGTGAATCTGAGTTTGATTTAGTCCAAGTGTTTCCGGTGAATGAGTCCATTTGAAAGTTTGAACCGAAACACCCTGCTCCCCTCTTTGGTCACAACAGTGCCGGGAAGCCACTTGGGACCTTGTCCATAATTTAATATAAATACAGGATCATTGATTTCAATCTCGTGTGACACATTTGTGCTATCATGGTATGCACTTTGTTGAAGCTGCCTGCTCTCTACCTGTTCATGTAGATCAGGGTGAACTAACGAGAGCCTTGTCTTAAGTGCTCGTTTCATGAGCAGTTCAGCAGGTGGGATCCCAGTGAGTGAGTGGGGTCTCATGCGGTAGCTAAGCAGGACTTGGGATAGGCGAGTCTGCAGTGAGCCTTCAGTTACCCTCTTCAAGCCTTGCTTGATGGTTTGCACTGCTCTCTCTGCCTGACCATTGGACGCTGGTTTAAACGGGGCAGGTGTGACATGTTTGATCCCGTTACGGGTCATGAATTCTTTGAACTCAGCACTGGTAAAACATGGCCTGTTGTCACTCACCATGACATCGGGCAGGCCATGTGTGGCAAACATGGCCCGCAGGCTTTCAGTAGTGGCAGCGGACGTGATAGCCGACATTATCCACTTGGAGTATGCGTCTACAACCACAAGGAACATTTTACCCAAGAACAGGCCTGCATAGTCAACGTGTACCCTAGACCACGGTTTGGAGGGCCAAGACCATAAACTTAGCGACGCATCCCTGGGTACATTGCTTAACCGCGAGCATGTGTTACATCTGTGAACGCAGGACTCTAAGTCCGCATCGATACCGGGCCACCACATGTGGGATCTGGCTATCGCTTTCATTATTACGATGCCTGGGTGGGTACTGTGAAGGTCATCGATGAAGGTATCTCTGCTTTTCTTGGAGACCACTACTCGATTGCCCCACAGAAGGCAGTGTGCCTGTTTAGACATTTCATCTTTGCGCCGTTGGAACGGCTTAATCTCTTCCTGCATTTCCACTGGGACACTGGACCAGCTCCCGTGAAGCACACAGCCTTTGACTAGAGATAATAAGGGGTCATGGCATGTCCAGGTTTTGATCTGCCGAGCAGTGACGGGTGATTGCTCACTCTCAAATGCTTCCATACCATGGCTAGATCTGCGGGCTGCGCCATTTCCATCCCTGTGTGGGCAATGGCAGCCTACTGAGAGCATCAGCGCAGTTTTCTGTCCCTGGCCTGTGGTGGATGGCGTAGTTGTATGCGGACAACGTGAGCGCCCATTTCTGGATGCGGGCCGATGCGTTGGTATTTATCCATTTACTCTCGGAGAACAGGGATATAAGTGGCTTATGATTAGTTTCCAATTTGAATTTTAGCCCAAACAGGTATTGATGCATTTTCTTTACCCCACAGACACACGCTAACACTTCTTTCTCAATCATGCTGTAGGCTCTCTCAGCCTTAGACAGACTCCTGGATGCATAAGCAACTGGTTGCAGTTTCCTGAAATCATTAGCTTGTTGCAACCGACGCCATATGACGAAGCATCACATGCTCGTACCAAATGCTTACATGCATCATACAACACAAGCAATTTGTTTGAGCATAACAATTTTCTCGCTTTTATAAAGGCATTTTCTTGTCTTTTGCCCCAAACCCATTCATCCCCTTTTCGTAGTAAGACATGCAGTGGTTCTAACAGTATGCTGAGACCCGGTAAGAAGTTACTAAAGTAGTTCAGGAGTTCCAGAAACGACCGCAGCTCCGTCATGTTCTGTGGCCTCGGTGCGTTCCCAATTGCTTCCGTCTTCGCGTTGTTGGGCCTGATGCCGTCCGCCGCAATCCTCCTTCCCAGGAACTCCAGTTCAGGCGCCAGGAAAACGCACTTTGAGTGTTTTAACTGAGCCCCACTCGACTCAGAACCTCCTCCAGGTTCTGTAGATGCTCAACTGTGTTCTGCCCTGTGACCAAGATGTCGTCCTAGAAGACCACGGTGTGTGGGACAGACTTCAGTAAGATTTTCATGTTTCTCTGGAACATCACCGCCTCCGATCGGATTCCAAACGGGCATCTGTTATAAACAAAAAGACCTTTGTGCATGTTGATGCAGGTGAGGGCCTTTGATGATTCCTCCAGTGCTTGCGACATGTAGGTTGAAGTCAGATCCAGCTTCGTGAACATCATTCCTTCCGCCAGCGTTGCAAAGAGGTCATCGGCCTTTGGTAGTGGGTATTGGTCCAGCAGGGAGAAACGATTGATAGTTACTTTGTAATCACCACAGATTCTGATGGTGCCATCTCCCTTGAGGACTGGCCCACTCGTTGAACTCGATCGTGGAAATTATGTCCTCTCTTTGCAGCCAGTCTCGCTCGATCTCTACCTTTTCTCATCATGTACGGTACTGCTCTCGCCTTGTGATGGATGGGTCACGCCCCCGGAATTAGGTGGATCTGCAATTTTGCTCATTGGAATTTCCCGATGCCTGGTTCGAACAGCAAAGGAAATTTGTTTAAGACCTGGGCACACAAAGTGTCATCAGCGGGCGATAGCGCTCGGACGTCGTCCCAGTTCCAACGTATCTTTCACAGCCAACTCCTGCTGAGCAGCATGGGACCATCGCCCAGTACCACCCAGAGTGGTAGCTTGTGCACCACTCCATTGTAGGAGACCTTTACTGTAGCACTGCTGATTACAGGAATCAGTTCTTTTGTGTAAGTTCTTAGTTTCGTGCGAACTGGAGCCAAGACTGGCCTTGAGGTCTTGTTGCACCACAACCTTTTGAAAGTCTTTTTGACGATGGTGGACTGGCTCATGCCCGTGTCCAGCTCCATTAACGCCGGGAGTCTATTTAGTTCAACATTCAGCATTAATGGGGGACAATTTGTGGTGAATGTGTGCACCCAATGTACCTCTGCCTCCTCGATCTGAGGCTCTGGTTCATTATGATCCTCCATGGACCTGTCCGCCTCTGCAACATGGCGGTTTGCAGCTCACCTGCACACTCGTTGGAGGTGTCCCATTGTTCCACAGCCCTTGCAAACATAATCTTTGAATCGGCATGAATGGAAACGATGATCACCCCCGCAGTGCCAATAAGGTGTTAATGGCCTTGCATTCATCACCCTTGATGGTAGACTCAGACATCTGCGGATGTGTAGCTGCAAATATGTGTGACCTGCCCTGTACGTTACGATTCGAAAACATCATCACTTTGTTCACAGTACTTGTAGCAGCACTTGTGTGCTGAGAGATTTGCTTCATATTGTCACTGGTGGCAATGAATGCCTGGGCTATCGCTATGGCTGTCATGTATTCAACTATAATTGTAACCCATGTATAAGCTGAGCTAAGTTGTACACCTTGAGAACATTGACCACAAGGGGTGAACTTGTGGGAGACGCTCCGAACCTGGACTTTCAGGTATAAAAGGGGAAGCTCCACCCACCTTTATCACTTGAGGTCTTGGTAATAAAGGCAACTGGTCACAGTGTGACCTTCTCTCAAATATGGGCCTCGTGTGCATTTATACTGTATAGTAAGGACATATCATTGGCGACGAGAAACTGGGATTTAAACCACGCGAGCATGGCCACTAGGATCACAGAGGAGAGATACTATGTTGGTGATGATTGGGACGATTTTATTGAGAGAATAAAGCAAAGTTTTGTCACTAAGGAATGGTTGGGACAGGATTCGGCCGACAAACGCAGGGCTCATCTCCTGATTGTTTGTGGATCTAGAACTTACTCCCTGATGAAGGACCTTCTAGCGCCAGAGAAGCCGGTGGACAAGACGTTTGAAGAGCTCAGTAAGTTGATCGGGGAACACCTTAAACCGGCGAGCAGCATGCACATGGCGAGATACCGGTTTTACACGCACCAGCGGCGAGAAGAGCAAAGCGTTCCAAACCGTGGCAGATCTCCGGTGACTGGCAAGCCTATGTAAGTTCCGAGATGCATGCAGAGCAGAGATGCCGTAAGACTTTTTTTATTGAGGGCATCGGGCACGCTGGGGTTTTCAGGAAACTGATTGAGACCAAAGACTTGACCTTGGAAGCGGCGGCTCTGATCGCCCAGACATTTATCTCAGGTGAGAAAGAGACCAGAATGATGTATGACAAAAATCTTGGCTCAAATGCCGCAAAAGGACCAGGGAGTCAACATTGTTAATGCGGCACACAGTTCTCTAGGCAGACAAGGATAGTCGGACATGCCCCAGCATGTAGTTGAACCCAAAGAGGGAATTCAACAGAGACAATGGCTAGCTGAATGGCGATTCATGCCATCGCAATGGACAATGCGGCCAGTAATGGGGCCATCAACACCTGTTAATGGTGTGCTTAAGGACAGTTACAGAGACAGTCAGAGATGATCGACTGGTAATGGACCTTTTGTTTCCAACAAAGGGGCCTCCAGCTCATGCTGGAGGTGTGGTGGCAAACACCCAACCAGAGCTTGCAGGTATCAGCAATACACCTGCAGAAACTGCAATGTCAGCGGTCACTTGGTACGTATGTGCAGGAAGCCTGCAGCCAAGTTGATGTACAAGGAGGACGGGCCCAATGTAAGCCCTACGAGGCCAAATGAATACTGGGGGAAATCGCTGGAAGCTGAAGTTCAGCGAGTTCATGTGGAGCACGTATACAGTTCATATACCAGGACGCCACCGATAATGATGAAGTGCTCCTCAATGGCATTCCCAGTATTAATGGAGCTAGACACAGGAGCCAGCCTGTCCCTGATGAGTATCAAACATTTCAAAAGGTTGTGGGTGTCCAAGGCCAGGAAGCCAAAATTATTGCCGATTGATGCACAGCTACAGACATAAGGAGATCATTCTGGTGCTAGGCAGTGCCACGGTAGTCGTGACCCACAAAGGTTCGGAGAACAGGTTGCCATTCTGGATTGTCCCGGGGGACGGTCCCGCACTACTGGGGAGGAGTTGGCTTGCTGTCATGAACTGGAAATGGGGCGATGTCAATGCAATTTCTTCTGTGGGGGGAGTATCATGCTCACAGGTTTTGGACAAATTTGACTCATTATTTCAACCCGGCATCGGTACTTTCATGGGGGCCAAGGTAGTGATTCACATAAACCCGGACGCCAGGCCAGTACACCACAAGGCCAGAGCGGTGCCATACGTGATGTGGGAAAAGATAGAAGGCGAATTGGACCGCCTGCTGAGGGAAGGCATCATCTCGCCAGTCGAATTCAGTGACTGGGCGAGCCCGATCGTGCCGGAGCTCAAGGCGGATGGATCGGTCAGGATATGTGGCGATTACAAGGCCACCATCAATCGGGTGTCACTCCAAGACCAGTACCCGCTACCGGAGAGTGGAGGACCTCTTTGCGACACTATTCGGTGGCAAACCTTTTCAAAATTGGACCTGACCTCAGCTTACATGACCCAGGAGCTGGCGAGTGAATTGAAGAAGCTGACCACCATCGCGACACACTGAGTTGTTTGAGTATTACACATGTCCGTTCGGGATTCGTTCGGCCGCCGCGATCTTTCAGCGAAATATGGAAAGCCTCCTCAAGTTGATTCCAAGAACGGTGGTTTTTCAAGACGACATCCTCATCACGGGTCATGATACTGAAGAACACCTCCACAACCTGGAGAAGGTGCTACGCAGACTGGACCAGGTAGGGCTGCGACTGAAAAAGGCAAAGTGTGTCTTCTTAGCTCCAGAGGTAGAATTCCTGGGGATGAGGGTAGCAGCAGACAGGATCAGACCTACTGCGTCCAAAACAGAAGTGATCCAGCGAGCACCCAGACCCCGTAACACGACAGAGCTGTGTTCGTTCCTGGGGCTCCTGAACTATGTTGGTAACTTTCTTCCCAAATTGAGGACGCTGTTAGAGCCGCTATACATGCTCCTAAGCAAAGGTCATGATTGGGTCTGGGGGGACAGCCAGGAAAGGGCTTTTGATGGAGCATAACAAATTGCGTGCTCTAACAAACTGTTAACGTTATATGACCCATGTAAGAAACTTGTTTTAACATGCGATGCGTTGTCCTATGGGGTCGGGTGTGGGTTGCAGCATTTGAATGCCAATGGTCAGTTACAGCCGGTAGCTTATGCCTCCAGAAGTCTGTCCCAGGCAGAAAGGGGCTACGGGATGGTAGAAAAGGAAGCGCTAGCATCTGTATATGCAGTAAAAAAAAAAATGCACCAGTACCTGTTTGGCAGGAAATTTGAGCTGGAAACAGATCACAAAACCCTAACGTCCCTTTTGGCCAACAACAAGGCCATAAATGCAAATGCATCGGCCCGCATGCAGAGGTGGGCACTCACGTTAGCTGCCTATGACTACACAATTCGGCACAGACCGGGCACTGAAAGCTGCGCTAATGCACTCAGCAGGCTCCCACTAGCCACCATTGAGGGGGCAACTGAGCATATGCTGAGATGGTCATGGCTGTTGAAGCTTTCGAAAGCAAAGGCTCACCTGTGACAGCCCATCAGATTAAAGTCTGGACAAATAAAGACCCGCTGCTGTCTTTAGTTAAGAAATGTGTCCTGAATGGGGACTGGGCCGCCACGTACGGGGCATTCCCTGAGGAATTTAAACCGTTTCATAGGTGCAAGGATGAACTCTCGATTCAGGCCGATTGCCTACTGTGGGGAAATTGAGTAGTCATGCCCCAGATGGGCAGAGGTGTTTATCAGAGAACTTCAAAATGAGCACCCGACATTGTCATGATGAAGGCAATTGCCAGGTCACACGTTTGGTGACCAGGGATAGATGCAGATCTGGAACTTTGTGTTCGCAGGTGCAACACGTGTGCTCAGCTGGGCAACGCACCCAGGGAAGCCCCCCTTAGCTCCTGGTCCTAGCCCGTCAAGCCATGGTCATGCATCCATGTGGACTACGCAGGTCCTTTCATGGGAAAAATGTTTTTGGTTGTAGTAGACGCTTAATCCAAATGGATCGAGTGTGCCATTTTAAATTCAAGCACATCCTCTGCCACGGTAGAAAGTCTATGGGCAATGTTCGCGGCCCATGGTCTACCGGATGTCTTGGTCAGCGACAATGACCCGTGCTTCACAAGCACTGAATTCCAGGACTTCATGGCAGGCAATGGAATCAACCATGTCTGAACGGCACCATTCAAGCCGGCCTCAAACGGCCAGGCGGAATGAGCAGTGCAGATAATCAAACAGGGGATGCTCAGAATCCAAGGGGGCTCCCTACAAAGACGCTTATCACGCCTCCTGTTGGCCAATAGATCCCGACCACACTTGCTCACAGGGGTTTCACCCGCAGAGCTGCTAATGAAAAGGATGCTCAAAACCAGGTTATCCCTTATACACCTACTATGAAAGAAATTGTTGAGAGCAGGCGTCAGTCACAAAGTGACTACCATGACAGGAATGCGAGGGCACGATGTATTGATGACAATGACCCTGTTTTTGTCCTCAACTATGCTGCAGGGCCCAAATGGCTTGCAGGCACTGTGATTGCCAAAGAGGGGAATAGGGTTTTGGTAGTTAAACTTACCAATGGACAAATCTGCCACAAACACATGGATCAAACTAAAAGGAGGTTCAGCATCCCCATAGAAGAAGCAGAGGAAGAACACGACATAGAGTTTACTTCACCACAGGTGACCGAACACCGGAACCAAATGGAGGCGATCCCAATCACTGTGGGCAATCTGGACAGGCCTGAGGCACCGCAAACAGCAGACACTCAGGCCAGCGCCCAACAACCGAAGCCCCAACTCAGGCGCTCTACAAGGGAGCGTAAACCACCAGAGAGACTTAACCTGTGATCCCAATAAGACGTTGCGGGGGAGGTGATGTCATGTATTCAACTATCATTGTAACCTATGTATAAGCTGACCTAAGTTGTACACCTTGAGAACATTGATCACAAGGGGTGAACTTGTGGGAGACACTCCTAACCTGAACTTTCAGGTATAAAAGGGGAAGCTCCACCCACCTTCATCACTTGAGGTCTTGGTAATAAAGATAACTGGTCACAGAGTGACCGTCTCTCAAGTATGGGCCTCGTGTGCATTTATACTGTTAGTAAGGACATATCAATGGCCTTACTCAAGGTTGGGGTCTCTACAGTCAAAAGTTTACGAAGTATGGTTTTGTGGCCAATGCCAAGTAGAAAGAAGTCTCTGAGCATGTGCTCCAAATGTCCTTCAAATTCGCAATGTCCTGCAAGGCGTCTTAGCTTGGCGACATAACTCGCCACTTCCTGGCCTTCAGACCTTTTGTAGGTGTAGAACCGGTACCTCGCCATCAGAACGCTTTCCTTCGGGTTCAAATGCTCTCGGACCAGTGTGCACAAATCGTCGTACGATTTCTCTGTGGGTTTCGCTGGAGTGAGCGGATTCTTCATGAGGCCATATTTTGGTGCCCCACAGACGGTGAGGAGAATCGTCCTTCGTTTGGCAGTAGTCTCTTCCCCATCTTGCTCATTGGCCATGAAGTATTGGTCAAGTCGCTCCACAAAAGTTTCCATATCATCTCCCTCCGAGAATTTCTCCAGGATGCCCACTGTTCTCTGCATCTTTGGGTTCTCTATCTGTATCTCGTCGCCAGTTGTTGCGTATGGAGAAAGAGTCAGACTGAACACAGTGAGTTCAAAGTAAAGTGTGACCCAAGTCTTTTATTGCAGGTCTCCAGAGTGCCTCTTCAACCTGTGAAGCCTCCTTAAATACCTGTGTTCCCAAGGGATTATGGGTTCCCTTGGAACTCCAGGGGATGAGCCCTCTGGTGGCTGTACAGAGTAAGTACTAGTATACATATATAACAGACGTCACTGGCAAGGCCAGCATTTATTGCTCTTCCCTAATCGCCCTTGAGAAGGTGATGGTGAGCCACCTTCTTGAACCGCTGGAGCCCTTCTGGTTAAGATACTTCCACAGTGCTGTAAAGGAAGGAGTTCCAGAGTTTGACCCAGTGACGATGAAGGAACGGTGATATATTTCCAAGTCAGGATGGTGTGTAACTTGGAGAGAAACTTACAGGTGATGGTACTTCCATGCGCCTGCTGCCCTCGTCCTTCTAGGTGGTAGAGGTCGCAGATTTGGGAGGAGCTACTGTTTCTCTGCCAGCTTCTAGTTGTCTACCTACTGCCTTTCCGAGTGGGTTGTGTGGCAGGGAAGACTGGATTCTTTCAGTAATTGTGGGACAACAAATGTTGAAACGAGCTGAAAAACTGCAAAATGTCCTGAGACCTGCAGTCAGGGGTCGCCAGGAGATTGCAGTGATAACATTCACAAAAAAAATCTGCAATGATTTTAACTATTTTCTGAACTGAACAGAGTGGGTGTACATTACATAGAAAGAACTTCCAACCATAATGTTCTTTTCCTTTGATATAGTTTTTGCATTTATCAAAATAAATGCTTCTATCATTATTTACTACATATTTCAGTTTGAGTAGAATGCATCCTCTTTGGCACTTTCTGAACGGAAAGGAATGGATTGCATTCCCTGAGGTTCACTAAGTTACACATCACCTTTCTAGGATATTAGTGGATGCATTGGTTGTAATCTACCAAAATTCCCTGGATTCTGGGGCAGTCCCAGCGGATTGGAAAATCGCAAATGTAACGCCCCTATTTAAAAAAGGAGGCAGACAAAAAGCAGGAAACGATCGAACAGTTAACCTAACATCTGTCGGTGAGAAAATGCTGGAGTCCATTATTAAGGAAGCAGTAGCGGGACATTTGGAAAAGCATAATTGAAGCATTTGCCTGTTGAGACCAAACTTGACTCTGCTGAGCATGAAGTATGCCCCATCCAGTCAGAACCGGCTCTTGAGAGGAAATTACCATATTCATTTAAAGGCAAATTTTATTAAAGCTATGTCTAACTTGTTTTCTTGCCGATATACCAGCAGTACTTGTGAACATATCTGATATTCAGGCTATGTTATGCATCATGCATTGCCTGCAAATGGCAAAGCGTTTACACAACCACGAAAGATGTTTAAATGCATCATTGTCACAAGGATATTATTAAATAATTGTGGGACAATATACTTCCATTCCAGTTAACTTGGACTTAGTTGCAAAACTTAACTCCCTATGAACTAAGGGGTATATTGTCCACTAGATTTAAATGGAATGAAAAAGTTTCTGTGAATAACTAAAAAAGAAAGAACTTGCATTTAGACAGCATCTTTCATGACCTCAGGATTTCCCAATGTGCTTTGCAGCCAATTAATGCTTTTGAAATGTGCATAGCAAGGTCACGAAAACAACAATGTTATAATAGCCAGTTTATAAGTTTTTTGGCTGAGGGATAAATATAAACGCACTAGTTTACAGCACCTAAAGCTCTGATTGCGTCCCCTTGATCACAAGATCCTATTGCTGATTGGGCCCATTGGAGGATAAGACACACCCAGCAGTTTCTCGTGAATGTACAATTAGAACATAGAAACATAGAAAATAGGAGTAGGCCATTCAGCCCTTCGAACATGCAACTTCAGTACCCCATTCCTGCTTTCTCACCATACCCCTTGATCCCCCTAGTAGTAAGGACTACATCTAACTCCTTTTTGAATATATTTAATGAATTGGCCTCAACAACTTTCTGTGGCAGAGAATTCCACAGGTTCACCACTCTCTGGGTGACGAAGTTTCTCCTCATCTCGGTCCTAAATGGCTTACCCCTTATCCTTAGACTGTGACCCCTGGTTCTGGACTTCCCCAACATTGGCAACATTCTTCCTGTATCTAACCTGTCTAAACCCGTCAGAATTTTAAACGTTTCGATGAGATCCCCTCTCATTCTTCTGAACCCTCTGTTTTTACCACCAAAGTGGATAACCTCACATTTATCCACATTATACTTGATCTGCTATGCATTTGCCCACTCACCTAACCTATCCAAGTCACTCTGCAGCCTCATAGCATTCTCCTCGCAGCTCACACTGCCACCCAACTTAGTGTCATCCGCAAATTTGGAGATACTACATTTAATCCCCTCGTCTAAATCATTAATGTACAATGTAAACAGCTGGGGCCCCAGCACAGAACCTTGCGGTACCCCACGAGTCACTGCCTGCCATTCTGAAAAGTACCCATTTACTCCTACTCTTTGCTTCCTGCCTGCCAACCAGTTCTCAATCCACGTCAGCACACTACCCCCAATCCCATGTGCTTTAACTTTGCACATTAATCTCTTGTGTGGGACCTTGTCGAAAGCCTTCTGAAAGTCCAAATATACCACATCAACTGGTTCTCCCTTGTCCACTCTGATGGAAAAATCCTCAAAAAATTCCAGAAGATTTGTCAAACATGATTTCCCTTTCACAAATCCATGCTGACTTGGACCTATCATGTCACCTCTTTCCAAATGCGCTGCTATGACATCCTTAATAATTGATTCCATCATTTTACCCACTACCGATGTCAAGCTGACCGGTCTATAATTCCCTGTTTTCTATCTCCCTCCTGCTTTCTCGCCATACCCCTTGATCCCCCGAGTATTAAGGAGGACGACATCAAACTCCTATTTGAATATATTTAGTGAATTGGCCTCAACAACTTTCTGTGGTAGAGAATTCCACAGGTTCACCACTCTCTGGGTGATGAAGTTTCTCCTCATCTCGGTCCTAAATGGCTTACCACTTATCCTTAGACTGTGTCCCCTGGTTCTGGACTTTCCCAACATTGGGAACATTCTTCCTGCATCTAACCTGTCTAAACCCATCAGAATTTTAAACGTTTCTATGAGATCCCCTCTCATTCTTCTGAACGCCAGTGAATACAAGCCCAGTTGATCCAGTCTTTCTTGATATGTCAGTCCCGCCATCCCGGGAATCAGTCTGGTGAACCTTCGCTGCACTCCCTCAATAGCAAGAATGTCCTTCCTCAAGTTAGGAGACCAAAACTGTACACAATACTCCAGGTGTGGCCTGTACAACTGTAGTAACACCTCCCTGCCCTTGTACTCAAATCCCCTCGCTATGAAGGCCAACATGCCATTTGCTTTCTTAACCACCTGCTGTACCTGCATGCCAACCTTCAATGACTGATGTACCATGACACCCAGGTCTCGTTGCACCTTCCCTTTTCCTAATCTGTCAGATAATAGTCCGTCTCTCTGTTTTTACCACCAAAGTGGATAACCTCACATTTATCCACATTATACTTCATCTGCCATGCATTTGCCCACTCACCTAACCTATCCAAGTCACTCTGCAGACTCATAGCATCCTCCTCGCAACTCACACTGCCACCCAACTTAGTGTCATCCGCAAATTTGGAAATACTACATTTAATCCCCTTGTCTAAATCATTAATGTACATGTAAACAGCTGGGGCCCCAGCACAGAACCTTGCGGTACCCCACTAGTCACTGCCTGCCATTCTGAAAAGTACCCATTTACTCCTACTCTTTGCTTCCTGTCTGCCAACCAGTTCTCAATCCATGTCAGCACACTACTCCCAATCCCATGTGCTTTATCTTTGCACATTAATCTCTTGTGTGGACCTTGTCGAAAGCCTTCTGAAAGTCCAAATACACCACATCAACTGGTTCTCCCTTGTCCACTCTAATGGAAACATCCTCAAAAAATTCCAGAAGAGTTGTCAAGCATGATTTCCCTTTCGCAAATCCATGCTGACTTGGACCTATCATGTCACCTCTTTCCAAATGCGCTGCTATGACATCCTTAATAATTGATTCCATCATTTTACCCACTACCGATGTCAGGCTGACCGGTCTATAATTCCCTGTTTTCTATCTCCCTCCTTTTTTAAAAAATGGGATTACATTGGCTACCCTCCACTCCATAGGAACTGATCCAGAGTCTATGTAATGTTGGAAAATGACTGTCAATGCAACCGCCCTGCCTAAGTAATCAGTGACTTTGCAAAGCGTAATTCGAGCCATTTTGACTGCCTACTCCAGACAGAACGGAGCTCACTTGGAACAGACAGGGCTCACTCTCACGGGTTAAGACCTACTTTCACCTGCCCAAACAAGTTCCTGCTCCCACCTCCCACCACCCAGGTGTCATGAAGATCTCCTAACAATTTGGACCTGAACTTATTTGGATTAACTACTCTTGCAACCCACATAATACAATCTTTATCCACTGATAATTCATTCCTATAAATAAAGTATGGATGAATATCTTTCTCTGATACCTGGTTTGGCCAACCTTTTGCTATATAATCATAGACCTTTGACATAACTGGATCACATTTGGTTGCTCTACTAATTTCTTCAGCTGTGACTGGCATTGCCGGTTTTAGTGTCCCTCTCCCCTTTTATAGGGGGCACTTGTAAATTATGGTTTTAGTGCCAAAAAAAAAAACGGGCCTGGAAAAATGTTTGGAGTGTCCCCCAGATTGGGGTGCACTTGATTTAATTGTTTATTTGTTGTTTCTCAACCAAAAGAGGTGTATGAAAAATAGAACACTTCTTCCCTATTGAGTCTAACGTGATGGGGACGGCAACCTGAACATCGCATTAGCATTGCTGTGATCAGCTGATCATCTGTACTCAATCAAAGCCCATCTCAGCATTCGGGCTGCAACTTATGTAGGAACTGGGGACTTTGGATGAAGGATTGCTGTCAGGGGCATATGGTCAGTAATGATGGTAAACTTACGACCATACAAGTATTTGTGGAACTTCTTAACCCCAAAATTCAATGCCAAAGCTTTCCTTTCAATCTGCGCATAATTATGCTCACTGACACTGCCCCAACTCGATATGGAGAGGCGTCACATGCTAGCTTGCTCTCCTTAGCTACATCATAGTGAACTAACATGGTACTCTCTACAAATTGGCTTTTACACTGCTTGAATGCTGTGTCGTATTCTTCTGACCACTCCCAATGGATCTGTTTTTTTTAAAACAGCTCATTCAGTGGATGTAATACTGTAGCCAAATTTGGTAGGAACTTCCCATAATAGTTCAAAAGATCCAAAAAATGATCGAAGTTCAGAGACATTCTTGGGAGTGGGTGCATTTCTGATTGCAACCAGCTTTCCCTTGGTTGAATGTAAACCATCTTTGTCTAAATTGTGCCCTAAATACGCCACTGAGTTTTGAAATAACTCACACTTGTGAGTAGTCACTCATACTTTGTGCTTCTCTAGCCATTTGAGCACTTCATTCAATATGTTATTATGGATTTGCCTGGTTGTTGCTTAAATGAATATGTCATCTAAATAAAATAATACCCCTTCAATGCCTTGCAGAATCTGGTTCATCACCCTTTGGAATATGGCGGGGACGGAAGACACTCCAAATGGTAGCCTATTAAATTGATACAGGCCGAGATGAGTATGTTTGGTGAGCCATATAGCTCAAGTTCTAAGTAAGTATCTGTGAGATCTAACTTTGAGAATATCTAGCCACCTGTCAGCGTTGTGAACAAATCTTCTACATTTGGCAATGTTGTGTATGCATGCCTGTTTACTGTGTGATGTCTGTAACACTGTTATGCAACACTGAATGTACCCTTACACTGTACACACCTTGCCTGTACACCAGAAGGTGCTGCTGCTGGAGACCTAAGGGTTACCTGCACACTGCAGGTAACCCAGTATAAAAAGGAACACACAGCTTGTTGTCTGCACTCAGGAGCTGCAAATAAAGGACTGGAGGTCTGCACAGTTTAAGTATCACACCCTGCCTTGTGGAGTCATTACTAAAGGTGCCTACATACGCTACAGCTGGCGACGGGAATACGAGGTCACGAACCACACGCTCAGCATGTCGAATCTCAGCAACTTTTAGCAATTTACCGATGGGGAAGATTGGGACGCTTTTGTAGAAAGATTGGAACACTTAAGGAGACTGGCTGCACCGTGCGACTTTGGCGACCACCTAAATGAAGCACTAAGGGACTCTAAACTGACGACAGCAGTGCACTGCATTGATACTTCTAAGGGCAGAAATGCTGCCCTGAGTCCCGTAACCCTGAGTCCGCCACATGGGGCAAACCAGCTAGCCCCACGCTAGCGCTGTGGAGGAAACCACAGGGCCCACCAATGCCGCTACAAAGACTATGCACGCAAAGAGAAAAGGCACCTTCAAAGGATGTGCAGAAAAAGTTTTACTCACCGCGTCTCTGATGAGTTGGCTGATCACCGGGGCTCCAACACAGAGGAAAGTGAAGTTGCTCAACCCCTGGAAGAAGAGTATGGAACTCATAACTGCTCCACCAAAAGTTCTCCGTGGGCGATGAAAGTAAACGTCAATGTGGTCCCAGTTTCTATGGAGAGCAACACAGGGGCGAGCCAGTCTGTAATAAGCCAAGTGACCTTTGAACAACTTTGGATGAATACCGCCAATCGACCACAACGGCAGCCTGTCCAAGTGAAGCTGCTCACAGGCCTCCAGGCTCCGGCAATTGATCTCGAACATGAATCCATCGCTGCATCCGGAGATTCCACTGTCCAGCTCAACTGCCCACTGCACCCCGGCAAAATCTCCAAGACCGAGGATCCAAACTCTACTTTCTGGGCTGGGGCAGCACTCCAAGAGGTGAACATTGACAAAAGAAATGGATTCCCAACATCCAGGATTGAACCTGTGGAAGAAAACAGCACATAGCCTACCTGTAGCAAGACCAGAAAATGGCTGCAGCACCACAAGCAGCAGACCTGTAATGAAAATGGCCTCTGCCATACCACGAGTGAAAATGGAGGAGCATCATGTGACATCGAGCAGCCAATCGGATTTAAAGGCTCCCTTAAAGGAGACCGGTAACCAAAAAAATTTAAAGGGGAAGTTTCAACTATTTGAGTACACGGACTTCAAAGCTAAAGATGCAATTAAAGGGTGCAAGTATGAAAATGTATGCAATGTAACCATGAATTGTGATGCTGGTTTAACTAATGTGACTAATGAGATGAATGCAGGTGTCAGTAAGGTTAAGAACAAGTTTATTATGCTTAACAATAATGATAGAGAATGTGAAATGCCTAATGTAACCATGTCTGTTGAAACCAGGACACCCAAAAGTGATGCAAATGCTAGAATGTATAATGCAGGCTTGACTATGTGTGATCAGAGCCAAGGTGTCATGTATACCGGTAGGACACTGCCAAAGGACATTAGGTCCTACAGGGACCATGCTGATGCCAATGGAATCCCCCTGTGGGAGGCCCCCAGGTCCAGCAGGCTACCTGACCATGTAGCCTGGACCTTTGGAACGAATGTGATACCCCTTGCAGGACACACACAGCCAGTGAGAGCAGACCCACTACAGGGACAGTGGTCAATGGGCAGCCCAGCCACCACCAATGGCAACCTGCACCAGATCAGCCCCACAACCCCTGGCCACCAGGGCCAACACCAGGTGCATGAGGCCAATACCCTCCAGCTTCCCTGGCAAACCCTGGGATGACCTGACCCTCATCCCAATTGGTGGACAAGGAGCCCACCCAGTGTTGTGGCCCTGCCCAGCACCCCACAACACCAGTGGACAAGGAGCCCACCCAGTCTTGTGGCCCTGCCCACAACTACCCATATCACAGTGTATACACACCACCCACTGCTGCCGTGGCTACCGCCCCCCCACCCCCACCCCACCCCCCGAGGGATCCCACAACAGTGACACCCACATGGTCTGTGTGTGAGGGAGGGGAAATGTACGAGGCCAGCCTCAAGCACAGGGGTCACACCTGGCAACCACATAACCCTCACCACAACCTCACATAGCCCACCACTGATCACCTCCCCTGGGCATGACAATAAGTATATGAAAAATGCTTAGGGGGAAATGTTGTTGTGTATGCATGCCTGTTTACTGTGTGATGTCTGTAACACTGTTATGCAACACTGAATGTACCCTTACACTGTACACACCTTGCCTGTACATCAGAGGGTGCTGTTGCTGGAAACCTAAAGGTTACCTGCACACTGCAGGTAACCCAGTATAAAAAGGAACACAAAACTTGTTGTCTGCACTTAGGAGCTGCAAATAAATGACTGCAGGTCTGCACAGTTTAAGTGTCATACCCTGCCTCGTGGAGTCATTACTAAAGGTACCTACATACGCTACAGGCAATGTATTGGGTAGATAACCTGCTAGAACCTGGTTTATGGTTACATAAACATAGAAAGTAGGTGCAGGAGTAGGCAATTCAGCCCTTCGAACCTGCACCACCATTCAATATGATCATGGCTGATCATGCAACTTCAGTACCCCATTCCTACTTTCTCTCCATACCCCTTGATCCCTTTAGCCATAAGGGCCACATCTAACTCCCTTTTGAATAGATCGAATGAACTGGCCTCAACAACTTTCTGTGGTAGAGAATTCCACAGGTTCACAATTCTCTGAGTGAAGAAGTTTCTCCTCATCTTAGTCCGAAATGGCGTACCCCTTAACATTAGACTGTGACCCCTGGTTCTGGACTTCCCCAACATCGGGAACATTTTTCCTGCATCTAACCTGTCCAATCCTGTCAGAATTTTATATGTTTCTATGAGATCCCCTCTCATTCTTCTAAATTCCAGTGAATATAAGCCTAGTCGATCCAGTCTTTCTTCATATGTCATCCCTGCCATCCCAGGCATTAGTCTGGTGAACCTTCGCTTCACTCCCTCGATAGCAAAAATGTCCTTCCTCAGATTAGGAGACCAAAACTGCACACAATACTCAAGATGTGGTCTCACTAAGGCCCTGTACAACTGCAGTAAGATTTCCCTGCTCCTATACTTAAATCCCTTCGCTATGAAGACCAACATGTCATTTGCCTTCTTTGCCTCCCAACAGCAACAGGCCAGAACGCCGCACTGCCCGGGAACTCAGACGTTTTGACATTGACATCACCGCCCTAAGTGAGACCCGGCGGGCAGGGGAAGGCCAGTTGAAGGAACATGGTGGAGGTTACACCTTCTTCTGGAAAGGGAAACCAGAGGCAGAACGGCACAATGAGCTGGTCGACTGCCTCAAAGACTCCCCCTGTAGGGTTAACGAATGCCTCATGACTCTTCGTATTACCCTATCCCGGAACCAATGCGTCACAGTCATCAGTGTGTACGCCCCTACACTCGATGCAATGGATGAGGCTAAAGAGGGTTTTTATTCCAACCTCGAGACATCCTTGTCCCGTGTCCCCACGGGCAACAAATTGATCTTCCTGGGTGATTTTAATGCCAAGGTCGGCAAAGACACAGCCCTCTGGGGAATTGTGATTGGCAGAGAGGGGGTAGGGAAAGCCAACTCCAGCGGTACCCTACTCCTGACAAAATGTCTAGAACATGAACTCCTCATCACCAACACCCTGTTCCGCCAGAGGGAGAAATACAAGGCATCATGGCAACACCCTCGCTCCAAACACTTGCACCTGCTTGACTATGTCATCGTCCAAGTCAGGGATCGCAAGGATGTGCACATCACCCGCGCCATGACAGGAACTGACGACTGCTGGATGGACCATCGCCGAATCCGATCCATCATCAACATTAACATTGCCCCAAAGCAGAGGGGACAGCAGGAGCAGTTACGCAAAAAAGTCAATGCCGGGGCACTTAGAGACTCAGCTAAGAGAGCCCTATACAGCCAGCGCCTCACAGCCAATCTGGCGTGCCTTGATGATCCTGAGATGCTGAATGCCCACAGTGCTTGATCTGCCCTCCAGGTCTCTATAACCAGTGCCCGTGAAGAGACACTTGGTCACTCAACCAGAAAACATCAGGACTGGTTTGATGAAAATGATCAGGAGATCAAAGAACTAATAGATTGCAAGCGCAAAGCATTTCTGAGCCTCAAGCAACAGCCCAACTCGGGAGCTGCAAAACAACATTACAGATGGCTCAAGGCTCAGGTCCAACAAAAAACCCAGGACCTAAAGAACAGGTGGTGGATGGAGAAAGCACAGGAGATACAGCAATTGGCCGACAGCCATGATATGTGAGGATTCTTCATCGCAGTCAAGGCCACCTACGGTCCAAACTTCCAAGACCCCACTCCACTCCTGGCCAAGAACGGGGAAACACTCATCAAGGACACCGAGGCTGTCAGGGCCTGATGTAAGGAGCACTTTGAAGATCTCCTCAGTCGAGATTCTGCCTTTGACTCGAGTGTTCTCAACTCCATCCCGCAGCATGCGACCCGCCACCAACTCAGTGAAACTCCAACTTTGCACGAGGTAGGCAAAGCCATGAAACAGCCAAGAATAACAAGGCTACGGGTGCGGATGGAATCCCTGCTGAGGCGCTAAAGTATGGCGGAGAGGCGCTATTGGCGCGGATACATGATCTCATCTCTCTCATCTGAGGGAGGAGAGCATGCCGGGAGATCTCAGAGATGCAGTGATTGTGACCATTTTTAAAAAAGGGGACAAGTCTGATTGCGGCAACTACAGGGGAATCTCCCTGCTTTCAGCCACTGAGAAAGTTGTCACTCGAGTTCTCCTCCATCGTCTTCTCCCTGTGGCTGAGGAACTCCACCTGGAATCACAATGCGGATTTTGTCCCCTACGGGGCACAACAGACATGATCTTTGCAGCACGACAGTTGCAGGAAAAATTCAGGGAGCAGCGCCAGCCCTTATACATGGCCTTTTTCGATCTTAAAGGCCTTTGACACTGTCAACCGTGAGGGTCTATGGAGCGTCCTCCTCTGTTTCGGATGCCCCCAAAAGTTTGTCAGCATCCTTCGCCTGTTTCACGATGACATGCAGGCCGTGATCCTTACCAACGGATCCATTACAGACCCAATCCACATCCGGATTGGAGTCAAACAGGACTGTGTCATCGCTCCAACCCTCTTCCCAATCTTCCTCGCTGCCATGCTCCACCTCACAATCAACAAGCTTCCCGCTGGAGTGGAACTAAACTACAGAACCAGTGGGAAGCTGTTTAACTTACGACGCCTCCAGGCCAGGTCCAAGATCACCCCAACCTCTGTCATTGAGCTGCTGTATGTGGATGAGGAATGCGCACATTCAGAGGCTGAACTCCAGGATATAGTCAATGTATTCACTGAGGCATATGAAAGTATGGGCCTTACACTTAACATCTGTAAGACAAAGGTCCTCCACCAGCCTGTCCTCGCCGCACAGCACTGTCCTCCAATCATCAAGATCCACGGCGGGCCCTGGACAACGTGGACCATTTCCCATATCTCGGGAGCCTCTTATCAACAAAGGCAGACATTGATGCAGAGATTCAACATCGCCTCCAGCGCGCTAGTGCAGCCTTCGGCAGAGTGTTTGAAGACCACCGAATCTACCACCAAGCTCATGGTCTACAGGGCTGTAGTAAAACTCGCCCTTCTGTATGGGTCTGAGGCATGGACGATGTATAGAAGGCACCTCAAGTCACTGGAGATATATCACAAGATCCTGCAAATCCCCTGGGAGGACAAGCGCTCCAACATCAGTGTCCATGACCAGGCTAACATCCCCAGTCTTGAAGCACTGACCACACTCGTCAGCTATGCTGGGCAGGCCACATAGTTCGCATGCCAGATACGAGACTCCCTAAGCAAATGCTTTATGCGGAGCTCCTTCATGCTAAATGAGCCAAAGGAGGACAGCGGAAACGTTATAAGGACACCCTCAAAGCCTCCCTGGTAAAGTGTGACATCACCACTGACACCTGGGAAACCCTGGCCCAAGACTGCCCGAGGTGGAGTCTCAACGCAGAGAGCATGAAGGGCCAAGCGCAGGCAGCAGAAGAAGAGCGGGGCAAACCAGCCCACCGACCCCTTCCCTCTACGAATGTCTGTCCCACCTGTGACAGCGTCTGTGGCTCTCGTATCGGACTGTTCAGCCATCAAAGAACTCACTTTGGGAGTGGAAGCAAATCTTCCTCAATTCCGAGGGACTGACTATGATGATTACTGCCTGATGTACCTGCATGCCTACCTTCAATGACTGATGTACCATCACACCCAGGTCTCATTGCACCTCTCCTTTTACTAATCTGTCGCCATTCAGATAATAATCTGCCTTCCTGTTTTTGCAACCAAAGTGGATAACCTCACACTTATCCACATTATATTGCATCTTCCATACATTTGCCCATTCACCTAGCCTGTCCAAGTCCCCATGCAGCCTCCTAGCATCCTCCTCGTAGCTCGCACTGCCACCCAGCTTAGTGTCATCTGTAAACTTGGAGATATTACATTCAATTCCTTCATCTAATTCATTAATGTATATTGTAAATAGCTGGGGTCCCAGCCCTGAACCCTGGGGTATCCCACTAGTCACTGCCTGCCATTCTGAAAAGGACCCGTTTATTCCTACTCTTTGTTTCCTGTCTGCCAACCAGTTCTCTATCCATGCCAATACATTACCCCCCAATACCATGTGCCTTAATTTTGCACACTAATCCCTTGTGTGGGACCTTGTCAAAAGCCTTTTGAAAGTCCAAATACACCACATCCACTGGTTCTCCCTTATCCACTCTACTAGTTACATCCTCAAAAAATTCTAGAAGATTTGTCAAGCATGATTTCCCTTTCATAAATCCATGCTGACTTGGACCGATCCTGTCACTGCTTTCCAAATGCGCTGCTATTACATCTTTAATAATTGATTCCAACATTTTCCCCACTACTGATGTCAGGCTAACTGATCTATAATTCCCTGTTTTCTCTCTCCTTCCTTTTTTAAAAAGTGGGGTTACACTAGCTATCCTCCAATCCATAGGAACTGAACCAGAGTCTATCGAATGTTGGAAAATGACCACCAATGCATCCACTATTTCTAGGACCTCTTCCTTAAGTACTCCGGAATGCAGACTATCAGGTCCTAGGGATTTATCGACCTTCAGTCCCTTCAATTTCCTTAACACCATTTCCTGACTAATAAGGATTTCCCTCAGTTCCCCCTTCTCGCTAGACCCTCGGTCCCCTAGTATTTTCGGGAGGTTATTTGTGTCTTTCTTAGTGAAGACAGAACCAAAGTATTTGTTCAGTTGGTCTGCCATTTACTTGTTCCCCATTATGAATTCCCCTGATTCTGACTGCAAGGGACCTACATTAGTCTTCACTAATCGTTTTCTTTTCATATATCTATAGAAGCTTTTGCAGTCAGTTTTTATGTTCCCTGAAAGCTTACTCTCATTATTTTCCCCTTCATAATTAAATCCTTAGTCCTCCTCTGCTGAATTCTAAATGTTTCCCAGTCCTCAGGTTTGCTGCTTTTTCTGGCCAATTTATATGCCTCTTCCTTGGATTTAACACTTTCCCTAATTTCCCTTGTTAGCCACGCTTGAGCCACCTTCCCTTTTTTATTCTTACGCCACACAGGGATGTACAATTGTTGTAGTTCATCCATGTGATATTTAAATGTCTGCCATTGCCTATCCACTGTCAACCCTTTAAGTATCATTCTCCAGTCTATCCTAGCCAATTCACATCTCATACCATCGAAGTTTCCTTTCTTTAAGTTCAGGACCCTAGTCTCTGAATTAACTGTGTCACTCTCCATCTTAATGAAGAATTCTACCATATTATGGTCACTCTTCCCCAAGGGGCCCTGCACGATCAGATTGCTAATTAATCCTCTCTCATTGCAGAAGACCCAGTCTAGGATGGCCTGCTCTCTAGTTGGTTCCTCGACATATTGGTCTAGAAAACCATCCCTTATACACTCCAGGAAATCCTCCTCCATAGTATTGCTACCAGTTTGGTTAGCCCAAACAATATGCAGATTAAAGTCACCCATGATACTGCTGTATCCTTATTGCACACGTCCCTCATTTCCTGATTGATGCCATCCACAATCTCCCTACTACTGTTTGGTGATCTGTACACAACTCCCATTAAAGTTTTCTGCCCTTTGCTGTTTCGCAGTTCTACCCATATAGATTCCACATCTTCCATGCTAATTGTCTTCCTTACTATTGCATTAATCTCCTCTTTAACCAATCACCACACAATCTTACCTTACCATCTGACTTAGATACAACAACAGTGGGTGTAGCCCAATTACTTAGATGTACCTTAGAGATAATGTTCTCAGATTCTAGTCTTTTGAGTTCTTGCTCAACTTTCTCCTTGACTGTGTATGGTATGGGATGTGGCTTGCAGTAAACCAGTCTTGCGTCCTTCTGCATTCTGACACTCGCCTTGAAGCCTTGGATCGGACTGCCTGTTTCATGGAATACCTTCAGATGCTGCTTCATGACGTCATCTTTCGATGTAAATCTCATTTCAACACAAAATATTTCATTTCAATCCAGTTTCAGTGATCCCAACTGAGCCAGGCTTGCCTCCTGCCACTACTATGAGAGGCAGGCTCTGAAACTGATCCTTGTATTTCACTAGTATGGTGATACAACAGGGATTTGCCCTCCTGAGTAGCCTCGCAGCTCTCGCTTCGATTTCTCCAGTGGAAAATTACGCAACTTGTCGAGCTACAGTGATTCCAGTAATACACTCGCGAATGCACCAGTGTTGATTTCCATGGTTATCCTGGTTCCTGCAAAGTTTACTTGAATGATGATACATTGCAAATCATTGTTAGATACCCTGATGTTCTTGATGATGTTTATTGTGTATGTCGGCACTCTGTTAATGACTCCACGAGGCAGGGGTATGGCATTTGAACTGTATAGACTGTAGTCCTTTATTGAAGCTCCTAGAGTGAGGACACCAAGAGGTGAGCTCCCTTTTATACTGGGGTTACCTGCAGTGTACAGGTGACCCTTAGGTCTCCAGCAGCAGCACCCTCTGGTGTACATGTAAGGTATATACAGGGTGAACGTACATTCAGGTCTAATGTTCAGTACATCATTACATCATTGGCATGTATACATAACAACGTTTATCTCCAGAAACTCCTCATCCTGTTGCTTTTCTTTAATGTTATGTACTGTCTGGTGATTTCTATTTCTAGCATTGAACATTGGTTTACTCTTCAGTCATTATGCCTTCAAAAAATGTAGTTTTCTTGCAGAAGAAACACTCTGCCTTCACATATGGACAGCTTTGAGCAATATGTTGTCCCAGACACCGATAGCATGACTTCAATGTACTGTTACCGTGGCCAGTTGCTGTTGCCTTTCGGCCTAACTGCCTTTTACTTTTAACCTGCAGGCGATTCACCTCCATTGTCTGATGACTGGAAATGGCGCGAAATTGACATAACTGACAAGCTAAATTAAAAGTCAATTTAGGGGTTGTCAACAACTTTCTTCTGATGGCTTCATTTTTTATCCCACAAATAAAGCGGTCATACAATGCTCGGTCCTGAAAGTTTCTGAAATGACAGTGAATGGATAGATTTTTTACTCACTGATACCCTCATCGATTAATTGATTTTGTTTTCCAAAACTATATCTTTCTGCAATTTCCAGGGGCTCAGGACTGTAGTGCTCATCTCTGTCGGTGGCGTGACCTTTGGCTTGACAGGAACAAACACATTTTTCAAGGTTTCATACACCACGGGGCCGGCTTCAGTCATTTCCTTTCTAAAACCACACACTTATGCTTCTCATCATCGGGGACCTCGACGATACAATTTGCGGTGAAAAACATATTTGCCACTGCACATACACGCCGAAAATCTCTTGGTCAGGTTGGAACTCACCCAAGCGCCCTATTATTCCCATAGGCACGGCCATCTGGACTCTGGCAATGTTGACAGTTCAGTCAAGTGTGTTTGAAATTTACCTTGTATTTTTAACTGTTCTGCAAAATAAAGAACCTCTCAAAGTCTCCCTGTTGCTTGACAGGAACATCCACCAACAAAAATTTCAGCTAGGGAATCCAGAAATCCTACCCTCATCGTCAATGTGATAAACCCTTATGACATCACTAAGAAACACACTCTACAAGATGGCTCTTACACAGAAACTGTCATCATGTGACTTTGCCACATGACCCTTTTATTATTTACATCAGTAGTTGCATTACATCGGTGGAACAGTAGTCCACTAAGGGGAGCTCTATTACAGACATCTCTATTACAGACATCACTCCATGCAGTCGCACACATGCACCTCTCAGAACTGTCTTTGGGGCAGGAAAATCACGCGTAGGGATCAGTTCCCTCCAGGCCACATGAGGGAATTGGTGTCATGGAAATGCAAATTTCTGCCTTTGTTTATTTTTTTAAAAACATCGTAGCTTCAAAATGGAGACAGTGATTATTAAAGTAAGAAGCTCTGCATGTAGGAAAACATGTTGGCACTGAATTTGCGGTCGGTAGCGTAGCTTAGGCATACGATCTGAAATGTTATGATCTGAACTAGATGAGAAGAAGAGGGCTCACAACTTTAGTGAAGATGCCATCAACAGATTCCTCAATGAGGTGGAGGCGAAGCATCGGCACCTTATCGGGAGTGAAAAGTCCAGAGCGCTGCATAGATCTGCTCAATCACACCCTCACCACCATCTTTGATGCCCTAATCCCTGTTAAAACAATTACTCTCTCTCACCCTGGCCGATCCCCTGGTACAGCCCTGATCTTCGCTCTCTTAATTCCAAGGGATGTAGACTTGAACGGATATGGCGGACAACTGGTTTCGCCATTCACCGCCAGATGTGGTTGGACCACATAAAGCATTATTGGGTCATGTTCTTGTCTGCCAAAATCGCTCACTATTCCAGAATCATTCTGGAATGTAGAGATAAATCCCTGCTATTCTCCACAGCTAACCATCTTATTATACCCCTCTCCCCCGTCTCCACCCTCACCTCCGACAATAAGTGTGAGGATCTCATGCACTTCTTTATCTCTTCCTCTTCCCTTCCTTCCCCTAGCCCACTGGGCCAAACTTCCTCTAAGGATCTCCCCCTACCCCAGCCCTGACCTCACGTCTTTCTCCAGTTTCTCTCCGACCTCCCCTCATGACCTTTCCAAGCTCATCCTGTCCATGAGACCCACTTCCTGCTCCTTTGACCCTATTCCCACCAAATTGCTCACCACCCAACTTCCTTTTCTGGCTCTCATGTTAGCCGACATTGTTAATGGTTCTGTCTCCTCAGGTACTGTCCCTCTCTCCCTCAAAGCTGCCATCATCACCCCTGTACTCAAAAAAAAAACCTCTCCAGCCCTACGTCCTTGCAAACTACCGCCCCATCTCCAACCTCCCTTTCCTCTCCAAAGTCCTTAAACGTGTTGTGCCTCCCAAATCCATGCCCATCTTTCCCGCAATTTCATGTTTGAATCCTTCCAATCCGGTTTCCGCGCCTGCCACAGTACAGAAATGGCTCTCATCAAAGTCACAAATGACATCCTTTGTGACTGTGACAAAGGCACACTATCCCTTCTCGTCCTTCTTGACTTGTCTACAACCTTTGACATGGTTAACCACTCTATCTTTCTCCCAACATCTCTCCACCTTTCTCCAGCTGGTTGAGACTGCACTCGCCTGATTCCACTCTTATCTATCTAATCGTTGCCAGAGAATCACCTGCAACGGCTTCTCTTCCCACCCCCGCATCATTACCTTTGGTGTCCTCATCGTTGGTTCCCTCCTATTTCTCATCTACATGTTTCCCCTTGACGACATCATCTGAAAACACTGCATCAGTTTCCATATGTATGCTGATGACACCCAGCTCTACCTCACTACCACTTCTCTCGATCCCTCCTCGGTCTCTACATTTTCAGACTGCTTGTCTGACATGAGCAGAAATTTTCTCCAATCAAATTTTGGGAAGACTGAAGCCATTGTTTTCTGTCCCTGCCACAAACTGCAATCCTTACTGACTCCATCCCTCTCCCCAACCTCTGTCTGAGGCTGAACCAAATTGCTCACAACCTTAGTGTCATATTTCACCCTGAAATTAGCTTTCGACCACATATCCGCAGCATAACTAAGACTGCCTATTTCCACCTCTGTAACATCACCCATTTCCATTCTTGTCTCAGCTCATCTGCTGCTAAAGCCCACATCCCTGTCCTTATTACCTCTAGACTTGACTATTCCAACAGTATCCTGGCTGGCATGCCACATTCTATCCTACGTAAACTAGAGATGATTGAAAACTCGGCTGCCTGTGTCCTAACTCGCAGCAAATCCTGCTCACCCATCACCCCTGTGCTCGCTGACCTGCAGTGGCTCCTGGTTAAGCATCGCCTCAATTTAAAAATTCTCATCCATGTTTTCAAATCCCTCCAGGGCCTCGCCCCTCCTTATGTCTGTAATCTCCCCCAGCCCCACAACTCACTGAGATGTCTGCGCTCCTCTAATTCTGCCCTCTTGAGAATCCCTGATTGTAATTGCTCAACCATTGGTGGCCATGCCCTCTGCTGCCTAGGCCCTAAGCTCTGAAATTCCCTGCCTAAACCTCTCTGCCTCTCCACCTCTCTTTCCTCCTTCAAGGCTCTCCTTAAAACCTACCTCTTTGACCAAGCTTTTGGTCACCTGCCCTAATTTCTCCTTATGTGGCTTGGTGTCAATATTTTTAGCTCATAATACTCCTGTGAAGCGCCTTGGAACGTTGTTGTTCTTAAAATAATACACATTGAAATTTGGTGTACACTTATGTCAATAATAACAATGAGGAACTTCAATCCCTATGAGGCATATTTCTTTCAATCTCTAAGGAATCACATCAAGCAATTGCGAGCTTGTGAGCAAAATGAGGGTTTCTTGACAAACTGTTGCAAAAACATTAAGTTCTATTGTAAATTTTCATCTTCATCACTTCGACGTTATCTAGCTGGAATGAAAACTGGGTGGGTTCTATAAAGTGCGGGTGCTCCACTGTACCAGATTACCGCCCGGGCAGTGCAACTAAAAATCTACTCTATTATTAAAATTAATCGTCATCTTCTTTATAGTCATCCTAATAACAGGGAATGCTGAAAGCTTCAATTGTGTAATTTAGTAAAATTAGAACCTAAGCTCAGGAATTTCCTGCTGAAACCTCTCTGCCTCTCTACCTCTATTTCCTCCTTCAAGAGGCTCCTTAAAACCTACCTCTTTGACCAACCTGCCTTAATTCCTCCTTATGTGGCTCGGCGTCAAATTTATTTGTCTCATAATACTTCTGTGAAGTGCCTTGGGATATTTCATTACGTTAAAGGCGCTATATAAATACAAGTTGTTGTTGTAGTAAAGACAGCATGTCAGCATGGAAACAGCATAACTAAGACCGCCTATTTCCACCTCCGTAACATCTCCCGTCTCCATCCTTGCCTCAGCTCATCTGCTGCTGAAGCCTTCATCCATGCCTTTAACATAGTAAAACATCCCAAGAGGTTCAACAAGAGCATTATCAATAAAAATGTTGACACCGAGCTAAAGAAGGAGATATCTGGACAGATGACTAAAAGGCTTGGTCAAAGAAGTAGGTTTTAAGGAGCATCTTAAGGGAGGAGAGAGAGGTAGAGAGGTTTAGGGAGGGAGTTCCAGAGCTTAGGGCCTAAGCAGCTGAAAGCACAGCCACCGATGGTGAAGCGATTAAAATCGGGGATGCTCAAGAGGGCAGAATTGTAGGAGCGCAGAAATCTCGGATGGTTGTAGGGCTGGAAGAGATTACAGAGATAGGGAGGGGTGAGGCTATGGAGGATTTAAAAACAAGGATGAACATTTTAAAACAGGCGTTGTTGGACTGGGAACCAGTGTAGGTCAGCAAGCACAGGGGTGATGGGTGAACGGGACTTGTTGCGAGTTAGGATACAGGCAGCAGAGTTTTAGATGAGCACAAGTTTATGTAGGGTGCAGAATGGGAGACCAGCCAGGAGACTGTTGGAATAGTTAAGTCTAGAGGTAAAAAAGGAATGGGTGAGAGTTTCAACAGCAGATGAGCTTGGTAGGGTCGGAGTCGGACGATGTTGCAGAGGTGTAAGTAGGTAGTCTTGGTGATTGAGCGGATATGTGGTCGGATGCTAATCTCGGGATCAAACACGACACCAAGATTTGTGAACAGACTGGCTCAACTTCAGACAGATGTTAGGGAGAGGAATGGAATCAATGGCTAGGCAACAGCGTTTGTGGTGGAGACCGAAAACAATGGCTTTGGTCTTCCCAATATTCAATTGGAGAACATTTCTGCTCATCCGTAAGGTGTTGGAGGAGGATGGTGTGGTCAACTGTGTCAAAGACTGCAGTTGGGTCAAGAAGGATAAGGAGAGATAGTTTACCATGGTCACAGTCACATAGAAAGTCAGTTGTCACTTTGATAAGAGCCATTTCAGTACTGTGGCGGGGTTGGAAACATGATCGGAGGGATTCAAATATGGAATTGGGGGAAAGATGGGCATGGATTTGAGAGGCAACAACACATTCAAGGACTTTGGAGAGGATAGGGAGGTTGGAGACTGGGCAATAGTTTGCAAGGACGGAGGGGTCAAGGGTGTGCTTTTTTTGAGGAAAGTGTTGACGACAGCAAATTTAAAGTCTATTTTAAGGAAACTTGGGCAGGGTGAATAATGGTCAGCTGATCCGATACCACCCGTATTAAGCCTCCAATGAAGTTTTCTGAGAGATGATTTGAGATTGCCTTGGAAAAAATAAGGCACTTCATTTAAAGCTAACACAAGCAGGATTTCTGGAATTGTCCGTCTTCATAAATCTAAGGCTGTGTGTGTTGTGTGGACCTGCAGGATGGAAATGCCATAACTGCGTAGCTGCCGATTGTTCACCTTTTGTATGGGCATCAGCATTTACAGCCCCCTCTCCCTGTGTGAATGGGGGTCAGGGAATCAGCTGATTTAGAGACTGTTTAAATCTGTCTCTGAACTGAGCAGAGAGAACTCAATTAAAAGGTAGGTTTAAAAAAGAACAAATTTGCATTTCCATTGCGCCTTTCATATCCTCAGGCTATCCCAAAGTGCTTCACAGTCAATTAATTATTCTGAAGTATTGCCACTGTTGTTATGTAGCAAGTTCCCACAAATAGCAATGGGATAAAATGTTCAGACAATCTGTTTGGTGGCGATGATTGAGGGATAAATGTTGGTCAGGACTCCGCTGCTCTTCTTCGAATAGAGCCACAAATTGTTTTATTTCCATATTAGGGTCATTATCATCGAATCATGCAGCGCAGAAGGAGGTCATTCTGCTCATCATGCATGTGCTAGCTCTTTGAAAGAGCGATCTAATTAGGCTCACTCCCCTGTTCTTTCCCCATAGCCCTGCAATTTTTCCCCTTCACGTATTTATCCAATTTCCTTTTGAAAGTATTTATTGAATCTGCTTCCACCACCCTTTCAGGCACCCCATTCTAGACCGTAACAACTCACTGCATAAAAATATTTCTCTTCATTCCCCCTCTGGTTCTTTTGCCAATTACCTTAAATCTCTGTCCTCTGGTTACTGACCCTCCCGCCATTTGAAACAGTTTATCTTTATCTACTCTATCAATACTCCTCATAATTTTGAACACTCCTATTAAATCTCCCCATAAGCTTCTCTGCTCTAATAATAATAACTTTTATTTATATAGCGCCTTTAACATAGTAAAATGTCTAAAGGAGCTCCTACAGCAGTGTTACAAGACAAAACAGATAAATTTGACACCGAGTCACAAAAGAAGAAATTAAGGCAGATGACCAAAAACTTGGTTAAAGAGGTAGGTTTTAAGGAGCGTCTTAAAGGAGGTAGAGAAGCAGAGAGGTTTAGGGAGGGTGTTCCAGAACTTAAAGCCCAAACAGCTGAAGGCACGGCCACTGATGGTTGAGCAGTTATAATGTGGGATGTTCAAGGGGCAGAATTTGAGGAGCGCAGACACCCTCTGGAAAGAGTGAGAGAATGATTAATTATTATTATACTGGACTAGAAGCTGGGGAATGGTGTGAAAATTAGTGCAATAAACGTGGTTATTTAAAGGCTGCCATGAAAGTTGCAGAATTGTCACAAAAACTCAACTAGCTCATGAATGTTTTTAGGGAAGGGAACCTACCAGTCTTCACTAGTCTGATCTACATGTGATTGTAGTCCACAGTACATAGTTGACTCTTAATGATCTTTGAAGTGACCAAGCTAGCTATTCAGTTATAAAAGCTATTACTATGAAACAAGAAGGCATCACCCCTTTTCAGGGCAACTAGGAATGGGAAAGAAATGCGGCTTTGGAAATATCAGCCTCATCCAAGTAATAAATAATGAGTAATACTGTACATTTATAATTAGATATTCTTAAACATAGAAACGTAGAAAATAGGTGCAGGAGTAGGCCATTTGGCTCTTCGAGCCTGCACCGCCATTCAATAAGATCATGGCTGATCATTCCCTCAGTATCCCTTTCCTGCTTTCTCTTTAAGGAGCTAATTTATTCACAGTGCAATGAGAGTGTTTTAAATAAGAGTTAACTTGACTTTTACTTAACACATTGGCAGGTTCATGCAACCTTACTCTCCACTTCCTGTCATTACAAACATGCATTACAAGGATGACAGTCAGAATGTACCAACCGTAATACTGCTGGGCCATTTGTTAATCTGCTAATTGTGCATCCCATGGGCTCAAACCTGCAAACATTGGCTCAATTACCTGTGTAGGGCGCTTGCCTTTAGTGCCTTTTGTTCTGATGCGCTCGGGTAATAGTGTGGGAAACCTGATGTAGTCAGAAGCCAAGCCATCATTCTCTTAAGTTATAAAAAATAGAAACCTGTGTTGCTATAATTATTTGGAGGGGGAGTCCTTTTCCACATGGCTTATCACCAGCTAAAAAACATACATGTAGCGACTGATGAAAGAGATTCATTCAAAACTGCAAAGGTAAAATTACACAATGTACCTCAAGAAGAGATATGTAAACAATTTTAACCAATCATATGTAGGAAATGGAATGAGGTGTTTCAAAGGAAAATTATGAATTATGAATATCTAAAACAAAAGCAGAAAATATACAGCTGGCCTGTTAGCATCGGATGAGAAAATAAAGGTCAAGGTTTCATTTACCCATTTTCTTCAGGTGTAACAAAATGGGCCACCTTCAGATGGCTTTTCACCATTAATAAAGAGTAAAATGGGATGTTGCCGCAGTCATCAACAAAATACTCACCAAAATTCTCTTCAGCAAAATCTGCCGGTTATCATTACTGGCGGCCCCACATCAAGTAAACATGGACATTGTCATGTATTCTACTGTCATTGTAACCCATGTATAAACTGACCTAAGTTGTACACCGTGAGAACACTGACCACTAGGTGGTGAACTTGTGGGAGACACTCCTAACCTGGTATAAAAGGGGAAGCTCCACCCACCTTCATCACTTCAGGGCTGGAATAAAGAGTGACCTTCTCTGAACATGGGCCTCGTGTGCATTTATACTGTATAGTAAGGACATATTATTGGCGCCGAGAAACTGCGATTTAAACCACGCGAGCATGGCCACTAGCAGCACAGACAAGAGGTACTGTGTTGGTGATGATGGGGACGATTTTATTGAGAGACTACAGCAAAGTTTTGTCACTAAGGAATGGTTGGGACAGGATTCGGCCGACAAACGCAGGGCCCATCTCCTGACAGTTTGTGGATCTCGAACGTACTCCCTGATGAAAGACCTTCTAGCGCCAGAGAAGCTGGCGGACAAGACTTTTGAAGAGCTCAGTAAGTTGATCGGGGAACACTTTAAAATGGCGAGCAGCATGTACATGGCGAGACACCTGTTTTACATGCAACGGCGGCGAGAAGGGCAAAGCGTTCCAGACTTCATGGCAGACCTCCGGAGACTGACGAGCCTATGTAAGTTCCCAGATGCATGCAGAACGGAGATGCTGTGAGACTTTTTTATTGAGGGCATCGGGCATGCTGGTGTTTTCAGGAAACTGATTGAGACCAAAGACTTGACCCTGGAAACGGCGGCTTTGATGGCCCAGACATTTATCTCAGGGGAGGAAGAGACCAGAATGATGTTTGACAAAAATCTTGGTTTAAATGCAGCAAAAGGACAGGGAGTCAACATTGTTAATGCGGCACACAGTTCTCCAGGCAGGCAGCGGCAATCAGACAAGCCCGAGCATGTAGTCGAACCCAAAGGGGAAATTCAACACGGACAATGGCTAGCTGAACGGCGATTCATGCCATCGCAAGGGACAATGCGGCCAGTAATGGGGCCATCAACACCTGTTAATGGTGCGCTTAAGGACAGTTACAGAGACAGTCAGAGGGCGGGGGGAGGGAGGTCATGTTGTTTCCAACAACAGCTCATGTTGGAGGTGTGGAGGCAAATACACAACCAGAGCTTGCAGGTATCAGCAATATACCTGCAGAAACTGCAACGTCAGCGGTCACTTGCCGCGTATGTGCAGGAAGCCTGCAGCCAGGTTGATGTACGAGGAGGACGGGGACGATGTAAGCCCTACGAGGCCAATTGGACACTGGGGGAAATCGCTGGAAGCTGAAGTTCAGCGAGTTCATGTGGAGTACATATACAGTTCATACACCAGGACGCCCCCGATAATGATGAAAGTGCTCCTCAATGGCATCCCAGTATCAATGGAGCTAGACACAGAGGCCAGCCAGTCCCTGATGAGTATCAAACAGTTCGAAAAGTTGTGGGCATCCAAGGCCAGGAGGCCAAAATTATTGCCAATTGACGCACAGCTACAGACATATACAAAGGAGATTATTCCGGTGCTAGGCAGCGCCATGGTAGTCGTGACCTACAAAGATTCGGAGTACAGGTTGCCACTCTTGATTGTCCCGGGGGACGGTCCCGCACTGTTGGGAAGGAGTTGGCTGGCTGTCATGAACTGGAAATGGGACGATGTCAATGCAATTTCTTCTGTGGAGTGAATATCATGCTCACAGGTCCTGGAAAAATTTGACTCACTATTTCAACCCGGCACCGGCACTTTCATAGGGACCAAGGTAGTGATTCACATAAACCTGGACACCAGACCAGTAAGCACAAGGCCAGAGCGGTGCCGTACGTGATGCGGGAAAAGATAGAAGGCGAATTGGACCGCCTGCTGAGGGAAGGCGTCATCTCGCCAGTCGAATTCAGTGACTGGGTGAGCCCGATTGTGCCGGTGCTCAAGGCGGATGGGTCGGTCAGGATATGTGGTGATTACAAGGCCACCATCAGTCGGGTGTCACTCCAAGACCGGTACCCGCTACCGAGAGCGGAGGACCTCTTTGCAACGCTCTCCAGTGGCAAACTTTTTTCAAAATTGGACCTGACCTCAGCTTACATGACCCAGGAGCTGGCGAGTGAGTCAAAGAAGCTGACCACCATCACGACACACAAGGGGTTGTTTGATTACAACAGATGTCCGTTTGGGATTCGCTCGGCCGCCGCGATCTTTCAACGAAATATGGAAAGGCTCCTTAAGTCGATTCCAAGGACAGTGGTTTTTCAAGACTACATCCTCATCATGGGTTGTGATACTGAAGAACACCTCCGCAACCTGGAGGAAGTGCTACGCAGACTGGGCCGGGTAGGTCTGCAACTTAAATAGTCGAAGTGATGTCTTCCTAGCTCCAGAGGTAGAATTCCTGGGGATGAGGGTAGCAGCAGACGGGATCAGACCTACTGCGTCCAAAACAGAAGCGATCCAGAGAGCACCCAGACCCCGTAACACAATGGAGCTGCGTTCGTTCCTGGAGCTCCTGAACTATTTTGGTAACTTTCTTCCCAAATTGAGCACGCCGTTAGAGCCGCTGCACGTGCTCCTACGCAAAGGTCGCGAATGGGTCTGGGGGGACAGCCAGGAAAGGGCTTTCGATCGAGCACGAAATTTGTTATACTCCAACAATCTGTTAACGCTATATGACCCATGTAAGAAACTTGTTTTAACGGGTCCTATGGTGTCGGGTGTGTGTTGCAGCACATTAATGCCAAGGATCAGTTACAGCCGGTAACTTATTCATCCAGAAGTCTGTCCCAGGCAGAAAGGGGCTACGGGCTGGTAGAAAAGAAAGCGCTTGCATGTGTATATGCTGTACAAAAAATGCACCAGTACCTGTTTGGCAGGAAATTTGAACTGGAGACAGATCACAAACCCCTAACGTCCCTTTTGGCCGACAACGAGGCCATAAATGCAAATGCATCGGCCCGCATACAGAGATGGGCACTCACGTTAGCCGCCTATGACTATACAATTCGGCACAGACGGGGCACTGAAAACTGCGCCGATGCACTCAGCAGGCTCCCACTAGCCACCACTGAGGGGGCAACCGAGCATGCTGCTGAGATGATCATGGCTGTTGAAGCTTTCGAAAGTGAAGGCTCACCCGTGACAGCCCGTCAGATTAAAGTCTGGACAAATAGAGACCCGTTACTGTCTTTAGTCAAGAAATGTGTCCTGAATGGGGACTGGGCAGCCACGTACGGGGCATGCCCTGAGGAATTCAAACCATTTCACAGGCACAAGGATGAACTCTCGATTCAGGCCGATTGCCTACTATGGGCAAACCAAGTAGTCATGCCCCAGATGGGCAGAGAGAGGTTCATCAGAGAACTCCACAATGAGCACCCGGGCATTGTCATGATGAAGGCAATTGCCAGGTCACACATTTGGTGGCCAGGGATAGATGCAGACCTGTAACTTTGTGTTCGCAGGTACAACACGTGTGCCCAGCTGTGCCATGCACTCAGGGAAGCCCCCCTTAGCCCCTGGTCGTGGCCCGCCAAGCCATGGTCACGCATCCATGTGGACTGCGCAGGTCCTTTCATGGGAAAAATGTTTTTGGTTGTAATAGATGCCTACTCCAAATGGATCGAGTTTGACATTCTCAATTCAAGCACATCCTCTGCCATGGTAGAAAGTCTACGGGCAATGTTCAACCCCATGGTCTACCGGATGTCTTGGTCAGCGACAATGGCCCGTGCTTTATAAGCATTGAATTCCAGGACTTCATGGCAGGAAATGGTATCAACCGTGTCAGAACGGCACTGTTCAAGCCGGCCTCAAACGGCCAGGCGGAACGAGCAGTGCAGAAAATCAAACAGGAGATGCTCAGAATCCAAGGGGGTTCCCTACAAAGCCGCTTATCACGTCTCCTGTTGGCCGATAGATCCCGACCACACTCGCTCACAGGGGTTCCACCCGCAGAGCTGCTAATGAAAAGGACACTCAAAACCAGGTTATCCCTTATACACCCCACCATGAAAGAAATTGTTGCGAGCAGACGCCGGTCACAATGTGACTACCATGACGGGAATGCGGGGGCGCGATGTATTGATGTCAATGACCCTGTCTTTGTCCTCAACTATGCTGCAGGGCCTAAATGGCTCGCAGGCACCGTGATTGCCAAAGAGGGGAATAGTCTTCTGGTAGTTAAACTTACCAATGGACATATCTGCTGCAATCACGTGGATCAAATAAAAAGGAGGTTCAGCAACCCCACGGAAGAAGCAGAGGAAGAACACGATGTAGAGTTCCCTCCTCCACAGGTGACCGAACACCGGAACCAAGCGGAGGAGAGCCCAGTCACTGTGGGCAGTCCGGACAGGCCTGAGGCACTGCAAACAGCAGACACTCAGGCCAGCACCCAACAACAGGAGCCCCAACTCAGGCGCTCTACAAGGGAGCGTAAACCACCAGAGAGACTCAACCTGTGATCCCAATAAGACTTTGCGGGGGAGGTGATGTCATGTATTCTACTGTCATTGTAATCCATGTATAAACTGACCTAAGTTGTACACCGTGAGAACACTGACCACTAGGTGGTGAACTTGTGGAAGACACTCCTAACCTGGACTTTCAGGTATAAAAGGGGAAGCTCCACCCACCTTCATCACTTCAGTGCTGAAACAAAGGTTACTGGTCACAGAGTGACCTTCTCTCAAATATGGGCCTTGTGTGCATTTATACTGTATATCAAGGACATATTAAATTTGGCCATGGCACAATTTATCACAAATACCACCCCAAAAGCTAATGTCAGGAAGCACCACCACTAAATGGTATGAGCAGCACAGCAGTATCCCTGAGGAGGCTATCTTTGTAGATATTTTTGAAACTTTGTGAAACTTTGCCTGAACATCGATCACTTACCTTGACCACCTTGACCAGGTGATTAAATCTCTTCCTGTACTGTGTGGCATTTTGTAGGGTGGTAGAAGTCACACTCACTGCCTCTGCCACCACCTGCCATAAATATCTTTTGTGGCTTCCTGTTCTCAGTCTCCAGTCGTCCATCTCTTCTTAAACTTATGTATGCAAGCAGGGCATCAGAAAACCTGGGCTCCCTTTCTGTTGCTGATCCTATCCCCAAGGCTCATCGTTTCTGATTCATACCTGGACCACTCTGCTGCTCCCTGCCAAAATGTATGTAACCCTTTAATCAGCTACAGCATTTTAAACAAAGACATTTCCCCCTCTCCTCGTGACAATAAATCAATGAGCAGCGATTTTACTGAAAGAAGATGCCCCACGTACATAACCAGGGTCATTTCAGGAAACTTCAGTGGGTCACATGGGTGGCAGGTGTCACATGTGTGTGCTGAGTCCTGCCCTACCACTAACCGGCCATTCAAATGGAATTCTAGTCCAGTGTTTCTACCTGAAATATTAACCTGCCTTTTTCTCTTTTTATATTTATCTTCCAATATATATATCTTCCTGATTTCCAAACATGCTGCATAATTGAAATGAGGAAGATAAGTTTGTGCAAACAAACATAGGTACAGTGACCCTTGAAGCATTCCAGTCACATTTATCTTACCCTAGGACCTTTACCTGAACATGTCAAATGAGTCCAGTCCTTGTTGTTTCCACTTTATGAGACAAGCTTCCACAGAGTTTTGCCATCTGCTGTACTATGCTCAAAATACAACACCTGATTCGGGGATGGTTCTTTCTGTAGAAATGAAGATTACCACAACACTGATCCTGGATAGGTGTCAATAATGTCTTTCCACTAAAAGTCAATCAGGAATTTTGGAGGAATTACTTCAATTGCTCCTTCACAAGCCCTTAGCATGCAAAAACACAGTTAATGCAGACACTGTCTGTTAATATGTGTTGCATCTGTTTACTCTCAGAAGCAATTTGTGGCTTTCGTGCCAAAAAAAACACAAAACAAAAATCCACAAAAAAAACCAAAAATGCACTTGTTTACTGTTTGTAGTGTCTCCCAGATCAGGGGGCACTTGATTTAATGTTTATTTATTGTTTTCTACAAAAACAGTTGTGGCTTTCATGCCAAAAAACCCCACAAAAAAACCACAAAAAAAGGGCACTTGTTTGAAAGTTTTGGAGTGCCCCCCCTTTAATCAGGTGACACTTGATTTAATTGTTTATTTTTGTTCACAACAAAAGAGTTGTAAGATTATCCACTGTGCAATAAGTTATTAAGCCAGTTCATGGGCTCCCAGGCCGCCTGGAATTTCTGTGGTCTGGAAGAGTCCATGTTCCATGTTTTTATTGAATGTGCGAGGTTGCAGCCCCTCTTCATTATTTAAAGGGGCTGCTCCTCAAATTCTCGTTGCGCTTCAGTCCCACACTCTTGATCTTTGGGCACCCTGTGCGGAGGGGAGCGGGTAGGTCCGAAGGCCTCCTCGTAGGACTGCTGCTGGTACTGGCCAAGGGTGCCATCAGCTGGTCCAGGCAGCGAGTGGTCGAGGGGGTCATTCAGCCTGACTGCCTGCCTCTCTTCCGCGCTTACATCCGAGCCAGGGTGTTCCTGGAGATGGAGCACGCAGCGAGAGGTGGGCGCCGGAGGTACTGGAGTGCATCATCACCCCCGGCAACCAAATTTTCATTTGACCGTTTACTGTTTAAAAAGTTTTATTTGTTAATTTGTCGGTTCTAGTGCCCCTTTAATAAGGGGGCACTTGATTCAAAATTCGACTTAAAATAGTTGTGGGAGTGTGGGATGGAGCACGCGGTGTCCACCGGTATGCTCATGGCCTTCCGCAAGAGGTGGGCTCCAGAGGGACTGGAATGCATCATTTCAACAGGGAACAAAATTTTAATTTGATTTGTCAAGGTTCCCAGTTGATTTGTAAATTTGTGGGTTCTAGTGCCCTTGCCAAGGGCTCAAGTTTCGGCCTGAGTTGCTCCTACTTTTTTGGAGCAACTAATTTAGAATGGAGCATCTTAGAAATTTTAATTCTCGGCATTTAATTTGCTTCAGTTCTAGTGAGTTAGAATAGTTTCATTTTAGAATAGATTTTTTTTTTCCAAAGGGGGCGTGTCCAGCCACTTACGCCTGTTTTGCAAGTTTAGGCAGTGAAAACTTACTCCAAACTAACTTAGAATGGAGCAAGTGTAGATTTTTTAACGCTCAGAAAAATCTTGCCTACACTTAGAAATCAGGCGTAGGAATCGAGAGATGGTGGGGGGGAAGGGGAGTTTACAAACATTAAGCACTTCACTTTTACAAATAAAGAGCCATCATCAACAATAGATGATAAATATATCAATAAATCAACCAATAAATCAATAAAAAAAATAAAAAAATAAAAAATAAAAAAAAGAATAAAAAAATCACTCCAATAAATAAAAAATTATTTCTACTCACCTACTGCAGCACCGGGGAGAAGGGGGGGGCTGGAGAAGAGAGGGGGGTGGAGAAGAGAGGGGGGAGAAGAGGGGGGAAGAAGCGGGGGGAGAAAAGAGAGGAGAGAGAGGGAAGATGAACGGGGAGGAGGGGGAAGAAGAATGGGGGGGGAGGTGGGAAGATGAATGGTGGAGGGAGGGGAGAAGATGAACGGGGGGGAGGGGGGAAGATGAACGGGGGGGGGGAGATGAATGGGGGGGAGAGAAGAAGCTGAACGGGCCCCGCCGAGGACTTCGGGTGGGGCCCGCACGCAACCGATGCCGGGTTACCGCCGCCGCCGACTCTTCAGGCAGGGCCCGCCCCCAGCAAGAGGCCGGGCAGGCGGGCCCCACCGCCGCCGGCGAAGCCGGGCCCCACCGAGGACTTCGGGCGGGGCCCACACGCAGAAAAGGCCACCAACTCTTCGGGCGGGGCCGGCCCCCAGCGAGAGGCTGAGTGGACCCCGCCGCCGACGATGTAAGAGGTGTCAGGCCAGTCGGTTCGGGATAGGGGCGACGTCCCTTCGTCCTGGAATAGGATCGTCGCCTGGAGACCAGGACACGCTGGGAGGGCCGGGAGCTAATGCGCACGCGCGCAGCCTCCACTGTGCATGCGCGCAGCTGCCAGCACTGTTTTTGGCGCAGGGCTGTAGCTCCGCCCCCAGCAGCTCCTGCTGCGCAGCGCCGAGCTAGAAATGGGCCTACAGCTATCGGAGAATCGCGAGATAAGTATTCGGCGCAATTTTTATTCTACAAATTAGGCGGGCCTCTCCGATGTGCGCCGTTCTAGCGGGAGTCCGAAACTTGAGCCCCAAAAGGGGACACTTGGCGTAAAATTATTTTAAAATAGTTGTAGGAGTGTGGGAAAAAATTAGTGCCAGCTCAAATTATGCTGATGCATATAATTGCAACATCTTAATACTCAATGCATTAACTAGCCGTAATGCACAGTGCAAATTAATCCCCTTGGAGTCTTAGGGGGAAAAATTGCGTAGCGCCCTATTTGTGGCGATAACTTTAGCGGGAGTGCAAAAGTATTGCCAGGCACTACCCAATGCCAGCAGATGCAAATGTCTGGTTTAGTGCTCCAGGAATGAAGTGGAGCGCTCAATCAAGCGCTACCACTTCCCTTGGAGCGCTAAACACACACAGTAGCGGCAGAGAGCAGCACAATGTCCCGAAAAGCGCTGCCTGAATCAGAGGCTCCTTCCCTCCCTTAAAGGGAAGGGTCATTGCTGCAGGTTCTGCATTAAATAAACTTCCATGGTGGCTGATGGCAGCCGCGATCCGCGACAATCAGCCACAAGCACTTTAACAGAGTGCAGGGATGATCAATCGCAGCCAAAGAAAAGGAAAATAAATGCTCAGAGGATTGTTAGAAGAGTTTTCATTTACCTTAGCGGCGATCCCTTTAAATACCACTCCCCAAGCGGCCGGCCTACCTTACAACGCCTCCTCCATTTACCGCTGTTGATGCCCAGCGAAGCTGCAGGGAGCGGAACCCAAGTTCGGATCCAGGGTGCTATTGGGGCGCTGCGCATGACCTTCAGGACACAGGAGATCGTGGCGCTAGGAGTTACCGCCGCCGCAATCCTCCACGGCAAGTTTGCGGACGTCAGTACTCTCGCCGTGCCCGGTCACAGAGCCGATAGCACCTCCGCAGATGCGCTAACGGGAGGTGCAAAGGAGGCCAATAGTTTTGAATGCTTTGATTTACTAATCAATTGAGCCCTCTTTTCTCACAACAGAAAATGTGTCAGATAAATGAAAGGAACTAAGCTTCATCAGTAATTAAAAGAGTATTAAATAGTGCAGGCAAAATATTTTACAGATTACTGGACTAATTCTAAATAGTTTTATTTACATAAAGAACAATCCCTATAAATCCTATTTACATTACATATTAGATTAAATTGTTCAGTTTCCCAACAATTATCAATAAAACTATGAAAAGTAGAAGTCTGCATGAACAGACATATTCCTGCTGGCAGCTGTTAACATCTCAAGATAATTCTGTGGAATCATATGATATGGAATGCCTGCCTGCATAGAAATCAGAGAAGAATATGTAATTGCCAACTTTGCAATATGTTGTCGGATGTAATATTGGGCATATTTTTTAATGGAGGGGTTACATGCTATGAATTATAAGAAGGCTGAGCTCTATACTTTGGTACTCAAGTGACTATCAACAAGGGCAGACATTGAAGACAAGATCCAACACCGCCTCAAGTGTGCCAGTGCAGCCTTCGGCCGCCTGAGGAAAAGTGTTTTTGAAGACCAGGCCCTCAAAACTGCCACCAAGCTCATGGTCTACAGGGCTGTAGTGATAACCACCCTCCTGTATGTCTCAGAGACATGGACCATGTACAGTAGACACCTCAAGTCGCTGGAGAAATGCCACCAACGATGTTGCCACAAGATCCTACAAATCCCCTGGGAGGACAGGCGCACCAACATTAGCGTCCTCGACCAGGCCAACATCTCCAGCATTGAAGCACTGACCACACTTGATCAGCTCCGCTGGGCAGGCTACATAGTTCACGTGCCAGACACAAGACTCTCAAAGCAAGTGCTCTACTCAGAACTCCTTCGCGGCAAACAAGCCAAAGGTGGGCAGAGGAAACATTACAAGGACACCCTCAAAGCCTCCTTGATAAAGTGCGACATCCCCACTGACACCTGGGAATCCCTGGCCAAAGACTGCCCTAAGTGGAGGAAGTGCATCCGGGAGAGCGCGGAGCACCTCGAGTCTCATTGGCGAGAGCATGCAGAAATCAAGCGCAGGCAGCGGAAGGAGCGTGCGGCAAACCAGTCCCACCCACCCCTTCCCTCAACGACTCTCTGTCCCACCTGTGACAGAATCTGTGGCTCCCGTATTGAACTGTTCAGCCACTAAAGAACTCACGTTAAGAGTGGAAGTAAGTCTTCCTCGATTCCGAGGGATTGCCTATGAATGAATGAATGGGTACTCAAGTGCATGTAAGCATGAATAACTTGTGTTAAGTAATTGGTATTTTGTAGAATTGTGTGCATGTAGCTATGATGAAATATCCCAATACTATAAAAACAGCAACTTTGAATACATAACTATGCTTGAACATGCTTGTCTTGTAGAATGATAAAAATGTGTATAAAAACATGGTTATTCTTCAAATGTCTGCCATATATTCCTACATCTCTTAGTTAAGGCACCATCAATTAAGCATGACTAATTTACGCTTCTGACATTTTAATAAGATCTGTCAGTCTAAGGTAGACGTGGACTGATTAAGATTGAGTTTACTGTTCTATTTCTAAAAATTGCCTTCACTGGAAATAATAATTTGAGTGTTGTGATTGTGATAATCAATGTTTCAGCATAATATAAACTAGAGACAAGTACAGAGAGCTTATAAATCAATGGCCCCACAGACTGTAGACTTCATTATCACTGTTAGCCATTTTAGCAATGTGAGCTTTTTTCATGTGAAAATTTCATAAGAAACGTAAGAAATAGGATCAGGAATACGCCATTTGGCCCCTCAAGCCTCCTCCGCCATTTAATAAGATCATGGCTGATCTGATCATGGACTCAGCTCCACTTCCCTGCCCGCCCCCATAACCTTTTACTCCCTTATCGCTCAAAAATTTGTCTATCACTGCCTTAAATATATTCAATGACCCAACCTCTACAGCTCTCCGGGGCAGAGAATTCCATAGATTTACAACCCTCTGAGAGAAGAAATTTCTCCTCATCTCGTTTTAAATGGACGGCCCTGTATTATGAGACTATGTCCCCTAGTTTTAGTTTCCCCTATGAGTGGAAACATCCTCTCGGCATCCACCTTGTCGAGCCCCCTCATTATCTTATAAGTTTCAATAAGGTCAACTCTCATGCTTCTGAACTTCAATATGTGTAGGTCCAACCTACTCAACGTATCCTCATAAGTCAACCCCCCTCATCTCCAGAATCAACCGAGTGAAGCTTCTCTGAGCAGCCTCCAATACAAGTATATCCTTCCTTAAATACAGAGACCAAAACTGTACACAGTACTTCAGGTGTGGCTTCACCAATACCCTGTACAGTTGTAGCAAGACTTCTCTGCTTTTATACTCTATCCTCCTTGCAATAAAGGCCAACATTCCATTTGCCTTCCTGAATACTTGCTGTACCTGCTTACTAACTTTTTGTGTTTCATGCACAAGGACCTCCCAGGTCTCTCTGTACTGCAGCACTTTGCAATTTCTCTCCATTTGAATTATAATTTTCTTTTCTATTATTTTTGCCAAAGTGGACAACCTCACATTTTCCCACATTATACTCCACCTGCCAAATTTTTGCCCAATCACTTAGCCTGTCTATATCCCTTTGCAGATTTTCTGTGTCTTCCTCACAATTTGCTTTCCCACCCATCTTTGTATTATCAGCATTACACTTGGTCCCTTCATCCAAGTCATTAATATAGATTGCAAAAAGTTGAGACCCAGCACTGAGAGTGGAGGGTAGCCAATGTAACCCCACTTTTTAAAAAAGGAGGGAGAGAGAAAACAGGGAATTATAGACCGGTCAGCCTGACATCGGTAGTGGGTAAAATGATGGAATCAATTATTAAGGATGTCATAGCAGTGCATTTGGAAAGAGGTGACATGATAGGTCCAAGTCAGCATGGATTTGTGAAAGGGAAATCATGCTTGACAAATCTTCTGGAATTTTTTGAGGATGTTTCCAGTAAAGTGGACAAGGGAGAACTAGTTGATGTGGTATATTTGGACTTTCAGAAGGCGTTCGACAAGGTCCCACACAAGAGATTGATGTGCAAAGTTAGAGCACATGGGATTGGGGGTAGTGTACTGACATGGATTGAGAACTGGTTGTCAGACAGGAAGCAAAGAGTAGGAGTAAATGAGTACTTTTCAGAATGGCAGGCAGTGACTAGTGGGGTACCGCAAGGTTCTGTGCTGGGGCCCCAGCTGTTTACACTGTACATTAATGATTTAGATGAGGGGATTAAATGTAGTATCTCCAAATTTGCGGATGACACTAAGTTGGGTGGCAGTGTGAGCTGCGAGGAGGATGCTGTGAGGCTGCAGAGCGATTTGGATAGGTTAGGTGAGTGGGCAAATGCATGGCAGATAAAGTATAATGTGGATAAATGTGAGGTTATCCACTTTGGTGGTAAAAACAGAGAGGCAGACTATTATCTGAATGGTGACAGATTAGGAAAAGGCGAGGTGCAAAGAGACCTGGGTGTCATGGTACATCAGTCATTGAAGGTTGGCATGCCGGTGCAGCAGGCGGTTAAGAAAGCAAATGGCATGTTGGCCTTCATAGCAAGCGGATTTGAGTACAGGGGCAGGGAGGTGTTGCTACAGTTGTACAGGGCATTGGTGAGGCCACACCTGGAGTATTGTGTACAGTTTTGGTCTCCTAACCTGAGGAAGGACATTCTTGCTATTGAGGGAGTGCAGCGAAGGTTCACCAGACTGATTCCCGGGATGGCGGGACTGACCTATCAAGAAAGACTGGATCAACTGGGCTTGTTTTCACTGGAGTTCAGAAGAATGAGAGGGGACCTCATAGAAACATTTAAAATTCTGACGGGGTTAGACAGGTTAGATGCAGGAAGAATGTTCCCAATGTTGGGGAAGTCCAGAACCAGAGGTCACAGTCTAAGGATAAGGGGTAAGCCATTTAGGACCGAGATGCGGAGGAACTTCTTCACCCAGAGAGTGGTGAACCTGTGGAATTCTCTACCACAGAAAGTTGTTGAGGCCAATTCACTAAATATATTCAAAAAGGAGTTAGATGAGGTCCTTACTACTAGGGGGATCAAGGAGTATGGCGAGAAAGCAGGAATGGGGTACTGAAGTTGAATGTTCAGCCATGAACTCATTGAATGGCGGTGCAGGCTAGAAGGGCCGAATGGCCTACTCCTGCACCTATTTTCTATGTTTCTATGTTTCTATGATCCCTGCGGCACCCACTAGTCACTGTTTGCCAACCGGAAAATGACCCATTTATTCCGACTCTCTGTTTTCTATTAGTTAGCCAATTCTCTATGCATGCTAATATATTACCCCCAACCCCGTGAGCTTTTACCTTGTGCAGTAACCTCTTATGTGGCACCTTATCGAATGCCTTCTGGAAATCCAAATACATCACATCCACTGCTTCCCCTTTATCCACCCTGCTCGTTACATCCTCAAAGGACTCCAGCAAATTTGTCAAACATGATTTCTCTTTCATAAAACCATGCTGACTCTGCCTGATTGAATCATGTTTTTCCAAATGTCCCGCTACTGCTTCCTCAATAATGGACTCCAGCATTTTCCCAACGACAGATGTTAGGCTAACTGATTTATAGTTTCCTGCTTTTTGTCGCCTCCTTTTTTAAATAGGGGCGTTACATTTGCGGTTTTCCAATCCGCTGGGACCGCCCCAGAATCCAGGGAATTTTGGTAGATTACAACCAATGCATCCACTATCTCTGCAGCCACTTCTCTTAAGAGCCTAGGATGTAAGACATCAGGTCCAGGGGACTTGTCCGCCTTTAGTCCCATTATTTTACCTAGTACTACTTCAGAGTGATAGTGATTGTATTAAGTTCCTCCCTCCCTTGATTATCTACTATTGGGATGTTTTTAGTGCCTTCTACCGTGAAGACCGATGCAAAATATTTGTTCAACGTCTCTGCGATTTCCCTGTTCTCCATTATTAATTCACCAGTCTCATCCTCCAGGGGACCAACATTTACTTCAGCCACTCTTTTCCTTTTTATGTACCTGTAGAAATTCTTACCTTCTATTTCTATATTTCATGCTAGTTTACTTTCATCATCTATCTTCCCTCTCTTAATCATTTTTTTAGTCGTTCTCTGCTGGCTTTTAAATATTTCCCAATCCTCTGGCCTCCCAGTGGTCTTGGCCACATTGTACGCCTTTGATACCCTGCCTTATTTCCTTAGTTAGCCATGGATAGTTATCCCTTCTCATAAAGTCTTTCCTTCTCATTGGGGTATATTTTTGTTGTGAGTTATGAAATATCCCCTTAAATGTCTGCCACTGCTCATCAGCCATCCTGTACTTTAGTCTATTTTGCAGTCCAATTTAGCCAATTCTGCCATCATACCTTTGTGTCTCCTTTATTTACGCTTAGGATTTGAGAACCAACTTTCTCACCCTCCAACTGAAATTGAAACTCTCTGTCATATGTAACCTTCATGTAACTATAACCTTCATGTAACAACACTGCATACTGTATACACCTAAGAAATGCACACCTTGACCACAGGGGGTGAACTTGTGGGAGACACTCCTAGCCTGGTCTTTCAAGTATAAAAGGGGAAACTCCACCCACCTTCATCAATTCTTGGTCCTGTGAATAAAAGTTAGGTCACAGAGTGACTTTGTCTGCAGAATGTGCCTCATGTGAATTTATAGTAGTGTGTAAGGACACAACATTTGGCGCCGAGAAATGGGAATCAATGATTCACGAGAATGGCCACCGGTAGCACAGAGGAACGGTATTGTGTTGGTGAGGACTGCAATGATTTCGTTGAGAGGGTCCAGCAGAGCTTTGTCATGAAGGACTGGCTGGGAGAGCAGCGGCTGACAAGCGAAGGGCGCATCTACTGACCAACTGTGGACCTAAGATGTACGCGCTGATGAAAGACCTGCTCGCACCCGAGAAGCCGACAGACAAAACCTTCGAGGAGCTCAGCAAACTGATTGGTGAGCACCTCAAACCGGCAAGCAGTATACACATGGCCCGACACCGATTCTATACACACTGACGTCGGGAAGAACAGAGCATACCGGACTTTATTGCGGACCTTCGACGCTTGGCCAGCCTCTGTAAGTTCACAGATGCCTGCAGGGGGGAGATGTTACGGGATTTCTTCATTGAGGGTATTGGGCATGCTGGGATTTTCAGAAAGCTAACTGAGACCAAGGACTTGACCTTGGAAGCGGTATCATTGATGGCTCAGATATTCATAGCGGGGGAGGAGGAAACCAAGATAATATACGAGCGCAACTCTGCTACCGATGGAGCAGGGAGTTAACATAGTAAATGCGACTCAGAACCCCGCAGGCAGGCAAGGGCAATTCAACACCAACCAGGCAGTAACAGACTCTAGGGTGGGTCCTCAGCAGAGACAATGGCAGGTTGAACGGACAATTACACCTCACATGGGACAATACATCCCGGGATGGGGCCATCGACACCCATTAACAGAGTGCTCAAGAGTAATCAAAGAGACAATCAGAGAAGAATGTCTGGTAACAGTCCTTTTGTTCACAACAATCTCAGCTCATGCTGGAGGTGTGGGGGCAGACATGCTGCGAAGACCTGTCGAAATTGTAACTTCAGTGGACATTTAGCCAGAATGTACAGGAAGCCCGCAGTGAGGCTAATTTACGAGGCAGATGAACCACAAGAGGGGTCTGCAAGGCAGGGTGATGCTTGGGACACAGCAATGGACGCTGAAGTTCAGCGGGTTCTGGTGGCAAACATCCACAGCTCATATACAAAAACGCCACCTATGATGACGAAAGTCCTATTAAACGGCATCCCGGTATGCATGGAGCTGGACACGGGGCCAGCCAGTCACTTATGACTGTCCAACAATTCAAGAAACCATGGCTACTCAGAGTTAGCAGACCCAAACTAGAACGCATTGACACGCAATTACGGACGAACACCAAAGAGATCATCCCAGTGCTAGGCAGTGCAATGTTGGTGGTCACACACAATGGATCAGAGAACCGGCTGCCACTCTGGATTGTCCCGGGAAATGGTCCCGCGCTTTTGGGGAGGAGCTGGCTAGCCGAGATGAACTGGAAATGGGGGGATATGCACGCCATTTCATCTGTGGAGCGAAGTTCATGCTCACAGGTCCTACAGAAATTTGAGTCACTATTTCAACTTGGTGTCGGGACTTTCAAAGGTACCAAAGTAGTGATACGCATCACCCCGGACGCCAGACCAATGCAGCATAAAGCCAGAGCTGTGCTGTATGTGATGCAGGAGGAAATTGAGAGTGAGTTGGACAGATTGCTAAGAGAGGGCATAATTTCGCCCATTGAATTCAGCGACTGGGCAAGCCCCATCGTCCCTGTCCTAAAAACAGATGGCTCGGTCAGGATCTGTGGCGACTACAAGGCCACTATCAACCGAGTGTCACTACAAGACCCGCTTCCGAGAGCGGAGGATCTTTTTGCCACGCTGGCAGGCGGCAAGCTGTTCTCCAAGTTGGATCTCACTTCAGCCTACATGACCCAGGGACTGGCCGAAGAATCCAAGCTACTGACCACCATCACCACACACAAGGGGCTGTTTGTCTACAACAGGTATCCGTTTGCCATTCGTTCAGCAGCCACTATCTTTCAAAGGAACATGGAAAGCCTGCTAAAATCCATCCCTGGAACAATCGTATTTCAGGACGACATCCTTATCACGGGTTGAGACACCGAGGAACACCTCCACAACCTGGAGGAGGTGCTACGCCGACTGGACCGGGTAGGCCTGCGACTAAAGAAGTCCGTGTTTTTGGCCCCAGAGATCGAGTTTTTGGGCAGGAGGGTTGCCGCAGACGGGATCCGAAACGGAGGCGATCCGTCGCGCGCCCAGACCCGGCAACACATCGGAGTTGCGTTCATTTCTGGGACTCTTGAACTATTTCGGGAACTTTCTGCCGAACTTAAGCACATTGTTGGAGCCCTGCGTGCTCCTGCACAAGGGTTGCGATTGGTTTTGGGGGGACTGTCAGGAACGGGCGTTCAATCGGGCACAGAACCTACTTTGTTCTAATAAGCTATTGACCCTGTACAACCCCTGTAAGAAATTGGTTTTGACAAGTGATGCACCATCCTATGGGGTTGGGTGCGTGTTGCAGCAGAGTAATGATGAGGGCCAACTCCAACCTGTGGCTTATGCCTCCAGGTCGCTCTCCCAAGCAGAAAGGGGATATGGGATGGTTGAAAAGGAAGCAATCGCATGTGTCTGCGGGGTGAAAAAGATGCACCAGTACCTTTTTGGCAGAAGGGTCGAGTTAGAAACGGACCACAAGCCGTTAACATCTCTGTTGTCAGACAACAAAGCTGTCAATGCCAATGCGTCAACTCGCATACAGAGATAGGCTCTCACGCTGGCTGCGTATGACGACACCATACGGCACCGGCCAGGCACCGAAAATTGCGCTGACGCGCTCAACAGGCTTCCACTGGCCACCACTGAGGGGGCAGCGGAGCAAAGCGCTGAGATGGTCATGGCTGTCGATGCTTTTGACAGTGCAGGCTCCCCCATCACAGCCCGCCAGATCAAAATCTGGACCAACAGAGATCCCCTCCTATCCTTGATTAAGAAATGTGTCCTGACTGGGGATTGGGCGCCCGCACACGGAGCATGCCCTGAGGAGGTCAGACCGTTTCACAGACGGATGGATGAGCTTTCCATCCAAGCCGACTGCCTACTATGGGGCAGCCGGGTAGTCATGCCCCAGAAGGGAAGGGAAGCATTCATCAGGGAACTCCACAGTGAGCACCCAGGCATCGTGCTAATGAAGGCCATTGCCCGGTCACATGTATGGTGGCCAGGGATTGACTCAGATCTGGAACACTGTGTTCGCAGGTGCACAATGTGTGCCCAGCTGGGCAATGCCCCCAGGGAGGCCCCACTCAGCCCGTGGCCCTGGCCCACCAGGCCATGGTCACGTATTCACGTAGACTACGCGGGCCCGTTCATTGGAAAAATGTTCCTCATTGTTGTTGATGTGTACTCGAAATGAATCGAGTGCATCATATCGAATTCGTGCATGACATCCATCACTGTGGAGAGTCTGCGTGTGGTCTTTGCAACCCACGGCTTGCCGGACATCCTGGTTAGCGACAACGGCCCGTGTTTCACTAGCTATGAATTCCGGGAGTTCATGTCGGTTAATGGCATCAAACATGTCAGGACAGCACCGTTCAAGCCGGCCTCCAATGGCCAGGCGGAACGTGCGGTCCACATCATAAAACAAGGCACGCTCCGGATTCAAGGACCCTCCCTTCAATGCCGCCTGTCGCGCCTCCTGCTGGCCTATAGGTCCCGACCACATTTGCTCACGGGAGTCCCGCCTGCGGAACTACTCATGAAACGTACTCTAAAAACGTGGCTGTCCCTCATTCATCCAGACCTGTCAGACATTGTTGAGGGCAAGCGCCAGTCCCAAAATGAGTGCCATGACCGTAACTCAAAGGGGAGATGTATAGAAATCGATGACCCTGTATTTGTTCTTAATCACGCTTTGGAGCCCACGTGGCTAGAGGGTACTGTAATTGGCAAAGAGGGGAATAGGGTCATAGTGGTCAGACTTAACAATGGACAGATATGCCGCAAGCACCTGGACCAAGTAAAAAAAAGGTTTAGCATGGACACTGAGGAACCTGAGAAAGATCATGAGATGCTGCCCACACCACCACCAGTAAATGAGCAACAAGAACTTTCAGCTGCATGCACAGTCCCTGCGGCCAGTCCGGACAAGCCGGAATCACCACAGGTGACAGACACGCATGCCAAGGCTCAACAACCAGAGCCCCAACTGCAGTGCTCCACGAGAGAGCGTCGACCACCTGAAAGACTTAATCTTTGACCTCACAAAACGTGGGGGGGAGGTGATGTCATGTATGTAACCTTCATGTAACTGTAACCTTCATGTAACAACACTGCATACTATATACACCTAAGAAATGCACACCTTGACCACAGGAGGTGAGCTTGTGGGAGACACTCCAAGCCTGATCTTTCAGGTATAAAAGGGGAAACTCCACCCACCTTCATCACTTCTTGGTCCTGTGAATAAAAGTTAGGTCACAGAGTGACTTTGTCTGCCGAATGTGCCTCGTGTGAATTTATAGTAGTGTGTAAGGACACAACACTCTCCCTCCAAAAAAACTATTTAAAATTTCAAAACTGTGATTGATAGCTTTTTGTTGATAAGGGTATTAAGGGTTATGGTACCGAGGCGGATAAATGGAGATAAGATACAGATCCGCCTTGATTTATTGAATGGCAGAACAGGCTCAAGGAGCTGAATGACCTACTCCTGTTCCTATGTTCCGAATCCATCTATGTAAATCTGGAAGGAACACCACCAAGAATCATACCTGCAGTGATTATTGTAGTCGTTCGTGAGCTGTTGTCCTTTCACAGTTGTGAATTAACAGCAGTTACATATTGTCAGTATACTACACTTATCACAACCCAGCTCCCCCCTTAACTCAGTTTTGCTAATATGTAAAAGTAGATCCATGTTAAACTTTGGATACTGCCTGACAAACAAATTCTGCCCTTACTAGTGCCATTTGTTTTGTATATATGTAATCACTTATTGTGGAGATTTAGCTTTAGTGAAAATATAATTTGCATGCACAAGTCCCTGACTCTCATTCTTAATCTTGGCTCACAGCTCAACACTGTACTAGAACCAAGTCTGTGCATTTAAGCCGTTTCAACAGTTCTAAAACTCTTATTATTGGTATTGTAAACACACAAACCAATTAATTTCCTTTCAACTGTGATGAATGATGATGGAAATGAGTTGAGATATTACCCATTTAATCTTACACCAATTCAATTTAACACACTTGGGAGTATCCTTTGTGTGCTATGTATAATTCAATTATAAACCTGTTTACAATTTTTTAATATATCGGGTCTAAAGTAAATTTTCCAATTAGGTAGATTTTATAGTTTATTGAAAGAAAGTGTTTTATTTAGTGTGATTCTTTTTTAATTTTAAAACCCTTTAATCAATGTCGCATTTATCATTTGATTTACTACCATTAAACATGGATTTGATGGCCACAATGCCAGAAATAAGTATCAATTAATTATAATGTACTTGGATAACATTATTGTCACACTGCGCACTGTCCTACATTGCCAGTTAATCCCTATAAATACCTGATAAATGCAATCAGTTGTGGGACGCATGGGACAGAAAGACTATCATAAATATGTCCATGTTTTATTTGTAAGCTTGTCATGCTATCATTCTAGCCTCCTGCCAGTGTGGCACTGTAGCACCTCTGTTTTGCATCTCCCATCTTCTCAGCCTGTACTACAGAGAAACTGCTTTGCTTCAACTATCTCTGCTTCCCAAGTGCTGTCAGTTTTGCTATTTAACTATAAATGATAACATAAAATCAAAGTATTATCTAAAAACAAGGACAGAATGTAGGACTTTAAAATGAAGCCTGTATTACATCTGCCCGCTCTGGTATCCCCTGCCAACTCACCCTGCTTCACCTGAAAATTGTATTCCCTCTTCACCCTCTGAAAATCACCTGGTACTAAATGTTTTTTTTTACATGATAACACTACTAAGGAAGAAGTTTGATCAGGATATCAGAGTGTTTTCAATACAGCTATCCAACCAATTGATTAAAACCCGAGTGAAACACTAAAATAGAAGTTGAGATCCTCCGAGTGATGGGTTGAAATTGAGCACTAAATTCCAGACAAAACCATGCTTGATGTTTAGGTGATAACATGCAATCAAAAACATCTTCAGCGATAGAACCAGATACTGAACTGTCTGCTGATCCTTCCACTGTATTCTTCTGCATTATACAGTAATATCACCTCAAGACAAAAATCGCTGGGTTGGAAGAAACAATTCACGCCTCAACAGAGCTGTTGAAGAATTTTAAATCTTTGAATATTTGCTCCATTTGGTTAAAAAGCAGACTGGAATAGCCTTGGGAAAGGTAAGCTTGGGAGCTTGAGAGAGAAGTAGAATGAAGCTCAACAGCTGTTCAGAGGAACTTTGGAAATATAAACCAAACCATAGGACAGGAAGCAACAGTAACCCTGGGGAAGGTGTTAGCAGCTTGGAATCTAAAACAGCAACGTGGTAACAGGATTGGATGTTAGGAAATGTATTGGAGAATACTAGAGCCTCATTCAATGAGGAGCAGTTGGGTTTTTTTAGTTATGGAAAACAAGCAAAAGGTTTTTATTATAAAGACCATAATGAGGCCCAGAATAACACATTATCAGAAGACAGAAAATAATGCTATTTTACTGAAATTAGTAAAACAGTCAGGAGATCCTGGGCTTTATAAATAGAGGCTTAGAGACAAAAGCCCAGTGGGAATGGTGTGTGCAGGTAGGGGAAGGGGGACGTGGTGTTTAAAATCAGTCTTGGGAACTTTCCATACTGTTCCTGAACAATGCACATCAGCTTGGCAATTTTTTACTTTGCTTTGGGACAGTTGTTTGCACCAGGCAAACAAGGAACTTCTAACAATGGCAATGTGGCACTCTAATGACGGAATCTGGACAGGCACACCATTTTAATTGCAGATCGAAGGCCCACTCAGTCCTGGACATGCCAGTAAAAGCGAGCAGCTGACAGGATCATGACCAGGAGAGGCCCAAGTAAGTTTCATTTTTGATTTTTTTTTAAAGGTTTCATTCTGAGCCGGGAGGAACAGGAGTTGTTACAGTATAGCTATGACACGAGCATCTACCCAATGATGTAGAACATTTCCCAGGTATGTCCCATCCATAAAAAATTTGCATAAATTGAACTCGGCCAATTAGGATCTATCAGCTTTCTTCCTATCATCAGCCAGTCTTGGCCACATTGTATGCCTTTGTTTTCAATTTGATACCATCCCTTATTTCCTTAGTTAGCCATGGGTAGTTATCCCTTCTCTTACAGTCTTGCCTGCTCATTGGGATATATATTTGTTGCGAGTTATGAAATATGTCCTTGAATGTCTGCCACTGGTCATCAACCGTCCCATTCTTTAATCTATTTTCCCAGTCCACTTTAGCAAACTCTGCCCTCATACCTTTGTAGTCTTCTTTATTTAAGCTTTGGACTCTAGTTTGAGAAACAACTTTCTCACCCTCCAACTGAATTTGAAATTCAACCATATTATGGTCACTCATTCCTAGAGAATCTTTTACTATGAGATCATTTATTAATCCTGCCTCATTACACTTTACTAGATCGAAGATAGCCTGATCTCTGGTTGAGCCTCCTCCTCAAAGCTACCCTGGCCAATTTGCTTTGTCCAATCAATATGAAGGTTAAAATCTCCCATGATTATTGCCATTCCTTTATTACAAGCCTTCATTATTTCTTGATTTATACGCCGTCCAACAGTGTAGCTACTGTTAGAGGGCCTACAGACTACTCCCACCAATGACTTTTTCCCTTTATTATTCCTTATCTTCACCCAAACTGATTCAACATCTTGATCCACTGAGCCAATATTGTTTCTCACTAGTACACTGATCCCTTCCTTTGTTAACAGTGCTAACCCACCTCCTTTTCCTTTCTGTCTGTCCTTCCGAATTGTCAAATACCCCTTAATATTTAGTTCCCAGTCCTGGTGACCTTGCAACCATGGGTCTCTGTAATGGCTATCAAATCCTATCCATTTGTATTTATTTGTGCCATCAACTCATCTATTTTGTTACGAATGCTATGTGCATTTAGACAAAGAGCTTTTAAATTTGTTTTTTTACCCTATTTTCCTGCTTGTTTCCTCTGTCCTTCAAACTCACTTTCTACATTTTTGCTTTCTAATTCCAGCATTACTTCCCTCCCTACTGAATCTATTCTCAGATTCCCATCCCCCTGCCAAGCTAGTTTAAACCCTCCCCAACAGCACTAGCAACCCCAACCCCCCTCCCCACCCCTGCCACGAGGATATTGGTCCCAGCTCTGTTGAGGTGCAACCTGTTCGGCTTGAACAGGTCCCACCTCCCTCAGAAGCGGTCTCAATGCCTCAGGAATCTAAAGCCCTCCCTCCTACACCATCTCTCCAGCCACGCATTCATCTGTTCTCTCCTCCTATTTCTGTACTCACTAGCTCGTGGAGCCGGGAGTAATCCGGAGATTACTACCTTTGAGGTCCTGCCCTTTAATCTCTCTCCTAGCTCCCTAAACTCTGCCTGCAGGACCTTATCCCTCTTTCGATCTATGTCATTGGTCCCGATATGGACCATTGGCTGTTCACCTTTTCCCCCCAGAATGCCCTGCAGCCTCTCGGTGACATCCTTGACCCTGGCACCAGGGAGGCAACATACCATCCTGGAGTCACGTCCGTGGCCGCAGAAATGACTGCCTGCTCCCCTGACTATTGAATCCCCTACCATTATAGCTCTTCTGTTCTTCTTTCTCCCAACCGCCCCCCCCCCCCACCCCTGTGCAGCTGAGCCACCCATTGTACCGTGGTCTTGGTTCTGGTTGCACTCCCCAGAGCCACCATTGCCCTCACCAGTACTCAGAAGAGAATACCAGTTGGAAAGTGAGATGGACTCAGAGGACTCCTGCACTACCTGCCTAGTCCTCCTCTTCTGTCTGGTGGCCACCCACTCCCTCTCTGCCAGCACACTCATAAGCTCCAGGTGTGGTACAGTTGCAGCAGGACTTCCCTACTTTAAAACTCTATCCCTTGAACACCTTCGGATACTGGTTGATGACATCATCTTTCAATGCAAATTTTGTTTGCATACGAAAAATCTCATTCCAATCCAGCTTCAGTGATCTCAACCAATTTCTACCTATCAAGGCAGGCTTGTCTCCTGCCATTACTATGAGAGGCAAGCTCTGAAACTGATCCTTGCATTGTGATTCTTCCCACAAGAGAGATTTGCTCTCTTGAGTAGCCTCGTAGCTCTGTCTTTGATTTCTCCAGTCAAAAATCACTCAACTTGTTGAGATATAGTGACTCCAGTACTACGCTCATAGATGCAACAGTGTCGATTTCCATGGGTATCCTGGTTCCTGAAATGTCTACATGGATGACGATACTTCGCGAATCACTGTTCGATACCTTCGTGCTCCTGATGACGTGTATTTCCAGAACCTCCTCGTCCTGTTGCTAGTCTTCAATGTTATGTAGTGTCTGGCAATTTCTACTTCTAGCGTTTAATATCGGTTTACTCTTCAGTCGGCACACCTTCGCCAGATGCCCAGTTTTCTTGCCTTCACATATGGACAGCTTTGAGCAATGTGTTGTCCCAGGCACTGATAACATGACTTCAATTCACTGTTGCCTTGGCCAGTTGCTGAGGCCTTGAGGTCCAACTGCCTTTTACTTTTAGCCTGCAGGCGATTAACCTCGGTTGTCTGACGACTGGAAATGGCAGGAAATTCTCGGGAGTATTGACGGCCATATCCATCGACATAGCTGTCTGACAAGCTAAATCAAAAGTCAAGTTAGGGGTTGTCAACAATTTCCTTCTGATTGCTTCATTTTGCAACCTACAAACAAAGCGGTCACGCAATGCTCGGTACTGAAAGTTTTCAAAATGACGGTGAATGGATAGCTTTTTTAAAGCTACAATGTACTCACAGATAATTGTCAGTTAATTGATTCTGTGTTCCAAAACGATAACTTTCAGCAATTTCCAGGGCCTCAGGACTATAGTGCTGTTCAATTTTGTTAGAATCTCTGTCCGTGGCATGTCCTTTTTTTGCTTGACAGGAACAAGCACATTTTTCATGGTTTTATACACCTTGGGGCCTGCTTCATTCAATCAAATAGCCCATTTCCTTTCTAAAACCACCTTGTTACGGTTTTCATCATCGGGGACTTCGACGATACTATTCACAGTGAAAAACATTTCTAGCCTCTCCACGTATGCTCCAAAAGTCTCTCGGTTGTAATGGAACTCACACAAGCGCCTTAATACTCCCATAGGCGCTGCCATCTGGACTCTGGCAACGTCAACAGTTCAGCCAAGTGTGCTTAAAATGTACTTTTTATTTTTGGTTGTTCTGCAAAACAAAGAACCTCTCAAAGTCTCTCTGTCAGTTGGCAGGATTATCCACCAACAAAAAATATCAGCTAGGGAATGCAAATATCCTAGCCTCGTCACCAATCTGTGATATCTTTACAAAGACCACTAACAGCACACACTACAAGATGGCTCCTTAACAGAAATTATCATCATGTGACCTAGCCACATGACCTTTTTTGCTATCCATCTGTCATTGCATTACATCAGTAGTCCACTAGGTGTAGCTCTATTACACCCACTTGGAAAACCCATACGCTGTCGATATCGGGGCATGCGTGTCTCAGTAATGATTGGTTGAGGAGATTGCTGCAACACAAATGGGTTGGACCAAATTTCTGATTGGTCTCTTTGGAGGACAAGACACACCCAACAGTTTTATCTGAAATGTGTAATTTGATCCAGACATTGTCAGGCAGACAGGCTGCCGAGTTCAGAATGCTTATGTGATTGTACAGTATGGCGAAGGAAGGTGTAAATTATGTGAGAATGGTGATATGGTAGAATGCATAATGTGGAAGTGTAGTTAGCTTTGTTCAGATCCTTTGTTATCTAGTGTTCTGCAATTGTAATTATATTTGTCCTTGGCTGATAAAATAAAAGGCTAAGGCTAGAAATTTGTCTCGGGCAGTGACACAAAATGCAAAAAATCCACCCTTTATAAGCAGGGCCTGATAGTCCGCTCCAGTGCAGTCAATGGACCTGAAAATCAGGTGCTGCATATAATGGGCAGTCGATCTGACACCATCTGTATTGCAGCACTGGCTGAGACAAATTTATACCCTTTTATACTTTAATTAGTGTGTTCGTTCCTTCTTTAGCATTTTATATATTTTTTTTCCTTCTGGAAGTGATAAAAATTCTTTAATTCGGAATGAAGGGTCCAAGGTCAAGCCTACAACTTTAAAAGAAAGAAAGACTTGCATTTTTATAACGTCTTTCACGACCTCCGGATGTCTCAAAGCACTTTACAGCCAATTAAGTACTTTTGAAGTGTAGTCACAGTTGTAATGTGGAAAATGCAGCAGCCAATTTGCACACAGCAAGCTCCCACAAACAGCATGTGATAATGACCAAATAGTATGTTTTTGTTATGTTGATTGAGGGATAAATATTGGCCAGGACCCCAGAGAAAACTCCTCTACAGGCGCCAGGATCCGGCAGGCAGCCACGCTCCAGGCTCAGCAACATGCTCCGGCAGGCCCCACTTCCAGTTTCCTCTCCAGTCGCCATTCTGGAAACTAAGCACATGCATGACCATCCAATGAACACGCGCGGTCCCAAAATGGACTTCAGGCTCCCCACACGATCTTTATGCACCTGAACGCAGGGTACATATGCAGAATGATGCAGAAAACCATGCAAATAATCACTCAGTTAGGAGACACACAGTTGCTTGTCCTGTTCACACAAGTCCCAGATCCCCTGTAGAGGCCACTGTGCCATCTTGGCACTCTAAAAATTCCAGTGTAACAGCCCACAGAATGTTTCTGGGCAAGTGTAAGTGCAAAGAACGGTGAGTGCCGTTTGTTCGATGCTGACCACAAAATCCAGGCCAATGTGTATGGTACTTCATGTATTGTAACGACTTTCTTCTTCTACTCATCCAGGTGTCTAAGAATAATATGCAGCTGAGGCAACTGTATAGGCTCACAGCCCTATGAGTCACACTTTCCTATATCTGGCATCACAGATACATCCATATGGGGGGGAGGGGGGGGAGTCAGATGGTCTGTTGTTGAGTGTCAGGAGGAAGCACCTGGTGAAGCACTATGTACTTGCAGAAATAGATCAGCCAGTTATATGCCTCCTCTTTTATAAAATAAATACCATTTTGCAATATGGCCAACACTCACTAGTATTTAAGGGGTTGTTCCTCAATGTCTGGCTGCATTTTCAACCAACATTTCTGATTTTTGGCCACCTGATATGAAGGGGGACCGAGCAAGTCGGAGCACCTCCTCTCTGATCTGGTGTTGTCCATCAAGGAAATGATATATCCCAACTTCCCCGCACCCCACTCAACATCTTGCAGTACCGTTGCCAATCATACAAGCCCAGAGAAGCCACTCCATAGAAACATAGAAACATAGAAAATAGGTGCAGGAGTAGGCCATTCGGTCCTTCGAGCCTGCACCACCATTCAATAAGATCATGGCTGATCATTCATCTCAGTACCCCTTTCCTGCTTTCTCTCCATACCCCTTGATCCCTTTAGCTGTAAGGGCCATATCTAACTCCCCCTTGAATATATCCAATGAACTGGCATCAACAACTCTCTGCGGCAGGGAATTCCACAGGTCAACAACTTTCTGAGAGAAGAAGCTTCTCCTCATCTCAGTCCTAAATGGCCTACCCCTTATCCTAAGACTATGTCCCCTGGTTCTGGACTTCCCCAACATCGGAGTGAGTGAGTGGGTGGGTGAATGAGTGGGAGAGTGAGTGGGAGAGTGAGTGAGTGAGTGAAAATGAGTGGGTGGGTGGGTGAGTGAGTGAGTGGATGAGTGAGTGGATGAGTGAGGCCATTAGCTGTGGCCTTTCACTTGCAGGACTCTCTTCAGTTCCAAAGAAAGGAGGATTGGATCAACTCTATCCTTAGAGGCAAGCATCGATACCTAGCAGTGATCCCCCTCACTTCATCCTTCCTCTAGGGGAATAGATGGAGGGAAATTTGCACTTTGACTAAAGGGAAGCACCAGAGAAAAACACATTGAACAAAACAGTACCATACACTCAAGGTTAATAAACGTTTCACTGGCTGATAATAGAATGTACCTTGAAAGTCCTTTTGGTATGAGGCCAGTTCAGGGTGTTGGGAATAAATGAGGTTGCATTAATGGATATTGATGTGCAGCTGGGCCCGATGGAGGGGAAACTTTACTTAACATGGAGAGTGCTCACATGCAAGCATAACTGTTGTACGTTGACAGAAAAAGGTTATTAATTAAAGGTTTTAACAGTTAGATTTGTCTGTTGACTGCAGCTGTCTCAGCGACTTGTTCAGCAGACACCACTTCCTCACCCTCAATCTGTATTACAAATTCAACCATACTGTGATCACTCATTCTGAGAGGATCTTTTACTAGGAGATCGTTTATTATTCCTGTCTCATTACACAGGACCAGATCTAAGATAGCTTGCTCCCTTGTAGGTTCTGTAACATACTGTTCTAAGAAACAATCCCGTATGCATTCTATGAATTCCTCCTCCAGGCTATCCCGTGCGATTTGATTTGACCAATTGATATGTAGGTTAAAATCCCCCATGATTACTGCCATTCCTTTTTCACATGCCTCCATTATTCCCTTGATTATTGTCCGCCCCACCGTGAAGTTATTATTTGGGGGCCGATAAACTACGCCCACCAGTGACTTTTTCCCCTTACTATCTCTAATCTCCACCCACAATGATTCAACATTTTGTCATTAGAGCCAATATAATCTCTCACAACTGCCCTGATATCATCCTTTATTAACAGAGCTACCCCACCTCCTTTCCCTTCTTGTCTATCCTTCCGAATTGTCAGATACCCCTGTATGTTTAATTCCCAGTCTTGGCCACCCTGTAACCACGTTTCTGTAATGGCCACCAAATCATACCCATTTGTAATGATTTGTGCCGTCAACTCATTTACTTTATTTCGAATGCTGCATGCGTTTAGGTAAAGTGTTTTAATACTAGCTTTTAAACCATGATTTTTAGTTTTGACTCCTCCTGCAGCCCCTTTATATTCATACATATTGTCCCTTCCTATCACCTTGTGGTTTACACTTGCCCCAGTGCTACTCTGCTCTGTTGCCTCCTGCCTTTTGCATTCTTTCTTGGGGTCCTGTTCATCTGCGCTATCACCCACTCTAACTAGCTCAGAGCCCTCTCCTGGGTTCCGAATACTCCTCGCATTGAGGCATCGAGCTTTCAGGCTTGCCTTTTTATTACACTTTGACACTTTAGAATTTTGCTGTACATTGGCCCTTTTTGTTTTTTGCCTTGGGTTTCTCTGCCCTCCACTTTTACTCATCTCCTTTCTGTCTTTTGCTTCTGTCTCCATTTTGTTTCCCTTTGTCTCCCTGCATTGGTTCCCATCCCCCTGCCATATTAGTTTAACTCCTCCCCAACAGCACTTGCAAACACTCCCCCTAGGACATTGGTTCCGGTCCTGCCCAAGTGCAGACCGTCCGGTTCATACTGGTCCTACCTCCCCCAGAACTGGTTCCAATGCCCCAGGAATTTGAATCCCTCTCTGCTGCACCACTGCTCAAGCCACGTATTCATCTGCGCTATCCTGTGATTCCTACTCTGACTAGCACGTGGCACTGGTAGCAATCCCGAGATTACTACTTTTGAGGTCCTACTTTTTAATTTAGCTCCTAGCTCCTTAAATTCGTCTCGTAGGACCTCATCCCTTTTTTTACCTATGTCGTTGGTACCAATGTGCACCATGACAACTGACTGTTCTCCCTCCCTTTTCAGAATGTCCTGCACCCGCTCTGAGACATCCTTGACCCTTGCACCAGGGAGGCAACATACCATCCTAGAGTCTTGGTTGCGGCTGCAGAAACGCCTATCTATTCCCCTTACAATTGAATCCCCTATCACTATCGCTCTCCCACTCTTTTTCCTGCCCTCCTGTGCAACAGTGCCAGCCATGGTGCCATGAATTTGGCTGCTGCTGCCCTCCCCTGATGAGTCATCCCCCTCAACAGTACTCAAAGCAGTGTATCTGTTTTGCAGGGGGATGACCACAGGGGACCCCTGCACTACCTTCCTTGCACTGCTCTTTCTGCTGGTCTTCCATTCCCTATCTGGCTGTGGACCCTTCACGTGCGGTAAGACCAACTCACTCCACGTGCTACTCACGACATTCACAGCAACATGGATGCTCCAGAGTAAATCAACCCTCAGCTCCAATTCCGCAACGCGGACCGTCAGGAACTGGAGACGGATTCACTTCCTGCACACGTAGTCGTCAGTTCCCACATGGTACAGGAGGAGCATAACACGTAACCGAGCTCTCCGGCCATGACTTAACCCTTAGATACACTTAATTTGGCGACAACAATGTTAACAGGTTACTTACTGATATAAAAAAGAAAAAGAAAAGCTACTCACCAATCACCAGCCAATCACTTACCTCTTTGGCTGTGACGTCACCTTTTGATTCCTTTCTACTTTTTTTTTGCTTTTTCTCCCGGCTGGAGCTGCACAAGCTGGGCCTTTTGTAGGCCTCACCACGCACCTCGGGCTCCCGCCTCCGATCTGCCGCCGCCTCTCGCAGCCGCTGGGCCTTTTGTAGGCCTCACCACGCACCTCGGGCTCCCGCCTCCGATCTGCCGCTGCCTCTCGCAGCCGCTGGGCCTTTTGTAGGCCTCACCACGCACCTCGGGCTCCCGCCTCCGATCTGCCGCCGCCTCTCGCAGCCGCTGGGCCTTTTGTAGGCCTCACCACGCACCTCGAGCTCCCGCCTCCGATCTGCCGCCGCCTCTCGCAGCCGCTGGGCCTTTTGTAGGCCTCACCATGCACCTCGGGCTCCCGCCTCCGATCTGCCGCCGCCTCTCGCAGCCGCTGGGCCTTTTGTAGGCCTCACCATGCACCTCAAGCTCCCGCCTCCGATCTGCCTTCCCTGTGGCCACCGGTACTGGCGCTGCCAATTCCCCCTGCGGGCAGCATGGGTAAGTGAGGCCCTCCTTCAATGCTATTTCTCCCTGAAAGCACCAGCGCCTACTGTGCCTTTCCTTATGAAAATGTGCTTGTTGCAGCCTCGCTGCATCAATCCCCTACCTCCCCCTCACGGCATCCCTTGTGCCATTTAAGCTTACAGATGAGAGGTCCATTGACAGCCAACGAGCAGGTCTGAGCCGCTGATGCGAGAGGGAGGGAAATGACCAACAGTCTTGATAGCAGTGAAAGCTGAGACCAGGGAGGAGATGATGAGATGGAGAGTGTGAGGCAAGGCCTGAATGACAGCCTTGAGGGCACCGAAAGCCATGGTGATCCTGACACCCGAGAGGACATTGTAGCCTAGAGCATACATGACATGCTGGAGCCCCCTCCATCCGTTGGAGATAACTCTGATGAGGCAGAGGACGAGGGGACACTGCTAGCAGCAACGTGTCATTGCTTCCAATCACACACGCCAGCTCAGATACTGTGAGTATGCGGGCGGATTTAGCTGAGATAGCAGAGGGGCCTGCAGTGGGCGTTGCACCTGGGCCTAGTGCGCTGCAACATGGTGATGGGCAGAGGGAACCTCGGGTACCAGCTCTCCTGAGGGGGACTCAGACAAGCCCATCGCTGTTGGGGCTTACAAAAGAAGGGTGGGGGTTGTTGAGTCCTTACACATGACTATAAATTCACACGAGGCACATTCTGCAGACAAGGTCACTCTGTGACCCTAACCTTTATTCACATGACCAAGAAGTGATGACCCTGCGTGGGACCTCCCTTTATATACCTGGATGACCAGGTGAGGAGTGTCTCCCACAAGTTCACCCCCTGTGGTCAAGGTGTGCATTTCTTAGGTGTATACAGTATGCAATGTTGTTACATGAAGGTTACATTTACATGAACGTTACATACATGACATCACCTCCCCCCTAACGTCTTATGGGGTCAAAGATTAAATCTTTCGGGCGGTCGACGCTCTCTCGTGCAGCGCCGCAGTTGAGGCTCTAGTTGTTGAGCCTTGGCATGCGACTCTGTCCACTGTGGTGATTCCAGCTCGTTCGGGCTGGCAGCAGGGACTGTACATGCTGCTGAAAGTTCTTGTTGCTCGTTCACTGGCGGTGGTGTGGGCAGCATCTCATGATCTTCCTCAGATTCCTCAGTGTACATGCTGAACCTTTTTTTTACTTGGTCCAGATGCTTGCGGCATATCTGTCCATTGTTAAGTCTGACCACTATGACCCTATTCCCTTCTTTGGCAATTACGGTACCCTCAAGCCACTTGGGCCCCAATGCGTGATTAAGGTCAAATACAGGGTCATCGATTTCTATCCATCTCCCCTTTGAGTTATGGTCATGGCACTCATTTTGGGACTGGCTCTTGCCCTCAACAATGTCTGACAGGACAGGATGAATGAGGGACAGCCGAGTTTTAAGTGTACGTTTCATGAGTAGTTCCACGGGCGGGACACCCGTGAGCGAATACGGTCGGGACCTATAGGCCAGCAGGAGGCGCAATAGGCGGCATTGAAGGGAGGGTCCTTGAATCCGGAGCCTTGTTTTATGATTTGGACCGCACGTTCCACCTGGCCATTGGAGGCCGGCTTGAACGGAGCTGTCCTGACATGTTTGATGCCATTACCCGACATGAACTCCCGGAATTCATAGCTAGTGAAACACGGGCCGTTGTTGCTAACCAGGATATCTGGCAAGCCGTGGGTCGCAAAGACCGCACGCAGACTCTCCAAAGTGGTGGATGTCATGCACGAATTCAATATGATGCACTCGATCCATTTCGACGCATCAACAACGATGAAGAACATTTTTCCCATGAACGGGCCCGCGTAGTCTACATGATTACGTGACCATGGCTTGGTGGGCCAGGGCCACGGGCTGAGTGAGGCTTCCCTGCGGGCATTTCCCAGCTGGGCACACGTCGTGCACCTGCGAACAGTGTTCCATGTCTGAGTCAATTCCTGGCCACCATACATGTGACCGGGCAATGGCCTTCATTAGCACGATGCCTGGATGCTCGCTGTGGAGTTCCCTGATGAATGCTCACTTCCCTCTGGGGCATGACCACTCGGCTGCCCCATTGTAGGCAGTCGGCTTGGATGGAGAGCTCATCCATCTATCTGTGAAACGGTCTGACCTCCTCAGGGCATGCTCCGTGTGTGGGCACCCAATCCCCAGTCAGGACACATTTCTTAATCAAGGATAGGAGGGGATCTCTGTTGGTCCAGATTTTGATCTGTGATGGGGGAGCCTACACTTTCAAAAGCATCGACAGCCATGACCCTCTCAGAGTTTTGCTCCGCTGCTCCTCAGTGGTGGTCAGTGGAAGCCTGCTGAGCGTGTCAGCACAATTTTCGGTGCCTGGCCAGTGCCGCATGCTGTAGTCATATGCAGCCAGTGTGAGAGCCCATCGCTGTATGCGAGCTGACGCATTGGCATTGACAACTTTGCTGTCTGACAACAGGGATGTTAACGGCTTGTGGTCCGTTTCTAACTCGAACCTTCTGCCAAAAAGGTAATGATGCATCTTTTTCACCCCGCAGACACATGCAAGTGCTTCCTTTTCAACCATCCCATATCCCCTTTCTGCTTGGGAGAGCGACCTGGAGGCATAAGCCACAGGTTGGAGTTGGCCCTCATCATTACTCTGCTGCAACACGCACCCAACCCCATAGGATGATGCATCACATGTCAAAACCAATTTCTTACAAGGTTTGTACAGGGTCAACAGCTTATTAGAACAAAGCAGGTTCCGCGCCCAATTGAAAGCACGTTCCTGACAGTCCCCCCAAAACCAATCGCAATCCTTACGCGGGAGCATGTGTAGCGGCTCCAACAATGTGCTTAAGTTCCCGAAATAGTTCAAGAGTCCCAGAAATGAACGCAACTCCGATGTGTTGCCGGGCCTGGCCGCACGACGAACCGCCTCCATTTTGGATTCAGTAGGCCGGATCCCGTCTGCGGCAACCCTCCTGCCCAAAAATTCGACCTCTGGGGCCAAAAACACACACTTGGACTTCTTTAGTCGCAGGCCTACCCGGTCCAGTCGGCGTAGCACCTCCTCCAGGTTGTGGAGGTGTTCCTTGGTGTCTCGACTCGTGATAAGGATGTCGTCCTGAAACACGATTGATCCGGTGATGGATTTGAGCAGGCTTTCCATGTTTCTTTGAAAGATAGCGGCTGTTGAACGAATGCCAAATGGACACCTGTTGTAGACAAACAGCCCCTTGTGCGTGGTGATGGTGGTCAGTAGCTTGGATTCTTCAGCCAGTTCCTGGGTCATGTAGGCTGAAGTGAGGTCCAACTTGGTGAACAGCTTGCCGCCTGCCAGCGTGGCAAAAAGATCCTCCGCTCTCGGAAGCGGGTATTGGTCTTGTAGTGACACTCGGTTGATAGTGGCCTTGTAGTCGCCACAGATCCTGATCGAGCCATCCGTTTTTAGGACAGGGACGATGGGGCTTGCTCAGTCGTTGAATTCAACAGGCGAAATTATGCCCTCTTTTAGCAGCCTGTCCAACTCACTCTCAATTTTCTCCCGCATCACATACGGCACAGCTCTGGCTTTATGGTGCACTGGTCTGGCGTCCGGGTGATGTGTATCACTACCTTTGAAAGTCCCGACACCAGGTTGAAATAGTGACTCAAATTTCTTTGCTCCACAGATGAAATGGCGTGCACATCCCCCCATTTCCAGTTCATCTCGGCTAGCCAGCTCCTCCCCAAAAGCGCCGGACCATTTCCCGGACAATCCAGAGTGGCAACCGGTTCTCTGATCCATTATGTGTGACCACCAACATTGCATTGCCTAGCACTGGGATGATCTCTTTGGTGTACGTCCGTAATTGCGTGTCAATGCGTTCTAGTTTGGGTCTGCTAGCTCTGAGTGGCCATAGTTTCTTGAATTGCTGGACACTCATAAGTGACTGGCTGGCCCCTGTGTCCAGCTTCGTGCGTACCGGAATGCCGTTTAATAGGACTTTCAGCATCATAGGTGGCGTATTTGTGTATGAGCTGTGGATGTTTGCCACCTGAACCTGCTGAACTTCAGTGTCCATTGCTGTGTCCCAAGCATCACCCTGCCTTGCAGACCCCTCTTGTGGTTCATCTGCCTTGTAAATTAGCCTCGCTGCCGGTTTCCTGCACATTCTGGCTAAATGTCCACTGAAGTTACAATTTCTACAGATGAATTGTTGAAACCTGCAAGTTTTTGCAGCATGTCTGCCCCCACACCTCCAGCATGAGCTGAGATTGTTGTGAACAAAAGAGCTGTTACCAGGCATTCCTCTCTGATTGTCTCTTTGATTACTCTTGAGCACTCTGTTAGTGAGTGTCATTGGCCCCATCCCGGGACGTATTGTCCCTTGTGATGGTGTAAATGTCCGTTCAACCTGCCATTGTCCCTGTTGAGGACTGACTCTAGTGTTACTGCCTGGTTGGTGTTGAATTGCCCTTGCCTGCCTGCGGGGTTCTGAGTCGCATTAACAATGTTAACTCCCTGATCCATCACCACGTTGGAAGCAGAGTTGCGCACACATATTATCTTGATTTCCTCTTCCCCCACCATGAAGGTCTGAGCCATCAATGCCGCCGCTTCCAAGATTAAGCCCTTGGTCTCAATTAGCTTTCTGAAAATCCCGGCATGACCAATGCCCTCAATGAAGAAATCCCTTAACATCTCCCACCTGCAGGCGTCTGTGAACTTACAGAGGCTGGCCAAGCGCCGAAGGTCCGCAACGAAGTCCGGTATGCTCTGTCCTTCTCGACATTGGTGCGTATAGAATCGGTGTCGGGCCATGTGTATACTACTCGCCGGTTTGAGGTGCTCACCGATCAGTTTGTTGAGCTCCTCAAAAGTTTTTGTCCGCCGGCTTCTCGGGTGCAAGCAGGTCTTTAATCAGCGCGTACATCTTAGGTCCACAGCTGGTCAGTAGATGCGCCCTTCGCTTGTCAGCCGCTGCCTCTCCCAGCCAGTCCTTCGTGACAAAGCTCTGCTGGAGCCTCTCAACAAAATCGTCCCAGTCCTCACCAACACAGTACCGTTCCTCCGTGCTACCGGTGGCCATTCTCGTGAGTCGTTGATTCCCGTTTCTCATCGCCAAATGTGGTGTCCTTACACACTACTATAAATTCACATGAGGCACATTCTGCAGACAAGGTCACTCAGTGACCTTAACCTTTATTCACGGGACCAAGAAGTGATGACCCTGTGTGGGACCTCCCTTTTTTTTCCTGGATGACCAGGTGAGGAGTGTCTCCCACAAGTTCTCCCCCTGTGGTCAAGGTGTGCATTTCTTAGGTGTATACAGTATGCAGTGTTGTTACATGAAGGTTACAGTTACATGAAGGTTACATACATGACAGAGGTCATGCATTCCAAGATGTTGGGGGCATTGGCAAGGGTGCCGGACAGGCTGTCAGAAGTGGTCAGGAGCGTGGAGGAGTCCACTTCCTGCATTGTCGACAGCTCTGCGCACACCATGGAGCCCATCATTGCCAGTGTGCAGGTGATAGTGGACTCCCAGAGAGACCCTGCGGATCCAGCTGTGATGCCGCAACTCACAGATGATGTGGCAGCTGCCATTACAGCACAGGCGCAAGGGAACGTGTGTATCGGTGCTGCTTTGGGGAGGATGGCTGCGGCCCTGGATGCTCAGTATGCTGTTATACAGTCTGTGCAACAGGGCATGGAACGTCTAAGTGCTGTCATCTCTGGTGGCTTTGAGACTGTGGCTGCTCTAATGCACTCTCAGCTGGATGCCACACGACACCTCAGTGTTGTCTTCATGGCTGGGTCCACCACGGGCCATGGGGGACCTTCCGATGGTCGCCACAGCACCGTCCTGACCCCCCTCAGATTGGTGATGGTGGTAATGTGCCATCCCCGGTGAGTGACGCAGGCTGCTCGGACCAGGATCCTGATGTGGTCTCTCAGGATCACACCATTCCTGACCCCAGACCTGTCACTCCGCCATTGCATCCAACCATGTTCTTGCCCGAGCCAAGGCCGACGGAACCCTCCAAGGAGGGTGCTGACCAGGCTCCAGCTGGCCCTTCCAGGGCCAGAGCTGGTCAAGGCTGTCCTAGAAGGACATCTGTAGCTTCCACACAGGAAACACAGCAGCCTTCCCAGACCTATGAGGCAGCCACAGGGGAGATGAGTGCACACATGTAGCTTTTCGGGCACCGTATAAAAACCCTGAGATTTTCGGAACTGCAAAGGCTATCACTCAATGACTGAATGTGCAGCTGGTATTAAAAATGTGTTAACTATTGGGCGTAGGGGGGAGATGGGTGTTAATATTCAATTATTTATTTAATATATATGTTTATTTTTTCACTTTAGTTTAAAAAAATGTTTTAATGTGTAATTATTAAAGATTGACCGACATGGTGAGGGGCATATTGCAGGTAGCCTCCAGAGTAGTCCAGTCATTGCAAATGCTGCTTCAGTATGTCAATTGTCCGCTCTATGATGCTCTGTGTCATTGTGTGCGATACGTTGTACCGACGCACTGGCTCAGTGCGGGTATTGCGTGGACGGGACGGAGGGGGGTGGGTCATAAGCCAGGTGGCGAGCCCGTACCCTTTGTCCCCGAGCAACCAGCTGTGCTCTTCTGGCAGCTCCTGAAACATCGCAGATATAACGCTCTCACGTAGGATGAAAGCATCATGGATGCTACCTGGGTATTTGGCATCCACTGCCATGATCCGATGCAGATTGTCGCAGACAAGCTGCACATTGAGGGAATGGAACCCTTTCCTGTTGCGATAAACTTCGGAGTCATCCAAAGGTGCTCTCAAGTTGACGTGGGTACAATCAATCGCACCCTGTACTTTGGAGAAGCCGGCAATTCTGGAGAACCCCACAGCCCAGTCTTGCATTGCTTGCGTGGTCAAACGGAAATTGATGAACTGGTCCCTTTTGGCATACAGCGCAACAGTCACCTGTCGAATGCAGCAATGTGTGGCATGCTGCAAGATGCAGCATATGTCCCCAGTTGCTGCTTCAAATGAGTCAGAAGCATAGAAGGCAAGTGCTGCAGTGACTTTCACTTCCACAGGTAGGGCAGTCCACCTGCCACTTCTTGGCTGTATGTCTGCCCTGACTAGCTGGCAGATCTCTGTGATGACCTCCTTTCTAAATTACAGCCTGCGAATGCAGTCTGCCTCACTCAGGTGTAGGTATGAGCGCCTGTCCCTGTAGATTCGATCAGGGTATGGCCGTCTCCCCATCAATCCCCGAGTGATCTGGTTTCTGCGATGTTGGCTTTGTATGGCATGCATGCAAATTAACCTATGAGACATAGTCAGAGATGCACCCATAATTATTATTGTTAATTTTGTTATTCTTGTTATTGTGAGACCTTTGCTGGGTGACACCCCAGTAGAACAGATCACACCCTGGTCTGCGCATGTGCAACACTAGGCTGTCTCTATGGAGACGTGACGCACAGTGATTTATGGCACTTTAATTATAGCTTTTGCCGAAATGCGTATGTTTGCTGCTATGCCGCCTCCGATGCACTGTTTGGAGTATATGCCGGTAGGATCACTCCCTCGGCCAGACAGAAACACAGGAGATCGTCACTCAGCCTGGGATGGGGCGGGTGGAATCCATGCGCCGAGCTCGTGTGCATCTGTCCGACCTAGGGAGTGATCCTGCTGCCATCGGCCGGCACTCCTCCGACCTGTGCCTGCAGCACCGTGGGCAGAGATTCAGTGGTGGGGTGAGTCGCAATTTGCCTTCTCACATAACATTCTCAAAAACATTCTGTGGGTAAAATTAACTTTCCGAGTTCATCATGAATTTGTGTTTTAAATTGTCTTCTTCCCTTGCACCAAAAACTCAGACATATACTCAGTGCCGATTTTCTTAAGTTAACGTAGGGTTTTTCTGATCGTTACTTAAGGCCACTCTGCGCCTTCCTAAAAAAAAATCAGTTTTGGCGAAAATCGGTTAAATGGCCAAAAAGAGCCAAAAACGGCACGGAACTCAATTTTCAATCAGACCTACGGCAAAAAATCTGGCATACAAAAAGTTCAACGCTGACAGTCGCCACGGCGTAAAAACTTTGAGGAAAGTTGCAAATTCACGATTGCTTATAAAAAATCAGCGAATGCCAAAAACACGGTGCCCAATGGCGGTGAAAATTGAGCCCCATAGACCCTTATAATCATGCGATTTATATTTCTGCAATGTCACTCAACTTCTCCAGCCCAGAAAGCGAAGAATTGAAACTATGGAGTCTCAGTCCTTCAGGTAGTAAATTGCTCGAAGATATTTTTAATATTTTAAACTTAAACTGAAAATAAACTTTGGCTTTCTGTCTCTTTTTATTCTCTCTCTCAATCCAATCTTTCATTCCTTCTCTTTACATAGAAACATAGAAACACAGAAAGTAGGTGCAGGAGTAGGCCATTCGGCCCTTCGAGCCTGCACTGCCTTTCAATAAGATCATGGCTGATCCTTCACCTTAGAACCTCTTTCCCGCTTTCTCTCCATACCCCTTGATCCCTTTAGCCATAAGGGCCATATCTAACTCCCTCTTGAATACATCCAATGAACTGGCATCAACAACTCTCTGCAGCAGGAAATTCCATAGGTTAACAACTCTCTAGTGAAGAAGTTTCTCCTCATCTTAGTTCTAAATGGCCTACCCCTTATCCTAAGACTGTGTCCCCTGGTTCTGGACTTCCCCAACATCGGGAACATTCTTCCCGCATCTAACCTGTCCCGTCCCGTCAGAATCTTATATGTTTCTATAAGAACCCCTCTCATCCTTCTAAACTCCAGTGTATAAAGGCCCAGTTGATCCAGTCTCTCCTCAAATGTCAGTCCAGCCATCCCTGCAATCAGTCTGGTGAACCTTCGCTGCACTCCCTCAATAGCAAGAATGCCCTTCCTCAGATTAGAAGACCAAAACTGAACACAATATTCCAGGTGAGGCCTCACTAAGGCCCTGTACAATTACAGTAAGACCGCCTTGCTCCTATACTCAAATCCCCTAGCTATGAAGGCCAACATGCCATTTGCCTTCCTCACCGCCTGCTGTACCTGCATGCCAACTTTCAATGTCTGATGAACCATGACACCCAGGTCTCGTTGCACCTTCCCTTTTCCTAATCTGCCGCTATTCAGATAATATTCTGCCTTTGTGTTTTTACCACCAAAGTGGATCACCTCACATTTATCCGCATTATACTGCATCTGCCATGCATTTGCCCACTCACTTAACCTGTCCAAATCACCCTGCAGCCTCTTTGCAGCCTCCTCACAGCTCACACCGTCACCCAGTTTAGTGTCATCTGCAAGCTTGGAGATATTACACTCAATTCCTTCATCCAAATCATTGATGTATATTGTAAAGAGCTGGGGTCCCAGCACTGAGCCCTGTGGCACTCCACTATTCACTGCCTCCCATTCCGAAAATAACCCGTTTATCCTGACTCGCTGCTTCCTTCCTGTCTGCCAACCAATTCTCTATCCACGTCAGTACATTACCCCCAATACCATGTGCTTTGATTTTGCACACCAATCTCTTGTGTGGGCCCTTGTCAAAAGCCTTTTAAAAGTCCAAATACACCACATCCACTGGTTCTCCCTTGTCCACTCTACTAGTTACATCCTCAAAAAATTCCAGAAGATTTGTCAAGCATGATTTCCCTTTCATAAATCCATGCTGACTTGGACCGCTCCTGTCACTGCTTTCCAAATGCACTGCTATTTCATCCTTAATAATTGATTCCAACATTTTTCCCACTACTGATGTCAGGCTAACCAGTCTATAATTACCTGTTTTCTCTCTCTCCCTCCTTTTTAAAAAAGTGGTGTTACATTAGCTACCCTCCAGTCCATAGGAACGGATCCAGAGTTGATAGACTATTGGAAAATGATCACCAATGCATCCACTATTTCTAGGGCCACTTCCTTAAGTACTCTGGGATGCAGGCAATCAGGCCCCATGGATTTATCGGCCTTCAATCCCATCAATTTCCCCAACACAATTTCCCGCCTAATTAGGATATCCTTCAATTTCTCCTTCTCACTAGACCCTTGGTCCCCTAGTACATCCGGAAGGTTATTTGTGTCTTCCTCCATGAAGACAGAACCAAAGTATTTGTTCAATTGGTCTGCCATTTCTTTGTTCCCCATTATAAATTCACCCGAGTCCGATTGCAAGGGACCTACGTTTGTCTTCACTACTCTTTTTCTCTTCACATATCTATAGAAGCTTTTGCAATCAGTTTTTATGTTCCCGGCAAGCTTCCTCCCGTACTCTATTTTCCCCCTCCTAATTAAACCCTTTTTCCTCCTCTGCTGAATTCTAAATTTCTCCCAGTCCTCAGGTTTGCTGCTTTTTCTGGCCAATTTATATGCCTCTTCCTTGGATCTAACATTATTCTTAATTTCCCTTGTTAGCCACGGTTGAGCCACCTTCCCCGTTTTATTTTTACTCCAGATAGGAATGTACAATTGTTGAAGTTCATCCATATGATCCATAAATGTTTGTCATTGCCTATCCACCGTCAACCCTTTAAGTATCATTCGCCAGTCTATTTTAGCCAATTCACGCCTCATGCCGTCGAAGTTAGCTTTCCTTAAGTTCCGGACCCTAGTTTCTGATTTAACTGTGTCACTCTCCATCTTAATAAAGAATTCTACCATATTATGGTCACTCTTCCCCAAGGGGCCTCGCACAACAAGATTGCTAATTAGTCCCTTCTCATTACACATCACCCAGTTTCGGATGGCCAGCTCTCTCGTTGGTTCCTCGGCATATTGGTCAAGAAAACCACCTCTAATACACTCCAGGAAATCCTCCTCCACCGCATTGATACCAATTTGTTTCGCCCAATCTATAAGTAGATTAAAGTCACCCATGATAACTGCTGTACCTTTATTGCACACATTCCTTATTTCTTGTTTGATGCTGTCCCCAACCTCACTACTACTTTATTTCTCTTTCTGCTTCTAATTTGTTTCTAATTCACCCTGTTTTCTTTTCCATCAATCCTGTTTCTTTCTTAACCCTCAAATCTCATTGGTTAAGGTGACAGACTGTTGGTCCTTTATTCACCAAGGTCCCAGATGCCCTGCTATCAGTGAGCACTTCCAATAATTTGCAGCACAAAACAGTTTTGAGTTGCATGGGTGAGGGACAAGTCTATCTAACAGGGCACAATGCCCTGCCCCAGCAAATTCTTGGCATAGTCTCTTATGAATTGAAATCTGTGTCTTTATACACTGCCAAGTTTGAGTTAGTGTTGCTCAGGTTTCACGATTAATTGTGAATCGTGATAAATTGCTCACTGGGTGAACATGTAGGATGTCCATTGGATTCTACTGGCATCGTAGACAGTGGAAAATATCACACTAGCCCATGGTATACAGGCTAAAATTACTTTTATTTACAAATAAGTAAAAATATATAATCAAAACGATAGACAAAATTATTGTACAGTGCAGTAATCAAACTTCGCCCACATAAAGCTTGGATGTCATTTTACAACAAATCTAGTTCTCACAGGCTGTGTCAATAAGCTGTCAGGAAAACAGTTTCTGGCAGTATATACATAACTTACTTACAAAGTTCTGTCCAATTTGTGCCCTTGTTGGAGGCATGATGAATAGAAATTTTGAAAATAGAATATTTCCAGTGTTACTTTTACCTTAATAGTTCAATTTATTGCAGCAGTCAGTCAAAATATTGGCAGGTTTAACAGCTTAGTCAACATTGAGATATTTGGCCTGGAAATCCCGGCCTCCCTGGCTCCGTATGAAGTATCTACGGACCCGGGAAGGCATCGGAAAAGCCGGTTTTCAGCGCACAATGCGTATGTGCTGAAAACCGGCTTTTCCGATCTGTCAAGCTCCAGCTTGACAGACCATCCATATATTGGGAGCGAGGACATTTGCAAGAGCAAGATTGCGGTATTTACCCATAACTTGCCCAGCAAATGTCCTCAAAGTTTTTGCGTCTGATAAAAGCAGGTGCGTAGCCTACTTTTACAGGCGCAAGAGTTTAAAAACATACAAAAATATAATTAAATTAAATTAAAAAATCACATATTATTTTTAAAAACCCTGACCACCATCTTACATTTATTTTTAACCATAATTAAAAAAACTTAAAAAAAACTCAGAACTTCTTTTTCTCAAAGGTATTTATTAACTTTAATTTTAATCATATGAGGTGTGTTTTTTTTAATTTTTTATGATGTTTAGTGTGTTTGTTTTTTTTTCTCATTAATAGAAATGAGAACTCGTAGATATGGAGTTCTCATTGCTATTAATGGGAAAGCTGTGGAATACAGTACCTGATTGGTTGTGCAGTCACACGTGACTGCATCTTCTGCGTGGGAACCTGGAGGACGGAAGCGCGCTTCATAGCACGGGAAGAGAAGCCTCCTCACCACAATCCCACGCTCCTCCCGGACCACCAGGTACTTTCATAGAAATTGTTATATATTTAACCCTTTGTAACCTGCTTGACACCTGACCACTAGAGAGCCCACCTGTTGGATCCCAGCATCCCTTGGGAGCACAGTATATAAGCAGGCCACCCACGAGGTACCGGCATTTTGGAATCTTATTAAAGGAGCTAAGGTCACACTTGCTCATAACACACAGTACTCTGTTTCACCCTTTATGATGAGTGTATCAATTAGCGACAAGGTAACGAACAACCACGTGAAAATGCAAAGAACAGTCGGCATTCTGGAGAAGTTCTCAGAAGGGCACAATTGGGAGGTCTTCGTGGAGAGACTCGACCAATACTTTGTGGTCAACGAGCTGGAAGGGGACCAGAACCCTACCAAACAAAGGGCAATCCTCCTAACTGTCTGGTGCAACAACCTATGGCCTCATGAAGAGTCTCCTGGCCCTGGCAAAACCGACAGAGAAATCCTACGAAGAATTGTGTACGCTGGTCCGGGAGCACCTAAATCCTAAGGAAAGCATTTTGATGGCGAGATATCAGTTCTACACTTGTTAACGATCGGAGGGTAAGGAAGTGGTGAGCTACATCGCTGAACTAAGGTGCCTCGCAGGACATTGTGAGTTTGAAGGATTCCTAGAACAAATGCTCAGAGACTTTTTTGTAATGGGCATTGGACATGAGACACTCCTTCGCAAACTATTGACTGTAGAAACTCCGAATCTAAGTAAAGCCATAACGATAGCCCAGGCATTTATGTCCACCAGCAACAACACCAAGCAGATTTCACAAAATAAGGAAGTTTCTACCAATATTGTGCATAAAGTAACTTTGGTCTCGAGCAGAACATACACGCCGGCTGCTGCGGCCCAACCTCAGATAACACAGAGTCCGCCATCAATCGTTAATGCGAGGCAGTTAACACCTTGTTGGCGCTGCGGAGGTGATCATCGGCCCCATCAATGCTGCTTCAAGCACTATGCGTGCAATGGTTGAAGAACAATGGGATACCTCCAATGAATATGCAGGCGAGCTGCAAACCCTGCAAACTCTGCAAACAACCATGTTGCAGAGGAAGATCGATCTACAGTGGATCAGGCTGTATTGGAGAGTCATACTGAGGAGGCAGAAGTGTACGGGGTACACACGTTCACTGCTAAATGTCCACTAATAATGTTGAAAGTTGAACTGAATGGCATTCCAGTATCTATGGAGTTGGACACGGGGGCAAGTCAGTCCATTAAAAAGGTCTTCGCCAGTGTTATATATGCATAACGAGTCTGACTGGATACTGTGAGCTCAAAGTAAAGTCTGACCGTAGTCTTTTATTGCAGGTCTCCAGAGTGCCTCTCCATCCTTTAAGGCCTCCTTAAGTACCTGTACTCCCAAGGGATTGTGGGATCTCTTGGGACTCCAGGGGATGAGCCCTCTGGTGGCTGTACAAGGCATATACAAGTTTACATACATAACAACACTCCCCCCCCCCAAAGTCAACAGTGTAACTATTTACAAGGTGAGTCGATCTGGGGCCTTTCTTCCCCTGGTTGATTTTCTCGGTGCAAATGCTGGTTTGGGGGAATCGTTTGTTGGGCCCTCACTGGGTTGCTGTGCAGCTGACCTTGCTGGGCTGCCTGATGTGGTGAGTCCTGCTGGGCTGCTGCGGGTGATGGGTTCTGCTTCGTGGCCAATCGTGGTGTCAGTTGCCACTGGTGTGTATGTTGGGGGGTCAAAGAAGGTAGGGTCCAAAGTGGGTGACTCTGAATTTGATTTGGTCCAAGTGTTTCCGGTGAATGAGTCCATTTGAAAGTTTGACTCGAAACACCCTGCTCCCCTCTTTGGCCACAATGGTGCCGGTAAGCCACTTGGGACCTTGTCCATAATTCAATACAAATACAGGATCATTGATTTCAATTTCGCGTGACACATTTGCGCTATCATGATATGCACATTGCTGAAGCCGCCTGCTCTCTACCTGTTCATGTAGATAAAGGTGAACTAACGAGAGCCTTGTCTTGTGCCCTTTTCATCAACAGTTCAGCAGGTGGAATCTCAGTGAGCGAGTGGGGCCTCGTGCGGTAACTAAGCAGAACTCGGGATAGGCGAGTCTGCAGTGAGCCTTCAGTTACCCTTTTCAAGCCCTGCTTGATAGTTTGCACTGCTCTCTCTGCCTGATCATTGGATGCTGATTTGAACAGGGCAGATGTAACATGTTTGATCCTGTTACGGGTCATGAACTTTTTGAACTCGGCATTGGTAAAACATGGCCCGCTGTCACTCACGAGGACATTAGGTAGTCCGTGCATGGTAAACATGGCCCGCAGGCTTTCAGTGGTGGCAGCGGACATGCTTGCCGACATTATCTCACATTCAATCCATTTGGAGTATGCATCTACAACCACAAGGAACATTTTACCCAAAAACGGACCTGCATAGTCGACATGGACCCTGGACCATGGTTTGGAGGGCCACGACCATAAACTTAGTGGCGCCTCCCTGGGTGCATTGCTTAACTGCGAGCATGTGTAACATCTGTGAACGCAGGACTCTAAGTCCGCATCGATACCGGGCCACCACACGTGGGATCTGGCTATCGCTTCCATCATTACGATGCCTGGGTGGGTACTATGGAGGTCACTGATGAACGTGTCTCTGCCCTTCTTGGGGACCACCACCCGATTACCCCACTGAAGGCAGTCTGCCTGTATACACATTTCATCTTTGTACCGCTGGTACGGTTTTATCTTTTCCTGCATTTCCACTGGGACACTGGACCAGCTCCCGTGAAGCGCACAATTTTTTACTATGGACAGTAAGGGGTCCTGGCTTGTCCAGGTTCTAATCTGTCAGGCTGTGACGGGTGATTGCTTACTCTCGAATGCTTCCATAACCATGACTAAATCTGCGGGCTGCACCATTTCCACCCCTGTGGTGGACAATGGCAGCCTGCTGAGAGCATCGGCACAGTTTTCTGTGTCTGGCCTCTGGCGGATGCTGTAGTTGTATGCGGACAACATGAGCGCCCGTCTCTGGATGTGGGCCAATGCATTCGTATTGATCCCCTTCCTCTGGGAAAACAGGTATATTAGTGGCTTATGGACTGTTTCCAATCAAATTTTAGCCCAAACAGATATTGATGCATTTTCTTTACCCCATAGGCACACGCTAACGCTTCTTTTTCAATCATGCTGTGGGCTCTCTCAGCCTTAGACAGACTTCTGGATGCATAAGCAACCGGTTGCAATTTGCCAGATTCATTAGCTTGTTGCAATGCACACCCGACGCCATACGACAACGCATCACATGCTAGTACCAAATGCTTACATGGATCATACAACACAAGCAATTTGTTTGAGCATAACAATTTTCTAGCTTTTGCAAAGGCATTTTCTTGGCTTATGCCCCAAACCCATTCATCTCCTTTACGCAGTAAGGAGTGCAGTGGTTCTAACAGTGTGCTGAGACCCGGTAAGAAGTTACCAAAGTAATTCAGGAATCCTAGAAACAGCCGCAGCTCCGTCATGTTCTGTGGCCTTGGTGCGTTCTCGATTGCCTTCACCTTCGAATCGGTGGGCCTGATGCCATCCATCGTGATTTTTCTCCCCAGGAATTCCAGTTCAGGCACTTCAAGCCCCACGCGGTTGAGTTGACTAAGAAAGAACCTCCTCCACGTTCTGCAGATGCTCGACTATGTTCTGACCTGTGACCAAAGATGTCATCCTGGAAGACCATGGTGTGCGGGACCGACTTCAGTAAGCTTTCCATGTTTCTCTGGAATATCGCCACGGCTGATCGAATTCCAAACGGGCATCTGTTATAAATGAAGAGACCTTTGTGCGTGTTGATGCAGGTGAGGCCCTTCGATGATTCCTCCAGCTCCTGCATCATGTAGGCCGAGGTCAAGTCCAGCTTTGTGAACGTCTTTCCTCCTGCCAGCGTCGCAAAAAGTTCATCAGCCTTTGGTAGAGGGCATTGATCCTGCAGGGAGAAACGATTGATAGTTACTTTGTAATCACCACAGATTCTGACGGTGCCGTCTCCCTTGAGGACTGGAACAATTGGACTGGCCCACCCGTTGAAGTCGATCGGCGAAATGATGCCTGCTCGTTACAGTCGGTCCAGCTCGATCGCTATCCTTTCTCTCATCATGTACGGTACTGCTCTCGCCTTGTGATGGATGGATCGTGCCCCCAGAATTAGGTGGATCTGCACTTTTGCTCCTTGGAACTTCCCGATGCCTGGTTTGAAAAGCGAAGGGAACTTGTTTATGACCTGGGCACATGAAGTGTCGTCAGTGGACGAGAGCGCTCGGACGTCGTCCCAGTTCCAGCGTATCTTTCCCAGCCGGCTCCTGCTGAGTAGTGTGGGACTATCGCCCAGTACGACCCAGAGTGGTAAATCGTGCACCGCTCCATCATAGGAGACCTTTACGGTAGCACTGCCGATTACGGGAATCAGTTCCTTTGTGTAAGTTCTCAGTTTCATGCGAATGGGAGTCAAGTCTGGCCTTGAGGCCTTGCTGCACCACAATTTTTTGAAAGTCTTTTTGCTCATAACGGACTGGTTCGCGCCAATGTCCAGCTCCTTTGACACGGGGGAGTCCATTTAATTCAATGTTTAGCAATATCGGGGGACACTTTGTGGTAAATGTGTGCACCCCATATACCTCTGCCTCCTCAGTCTGAGGCTCTGGTTCATCGTGATCCGCCATGGATTTGTCTTCCTCTGCAACATGGGGGTTTGCAGGATCAACAGGGTTTGCAGCTCGCCTGCACATAGGTTGGAGGTGTCCCATTGTTCCACAGCGTTTGCAAACGTACCATTTGAGGCGGCATGAATGGAAATGATGATCACTCCTGCAGCGCCAACAAGCTGTTAATGGCCTTGCATTCATCACCCTTGCCGGTGGACTCTGAGACATCTGTGGACGTGCAGCTGCAGGCAAGTGGGGCCTGCCCTGTACATTGCGATTTGAAAACAACATCACTTTGTTCACAGTACCTGTAGCAGCACTCGTGTGCTGAGAGATTTGCTTAGTATTGTCACTGCTGACAATGCCTGAGCTATCGCTATGGCCTTACTCAAGGTTGGGGTCTCTACAATCAAACGTTTGCGAAGTATCACTTTATGGCCAATGCCAAGTACGAAAAAGTCTCTGAGCATGTGCTGCAAATGTCCTTCAAATTCACAATGTCCTGCAAGGCGTCTTCGCTTGTCGACATAACTCGCCACTTCCTGGCCTTCAGACCTTTTGTAGGTGTAGAACCGGTACCTCGCCATCAGAATGCTTTCCTTCGGGTTCAGATGCTCCCAGACCAGTGTGCACAAATCATCATACAATTTCTCTGTGGGTTTCGCTGCAGTAAGCAGATTTTTCATGAGGCCATACGTTGGTGCCACGCAGATGGTGAGGAGAATCTCCCTTCGTTTGGCAGCGTTCGCTTCTTCTTCCAGCTCGTTGGCCACTAAGTATTGGTCGAGTCGCTCCACGAAGATTTCCTAATCATCTCCCTCCGAAAATTTCTCAGGGATGCCCACTGTTCTCTGCATCGTTGGGTTCATTATCTATATTTTGTCACCAGTTGTTATATATGAATAAAGCGTCTGACTGGATACTGTGAGCTCAAAGTAAAGTGTGACCTTAGTCTTTTATTGCAGGTCTCCAGAGTGCCTCTCCAGCCTGTGAGGCCTCCTTAAGTATCTGTGTTCCCAAGGGATTGTGGGATCCCTTGGGACTCCAGGGGATGAGCACTCCGGTGGCTGTACAAGTTTACATACATAACAGACAGGCTGTGGGGCAAAACGGCACACAGGCCCAAGCTCAGCCCCATTCACACCAAACTAAGAACTTACATGAAGAAACTAATCCCTGTAATTGGCAGTGCAGAAGTCAAAGTCTCCTATGATGGAGCAGTACATGAAATCCTACGGTAGATTGTACCAGAGGATGGCCCCACGTTGTTTGGCAGAAACTGGCTGGGAAAAATCCACTCAAACTGGGACGGCATCCGAGCGCTTTCTTCCGTCGACAATGCCTCACGTACTCAGGTTCTGAGCAAGTTCCCATCGTTGTTCGAGCCAGGCATCGGAAGTTTGTCGGGGGCGAAAGTGCAGATCCATTTGGTTCCCGTTACACGACTCATCCACCACAAGGCTCGGGCGGTACCATACATGATGCGTGAAAAAGTGGAAATTGAGCTGGAAAGGCTGCAACGTGAAGGCATCATCGCACCGATGGAATTCAACGACTGGGCCAGTCCGATTGTCCTGGTACTTAAGGACGATGACATGGTTAGAATTTGTGAGGACTATAAAGTAATGATTAACCGTTTTTCGCTGCAGAACCAGTTCCCGCTACCCAATGCAGATGAACTATTTACGACCCTGGCTGGAGGGAAGACATTCGCCAAGCTGGACCTCACCTCCACCGCAGGAACTGGAGGAATCTTCGAAAGGCCTCACATGCATCAACACGCACAAAGGTCTGCTTATCTACAACTGGTGCCTGTTTGGGATTCGGTCGGCCGCGGCGATCTTCCAGCGGAACATGGAGAGCCTGCTAAAGTCGGTTCCTTGCACAGTGGTCTTCCAGGACAACATATTGGTTACAGGTCGGGACATCATGGAGCACTTGAAGAATCTGGAGGAGGTTCTTAGTCGGTTGGATCGTGTGGGGCTCAGGTTGAAACGCTCGAAGTGTGTTTTCCTGGCACAGAATGTCGAATTCTTGGGAAGGAGAATCACAGCAGACGGCATCAGACCCACCGACGCCAAGACGGAGACCATCAGAACGCACCGCGACCACAGAACGTGACGGAGCTGTGTTTGTTCCTGGGACTCTTTTATTATTTTGATAATTTCCTACCTGGGTTAAGCACCTTGCTGGAACCCCTACATGCGCTACTGCGTAAGAGAGACGACTAGGTACGGGGGAATTCACAAGAGGCTGTCTTTAAGAAAGCCAGAAATCTGTAATGTTTTAACAAACTGCTTGTCCTGTATAACCCTTGTAAAGGATTAGTGCAAGCTTGTGATACGTCATCATACGGGGTCGGGTGTGTGCGACAACAGGCTAACGAATCGGATATTTTGCAACCGGTCGCTTATGCGTCTAGGAGTTTGTCCAAGGCCAAAAGGGCCTACAACGTGGTTGAAAAAGAGGCTCTGGCATGCGTTCGCGGGGTAAAAAAGTGCACAGTACTTACTTGGCCTCAAGTTTGAGCTTGAAACTGACCACAAGCTGCTCATATCGCTGTTCTCTGAGAGCAAAGCAATTAATACCAATGCCTCTGCCCGTATCCAAAGATGGGCGCTCACGCTGTCGGCACACAATTAGGTAATCCGCCTCAGACCGGACACAGAGAACTGCGCAGATGCGCTCAGTCGGCTGCCATTGCCCACCACTGGGGTGGAAATGGCACAGCCAGCGGACTTGCTCATTGTCATGGAGGCATTCAAGAACGAGAAGTCCCCCATTACGGCCCGCCAGATCAGGACCTGGACCAGCCAGGACCTTTTACTGTCCTTGGTAAAAATCTGTGTCCTCCATGGGAGCTGGTCCAGTGTCCCAGTGGAGATGCAGGAGGCGATTAAGCCATTCCACAGATGCAAACATGAGCTGTCCCTGCAGACGGACTGTCTGTTGTGGGACAATCGCGTTGTCTTGCCCAAGAAAGGCAGAGATACATTTATATGTGAACTGCACAGCACCCACCCAGGCATCGTAATGATGAAAGCCATAACCAGATCTCACGTCTGGTGGCCTGGCATCGACTCAGATTTAGAATCATGCGTGGGTCAGTGCAACACAACAGCTGAGCAATGCACCCAGAGAGTCACAGCTAAGTTGTGGTCGTGGCCCTCCAAACCGTGGTCGAGGATCCATGTAGACTATGCGGGCCCATTCCTAGGCAAAATGTTTTTAGTTGTCGTGGATGCTTACTCAAAATGGATTGAATGTGCAATAATGTCTGTAAACATGTCACAGCCACCATTGAAAGCCTACGAGCCATGTTTGCCACATACGGCTTGCCTGATGTCCTAGTCAGCGACAATGGGCCGTGCTTCACAGTGCTGAATTCAAGAAAGTCATGACCCGCAACGGGATCAAACACGTCACATCTGCCCCGTTCAAGCCCGCATCCAACGGCCAGGCAGAACGGGCAGTTCAGATCATCAAGCAAAGCTTGAAACATGTGTTGGAAGGCCCCCTGCAGAGCCGGTTGTCCCGAGTGCTGCTCAGTTACTGCACCAGACCCCACTCACTCACCAGGATTCCCCAAGCTGAGCTGCTCATGAAAAGGGCGCTTAAAACGAGGCTCTCTCTTGTCCACCTTGATCTCCATGATCACATGGACGGCAAGCGGCATCAACAAAGTGTGTACCATGACTGCGCAAATTTGTCACACGATATTGAGATCAATGATCCTGTGTTTGTACTCAATTATGGACATGGTCCCAAATGGCTTGCTGGCATGGTCACAGCCAAAGAGGGGAGTAGAGTGTTTCAGGTCAAATTGGCCAATGGACAAACGCACAGAAAACATTTGGACCAAATCAAATTGCGGTTCACCAACAGCTACGAACAACCCGAAGAGGACACCATCAACTTTGACCCTCCAAAACAAGTGGCAACTGACATCATGGTTGACCATGAAACCGAACTCACCATCCCCAGCAGCCCGGCAAGACCGGCTGTCCAACAGCCCAGTGAAGAACTGACCAACCCATCCACACCTGCATTTGTACCGAGACGATCGACAAGGGAGCGTAAAGCCCCAGATCGTCTCACCCTGTAAATAAGTGTACTGTTGACTTCACGGGGGAGTGATGTTATGTATTAACCCTTTGTAACCTGCATGACACCTGACCACCAGAGGGCCCACTTGTTGGAGTCCCAAGGGATCCCAGTATTCCTTGGGAGCACAGTATATAAGCAGGCCACCCACAGGGTATCGGCATTCTGGAATCTTATTAAAGGAGCTAAGGTCACACTTGCTCATGACACACAGTACTCCGTTTCACCCTTTATTGTGAGTGTATCAGAAATGTTTTAGGTTGGAGGCAATTGTCCGCGGGAAGCCTCCGACCGCAATTTCAGCCCCAATGACTTCAGATGGTCATATTTCCTCACTGGTATTTCAACTAAACTATATCCATGCATTAAGCACTGTGGGAATGATAGGTCTATTTGTCAAACTGAACACATTAATCCTACTGTTCAATTCCACCACCTTATTCTTCAGCTTATTGCTTATGAAATAATATTCAAAACAATAGGTCTATCAGAACTCCGCAGAAAATCTCCTTTCACGTTTTTCACACATCTCCTGCTATCTTGTGAAAGAGCAATTTGATGAAGACATCAAAACTGATAGTCTGTCTGCCCACCCACTCAGCTGTATAGCGAGGTGAAGGAGTGGTGCTAAAAATAGAAGAAAATAGTTAACAAAATACATAAAATAAAAATGAATGCGAATGAGTGCAACAGTTCGATGTGCTGAAGCAATGATCACAGCTGCAAGGGAGGATGAAGTCCCAGCTGTGGGATTCCAAAACACATCTGTGCTCAGTTTGTTTCTGTAGTTAATTTTTAACCCAAATAACTTGGGACAATTATTTATATGGAACTGAACACACTCTTTTAGTTTATGATTCATAATGTGAATGTGTTGCATTGAGATGATTGAGGATACGAGACTCTGAAAAGCATCATTAGAAATGTTAATACGAGCCTGCATGTTGAATGGAATGTGGGGGCTTATCATAAAACAGGGTGGGGAACTATCTCCTATGCAGGGAGACCAGTATAAAAAAACTTCGTACAAATATGTAAGTCTAAAACTGGCTAGTCAAAATAGGAGAATTGGAGAAAAATTGATACCAGGGAGTGATTACAGAGCAGTGCACCCATAAGTGATTCAAATGATATTGATTTGGATTTTGTGGTCAGTGGCAAATGGATGGCGCTCACCATTCATTACACTTACACTTGCCCACAGTATTTCTGGACTTCTCGGATTCTGCCTTGCATACTCTTATGGAGGCTGTCACAGCATGCTGGAAGGTCTTCTTCCCTGGTGACAGGAAAAGTAGACCTCCACAAACAACAAAGAGAGCCTAGCTGGATATTGCTGAGGAGGTCAGCAGCAGGGATCTGGTCAGGAGGACCTGGATACAGTGCAGGAAGTGCTTCAATGATCTGATGAGATCAGGAAAGGTAAGATCAAAGCTATACTCACCCTCATCCTGGAGTGCCTGTCAACACATCTCTATCACTCTGCCTTCCCAAGCCTACTCCTGCACATCATTCTTCACACCATCATCATCATCATCATCATAAGCAGTCCCTCGCAATCGAGGAAAACTTGCTTCCACTCCTAAAGTGAGTTCTTTGCTGGCTGAACAGTCCAATACGAGAGCCACAGACCCTGTCACAGGTGGGACAGACATTCGTCAAGGGAAGGAGGGGCGGGACTGATTTGCTGCACGCTCCTTCCGTTGGCTGCACCTGACCTCTTCACGCTTGCGGCGTTGAGATTCGAAGAGCTCAACGCCCTCCCGGATGCACTTTCTCCACCTAGGGAGGTCTTTGGCCAGGGACTCCCAGGTGTCAGTGGTGATGTCGCACTTTACCAGGGAGGCTTTGAGGATGTACTTGTATCGTTATTGCTGCCCACCTTTGGCTCGTTTGTCATGAAGGAGCTCCACATAGAGCAATTGCTTAGGGAGTCTCATGTCTGGCATGCAAACTATGTGGTCTGCCCAGCGAAGCTGATCGAGTGCGGTCAGCGCTTCAATGCTGGGGGTGTTAGCCTGGGCGAGGACCCTGATGTTGGTGCGCCTGTCCTCCCAGGGGATTTGCAGGATCTTGCGGAGACATCATTAGTGATATATCTCCAGCGACTTGAGGTGTCTTTTGTACATCGTCAATGCCTCTGATCCATACAGGAGGGCGGCTATTACTACAGCCCTGTAGACCATGAGCTTGGTGATAGATTTGAGGGCCTGGTCTTTGAACACTCTTTTCCTCAGGCGGCTGAAGGCTGCACTGGAGGCGATGTTAAATCTCCGCATCAATGTCTGCCTTTGTTGATAAGAGGCTCCCGACGTATAGGAAGTGGTCCACGTTGTCGAGGGCTGCGCCATGAATCTTGATGACTGGGAGGCAGTGCTGTGCGGCGAGGACAGGCTGGTGGAGGACCTTTGTCTTACGAATGTTAAGCGTAAGGCCCATGCTTTCATAGGCCTTGGTGAATACATCGACTATATCCTGGAGTTCAGCCTCAGAATGTGCGCAGATGCAGGCGTTGTCCATGTACTGTAGCTCACGACAGAGGTAGGGGTGGTCTGGGACCTGGCCTGGAGACGGCGTAGGTTAAACAGCTTCCCACTGGTTCTGTAGTTTGGTCCCAATCCAGCGGGGAGCTTGTTGACTGTGAGGTGGAGCATGGCAGCATTGAGGAAGATTGAGAAGAGGGTTGGAGTGATGACGTAGCCCTATTTGACCCCGGTCCGGATGTGGATTGGGTCTATAATGGATCCGCTGGTAAGGATCATGACCTGCATGTCGTCGTGGAGCAGGCGAAGGATGTTGACAACATCAACCGTATGGGGGTATCCAAAATGGAGGAGGACGCTCCATAAGCCCTCACGGTTGACAGTGTCAAAGGCCTTGGTAAGATCGAGAAAGGCCATGTATAAGGGCTGGCGCTGCTCCCTGCATTTTTCCTGCAGCTGTCGCGCTGCAAAGATCATGTCCATTGTGCCCCAAAGGGGACGAAATCCGCACTGTGATTCCGGGAGGAGCTCCTCGGCCACAGGGAGAAGACAGTTGAGGAGAACTCTAGCGACAACCTTCCCAGTGGCTGATAGCAGGGAGATTCCTCTGTAGTTGCTGCAGTTGGTCTTGACCCCTTTTTTAAAAATGGTCACGATCACTGCATCTCTGAGATCTCCCGGCATGCTCTCCTCCCTCCAGATGAGAGAGATGAGGGCATGTATCCATGCCAACAGCGCCTCTCCGCCATACTTTAGCGCCTCAGCAGGAATTCCACCCGCACCCATCGCGCTTGTTATTCTTGAGCTGTTTTATGGCTTTGCCTCCCTCGTGTAGCGTTGGGGTTTCACTGAGGTGGTGCCGGGTCGCATGCTGCGGAATGGAGTTGAGAACACTCCAGTCAAAGGCAGAGTCTCAATTGAGGAGATCTTCAAAGTGCTCCATCCATCGGGCCCTGACAGCCTCGGTGTCCTTGATGAGTGTTTCCCCGTTCTTGTCCAGGAGTGGGGTGGGGCCTTGGGAGTTTGGACCGTAGGTGGCCTTGACTGCAATGAAGAATCCTCGCTTATCATGGCTGACGGCCAGTTGTTGTATCTCCTGTGTTTTTTCCATCCACCACCTGTTCTTTAGGTCCCGAGTTTTTTGTTGGACCTCAGCCTTGAGCCGTCTGTAACATTGCTTTGCAGCTCCCAAGTTGGGTTGTTGCTGAGGCTCAGAAATGCTCTGTGCTTACGATCTATTAGTTCTTGAATCTCCTGAGCATTTTCATCAAACCAGTCCTGGTATTTTCTGGTTGAGTAATCAAGTGTCTCTTCACAGGCACTGGATATGGAGGCCTGGAGGGCAGACCAAGCGCTGTGGTCATTCAGTATCTCAGGGTCATCAAGGCATGCCAGATTAGCTGTAAGGTGCTGACTGTAAAGGGCTCTCTTAGCTGGGTCTTTAAGTGCCCCGGCATTAACTTTTTTGCGGCACTGCTTCTGCTGTCCCCTTTGCTTTGGGGCTATGTTAATATCAATGATGGATCGGATTAGGCGGTGGTCCATCCAGCAGTCGTCAGCTCCTGTCATGGCGCAGGTGATGCGCACATCCTTACAATCCCTGGCTCAGACGATGACATAGTTGAGCAGGTGCCAGTGTTTGGAACAAGAGTGTTGCCACGATACCTTGTATTTGTCCCTCTAGCAGAACAGGGTATTGGTGATGAGGAGTTTGTGTTCTAGACATTTTGTCATGAGTAGGGTACTGCTGGAGTTGGCTTTCCCTACCCCCTCTCTGCCAATCATGCCTCCTCAGAGGGCTGTTCCTTTGCCGACCCTGGCATTAAAGTCACCTAGGAGGATCAATTTGTCGCCCGTAGGGATGCGGGACAGGGATGTCTCCAGGTTGGAATAAAAACCCTCTTTAGCCTCATCCGTTGCTTTGAGTGTTGGGGCATACGCACTGATGACTGTGGCACATTGGTTCCGGGATAGGGTAAGACGAAGAGTCATGAGGCATTCGTTAACCCCGCAGGGCGAATCTTTGAGGCAGTCGACTAGTTCATTTTTGATGGCGAAGCTGACTCCATGAAGGCGGCGTTCTTCTTCTGGTTTTCCTTTCCAGAAAAAGATGTAACCTCCACCATGTTCCTTGAGCTGGCCTTCCCCTGCCTGCCGGGTCTCGCTTAGGACGGCGATGTCGATGTCAAAGTTCCCGGGCAACTATGGTGGTGGGCGTTCTGGCCTGTTGCTGTTGGAATTGTCCATTAGGGTCCTGACGTTCCCCAGGTCCCGAACTTCATATGAACGAAGTGAAAAATGCCTGTGCGTGAGTTCTTTTAACATGTGGTGGCTGCTGCACACCGGCAACCACACGGGCTAAGCTGAGCAAGGTCTTGGTCCAGTGGCAAGGGGGTCCAAGACGACTGGAGATCAGGCACTGCTGTATAAGCCTCATTGCCTACGGCGAGGTGTTGGCCGCAAGCTCGCCGCTGAGTAGCGCCATTGATGGTAGATGGCCTGAGGCTTGGTTGGGGGGTCAGGCATTGGGAAGGTCAGCTGCCCGCCGGGGTTCCAAGGGATGTTTTGGAGAATTCCTTCCAAGGTTAAAAATGTTCCCAAAGGTTTCCAAGTTGTTTTAAAAGTTAAGAGTTCAAAAGTATTTCCAAATTATTTTTTTTTTCAAGTTACACAGGTTGATTGAAGGTTTAATAAATAGATTAAGAGTTGTCACACCAACATACCTTGCATATCCACCCATCCCTCTCCCTCTATATACATACTCACACCCCCATCTAACTAACCACCCCTGACACTCACCCACATCCTTAGGCAATCATAGCAAATAACACCACAGAAGGAGGCCATTTGACATTGGCACCCCATTCCCTCATAGTCACCCTCTACTGATGTAACCCATACATTCCTTACATTCATTCAATCACTCTCACTCAAACTTTTTTTCTTTCCCTCCTTTCAGGAAAAGAGAGCCCACAACAACAGGGAGAGGTAGAGAACCGGAGGTGGCCCTCCAATGATTGAACATCTCACAACAGCAGAGGAGACAGCTCTGGAAATTTTGGGAGCTCGAAAGATGCTGGTGGTGGGAAACAGAGAGAGGGGGACATCCCAGCAACCTGGTGACAGAATCACATCTCAAAGTCACACGGCATACACCATTTACCCATAGTGGATGGGCAATGGCAGACATTTAGAGACCGCATGGATAAACTACAACAATTGTACATCCCTGTCTGGAGTAAAAATAAAAAAAAGGGAAGGTGGCTCAACCGTGGCTATCAAGGGAAATCAGGGATAGTATTAAAGCCAAGGAAGTGGCATACAAATTGGCCAGAAATAGCAGCGAACCCGGGGACTGGGAGAAATTTAGAACTCAGCAGAGGAGGACAAAGGGTTTGATTAGGGCAGGGAAAATAGAGTACGAGAGGAAGCTTGCAGGGAACATTAAGACGGACTGCAAAAGCTTCTATAGATATGCAAAGAGAAAAAGGTTAGTAAAGACAAACGTAGGTCCCCTGCAGTCAGAATCAGGGGAAGTCATAACGGGGAACAAAGAAATGGTAGACCAATTGAACAAGTACTTTGGTTCGGTATTTACTAATGAGGATACAAACAACCTTCTGGGTATAAAAGGCTCCAGTAAGAAGGAGGAACTGAGGGAAATCCTTATTAGTCGGGAAATTGTGTTGGGGAAATTGATGGGATTGAAGGCCAATAAATCCCCAGGGCCTGATGGACTGCATCCCAGAGTACTTAAGGAGGTAGCCTTGGAAATAGTGGATGCATTGACAGTCATTTTCCAACATTCCATAGACTCTGGATCAGTTCCTATGGAGTGGAGGGTAGCCAATGTAACCCCACTTTTTAAAAAGGGAGGGAGAGAGAAAACAGGGAATTATAGACCGGTCAGCCTGACATCGGTAGTGGGTAAAATGATGGAATCAATTATTAAGGATGTCATAGCAGCGCATTTGGAAAGAGGTGACATGATAGGTCCAAGTCAGTTTGGATTTGTGAAAGGGAAATCATGCTTGACAAATCTTCTGGAATTTTTTGAGGATGTTTTCAGTAGAGTGGACAAGGGAGAACCAGTTGATGTGGTGTATTTGGACTTTCAGAAGGCTTTCGACAAGGTCTCACACAAGAGATTAATGTGCAAAGTTAAAGCACATGGGATTGGGGGTAGTGTGCTAACGTGGATTGAGAACTGGTTGTCAGACAGGAAGCAATGAGTAGGAGTAAATGGGTACTTTTCAGAATGGCAGGCAGTGACTAGTGGGGTACCGCAAGGTTCTGTGCTGGGGCCCTAGCTGTTTAAATTGTACATTAATGATTTAGACGAGGGGATTAAATGTAGTATCTCCAAATTTGCAGATGACACTAAGTTGGGTGGCAGTGTGAACTGCGAGGAGGATGCTATGAGTCTGCAGAGTGACTTGGATAGGTTAGGTGAGTGGGCAAATGCATGGCAGATGAAGTATAATGTGGATAAACGTGAGGTTATCCACTTTGGTGGTAAAAAGAGAGAGACAGACTATTATCTGAATGGTGACAGATTAGGAAAAGGAGAGGTGCAATGAGACCTGGGTGTCATGGTACATCAGTCATTGAAGGTTGGCATGCAGGTACAGCAGGCAGTTAAGAAAGCAAATGGCATGTTGGCCTTCATAGCGAGGGGATTTGAGTACAGGGACAGGGAGGTGTTACTACAGTTGTATAGGGCCTTGGTGAAGCCACACCTGGAGTATTGTGTACAGTTTTGGTTTCCTAACTTGAGGAAGGACATTCTTGCTATTGAGGGAGTGCAGCGCAGGTTTACCAGACTGATTCCCGGGATGGCGGGACTGACATATTAAGAAAGACTGGATCAACTGGGCTTGTATTCACTGGAGTTCAGAAGAATGAGAGGGGATCTCATAGAAACGTTTAAAATTCTGATGGGTTTAGACAGGTTAGATGCAGGAAGAATGTTCCCAATGTTGGGGAAGTCCAGAACCAGGGGTCACAGTCTAAGGATAAAGGGTAAGCCATTTAGGACCGAGATGAGGAGAAACTTCTTCACCCAGAGAGTGAATTCCCTACCACAGAAAGTTGTTGAGGCCAATTCACTAAATATATTCGAAAAGGAGTTAGATGTAGTCCTTGCTACTAGGGCGAGAAAGCAGGAATGGGGTACTGAAGTTGCATGTTCAGCCATGAACTCATTGAATGGCGGTGCAGGCTCGAAGGGCCAATAGGTCTACTCCTGCACCTATTTTCTATGTTTCTATGTTTCTATATCATCACTGATGTCAGCAGCTAGTGAAGTGTCATCATGTGCATAGTGGTAACGTTACCCATTCTTATTATAACACTTCTAATTCAACTCTTTACTCTCTCATAGGTCCATCAACTGCATCTCCTGCCCCCCACTGTCCAGCCAGAGGAGGAAGAGGAAACCCTAGCTTGTGCTGGGTGTTATGTATGTAAACCTGTAATTACCATGTCTAACTACCAGAGGGCTTATTCCCTGGAGTCCCAAGAGATCCCACAATCGCTTGGGAGCAACTGTATATAAGGAGGCCTCACAGGCTGGAGAGGCACGCTGAGATTTGTAATAAAGGACTATGGTCACACTTACTTTGAGCTTGCAGTATCTAGTCTGACTCTTTATCGAAGACATAACAATTGGTGACGAGATATAGATAATGAACTCCAATGCAACAATGCAGAGAACTGTAGGCATCCTGGAGAAATTTTCAGAGGGAGATAATTGGGAAACCTTCATGGAGTGACTTGACCAATTCTTCGTGGCCAATGAGCTGGAAGAAGAAGGGAACGCTGCCAAACGAAGGGCGATCCTCCTCACTGTTTGCAGGGCACCAACGTATGGCCTCATGAAAAACCCACAGACAAGCCGTACGAGTTGTGCACACTGGTCCGGGAGCATCTAAACCCGGAGGAAAGCATTCTGATGGCGAGATATCGGTTCTACACGTACAAGAGGTCTGAAGGCCAGGAAGTGGCGAGCTACGTCGCCGAGCTAAGGCGCCTTGCAGAACATTGCGAAGTTGAAGGACACTTGGAGCATATGCTCAGGGAATTCTTTGTACTTGGCATTGGCCATGAAGTAATACTTCACAAACGGTTGACTGTAGGGACCCCAGCCTTGAGTAAAGCCATAGCAATAGCCCAGGCATTTATCTCCACCAGTGACAATACCAAACAAATTTCCCAACACACTAGTGCTGTTGCAAATACTGTGAACAAAGTAACATTGTTTTCGAATCGAAATGTACAAGGCAGGATTTACATTCCTGTAGCTGCACGTCCGCAAATGACTCAGAGTCCGCCATCAAGGATAGTGAATACAAGGCAATTAACATCTTGTTGGCGCTGCATGGGTGATCATCGATTCCATTCATGCCGCTTCAAAGGATACGTTTGCAAGGGCTGTGGAACAATGGGACACCTTCAACGTATGTGCAGGCATGCTGCAAACCCTGCTAATCCTGCAAACCATCATGTTGCAGAGGAGGACAGATCCACGGTGGATCATGATGAACCAGAGCCTCAGACCGAGGAGGCAGAGGTATATGGGGTGCACACATTTACCACAATGTTCCCCCGATAATGCTAAATGTTGAATTAAATGGATTCCCGGTGTCCATGGAGCTGGACACGGGCACAAGCCAGTCCATAATGAGTAAAAAGACTTTTGATAAGTTGTGGTGCAGCAAGGCCAGTCCTGACTCCCATTCATACCAAACTTAGAATGTACACAAAGAAACTGATTCATGTAATTGACAGTGCTACCGTAAAGGTCTCCTACAATGGAGCAGTGCACGAGTTACCACTCTGGGTGGTACCGAGCGATGGCCCCACACTGTTTGGCTGAAGCTGGCTGGGAAAGATACGCTGGAACTGGGACGATGTCCGAGCGCATTTGCCCGTCGACAACGCCCCATGTGCCCAGGTCCTAAGCAAGTTCCCCTCGCTGTTCGAACCAGGCATCGGGAAGTTCCAAGGAGCAAAAGTGCGGATTCATTTGATTCCAGGGGCGCGATCCATCCATCACAAGGTGAGAGCGGTACCTTCCATGATGAGAGAGAGGGTGGAGATCGAGCTGGACAGGCTGCAACAAGAGGGCATCGTTTCGCCGATCAAATTCAATGAGTGGGCCAGTTCGATTGTTCCAGTCCTCAAGGGAGATGGTACCATCAGAATCTGTGGTGATTGCAAAGTAACTATCAATCGTTTCTCACTGCAGGATCAATACCCGCTACCAAAGGCAGATGACCTATTTGCGACGCTGGCGAGAGGAAAGGCGTTCATGAAGCTGGACTTGACCTTGGCCTACATGACGCAGGAGCTGGAGGAACCTTCGAAAGGCCTCACCTCATCAACACGCACAAGGTCTTTTCATTTACAACAGATGCCCGTTTGGGATTTGATCGGCCCTGGCGATATTCCAGAGGAACATGGAATGTTTGCTGAAGCCGGTCCCGTGCACCGTGGTCTTCCAGGACGACATCTTGGTTACAGGTCGGGACACCGTCGAGCACCTGCAGAACCTGGAGGAGATTCTTAGTCGGCTTAATCGTGTGGGGCTCCGGCTAAAACACTCGAAGTGCGTTTTCCTGGCACCTGAAGTGGAGGTCCTGGCACGGCGGACGGCATCAGGCCCACCGATTCGAAGACGGAGGCAATCAAAAACACACCAAGACCACAGAACGTTATGGGGCTGCGGTCGTTTCTAGGACTCCTAAACTATTTTGGTAACGGGTCTTAGCACGTTGTTAGAACCCCTGCACTCTTTACTGCGTAAAGAAGGTGAATGGGTATGGGGTAAAAGCGAAGAAAATGCCTTTGAGAAAGCTAGGAAGCTGTTATGTTCAGTACCTCTGCAGTAAGAAGTTTGAATTAGAGACGGTCCACAAGCCACTCACATCCCTGTTGTCAGACAGCAAGGCTTCAATGCCAACGCATCAGCACGCATACAGCGGTGGGCCCTCACGCTAGCTGCTTATGACTAATCCATCTGGCACCGGCCCGGCACTGAAAACTGCACTGACGTACTCAGCAGGCTCCCACTGGCCACCACCAAAGGGGCAGCTGAGCAAAGCGCTGAGATGTTCATGGCAGTCGATGCCTTTCACAGTGCAGGCTCCCCCATCACAGCCCGTCAGATCAAAATCTGGACAAACAGATCCCTCCTATCCTTGATTAAGAAATGTGTCCTGACTGGGGATTGGGCGCCCGCACACAGAGCATGCCCTGAGGAGGTCAGACCATTCCAAAGGCGGATGGATGAGCTCTCCATCCAAGCCGACTGCCTACTATGGGGCAGCCGGGTAGTCATGCCCCAGAAGGGCAGGGAGGCATTCATCAGGGAACTCCACAGCGAGCACCCAGGCATCGTGATGATGAAGGCCATTGCCCGGTCACACGTTTGGTGGCCTGGAATTGATTCAGACCTGGAACACTGTGTTCACAGGTGCACGACCTGTGCCCAACTGGGTAATGCCCCAGAGAGGCCCCGCTCAGCCCGTGGCCCTGGCCCACCAAGCCATGGTCATGCATTCACGTTGACTACGCAGGCCCGTTCATGGGGAAGATGTTCCTCATTGTAGTAGATGCGTACTCGAAATGGATCGAGTGCATCATCCTGAAATCAGGGAGACAGAGGGAAATAAAATGGAGCCAGAAGCAAAAGATAGAAAGGAGAATAGTAAAAGTGGAGGGCAGAGAAACCCAAGGCAAAAAACAAAAAGGGCCACATTATAGCAAAATTCTAAAGGGGCAAAGTGTGTTAAAAAGACAAGCCTGAAGGCTCTGTGCCTCAATGCGAGGAGTATTCAGAATAAGGTGGACAAATTAACTGCGCAAATAGCAGTTAATGGGTATGATGTAATTGGCATTATGGAGACATGGCTCCAGGGTGACCAAGGCTGGGAACTCCACATCCAAGGGTATTCAGCATTTAGGAAGGATAGACAGAAAGGAAAAGGAGGCGTTGCTGGTTAAAGAAGAAATTAATGCAATAGTAAGGAGGGACATTAGCCTGGATGATGTGGAATTGGTATGGGTGGAGCTGCGGAATTCCAAAGGGCAGAAAACGCTAGTGGGAGTTGTGTACAGATCACCAAACAGTAGTACTGAGGTTGGGGATAGCATCAAAATAGAAATAAGGGATGTGTGTGCTAAAGGTACAGCAGTTATCATGGACAATTGAGCTATTGATTGAGCTAACCAAACTGGTAGCAATGCGGTGGAGGAGGATTTCCTGGAGTGTATTAGGGATGGTTTTCTAGACCAGTATGTCGTGGAACCAACGAGAGGGCTGGCCATCCTAGACTGGGTGATATATAATGAGAAGGGACTAATTAGCAATCTTGTTGTGTGAGGCCCCTTGGGGAAGAGTGACCATAATATGGTAGAATTCTGTATTAAGATAGAGAGTGACACAATTAATTCAGAAACTAGAGTCCTGAACTTAAGGAAAGGTAACTTCGACGGTATGAGGTGTGAATTGGCTAGAATAGACTGGCAAAGGATACTTAAAGGGTTGACGGTGGATAGGCAATGGCAAACATTTAAAGTTCACATCGATGAGCTTCAGCAATTGTACATCCCTTTCTAGAGTAAAAATAAAACGGGGAAGGTGGCTCAACCATGGCTAACAAGGGAAATTAATGATTGTGTTAAAGCCAAGGAAGAGGCATATAATTTGGCTAGAAAAAGCAACAAATCTGAGGACTGGGAGAAATTTAGAATTCAACAGAGGAAGACTAAGGGTTTAATTAAGAGGGGGGAAATAGAGTATGAGAGGAAGCTTGCAGGGAACATAAAAGCTGACTGCAAAAGCTTCTATAAATATGTGAAGAGAAAAAGATTAGTAAAGACAATTGTAAGTCCCTTGCAGTCGGATTCGGGTGAATTTATAATGGGGAATAAAGAAATGGCAGACCAATTGAATAAATACTTTGGTTCTGTCTTCACGAAGGAAGACACAAATAACCTTACAATTGTACTAGGGGGCAGTAGGTCTAGTGAGAAGGCGGAACTGAAGGATATCCTTATTAGACGGGAAATTGTGTTAGGGAAACTGATGGGATTGAAGGCCGATAAATCCACAGGGCTGATAGTCTGCATCCCAGAGTGCTTCAGGAAGTGGCCCGAGAAATAATGGATGCATTGGTGATCATTTTCCAACAGTCTATCGACTCTGGATCAGTTCCTATAGACTGGAGGGTAGCTAATGTAACACCACTTTTTAAAAAGGGAAGGAGAGAGAAAGCGGGTAATTATAGACCGGTTAGCCTGACATCAGTACTGGGGAAAATGTTGGAATCAATCATTGAGGATGAAATAGCAGCGCATTTGGAAAGCAGCGACAGGATCGGACCAAGTCAGCATGGATTTATGAAGGGGAAATCATGCTTGACGAATCTTCTGGAATTTTTTTGAGGATGGAACTAGTAGAGTGGACAAGGGAGAACCAGTGGGTGTGTTGCATTTGGACTTTCAAAAGGCTTTTGACAAGGTCCCGCACAAGAGATTGGTGTGCAAAATCAAAGCGCATGGTATTGCAGGTAATGTACTGACGTGGATAGAGAACTGATTTGCAGACAGGAAGCAGAGAGTCGGGATAAACAGGTCCTTTTCAGAATGGCAGGCAGTGACTAGTGGAGTGCTGGGACTGCAGCTCTTTACAATATACATTATCGATTTAGATGAAGGAATTGAGGATAATATCTCCAAGTTTGCGGATGACACTAAACTAGGTGGCAGTGTGAGCTGTGAGGAGGATGCTAAGAGGCTGCAGGGTGACTTGGACAGGTTAGGTGAGTGGGCAAATGCATGTCAGATGCAGTATAATGTGGATAAATGTGAGGTTATCCTTTTTGGGGGCAAAAACACGAAGGCAGAATATTATCTGGATGGTGGCAGATTAGGAAAAGGGGAGGTGCAACGAGACCTGGGTGTCATGGTACATCAGTCCCTGAAAGTGGGCATGCAGGTACAGCAGGCGGTGAAGAAGGCAAATGGTATGTTGGTCTTCATAGCTAGGGGATTTGAGTATAGGAGCAGGGAGGTCTTACTGCAATTGTGCAGGGCCTTAGTGAGGTCTCACCTGAAATATTGTGTACAGTTTTGGTCTCCTAATCTGAGGAAGGACGTTCTTGCTATTGAGGGAGTGCAGTGAAGGTTCACCAGACTGATTCCGGGGATGGCGGGACTGTCATATGAGGAGGGACTGGATCAACTAGGCCTTTATTCACTGGAGTTTAGAAGGATGAGAGGGGATTTCATAGAACCGTTTAAGATTCGGACAGGACTGGACAGGTTAGATGCAAGAAGAATGTTCCCGATGTTGGGGAAGTCCAGAACCAGGGGACATAGTCTTAGGATAAGGGGTAAGCCATTTAGGACTGAGATGAGGAGAAACTTCTTCACTCAGAGAGTTAACCTATGAAATTCCCTGCCGCAGAGAGTTGTTGATGCCAGTTCGTTGGATATATTCAAGAGGGAGTTAAATATGGCCCTTACGGCTAAAGGGATCAAGGGATATGGAAGAGAAAGCAGGAAATAGGTACTGAGGGAATGATCAGCCATGATCTTATTGAATGGCGGTGCAGGTTCGAAGGGCCGAATGGTCTACTCCTGCACCTATTTTCTTTGTTTCTATGTTTCATGCACGTCATCCACCACCGTGGAAAGCCTACGTGTGATCTTTGCAACCCATGGCTTGCCGGACATCCTGGTTATTGACAATGGCCCGTATTTCACGAGCTATGAATTCCGGGAGTTTATGTCGGGCAATGGCATCAACCACGTCAGAGCTACGCCGTTCAAGCCGGCCTCCAATGGCCAGGCGGAACGGGCAGTCCAAATCATTAAGCAAGGTATGCTCGGGGTTCAAGGACCCTCCCTACAATGCCGCCTATCGCGCCTCCTGCTGGCCTATCGATCCCGCCCGCACTCGCTCACGGGGATCCCGCTCGCAGAGATATTCATGAAATGGACACACAAAACTCGGTTGTCCTTTATCCACCCAGTCCTGACCGACATAATTGAGGGCAAGTGCAAGTCACAAAACGAGTACCATGACCGTAATTCAAGGGGGAGATGTATAGAAATAAATGATCCTGCATTCGTCCTCAATCATGCCATGGGGCCCAAATGGCTTGAGGGTACTGTAATTGGCAAAGTGGGGAATAGGATCATCGTAGTAACACTCAACAATGGCCAGATATGCCATAAGCATGTGGACCAAGTAAAAAAAAGGTTCAGTGTGGACATGGAGGAACCTGAAGAAGACCATGAGATGGAGCTCACACTATCGCCAGTGAACGTGCAACAAAAGCAATCAGAGGAATGCACAGTTCCTGAGGTCAGCCCGGACAGGCCGGAATCACCACAGGTGACAGACACTCACATCAGCGACCAACAACCAGAGCCCCAACTGTGGCACTCCAAAAGGAAGCGTAGACCACCTGAAAGACTGAACCTATGATCCCAGTAAGACTTTGGGGGGGGGGGGGCGGGCGGGGAGGTGATGTCATGTTTGTAACCACAATGTAACACCACTGTATTACTGTATACACTCAACTTAGATGCACACCTTGACCACAAGGGGTGAACTTGTGGGAGACACTCCTGATCTGATCACACAGGTATATAAAGGGAGGTCCCACGCAGGGCCATCACTCTGGAGTCCTGTAATAAAGAGCTAAGGTCACAGAGTGGCCTTGTCCCTGGAATGTGCCTCATATGGTTTCATGCAATAGAGTAAGGACTTTACAATATGGGTTTTAAAAAGGCTCTTAAAGAAGGAGAATGGAGTGAAGAGGCAGAGAGGTTTAGGGTGGGAACTCCAGAGCACGGGGCCAGGCAAGCTGAAAACAGGGCTGCCAACGGTGAGGTGAAGGGTATGAGAAATGCATACGAGGCCAGAATCAGAGGAACAGGGAGTTTATGCAGGGTGGTAGGGTTGGAGGAGGTAAATAAGATAGGGCATAAGAACATAAGAACATAAGAAAAGGAACAGGAGTAGGCCATATGGCCCCTCGAGCCTGCTCCGCCATTTAATACGATCATGGCTGATCTGATCATAGATTCAAGTTCACTACCCTGCCCACTCTCCATAACCCCTTTTTCCCTTATCGGTTAAGAAACTGACTATCTCTGTCTTAAATTTATTCAATGCCCAGCTTCCACAGCTCTCTGAGGCAGCGATTTACAACCCTCTGAGAGAAGAAATTCCTCCTCATCTCATGTTTTAAATGGGCGGCCCCTTATTCTAAAGTCATGGCCCGTAGTTCTGTCTTCCCTATCAGTGGAAACATCCTCTCTGCATCCACCTTATCAAGCCCCCTCATAATCTTATATGTTTCGATAAGATCACCTCTCATTCTTCTGAATTTCAATGAGTAGAGGCCCAACCTACTCAACCTTTCCTCATATGTCAACCTCCTCATCTTCGGAATCAACCTAGTGAACTTTCTCTGAACTGCCTCCAAAGCAAGTATATCCTTTCTTAAATATGGAAACCAAAACTGTACGCAGTATTCCAGGTGTGGCTCCACCAATACCTTATATAACTGTCGCAAGACTTCCCTGCTGTTATACTCCATCCCTTTGCAATAAAGGCCAAGATTCCATTGGCCTTCCTGATCACTTGCTGTACCTGCATACTAACCTTTTGTGTTTCATGTACCAGGACCCCCAGGTCCCATTATACCACACCACTTTGCAATTTTTCTCCATTTAAATTATAACTTGCTCTTCCATTTTTTCTGCCAAAGTGCATAACCTCACACTTACCAACATTATACTCCATCTGCCAAATTTTTGCTCACTCACTTAGCCTGTCTATGTCCTTTTGCAAGTTTTTTGTGTCCTCCTCATAATTTGCTTTCCCACCGATCTTTGTATCATCAGCAAGCTTGGCTACATTAAACTCGTCCCTTCATCCAAGCCATTAATATAGATTGTAAATAGTTGAAGACCCAGCACCAATGCCTGCGGCACCCCACTAGTCGCTGTTTGCCAACCGGAAAATGACTCTTTTATCCCCACTCTCTGTTTACTGTTAGTTAGCCAATCCTCTATCCATGCTAATATATTACCCCAAACCTCATGAGTTTTTATCTTGTGTAGTAACCTCTTACGTGGCACCTTATCGAATGCCTTCTGGAAATCCAAATACACCATATCCACTGGTTCCCCCTTATCCACCCTGCTCTTTACATTCTCAAAGAATTCCAGCAAATTTGTCAAACATGATTTCCCTTTCATAAAACCATGCTGACTCTGCTTGATTGAATCATGCTTTTCCAAATGTCCTGCTACTGCTTCCTTAATAATGGACTCCAGCATTTTCCCAATGACAGATGTTAGGCTAACTGGTCTATAGTTTCCTGCTTTTTCTCTGCCTCCTTTTTTAAATAGGGGCGTTACATTTGCAGTTTTCCAATCTGCTGGGACCGCCCCAGAATCCACGGACTTTTGGTAGATTACAACCAATGCATCCACTATCTGTGCAGCCATTTCTCTTAATATTCTAGGATGTAAAGCATCAGGTCTAGGGGACTTGTCCGCCTTTAGTCCCTTTATTTTACCTAGTACTACTTCATTAGTTATAGTGATTGTATTAAGTTCCTCCCTCCCTATAGCCCCTTGGTTATCCAATATTGGGATGTTTTTAGTATCTTCTACCATGAAGACCGATACAAAATATTTGTTCAACGTCTCTGTCATTTCCCTGTTCTCCATTATTAATTCACCAGTCTCATCCTCCAGGCGACCAACATTTACTTTAGTCACTCTTTTCCTTTTTATGTACCTGTAGAAAATCTTACTACCTGTTTTTAATATTTCGTGCAAGTTTACTTTCATAATCTATCTTCCCTCTCTTAATCATTTTTTTAAGTCGTTCTCTGCTGGCTTTTAAAAGTTTCCCACTAGTCTTGGCCACATTGTATGCCCTTGTTTCCAATTTGATACCATCCCTTATATCCTTAGTTAGCCACAGATGGTTCTCCCTTCTCTTGAAGTCTTTCCTTCTCATTGGGATATATTTTTGTTGCGAGTTATGAAATATCCCCTTAAATGTCTGCCACTGCTCATCAACCATCCCATACTTTAGTCTATTTTCCCAGTCCACTTTAGCCAACTCTGCCTTCATACCTTTGTAGTCTCCTTTATTTAAGCTTAGGACCCTGGTTTGAGAAGCAACTTTTTCACCCTCCAACTGAATTTGAAATTCAACCATATTATGGTCACTCATTCTTAGAGGATCTTTTACTATGAGATCATTTATTAATCCTGTCTCATTACACAGTACTAGTTCTAAGATAGTCTGCTCCCTGATTGGTTCCGCAACGTACTGTCCAAGGAAACTATCCCGGATACCTTCTATGAACTCCTCCTCAAGGCTACCCTGGCCAATTTGCTTTGTCCAATCAATATGAAGGTTAAAATCACCCAAGATTATTGCCGTTCCTTTATTACAAGCCTCCATTATTTCTTGATTTATACTCTGTCCAACAGTGTAGCTAATGTTAGGGATCTATAGACTATGCCCATCAGCGACTTTTTCCCTTTATTATTCCTTATCTCTACCCAAACTGATTCAACACCTTGATCCTCTGAGCAAATATCGTTTCTCACTCCTGCACTGATCCCTTCCTTTATTAACAGTGCTACCCCTTTTCCTTTTCCTTTCTGTCTGTCCTTCCAAATTGTCAAATACCCCTGAATATGTAGTTCCCAGTCCTGGTCACCTTGCAACCACGTCTCTGTAATGGCTATCAGATCATACCCATTTGTATCCATTTGTGCCATCAACTCATCTATTTTGTTACAAATGCTATGTGCATTTAGACAGAGATTTTAAATTTGGTTTTTTACCCTTTTTGCTGCTTGTTTCCTCTGTCCTTCAAACTCACTTTCTACATTTTTCCTTTCTAATTCCAGCTTTACTCCCCTCCCTGCTGATTCTATTCTCAGATTCCCATCCCCCTGCCAAGCTAGTTTAAACCTTCCCCAACAGCACTAGTAAACCCCTCCTGTGAGGATATTGGTCCCGGCTCTGTTGAGGTGCAACCCATCCAGCTTGTACAGGTCCCACCTGTCATGTATGTAACCTCTATGTAATACCAATGCAATACTCTATATACTTAAGCAATACACACCTTGACCACAGGGGGTGAACTTGTGGGAGACACTCCTTACCTGGTCATCCAGGTATATAAAGGGAGGTTCCACACAGGGTCATCACTTCTTGGTCCTGTGAATAAAGGTTCAGGTCATAGAGTGACCTTGTCCATAGAATATGCCTCGTGTGGGTTTTGTGCCATTGAGCAAGGGCATTACATTGGCGACGAGAAATGGGAATCAACGACCCACGAGAATGGCCACCAGTAGCACAGAGGAATGGTACTGTGTTGGTGAGGACTGGGACGATTTCATTGAGAAGCTCCAGCAAAGCTTTGTCATGAAAGAATGGCTGGGAGATTCTGCGGCCGACAAGCGAAGGGCCCATCTGCTGACCAGCTGCGGACCTAAGACTTACGCGCTCATGAAGGACCTACTAGCATCCGAAAAGCCGGCGGACAAAACCTTTGAAGAGCTCAGCAAATTAATCGGGGAGCACCTCAAACCGGCGAGCAGCATACACATGACCCAACACAGATTCGAAACCCACTGACATCGTGAAGGACAGAGCATACCGGACTTCGTTGCGGACCTCCGGCGTTTGGCCAGCCTCTGTAAGTTCACAGACGTCTGCAGGGGGGAGATGTTAAGGGATTTCTTTATTGAGGGCATTGGTCATGCGGGGATTTTCCGAAAGTTAATTGAGACCAAGGACTTGACTTTGGAAGCGGCGGCGTTGATGGCTCAGACTTTCATGGCGGGGGAGGAGGAAACCAAAATAATAGACGCGCGCAATTCTGCCTCCAACGTGGCGGGAGATCAGGGAGTCAATATCATAAATGCTACTCAGAGCCCCGCAGGCAGGCAAGGGCAGTTCGACACACCCCAGGCAGCAATAGACCCCAGAGTAGGTTTTCAACAGAGACAATGGCAGGCTGAACGGACATTTACGCCATCACAGTGGAAAATGCGGTCCGGGATGGGGCCATTGACACCGACTAACAGCGTACTCAAGGGTAGTCAAAGGGACAATCAGCGAGGAATGCCGGGTCATAGCTTCTTTGTTCACAACAATGGGAATCTCAGCTCATGCTGGAGATGTGGGGACAAACACTCTGCCAGGACTTGCAGGTTCCAACAATTTGTCTGCAGAAATTGCAACCTCAGTGGCCATTTAGCTCGAATGTACAGAAAGCCTGTAACCAGGCTAATTTATGAGGCGGATGGACCAGAAAAGGGGTCTGTGAGTCAGGATCACACTTGGGGCAAATCAATGGACGCCAAAGTTCAGCGGGTTCATATGGCAAACATTCACAGCTCATATACCAAAACGCCACCAATGATGATGAAGGTTTTATTAAACGGCATCCCTGTACGCATGGAGCTGGACACGGGGGCCAGCCAGTCACTCATGAGCGTTCAAAAATTCGAAAAGCTATGGCCACTCAAAGCCAGTAGACCTAAACTAGAACACATTGAGACACAACTACGGACGTATACCAAATAAATCATTCCAGTACTAGGCAGTGCAATGTTGGCGGTCGCACACAATGGATCAGTGAACCGGCTGCCACTCTGGATTGTCCCGGGCAATGGTCCCGTACTGTTGGGGAGGAGCTGGTTAGCTGAGATGAACTGGAACTGGGAGGATGTGCACGCAATGTCATCTGTGGAGCAAAGTTCATGCTCACAAGTCCTACAACAATTTGAGTCACTATTCCAACCTGGCGTCGGGACGTTCGAAGGTACCGAAGTAGTGATACGCATCACCCCGGACGCCAGACCAGTGCACCACAAAGCCAGAGCGGTGCTGTATGTGATGCGGGGGAAAATTGAGAGTGAATTGGACCGTTTGCTGAGAGAGGGCATCATCTCGCCCGTTGAATTCAGCGACTGGGCGAGCCCCATCGTTCCCATCCTAAAAGTGGATGGTTCTGTCAGGATCTGTGGCGACTACAAGGCCACTATCAATTGGGTGTCCCTACAAGACCAATACCCGCTCCCGAGAGCAGAGGATCTTTTCGCCATGCTGGCAGGCAGCAAGCTGTTTACCAAGTTGGACCTCACTTCAGCCTACATGACCCAAGAACTGGCCGACGAATCTAAACTACTGACCACCATCACCACGAACAAGGGACTGTTCGTTTAGAACAGGTGCCCGTTTGGCATTCGATCAGCGGCCGCGATTTTTCAAAGAAACATGGAAAGCCTGCTCAAATCCATTCCTGGAACAATCGTATTTCAGGACGACATCCTCATCACGGGTCGTGACACCGAGGAACACCTCCACAACCTGGATGAGGTGCTACGCCGACTGGGCCGGGTAGGCCTGCGACTCAAGAAGTCTAAATGAGTGTTTTTGGCCCGTGAGGTTGAGTTCCTGGGCAGGAGGGTTGCTGCAGATGGGATTCGGCCCCTCCGAATCCAAAACAGAGGCGATTCGACGAGCGCCCAGGCCCGGCAACACATCGGAGTTGCGTTCATTTCTGGGATTCTTGAACTATTTCGGGAACATTCTGCCGAACTTGAGCATGTTGTTGGAGCCACTTCACATGCTCCTGCGTAAGAGTTGTGATTGGTTTTTGGGGGACTGTCAAGAACGGGCTTTCAATCGGGCACGGAACTTACTTTGTTCAAATAAGTTATTGACCCTGTACGACCCCTGTAAGAAATTGGTTCTGACATGTGATGCATCGTCCTATGGGGTTGGGTGCGTGTTGCAGCAGAGTAATGCTGAGGGCCAACTACAACCTATGGCTTATGCTTCCAGGTCGCTCTCTCAAGCAGAACGGGGATATGGGATGGTTGAGAAGGAGGCACTCGCATGTGTCTATGGTGTAAAAAAAATGCATCAGTACCTTTTTGGCAGGAGGTTCGAATTAGAAATGGACCACAAGCCGTTAACATCCCTGTTGTCAGACAGCAAGGCTGTCAATGCCAATGCGTCAGCCCGCATACAGCGATGGGCTCTCACACTGGCTACCTATGACTACTCCATCCGGCACCGGCCCGGCACTGAAAACTGCGCTGACGCGCTCAGCAGGCTTCCACTGGCCACCACCGAGGGGGCAGCAGAACAAAGCGCTGAGATGGTCATGGCCGTTGATGCCTTTGACAGCGCAGGCTCCCCCATCACAGCCCGCCAGATCAAATCTGGACAAACAGAGATCCCCTCCTATCCCTGATTAAGAAATGTGTCCTGACTGGGGATTGGGCGCCCGCACACGGAGCATGCCCTGAGGAGGTCAGTCCATTTCACAGGCGAAAGAATGAGCTCTCCATCCAAGCTGACTGCCTACAAAGGGGCAGCCGGGTAGTCATGCCCCAGAAGGGCAGGGAGGCATTCATCAGGGAACTCCACAGCGAGCATCCAGGCATCGTACTGATGAAGGCCATTGCCCGGTCACATGTTTGGTAGCCGGGAATTGATTCAGACCTGGAACACTGAATTCGCAGGTGCACGACGTGTACCCAGCTGGGTAATGCCCCCAGGGAGGCCCCGCTCAGCCCATGGCCCTGACCCACCAGGCCATGGTCTCGTATTCATGTAGACTATGCGGGCCCGTTCATGGGGAAGGTGTTTCTCATTGTGGTAGATGCGTACTCGAAATGGATAGAGTGCATCATTTTGAATTCGTGCACGGCATCCACCATTGTGGAGAGTCTACGTGCAGTCTTTGCAACCCATGGCTTGCCGGACATCCTTGTTAGCGATAATGGCCCATGTTTCACGAGTTACAAATTCCGGGCAATAGCATCAACCATGTCAGGACAGCACCGTTCAAGCCGGCCTCCAATGGCCAGGTGGAACGTGCGGTCCAAATCATTAAACAAGGCATGCTCAGGATTCAAGGACCCTCCCTTCAATGCCGCCTATCGCTCCTCCTGCTGGCCTATAGGTCCCGACCGCACTCGCTCACGGGAGTCCCGCCCGCTGAGCTACTTATGAAATGAACACTCAAAACTCGGTTGTCCCTCATTCACCCAGTCCTGACCGACGTAGTTGAGGGCAAGCGCCAGTCCAAAAACGAGTACCATGACCGAAATTCAAGGGGGAGATGTATAGAAATAAATGACCCCATATTTGTCCTCAATCACACCATGGGGCCCAAATGGCTTGAGGGTACTATAATAGACAAAGAGAGGAACAGGGTCATCGTGGTTAAACTTAACAATGGGCAAAGATGCCGTAAGTATCTGGACCAAGTAAAAAAAAGATTCAGCATAGACACTGAGGAACCCGAGGAAGATCATGAGATGGTGCTCACACCACCGCCAGTGAACGAGCAACAAGAACATTCAGCAGCATGCACAGTCCCTGCGGTCAGCCCGGACAGGCCGGAATCACCACAGGTGACAGACATGCATGCCAAGGCTCAACAACCAGAGCCCCAACTGTGGCGCTCCACAAGGGAGCGTAGACCACCTGAAATACTTAACCTATGATCCCAATAAGACTTTGGGGGGGAGGTGATGTCATGTATGTCACCTCTATGTAACACCACTGCAATACTGTATATACTTAAGCAATGCACACCTTGACCACAGCGGGTAAACTTGTGGGAGACACTCCTTACCTAGTCATCCAGGTATATAAAGGGAGGTCCCATGCAGGGTCATCACTTCTCGGTCCTGTGAATAAAGATTCAGGTCATAGAGTGACCTTGTCCATAGAATGTGCCTAGTGTGGGTTTTGTGCCATTGAGCAAGGACATTACACCACCTCCGCTAGAAGCGGTCCTAATGCCTCAGGAATCTAAAGACCTCTCTCCTGCACCAGCTCTCCAGCCACACATTCATCTGCTCTATTCTCCTATTTCTGTACTCACTAGCCCGTGGCACTGGGAGTAATCCAGAGATTACTACCTTTGAGATCCTGTTTTTTAATCTCTCTCCCAGCTCCCTAAACTCTCCCTGCAGGACCTCATCCCTCTTTCTACCTATGTCATTGGTTCCGATATGGACCACGACCTCCGGCTGTTCACCCTCTCCCCCCAGAATGCCCCGCAATCGCTCGGTGACATCCTTGACCCTGGCACCAGGGAGGCAACATACCATCCTGGAGTCATGTCAGCGGCCGCAAAAACACCTGTCTGCTCCCCTGACTACTGAATCCCCTACCACTATAGCTCTTCCATTCTTCCTCCCTCCCCTGTGCAGCTGAGCCACCTGTGGTGCCGTGGTCTTAGCTCTGGCTGCACTCTCCAGAGGCACCGTCACCTCCACCGGTACACAGAAGAGAATTCCGGTTGGAGAGCGAGATGGACTCAGGGAACGCCTGCACCATCTGCCTAGTCCTCCTCTTCTGTCTGGTGGTCACCCACTCTCTCTCTGCCTGCACACTCTTAATCTGTGACATCAGACAATGATTGCTCATTTCATTTAATCTCTCCATTAATATCTTAAGTTTCCACCATCCCCATTTTCCCAAGCAAATCATAGGCCAGAATTTTCTGTACCTGGGAGGGTCGGGTACGGGTGGCCATTGTGGCGGGTCACAACCCTGGTCTTCATTTCATCCCGCTCCTGAGATCGATTTACCCTTAATGGCGCCTTTTAAGGCAGCTCTGTGTGTTACCCGACCATATTAAATGGTGCGGGTCTGATGACATCATCGATGACGCAGTTTCAGCCTGTATATTTAAAGGAACCAATGGCCACATTGCGTCTGAAGGTTCATCTAGGATTGTGCACTCATGGCATTGGACTTTTGGTGTGTTGGAAAGATTAGCAAACATGACTGCACAGAGACAGAGTGCTGCACCCAGGCTCCCAGATGACTTCATCCATATTCTTGTGGGAGGGAGTGAGAGCACGCAGGGAGGTCCTCTTCCCTTCCGATGGCAGAAGAAACTTCCCCACAGATCAAAGGAGCCTGGCTCCAAATAGCAGAGGAGGTGAATAGCAGGCATGTGTGAGGAGGACCTGGGTGCAGTGCCACAAACATTGCAATGATCTCATTAGATCAGGAAAGGTGAGTGCAAAGCCACTCACCTTCATCCTGCTGTGCCTCTCATCACATCCCCATCACTCTGCCTTGCCAAACCTGCTCCTGCACATCCACATCCTTACTCACACCAACATACCTTGCACATCCACCCATCCCTCTCTCTCCATCGACATTATCACATCCCCATCTGACTAACCACCCCTCACTCTCACACTCATTCTAATGCAATCATACCAACTAACACCACAGACAGAGGCCACTTGGCATTCCACTCCACTCCATCATAGTCATCCTCTAAAGATGTAACCCATCCATTTCTTATACTCATTCCATCACTCTCACTCAACCTTTTCTTCTTTTCCTTCATGCAGGAGAAGAGAGCCCACAATAAGAGGGAGTGGGAGAGAACCGGAGGCGGCCCTGCATCATTGACCACCTTAACAGCAGCAAAGGAGGTCGCCCTGGAAGTGTCAGGAGTTGCAGAGCAGCTGTTGGTGGGAGATGGAGAGAGGGGGACATCTCAGCCAGCTGGTGACAGAATTACTTCATACAGCCACATGGCATACAGCAGTCACTCATATGGAGATTGATGCCTGCAGCCACTGAATGTTCATCATGGGCAGAATGGTATCTGTACCCATAGTTCATATGACATATCTAACTCATTTCTTTACTCTTCCACAAGTCCATCAAGAGCCTCCTGCTCACCCACTGTCCAAGAGGAAGAGGAAGATGACTCCTCAGAGGAGCCTCCAGTCTCTGAGAGCGCACCGTCACCAGATGCAGATACGCACACCTCGGTGGGTGCCACATGAGATAGAGTTGTGTTGTCACCTGGTGTCTTACAAATCACAAGTGAGAAAGAGCAGATGGTGGAGACAGGGACAGCAGTGAAGACCCTTGGTTGGAGGTCGCAGAACACTCCCAGCTCTGCTCAGCTGCATGCAGACACAGAGCCTCAGGCTATCCAGAAAGAGGGTGATCCTGGAGGTGCAGCAAGAAGTGCAGGAGGTTCTGACAGGATTTGCGACCACAATGTCTGCAAATGTAGAGAATGGAGGAGTCCATCTCCAACATGAGCACCACCATGTTGCAGGTGATGCCGACTATAGGCTCTTCTACGGATAGGATGACCGCCTGCATGGAACGGCTAATATGCCACTCACAGGAGCACATGGTCTCTATAGAGAATAGCTGGCAGATGCTCATAGACTTCCTTGGGTCCTCATGGCCTCCCTGCTGTGCATCAAGGTGCTCTCCAGATCCTTTCTAGCAAGGAAGTGTGGGTGGCCCATTAGAGGGATGATGATGTGAGGAGACATGGAAGTGGGGGTGTCTCTCAAACGCTCACACTTCTCCTCCCACACTCACCGCCCCCCCACCCCCACCTCAGTCAGAGCCCCAGATGGCTCCTCGGATCGTGATGGCTGTGTGCGGCCCTGCACAGTCGCAGCAGGACCAGACTTTGGCGGGGCCATCATAGGTTCCAAAACCCAAAAGTGTCTAAGCAGTCGCAGCAGGGAAGTGAGCAGGCTTCCTCCACCTCTGCTGAAGCCACAGGGGTAGCACCTTGTCGAAGCACGCGTAAGAGAAATATGAAACACAAGTAGATGCACAAGGATAGCTACTTGGGTGTTTTAATAAATGTTTCTGTAAAGTTTCCATTACTGTGATGTCACAGATAAAAAATGTTTATTTTCACCACTTTCTACCAGCTGCTCTTGCTCACGTGATTTATGTGACACCAGGTCATGGACAAATTTGTGCACAACTTTGGAAGTAGCTTAGTGAGTTGAAGTGAATGGGGAGACATTATGTAACCTCCAGCAATGGTGGTCAGTGCTCTCCACAGTCCACTCTCTCAATTAGCAGTTCTAATGCATTAGACATAGTAACAGAAGCACTTCGTAAGATCGCAAGATAAATACAGATGAAGAAGATCTTTTTGTCCATCTTAGCTGCTCCCACTCTATCCAGAAAGATACTATAATTCCCCCCCATCACAGCAACCAAGCCATTTCTTCAATGATTTCAGGGCATTTGTCTCCATTACTATATCTGGAAGTTCATTCTCTGGCTGGAATTCTGCCTACTTGGGTGGGTCCAGTGTGGGTGATGTCCGTGGTGGGTCGTGATTCTGCCGCTGGCTCCATCCTACTGTAGAAAATTAATTTACCTTAATGGGGCCTATAAAGCCCAACCAGCGCGTTACCCAGCCCAATTAGATGGAGCGGGTCTGGTGATGACATTCATGATGCGTTTTCAGCCGGGATCTTTAAAGGGACCATGGCCACATTAGATTTTAAGTTTAATCTAACAAAGTGGGTGTTGAATATTTACTCTACAATAATATAATAAAAGTTATATATGAGTGACAAAGAAATATTTCAATATTATCATTAAGTAATATGGCGCCATCTACAAATACGATCAAGAACATAATTTAAAAGTACATTAATTGAGAAGTTATTGGTGCTTTAGTCACAAATCTATAGTCTTTTCGATCAGTAGCTGCTACAAATAAAAGATGTGTGTAAATATGTAATATATAAAATTAAGCAGATTTTAAATGTCATTGTAAGGGGATGGATTTAGAATCTTATGCAAGTTCAGCAGAAGAGCTGCGGAAACCCTGGCAAACAATGCAAGTGGTGCTTACAATGTGTTTCTGGGATTTCTCCAGCTTTTCTATTGAAGTTAACGATGGACAAGTGAGAAAACCTCCACCAAAATTCATCCCCAAAGTCTCAAACTAAAAAATTAAATTAGTCATATTCAGGGACTGATAGCAAATTGAACTGGTGGAATGAGTGATGAGAATGAAATTGGTATGTTTGATGACTAGATTTAATGTGTAACTGGACAATCACAGTATACTGTGAGAAAAACCTGACCAGAAACTACGCCAACATTTATTTAAATGGTATATGTCATTTTTTTATAGTGCAGATCAATTCACTGCAATTACTGTTGAGTTGGAAGACAACAGCCGAGGGTAGCCAGTGAAAAATGTATTTCCCCCACCATCCAGGGTAGGAGGTGAGCCTTCAACACTTACATCCCTTCAGGAATTTCTGAATTAACATAGTTACCAGTAGCTTTTCAAGTAGAACAGAATCACCATCAATCTGTTAGCTGATGTAATCAACATGTTTTTATTTTGGTTTGTTTTCTATGCTGTCAAGTAATCAGCTGGAGCAATGGCCACAGAACTCATGCCTCAGGTTGACAGACATGGTTCCCGAGCTCCGTGAATCTCGTGGCCATGTAGGGAAATTTTAAAAGTAGGTGAAAAAAGGCACTTAACTACATGATTATCATCTCATGGGTCAAGCTCCGCGCCTGGGGGAAAGGTGCGTGGGAGTGAGGTGATAGCGGGTTCCCAACCCACTGTCAAATATAACAACTTTCCCACCCGACCTGCCACCGATCGTGCCCTCTACCACTTCGGAAAATACAGCCCTCTGTATTTATCACTCTTTGTGTGAAGAACTTCCTGCCATTAGCCCTAAATTTCTGCTATAGTATTGTGAACATACTTCCCCTGTCCTCATAGTTTAGATTGAAGTAGTTTACTTCATCTGTCGTTTCCATTATTTATTGCTGTTCTGGTGAGTTATCTGATTTTAATAATTTCCCAAAGAAAAGTCATAATTTAGGCTCTACCTAGCTTTAATTTAAAAATACTTTACTCTGTTCCCTTCCCCTGCTGTACTGCATCTCCTCAACTTGAAATGAGACCATACTAAACAACACAGCTGAGTAATATACCTTGCTGAACAAAGCAGTTAATCATAAACTGCTTGATCTATGAGATCGCTATAATTTTTATAGAAAAATACAATTATAGTTGTTCCAAAGCATACGTTTCATTGTTCGGCTTGTACCAGTTTATAACATGATACCCTTTGTCTTTAAACAAAGTATATTTCATCATCCAAGGCACACGCTGCATGGTTGGTGATCTTTGGCTTTACATTTCATAATCGTCTCAACTCATTATTTCTTATGCACTTCAGTGAAAATTGAAGGACCTTTTTCTTCTCAGCAGAGGTTACTGGATTGCAATCAGGGCTGATGTTCTCCTCTTTAAATAAGGGCACTAAAGCCTGTTGTGATGCCCCCATTGCTGCCCCAGTGAGATCAACTAACTCAGAATAGATCGTGGATCGAACCTGAGACCTTCCTGATTTGTATTTCTCACTTCAGCAACTTATATAGGAACAGGAGTAGGCCATTCAGCTCCTCACGTCTGTTCCATCATTCTATTAGATCATGGCTGATCTGCACTATTTACCCACCCTTTCTCCAAATCACTTGATTCTCTAACCTAACAAAAATCTATTGAAAATTTCAATTAGCCCAGCCTTGGTCTGTACAGATCAACTGCTCCCTGGATAAACTGACTGAGCCATTGTAATAACTTGAGGAGAAGTTTGTAGAATAGAGATGAAGTAAATTATTTGTTTACAGGATAAGGGGCCAGAGAACGAACAATGTGAGCCATTCATTACACTTACACTTGCCCACAGACTTTCTGTGTGCTTTTGCACTGGAACATACTGGCCGGAATTTTCCCCTAAAAAAACACGTGGATTTGGACTGTGGGGGCAGTTAAATTATTAAAAATGGGATTCCCAAACTGATCCCGCTTACAACCCGCTCCAAAGTAATGATTCACGTTGGCCAAAAACCATGACCATAAATCTTGACAACGGGAGTAAGATTAACAATTAATGCAATCCCCTGACTGGCTCAGAACAGAGAACATAAAATTCAGTTTACCATTTTTGCAAACTACATTTGAGTCATTTAGCTTTTCTTTAATGATTGCAGTGTGCAATAGCTTTTACAAGAAAATAAACCTTTAGAAAAGAACATAAGAACATAAGAACATAAGAATTAGGAACAGGAGTAGGCCATCTAGACCCTCGAGCCTGCTCCGCCATTCAACAAGATCATGGCTGATCTGGCCGTGGACTCAGCTCCACTTACCCGCCCGCTCCCCGTAACCCTTAATTCCCTTATTGGTTAAAAATCTATCTATCTGTGACTTGAATACATTCAATGAGCTAGCCTCAATTGCTTCCTTGAGCAGAGAATTCCACAGCTTCACAACCCTCTGGGAGAAAAAATTCCTTCTCAACTCGGTTTTAAATTAGCTCCCCCATAATTTGGGGCTGTGCCCCCTAGTTCTAGTCTCCCCGACCAGTGGAAACAACCTCTCTGCCTCTATCTTGTCTATCCCTTTCATTATTTTAAATGTTTCTATAAGATTACCCCTCATCCTTCTGAACTCCAATGAGTAAAAATCCAGTCTACTCAATCTATCATCATAAGGTAACCCCCTCATCTCCGGAATCAGCCTAGTGAATCATCTCTGTACCCCATCCAAAGCTAGTATATCCTTCTTTAAGTAAGGTGACCAAAACTGCACGCAGTATTCCAGGTGCGGCCTCACCAATACCCTATATAGTTGCAGCAGGACCTCCCTGCTTTTGTACTCCATCCCTCTCGCAATGAAGGCCAACATTCCATTCGCCTTCCTGATTACCTGCTGCACCTGCAAACTAACTTTTTGGGATTCATGCACAAGGACCCCCAGGTCCCTCTGCACCTCAGCATGTTGTAATTTCTCCCCATTCAAATAATATTCCCTTTTACTGTTTTTTTTCCCAAGGTGGATGACCTCACACTTTCCGACATTGTATTCCATCTGCCAAACCTTAGCCCATTCGCTTAACCTATCTAAATCTCTTTGCAGCCTCTCTGTGTCCTCTACACAACCCGCTTTCCCACTAATCTTTGTGTCATCTGCAAATTTTGTTACACTACACTCTGTCCCCTCTTCCAGGTCATCTATGTATATTGTAAACAGTTGTGGTCCCAGCACCGATCCCTGTGGCACACCACTAACCACCGATTTCCAACCCGAAAAGGACCCATTTATCCCGACTCTCTGCTTTTTGTTCGCCAGCCAATTCTCTATCCATGCTAATACATTTCCTCTGACTCCGCGTACCTCTATCTTCTGCAGTAATCTTTTGTGTGGCACCTTATCAAATGCCTTTTGGAAATCTAAATACACCACATCCATCGGTACACTTCTATCCACCATGCTCGTTATATCCTCAAAGAATTCCAGTAAATTAGTTAAACATGATTTCCCCTTCATGAATCCATGTTGCGTCTGCTTAATTGCACTATTCATATCTAGATGTCCCGCTATTTCTTCCTTAATGATAGCTTCAAGCATTTTCACCACTACAGATGTTAAACTAACCGGCCTATAGTAACCTGCCTTTTGTCTGTCCCCTTTTTTAAACAGAGGCGTTACATTAGTTGCTTTCCAATCCGCTGGTACCTCCCCAGAGTCCAGAGAATTTTGGTCGATTACAATGAATGCATCTGCTATAACTTCCGCCATCTCTTTTAATACCCTGGGATGCATTTCATCAGGACCAGGGGACTTGTCTACCTTGAGTCCCATTAACCTGTCCAGCACTACCTCCCTAGTGATAGTGATTGTCTCAAGGTCCTCCCTTCCCACATTCCTGTGACCAGCAATTTTTGGCATGGTTTTTGTGTCTTCCACTATGAAGACCGAAGAAAAATAATTATTTAAGGTCTCAGCCATTTCCACATTTCCCATTATTAAATTCCCCTTCTCATCTTCTAAGGGACCAACATTTACTTTAGTCACTCTTTTCCGTTTTATATATCGGTAAAAGCTTTTACTATCTGTTCAAAAGGTCAAAAGAGCAATGCAAGCCAGATATTTCTATTGCAGGGAATTGCAATCTTTTGTACTTATTAATTATTATTGTTACTCCTTTTAGGGACTGTTTTTTATTTATGATTAGATGTTCTGAGGGGGAGAAATTCCCTTGGGACTTTTAGTGCGGAATTTCTCTGAAAGGAGGCGGAGTGCAATCTCGCGCATTCCACTTCCTTTGGGGACTGTAACCGGGGCACTAGTGGGGCAGGGACTGAAGCACTACATGGATGCTCTGCGTAGTGCTGACGCACTTCAACAGCCCTCCCCTTCGATTAAAAGGGAGGGCCGTTGTGCACTCTGCACGGACTCTGAAGGCCTCCAATGGGCCACCAGGACAGCGTGCGTCCGGGCCAGCAGCCCAGCACCTAAAACAAGGAGTACCGGGCTGCACGATGGTGGCCCGGATGTTGCTAGGGCTGCCATCTTTGACCCCTCCCCTTTAAGCACTCCCTGATAGCAGATGTCAGCCAGCTTCACCACCAGCGAAGTTAGCGTTGACATCCGTTCATGTCAGCCTCTTGGCCCTCAGGGCAATTTCCCCCACAGGGCGCTAAGAAGTTGGTGTGGGGCAGTGAGGGTTCGCTGCACACGGCAATGATGTCATCGCCGGTTGCGCGGCGGCCCGGGGCACTAATCACGGGGCTATAAAAAGGGGCAATTTCACCCCTAGATGTCTGTTCCTACCTCAAAATCAATCATTGAGATCAAGTATTCATAGATTTATTAAATATATTGTACATGCAATGATACCTATGCACACATTTAAAATGTATTACTTATAACCACACTTGGTGGTTGGGGACTTGAAACTCACTACAGTTCTCAGCTCATTTTCAGGAAATGATCATTATCAATTGGTAATAATAACAGATGAACATTTAACACATTCGAATGACCTTCCTCTATCCACTATTTTAAATAGGTTAACCCCTCTGATAAGGAGCATAACTTCCATTGGAAAATATTCAAAGCACACAGCAGGTTGATAAGTATGTGAAAGAGGAAAAAGCTGGTTAATGTTGGGATATGACATACATCAGAACTTCTATGGTTTTGTTTCAATTATATTAATTTGGCCTGTGCTCACCTGAAGGTATGTAAAAGTCAAAGTTATGCCTTCAGCTGCTTAGGCCCTAAGCTCTGGAATCCCCTCCCTAAACCTCTCTGCGTCTCTACCTCTCTCTGATCTTTTAAGACATTCCTTAAAACCTACCTCTGTGATCAAGGCCTGTCCTAATATCTCCTTAGTTAACTCAGTGTCAAATTGTGCTTGATAACGTTCCTGTGAAGTGCATTGGGACATTTTCTTAAATTGCTACCTAAATGCAAGGTGTTGTTGTTTAAGGTAGTTAAATTAATGTAGCCTCAATTCATATAATCCCAAACCTAATGGCTGCCATGGAGTCGGGGACTGAGACAGATGCAATAATGAGCGGGTTTGTTTTGTACATGTAGAATGGCACATTGCTTGATGTTATTGTAGAGACTATGGGCTCAAATTTCCCCAGGAGTTTCCCCGCTTTTTTTGGAGCAAGTAGCTTTTTTTGGAGTAACTTAAAAATTGCAAATTTCTCCATTTAACTTGCTCCAGTGTAAGTCAGTTAGTTAGGTTTTTTTTTAGTTTGGTTTTTTTTCTCCAAAAGGGAGCGTGACCAGCCACTTACGCCTGTTTTGGCCATAGAAGCAAATTTGGCCAGCTGAAAGTTACTCCAAACTAACTTAGGCCAGTGTATGTAGCCACTTTTGTACGCACAGAATAACCTTACCTACATTTAAGAAATCAGCGCAGGTAGCCAGAGATGGGGGTGGGGGGTGGGGGGGGGGGGGTGAAGGTGAGTTAGAGGATTCTAAAGCACTAAACAACATTACAACATCTTCAGCACAACATCTTCACAACATCATCAAAAATAAAGGAAAGGTAAATCAGCTACTGAAAATAGAGCAGTCCTGCCTTGCCGACTGCAGAACGCACCGGCTAGCCCTCCCACCAGGGCCAGGAGCGGCAGGCACACATGACTGTAGGGGTGAGGGATTTTTTTTTACAGTTGTTCCTAAATGTTGTGTGGTGATAATGGAATATGATTCAGTCTTAATGCAAAATATCTTTTATTGGAAAGTTTACAATGCACTTCAATAACAACAACAACAACAACAACAGCAACAGCAGCAACAACAGCAAACAAAGGCTGCACCCATCCCTCACCCACATCTCAGGGAAAGTGCACTTCCTCATAGGGTCGATGATGGTGGTGAGGGTGGGTTGGGGGCCCGGCTTGGGTCTCACCGGTGGCTGGTGCATGGATTGAAGTGGGAGTGGCATTTGAGTATCCGGCCTTTGTGCCCTTATTGCAGCAGCTAGCTCCCTCATGACATCTGCCATCGTTTGCACACCCTCTGAAATGCCCGCCCTCAGTTCCTGTCTCAGTGCTGATATTTCTCCCGACAGTGTCGCTACCTCATCATGCACCCCACTGACTGTCGCCATGAGTGATCTTGTAAGGGCATTGGTCTCCTCACCCAATGACATAACCTGATTAACATCTGATGAAAGCTGCATCTCAGGAGAGACTAGTTGGCTTCTCCTTCCCCTTGCTGTGGGTCTGCCTGGTGGCACCCCTCCTGTGCAAGGCGCAGGCTGGGGCGGTGGGGCACTGGGTGTTCCAACATGCATTTCACCACTGCCACTGGGACCCGCGACCTCGGAAGGTGTGAAACCATGGAATGTCGCCGCGGAGCTCATGGAGGTTTCTGGTAGTGTGATTCCCTGTGCTATGGACTGATCCATATCATGATCAGCATTCTCCCGTGAACACATTTCCATGGACCCTCCCTCCCCTACCCGCCTTGATCTGGAGCGCATGCATCTAGATCTTCTGGTGGATTCTCAGGATCTTCAAGATTGTCCTCTTCTTCTGAAAAATACACAGGACAATCAAATGGTTAGCAGCACAGGAGGGGGCAGGATGGGTGGCTCACGTGTAGCAGGCCAGTCAGCAGGTTGATTTGAAGGGTGATGATGCATTTTAATGACTCACCCTCACCCTCGCGTGTGGGTCCAGCTTGTGCAGAGCTGATTCTTTTTCTGCAGGTGCGACTCAGCAAGGCAGCAACCCTCTGTTCCAGAGGTGATAGTTGGTGCAGATGTGGTGGCTAAGTCTTTCCCTTTTGTTGTGGGCCAATTTCTTCTGCATAGCTGAAAATATAACTTTTCACACATGGTGCGCTTCTGATGGGTGGGACATATACAGATGCTCACATTAACAATTGCAATTCCATGTAAAGATGAAGAGATTACTTACACTCACTACTTGACCAAGGTCCTGCCATTTCTTTTTGCACTGGCTTCCAGATCTTGCGGCATTCACCCCTGCGGAGTATTCTTCTGCAACTAGGTTCCATCGTCTTCTCATTTCTTTGGGTGGAACTTTTGTGGGACCACTCTTACTGATATCCAGCTCCAGCCATTTGTCCTCAATGACAGTGACTAGTTTCTCCACTTCCTTATGGAGGAAATTCTTTGTTCTTGTTGCACGCTCTTGCGTCATTGGTGTATTGGACTTTCACTCAGTTTATCTTGAAAAGTCACAGTTCTCACCTTTCTTCCACCTATGCAGCACTCCTTTCCACTCCCTCAGCCATGCAAAAATCACTATTCACAACTTACCTTTATATATGGTCCATTGTCAATGCTGTTGAGGCTCTCCCTTTAATTGACCGATTGCCAAGCTTCCTGTTCTACACATTGAAATGCGCATTGCGCATGCGCGCACGCTCAAACAGATATGTATCTCCCTGCTGGCACTCGAGGAGACGCTGGGCCCAAGCCCTGCCCCCCTGCCAGCTGCGCTGGGCAAGCTTGGCTGAAGCTCCGCCTCCCACAGTCTCTGCAGCGCCACGGGACCAGAGTGATGAAGGAGCGGCCAAATTGAAAGGTAAATTTACGGCGCGTTTCTTGCCCCACAAAGTCGGTGTACCATGGATAACTATGCCGCTCTAGGTGGCTGGGGAAATTTTGGCCCGATGACAGGGACTGTGGTTCTCATATTGGACTGTTCAACCACCTAAGGACTCATTTTTAGAGTGGAAGCAAGTCTTCCTCGATTCCAAGGGACTGCCCATGATGATGATTGTAGGTATGTGTTGTAAAGATTGTGAGTACTGTACTGACAACAAGGACATCTCATTTTTCTAATGTGCATATGTACCCTGAAGGAAAAAGGCTAGTAAAATTATTGTGCACTTGAAAAATAATTGGCCGTTAATTACTAGGAACAAATATAGCCAGTATATATTTTACATCAATTATTGTAATGCACTCTCTACCTACTGCTACAGTCGTCAGCATGTTTAGAAAAAAACACTTAGACTTATGGATGACTTCATGTTCTGACTGACTCCATGCATACCTTTAATTTAACAAGGTTATTTTAACATGGTATCCTCACAAGACAGAATACATCCCAGGTTAAGTTTCGACTGGCCCCATTTTTAAGAACATAAGAACATAAGAAATAGAAGCAGGAGTAGGCCATTTGGCTCCTCGAGCCTGTTCTGCCATTTAATAAGATCATGGCTGATCTGATCATGGACTCAGCTCCACTTCCCTGCCTGCTCCCCATAACCCTTTATTCCCTTATCATTCAAAAATCTGTCTACCTCTGCTGTCATATCATTAGAGAGCACACAATACCCAACCTGTAAGATGGCTGCAGGTTCCGGAAACTTCTGACCTACTGGTCAGGTGACCTGCTCTTTATTAAACAGCACTAGCTGCAGTAACACAGGCATCCACAGTGTGGAGCTACAGACATTACACTTCTTCCTCCTTAATGAAGAACTCATAACAAACAATCATCATACATAACTTGTATGGTTATACATAACAAAGGATATGGACTTATTTTGCCATATTTACAAATCAAGCTTAACCACTTGTTTTCTGTTTCAAAGAGGATACCTTCGCTCTCGAACACAACCTTCCAAACATGGTGTTGAATTTAAATTAATTCGAGGCTGTTCCTGAGGGAAGCTTTCCTCCAAGATATGCCCTTGATTTCCATTTGAACTCTCTCTAAATTCAGACTGTTTGTTTTCCTGACTCGGACTCAGACTTAAATTCTGACTTTCTCTTGGATTTGTTTCCAGTACATTGGATGTAGGATATGCTACTGATGTATCAAAACTGTCTGATGAGTCAGAAATAATAGAATCACTGCCACTCTCAGCTACTTCCATGTCTGTGGGTAAAATATGATCAACGTGATCAAACCTAACCTGTCCATTATCAAACATCTTGACCAAATATGTGCGAGGACCACATATTTTCACCATTCTTCCTGGTAACTACTTTACCCATTTATGGTGATGGTTCTTCACTCTCACCTTCTGATTTAATTTCACACTTCTCTCTTTTACTCTACCTCTATCATGATTCTCTTTCTGTCTTAATTGTGTCTCTTCTACAGACTGTGCCAAGTTTGACTTTAACAACGAGAATCTGGTTCGTGGATGTAATTTGAGAAACAACTCTGCTGGTGTTCTACCAGTAATTTTGTGAGGAGTATTACGATATGTTATTAGAAAATTAGCCAATTTGTGGTCCAATGACAACTGTCATTTCTTTGGATTTGGATCCAACATTTGTTTGGTGAGGGCACGTTTTACAATTTGTACAGTGTGCTCTGCTGCACCATTCGAAGCAGGGTGGTACAGTGGAACCTTGATATGTTCCACACCATTTTTGCTCGTGAACTGTGCAAATTCTTCTGAACAAAATTGTGGTCCATTATCCGAAACAATTTCTTCTGGGAGGCCAAATGAAGAAAATAATCTTTGCAAAATGTCTAATGTTTTACTTGTTGTTATTTTCCACATTGGAAACATCTCGACTCACTTCGAATGGCTATCAATCACAATGAACAATTGTTGTCCTTCTAGCTCAGCAAAATCAATATGTAGCCTTTGCCCCATCCTGGGAGGCCATTTCCATGGCTGTAATGGTACTGATGGTGGTTGCTTGCTTACCGATTGACATATCGTACACTGACTTACAATGTACTCTATATGTTTATTAAGACCTGGCCACCATAAGTAACTGCATGCAAAACTCTTGGTCAAGCACATTCCCAGGTGCTGGTCATGGAGGTCTCCAAATAATTTGGACCTGAATTTATTTGGTATAACCACTCTTGCACCCAATATGATACAATCTTTATCGACTGATAATTCATTCCTACGAATGAAGAATGGATGAATATCTATGTCTGTTACCTGGTTTGGCCATCTGTTTGCAATATAATCATAGACCTTTGACATAACTGGATCACGTTTGGTTGCTTTCCCAATCTCTTCAGCTGTGACTGGCAGTTCATCGATGTATGAAAAATAGAACACCTCTTACCTATTGGGTGTAACTTGTGATGGGGAAGGCAATCTAGACATAGCATCAACATTACTGTGATCAGCCGATCATCTGTATTCAATATCATATATATATGCTGACAAAATCAAAGCCCAACTCTGCATTTGGGCTGCAGCTAATGTTGGAACTGGGGACTTTGGATGGAGGATTGCTGTTAGGGACTTATGTCTGTAACAATGGTAAACTTACAACCATACAAGTATTTGTGGAACTTCTTGACCCCAAAAATTAATGCCAAAGCTTCCCTTTCGATTTGCGCATAATTATGCTCACTGGCACTGAGAGTGCGGGAAGCAAAAGCAATTGGTCTCTCCTCCCCACTATGTAATACATGAGAGATTACTGCCCCAAATCCATACAGAGAGTCATCACATGCTAGCTTGATCTCCTGAGATACATCACAGTGAACTAACATGGTGCTCTCTACCAAGTTGCTTTTACACTCCTTGAATGCTGTATCACATTCTTTTGACCACTTCCAATGGACCTGTTTTTTCAATCGGTCATTCAGTGGATGTAATACAGTAGCCAAATTTCATAGGAACTTCCATAATAGTTCAAAAGACCCAAAAATGATTGAAGTTCAGTGAAATTCCTGGGAGTGGGTACATTTCTGATTGCATCGAGCTTTCCCTTGGTTGGATGGAAACCATCTTTGTCTACTCTGTACTCTAAGTACGCCACTGAGTTTTGAAATAACTCACATTTGTGAGCAGCCACTCTTACTCTGCGCTTCTCTAGCCATTTGAGGACTTCATTCAATATGTTATTATGAATTTGCCTATTTGGTGCTGAAATTAGTATGTCATCTAAATAACATACTACCCCTTCAATACCTTGCAAAATCTGGTTCATTATCCTTTGGAATATGGCAGGGACAGAAGACACTCCAAATAGTAGTCTATTAAATTGATATAGGCCTAGATGAGTATTTATAGTCAAGCATGACTTGGACTCCTTATCTAGTTCAAGCTGTAAGTAGGCATTCGTCAGATCCAACTTTGAGAAATATGAACCCCTGTCAGTGTTGTGACAAATCTTCTGTATTTGGCAATGTATTGGGGACATTACCCTCTAGAACCTGGTTTACGGTTACTTTATAATCACCATACAATCTTACCTTACCATCGGATTTAGGTATAACAACAATGGGTGTAACCCAATTACATCGATCTATCTTAGAAATAATGTTCTCGGTCTCGAGTCTTTTGAGTTCTTGCTCAACTTTCTCCTTGAGTGCATATGGTATGGAAAGTGGCTTGCAGTAAACCAATCTAGCATCTTTCTGTACCCTGACACTCGCCTTGAAGCCTTGGATTGGACTGCCCATTTTGCAGAACACCTTCGGATAATTCTTGATGACATCATCCTTTGACGCCAATCTCGTTTCAATATGAAAATTCTCACACCAATCCAGCTTCAGTGATCCCAACCAATTTCTTCCTAGTAAGGCAGGCTTGTCTCCTGCCACTACTATTAGAGGCAAGCTCTGAACTTGATCCTTGTATTTCACCGGTACGGTGATACGACCTACAACCGGAATGTTCTCTCCCGAGTAGCCCCGCAGCTCTATCTTGGCTTTCTCCAATGGGAAATCCCGCAATTTGTCGAGGTATAGCAACTCCAGTACTACACTCGCAGATGCACCAGTGTCGATTTCCATGGGTATTTTGAATCCTGCAACATCTATGTGGATTATGCTACTTTTCGAATCGCCGTCCATTAATCTCGTGCTCTTGATGACATTTAACTCTAACATCTCCACGTCCTGTTGTTCTTCCATGCTATGTAGTCTCTTGGGATTTCTACTCATAGCTTTGAAAGCTGGTTTACCCTTCAGTCGGCATGCCTTCGCAAGGTGCCCAGTTTTCCTGCAGACGAAACACTCTGCCTTCACATATGTACAACTTTGTCCCAGGCACCGATAGCAGGACGTCAATGCTCTGTTTCCATTTCCAGTTTCTGAGACTTTGGGGCCCCACCGCCTTTTACTTTGAACCTGCAGGCGATTCACCTCGGTTGTCTGATGACTGAAATTAGTATGAAATTCTTGGGAATATTGTTCGGCCATGCTCATCGGCCGAGCTGTCTGACAAGCTAAATCAAAAGTCAAGTTAGGCGTCGTCAATAACTTTCTTCTGATTGCATCATTTTTCATCCCACAAACAAAGCGGTCTCGCAATGCTCGGTTCTGAAAGTCTCCGAAATTACAGTGAATAGATAGCTTTTTTAATGCTACAATATTTTCTTCAGCCTTCTGATTTCGTATCCCGAAACGATAACTTTCAGCAATTTCTAACGGAATGGGGCTGTAATGTTGTTCTAACTTAGTTAGAATCTGTTTCAGCATTGTATCCTTTGGCTTGTCAGGCACAAGCAAATTTATCAACATTTCATACAACTTGGGCCCGGCCTCAGTTAAGAATATAGCTCTTTTTCATTCCAACACCACCTGGTTATTGTCTTCATTACGGGAATTTTGATGATAGTATTTACAGTGAAAAACATTTCTAGCCGATCTACATACGCTAGGAAACTTTCACGGTCATGTTGAAATGCCCCCAAATGCCCTATAACTTCCATAGGGGCAGCCATTTTGATTCTGGCAGTTTAATCAAGTGTGCTCGTAATTTACCTCAGATTTGTAGCTGTTTCCAAAAACAGAGAAGCTCTCAAAGTCTCTCTGTCGGCTGGCTGAGTCATTCACCAACAAAAATGTCAGCTTTGTATTATCCGATTACATCCCATTCTCGTTGCCAAATGTCATATCTTTAGAAAGCACACAATATACAACCTGTAAGATGGCTGCAGTTTCCAGAAATGTCTGACCTGCTGGTCAGGTGGCCTGGTCTTTATTAAACAGCACTACCTGCAGTAACACAGGCATCCACAGTGTGAGGCTACAGACATTACATCCGCCTTAAATATATTCAATGACCCAGCCTCCACAGCTCTCTGTGGCAGAGAATTCCACAGATTTACAACCCTCTGAGAGAAGAAATTCCTCCTCATCTCAGTTTTAAATGGGCAGCCCTTTTCTGAGACTATGCCCCCTAGTTTTAGTTTCCTCTATGAGTGGAAATATCCTCTCGGCATCCACCCCTTGTCGAGCCCCCTCATTATCTTATATGTTTCAATAAGATCACCTCTCATTCTTCTGAACTCCAATGAGTATAGCCCCAACCTACTCAACCTATCTTCATAAGTCAACCCCTTCATCTCCGGAATAAACCTAGTGAACCTTCTCTGAACAGCCTCCAATGCAAGGATATCTTTCCTTAAATACAGAGAACAAAACTGCATGCAGTACTCTAGGTGTGGCCTCACCAATATCCTGTACAGTTGTAGCAGGACTTCTCTGCTTTTATACTCTATCCCCCAAAACACAAAACATTTAAGTTTCTTCATCAAAGGAGTTTTTAATGCTTCAGCATCTTGAAGGTACAATTGGATAATAGGAATGCATTTGGATGTATACTGCCATCATACAGCCTCCCTCTGTTCACTGTTATGTCACCTACATCATACTAACATCACTGCTTAAATATTATATCCTGTAGACAGCCACCATCAATCACAGAAATTATCTAAAATTCATACCATTACAAACCTTAAAAGAGTGAGTAAATTTTGCTAGCATTAATAAAATACATTTTTCATTGATGTCCTGGAGATATATTGATATATCACCATTTTGATTCTAACAAACTAACATATTTGCATCAAGATACAGTAACTCTTTTATGAGGATGTGGTTTCTGGGCTTATCACCAGTTACACATTATTTCTAAACTCACTGAATAACGAGATGAGACCTGGGGCTATCTTTATTGATGTAAATTTTTTAAGAAAGTAAATATGATAAATATGTTTCCATTTCCATGAGCTGAAACCTGAAAGCTCTTCACTGTGTGATACAATTAATTGAACTTTTTGTGTATCTTCCCAGATGGCCTTCTGTGCATAACACACAGCCAGTAGAAGCTGCCTTAAAAGTTAAAAAAAGTGCAATATCCATTTAATTATAAATTTTCCACTTTATTTCACCTTGAATTTCTTCTCCTGTGTACGGCCAGTATTATTAACAACATTTGCTTTTAAGCAATATGTAGAAACTATATTTATTCAAATAATTTATTTTGTGATGTTCCTCCCTTTTTAACATTACTTAACAGTGTAAAGTTGTCTCTACACTACATCTCCATCAATTAAGCATACACGTATCTTGCTCCCAGAGTCTGCCAGTAGGCTCACATAAGTGATGCCACACAATTCTCCCTTCTGAGTCTCCCTCACGAACTGAGGTAAAATAACATTGTGATTTGCCCCTTTTCTAGATAACTCTGAGGGAGAAGGTTGCTCAAATATTGCCAATAAACCATTATCCTACTCAACCTTCATAGCCATAATTATTTGCACAATTAGGAATTCTGTTGATGAAAAATGCAAATTATGTTTACATTATTGCATATATAATTAAAAAATTTAAATTGTTCTGACTTCTCAAATACTGCTCACATTCGATATAATGACTGAATTGGGTAGAATTAGATAGAAAGTACATCGCGGAAACAGGTTATTCGACCTAACTGGTCCATGCCACTGTTAATGCTCCACAAAAGCATCCTCCCACCCCTCTTCATTTAAGCCTATTACCATAATCTTCTATTCCTTTTACCCTCAATAGGGGGAATTTTAACCTAAAATAGGTGGGTTAGGGGCGTGGGGGTAGTTACAATGTTAAAAATTGGAATTCCGACCTGAACCTGCCTTCAACCTGCCCACCTCCGGTTTTAACTGAGGCGGAATGGGGGTTGCACAGCCAATCCACTGCCAGTAGGAAGGTCATCTATTTAAGTATTATAATGAGCAAGGAAGCCTTTGTTTTAACCTCCGTTTTATTTTAAACTTTAGCTGGCCGGTTTTTCACACCTTGAGAAACCCAGCAGTTAATGCAAGGCGAGGACTGCTAGACCCAGGAGTTAAGTGCATTTACACCGACCTCCTAAATCCAGGGTCGCTTGGAGATCCCCCACCAGGCCTCCAATCCCTTCACGAAGCCTCCCCTCCCCCTGCTCCTCCAGCCTTCCCGTGCTACTCCTTTGGCCCCTGATCCTCTTCGGACCCCCACCCAGTGCTGCTCCTCCGGTCCTGATCCCTTCAGATGCCTCACCCCCTCGTGCAGCTCCTCCGGTCCCGATCCTCTTTGGAGGACCCCCCTCCCCCGTGTTGCTCCTCCGGTCCCCGAGCCCTACAGAACCCACCCCTCATCCCACGCTGCTCGTCCAGGCCTCATCCTCTTCAGACACCCTCATCCTCCACCGGATGGCCCCCAATTTTCTTCCTAGGCCCCCTGATCTTCTAATCAGACCCTGATCCTCTTTCCATTCCCCCCCACCCCAATCGTCTTGCAAACCCGGCCCTGATTTTCTTGCCAACCTGACCCCCACCGATCTTCTATCCGGCTTCTGATCTTCTTCCCAGCCCCACCTGCCCCCCGCCTCCCGATCTTCTTACCAACCCATCCTCCTACGATCTTCTTCCCAGGACACCCAAGATCTTCTTACTGACCCTCGCTCCCCATGATCCGCTTCCTGGGCCCCACCCACCCCCCAATCTTCTTGCTGAAAATTAACTATTAGAAGTATGGCATCTTATTCCCTCAGTTTGTGAATTGTTTTGAGATTTTTGAAATATAAAATTTTAAAGCTTACTTTTTTTTTCTTACTTTCCAATTCTGTCTCTTTTTTCTTGCTCTTAATTCAGTTGTTCTTTCCCTCTCTTTATTTCTCTTTCTGTACCTGATTTAACATTGAATTCATTCACTCTAATTCACGCCCATTCTCAGTCCTTCCACTGTTTATTTCCCAATCCTTTGATCTGATTGGTTAAGGAGATACCCTGTTGGCTTCCCTGTTCACCCAGATCCCAAAATCTCTGTTTCCCTTGCTTCATCATTATCAGCTCACATTTTCAGCAACTAAGTGGGCAAAACAATTAAGGTAAGTACCCTTTTAACGATGCTGCAGCAAAACTCGGCCCAATGTGTAGTAGTTTGCTGCATTAAGACTGGATCAATACTGCATTTTTGCTCATGCTACAAAAGTCCCTGCGAGCAGTAAGTAGGATTAATGATAACATTGCCATCTCTATCCTATCTCACCCCATCTTCTGCTGAAACCCTCATCTGTACTTTTGTCATCTAACAGTCCAACCACTCCAATGCTCACCTGGCAGGCTTTGCATCTTCCATCCTCCGTAAACTTCAACATCCACAATACTGCTGCCCATATCTTATCCCACATCAGATCCTGCTCACCCATCACCGCTGTCCTCGCTGATCTGCGTTATTTCCCCATCACCCAAAACTTCAAATTTAAAATTCTTATCCTTTTGTTTACATTCTTTCATACCTTCATCCTCCAACGCTACCACCCTGCACAAACTCTCTGTTCCTCTGATTCTGGCCTCTTATGCATTTCTCATACCCTTCACCTCACCATTGGCAGCCCTGGTTTCAGCTTGCTTGGCCCCGTGCTCTGGAATTCCCATCCTAAACCTCTCTGCCTCTTCATTCCACTCTCCTTCTTTAACAGCCTTTTTAAAACCCACTTCTTTGATTGAACTTTTGGTCATCTCTTAATATCTCCTTCTTTGGCGATGAAAGGAGATGAGTAAAAGTGGAGGGCAGAGAAACCCAAGGCAAAAAACAAAGCAAAAAACAAAAAGGGCCACTGAATATAAAGGGGCTGCAGGAGGGGTCAAAACTAGAAATCATGGTTTAAAAACTAGGTTTAAAACACTCTACCTAAACGCACGCAGCATTCGAAATAAAGTAAATGAGTTGACGGCACAAATCATTACAAATGGGTATGATTTGGTGGCCATTACAGAAACATGGTTGCAGGAATTAAACATACAGAGGTATCTGACGATTCGGAAAGATCTCACAAGAAGGGAAAGGAGGTGGGGTAGCTCTGTTAATAAAGGATGATATCAGGGCAGTTGTGAGAGACGATATTGGCTCTAATGAACAAAATGTTGAATCATTGTAGGTGGAGATTAGAGATAGTAAGGGGAAAAAGTCACTGGTGGGCATAGTTTATAGGCCCCCAAATAATAACTTCACAGTGGGGCGGGCAATAATCAAGGGAATAATGGAGGCATGTGAAAAAGGAACGGCAGTAGTCATGGGGGATTTTAACCTACATATCGATTGGTATACTCAAATCGCACTTGGTAGCCTGGAGGAGGAATTCATAGAATGCATACGGGATTGTTTCTTAGAACAGTATGTTACAGAACCTACAAGGGAGCAAGCTATCTTAGATCTGGTCGTGTGTAATGAGACAGGAATAATAAACAATCTCCTAGTAAAAGATCCTCTCAGAATGAGTGATCACAGTATGGTTGAATTTGTAATACAGATTGAGGGTGAGGAAGTTGTGTCAGAAACGAGTGTACTATGCTGAAACAAAGGGGACTACAGTGGGATGAGGGCAGAGTTGGCTAAAGTAGACTGGAAACACAAACTAAACGGTGGCACAATTGAGGAACAGTGGAGGACTTTTAAGGAGCTCTTTCATAGTGCGCAACAGAAATATATTCCAGTGAAAAAGAAGGGTGGTAAGAGAAGGGATAACCAGCCATGGATAACCAAGGAAATAAAGGAGAGTATCAAATCAAAGACCAATGCGTATAAGGTGGCCAAGGTTAGGGGGAAACTAGAACATTGGGAAAATTTTAAACAACAGCAAAGAATGACTAAAAAAGCAATAAAGAAAGGAAAGATAGATTACGAAGGCAAACTTGCGCAAAACATAAAAACAGATAGTAAAAGCTTTTACAGATATATAAAACGGAATAGAGTGACTAAAGTAAATGTTGGTCCCTTAGAAGATGAGAAGGGGGATTTAATAATGGGAAATGTGGAAATGGCTGAGACCTTAAACAATTATTTTGCTTCAGTCTTCACAGTGGAAGACACAAAAACCATGCCAAAAATTGCTGGTCACAGGAATGTGGGAAGGGAGGACCTTGAGACAATCACTATCACTAGAGGGGTAGTGCTGGACAGGCTAATGGGACTCAAGGTAGACAAGTCCCCTGGTCCTGATGAAATGCATCCCAGGGTATTAAAAGAGATGGCGGAAGTTGCAGCAGATGCATTCATTATAATCTACCAAAATTCTCTGGACTCTGGGGAGGTACCAGCGGATTGGAAAGCAGCTAATGTAACGCCTCTGTTTAAAAAAGGGGGCAGGCAAAAGGCAGGTAACTATAGGCCAGTTAGTTTAACATTTGTAGTGGGGAAAATGCTTGAAAATATCATTAAGGAAGAAATAGTGGGACATCTAGATAGGAATAGTGCAATCAAGCAGACGCAGCATGGATTCATTAAGGGGAAATCATGTTTAACTAATTTACTGGAATTCTTTGAGGATATAACAAGCATGGTGGATAGAGGTGTACCGATAGATGTGGTGTATTTAGATTTCCAAAAGGCATTCGATAAGGTGTCACACAAAAGGTTACTGCAGAAGATAGAGGTACGCGGAGTCAGAGGAAATGTATTAGCATGGATCGAGAATTGGCTGGCAAACAGAAAGCAGAGAGTCGGGATAAATGAGTCCATTTCGGGGTGGAAATCAGTGGTTAGTGGTGTGCCACAGGGATCGGTGCTGGGACCACAACTGTTTACAATATACATAGATGACCTGGAAGAGGGGACAGAGTGTAGTGTAACAAAATTTGCAGATGACACAAAGATTAGTGGAAAGCGGGCTGTGTAGAGGACACAGAGAGGCTGCAAAGAGATTTGGATAGGTTAAGCGAATGGGCTAAGGTTTGGCAGATGGAATACAATGTCGGAAAGTGTGAGGTCATCCACCATGGGAAAAAAAACAGTAAAAGGGAATATTATTTGAATGGGGAGAAATTATAACATGCTGAGGTGCAGAGGGACCTGGGGGTCCTTGTGCATGAATCCCAAAAAGTTAGTTTGCAGGTGCAGCAGGTAATCAGGAAGGCAAATGGAATGTTGGCCTTCATTGCGAGAGGGATGGAGTACAAAAGCAGGGAGGTCCTGCTGTAGCTGTATAGGGTATTGGTGAGGCCGCACCTGGAGTACTGCGTGCAGTTTTGGTCACCTTACTTAAGGAAGGATATACTGGCTTTGGAGGGGGTACAGAGACGATTCACTAGGCTGATTCCGGAGATGAGGGGGTTACCTTATGATGATAGATTGAGTAGACTGGGTCTTTACTCGTTGGAGTTCAGAAGGATGAGGGGTGATCTTATAGAAACATTTAAAATAATGAAAGGGATAGACAAGATAGAGGCGGAGAGGTTGTTTCCACTGGTCGGGGAGACTAGAACTAGGGGGCACAGCCTCAAAATATGGGGGAGCCAATTTAAAACCGAGTTGAGAAGGAATTTTTTCTCCCAGAGGGTTGTGAATCTGTGGAATTCTCTGTCCAAGGAAGCAGTTGAGGATAGCTCATTGAATGTATTCAAGTCACAGATAGATAGATTTTTAACCAATAAGGGAATTAAGGGTTGCGGGGAGCGGGCGAGTAAGTGGAGCTGAGTCCACGGCCAGATCAGCCATGATCTTATTGAATGGCGGAGCAGGCTCGAGGGGCTAGATGGCCTACTCCTGTTCCTAATACTTATGTTCTTATGTTATTATGTCTGCCCACTAGTGCCTCTACCCTCGCCTCCAAAGGTGCCAGTATTTGATGCTGGGGCTCGCCACCACCAGTCCTCCTTTCCTCCATCCAGTTGTGCACAACCTTGGCCTGCAAAACAAAGAATGGTTGCTGACTAGCAGTATGATGAGGACTCAGAAATAAGTGCACAAGTGTGTGTCCCTGACATGCAGCTGTAACTGTGACATGCAAGCGTGCCTCCATTGCGAGAACGCACACACATATATAGAGGCCTCAACAATGAAATACTGCTTCAGTGACTATATAGTGAAGGTGGGAAATAAGAGACGGATGAAGGAGAGGCTCGCAGATGGAAGGTCAGCAGTTGGTGAAACAGGCACTCACTTTCATCAGCCGGATGATGTCGTTCATCCCTTTTCTGCACTGGATGGCGGTCCGGTCATGAATGGAGGTCCCTGAGACCTCCACGGTTATCTCCCTCCAGGCATTGGTGAACACTTCCCGACTCAGTCTCCCTGCATCGGGGTACAGAACTCACCTCCTTCTCGCCACAGCTTGCATGAGTGTCTCCAGTTTGGCATCTGAAAACTGGGTTGTCCTCCTCGCTACAGCTCCAGCAGGTCCAGCTGCCATGTCCTCCAGTCAAACGCCTTTCCTCCTCAGGGCCTAGCTGCTAGTCAGCAACCATTCTTTAAGAAGGCCAGGGAGCAGCTGGCTCGTTAAGAGCTCCTCAAGGCAAGGTGAATTATTCCGTGGAAACTCTGCTTCAATCTACTTATCAACACCGCTGCAAAGTCCCGATTCTCCCCACTTAAAGATTGCGGCAGTAATGGAGCCCAAAGAGTGGTAGGTCCCACTCCCTCCAACTCACACACGTGTTGATCACTATTCATATTTGACAGCTTAGATCAATGTTGGAAAGAAGTGTTCATCAGAAGAAACAATCTGAAGCTATTTGCAGTTCATGCATAGTTAACAGAGAACATGATGGTAATCTTATTTCCCAGTAATCAACTGATTATCACTTAGTCAAGATCATTGCGCTCGTCCAATTCTGGTCTCTTGCCCATTCTCGATTTTCATCACTCCACCATTGGTGGCTCTGCTTTCAACTACCTAGGCCCTAAGCTCTCTCCCTAACTGCTCCACCTCTCTCTCCTCCTTTAAGACATTCCTTAAAACATACCTTTTTGAACAAGCTTTTGGTCACCTGTCCTAATATCCTAATTGATAGGCTTGGCTTCCTGTCATGCCCCAGGCAGGGAGCCAGCAGCTGGGAGTGTGGGGCTCCAACCCCTGTGGGGAGGTCCCATCCCAGTGGGGGGGGGTCCAATCCTTGACTCCGGGGGGGGCTTTGTAAAGTGGGGGGATGATGGGGGGTGGCATCCGATCCAAGGCAAGAGGGTAAGCTTGGGAGACCGGGAGAAGCACTCCTGCTCCTCAAGGCCCACAAACAATGCTGTACAGGCAATTGCCTTCTCCCTAAAGCTGTCCTTGTCTCCCTTCAACTGTCGGGTTTCTCAAGGCCTGGGAAACTCGGCCGACCAGGGTAAATCTGAGGTTGCTCGCCTCATTACAATATGTAAATGACCAACACGCCTCCTGCGAGCAGGTTGGCTGCTCGCCACTTGTCCCGCCTCCGTTACAGCCACGAGTTGGAGGCAGGTTGTGGTCGGGTTTTAACATTTCAGCCGACCTCAACCCACCCTGTTCCCGGGGATTACAATCCACCCTATTAACTCTGAATCTTTCTCCATAGATGCTGCCTGACCTGCTGAGGAATTCCAGAATTATCTGATTTTATTTCTATTATCTCCTTATGTGGTTGGGTGTCAAATTTTGTTTGATAATACTCCATGTTAAAAACACTATTTAAATGCAAGTTGTTGCCGTTGTTGTTGTGAAACTGCAAAGGTTAAAACCATTAATGCTTGAAGGCTCAAATTAACACATTGGGATGCAATTAGGCTGCTCGTATTATTAATGAGATAACTCCTCCAGCATAAACAGTTCACGGTTTGTTGTTTGAGAATGTGTCCACAGTTGACCTAGTAATGACTGCAATCTGGCCGATCAATCTTTAAACTTTGAGGCCACGATTTGAAAAAAGCATTCTGTTTACAGTCAACTGAAAGCTAATTTCTTCAAAGAGGATCCCACCTTCAAAATGTATGGTGCAGCCTGGGAACCTGTAAGGGGAGCTTGGGGTGTGGGTTCGAATCCACACTTCCCTGGGGTTCTGTACGTGCGATTTATGAGGATGGGTGAGTAATGAGGCACCAGACACAGTGGGTAAGAGTACAAAATGGCTAATGTTGTTTATTTAGAATAGTAAACACAAAGATAGAGGGCAAAGGAAGAGGTCATAAATAGAAGTAATGGCACAATCTCACTCAACAACACGAAAAATCTTCGTAACAGGGAAGGGGAAGATAAGAGGTTAAAACATTCCACTCACACACAACCACACCTCCCACTTCCACCCTTCCTACCAATTCCTATCCTAAATTGAGTCTGTGAGGGGGTTTGGGCTATGCTCACAATCCTATCAACTTCGAGGTTCTGGGGGCACTTATTTCAGCTCGGGGTCCCTCTGGGGTGGGTTTTACGTTGTTGGTCGGTTCGGTTTTCCTCCTCGATGTTGCGTCGGTTTCTTCTATTTGCCTCTCGGTTGGCTCCTAAGCAAAAAGCTGCTGGAGTTAAGCACATCTTCCCCAGAGCGAGGGCCCTGTGAAAAGCTGACTCAACTCCCACAAGCTGACTCCAACAACCAAAAGCTGACTCCAACTGCTAAAAGCTGACGACAACTGCTTCCCCCTCTGCTGGTTCTGTAGGTCCTATATTTGTATCCAATTTAGTTCTGGCCTTTTCGCGCTCAAACTCAGTTGGTGGTCCATTGTGTAAGTTTGGGCGTGGAGATAGCTTTGAATATTTAATCAGAAGATGTCACAGGTACAGGTAGGTGTAAGGACAGGGGTATTGTTTCAGTGCACATTGGTGCCTCAAAGTCTGCTGGTCCATTGTAACAGTCCTGGGAGTCAATCGGTTTGGGCCTCCTCTTTGATGGGCCATTAGGTAGATGATGGTCCACATTCATTAGGGGTGAGTCATATTTTCAAACTGGGCCGGGTAGTCCCCATTGGTTGAGGATTTCCCCGCTTCAGGCCCGACTCGACCCCTGATTGGCCTGCCAGAATGCACTTTTCCCCCATTGGCCAGAGGGTCTGTCTCGCTTGTGAGCCAGACTCCACAATGTCTGTAACCCCCCACACTTTTCCCAGCCTGCCTGGTCTGAGGATTTTACTTGGCCAAAAATGTTCATTTAAAATGTATAGGACGATCCCATGGTAGTTTTCTTGTCCTTAGGGTGTTCCAATAAAATGCGGCCGTGGATTTTCGAACCTTACACTCCCCCATTAAAACACTCTGTCTCAGGGTGTTTTCAAAATGTGAAGAAAACCTTTTCCCTCTCACAGAGCCAATCTTCCCCAATCTTACCTAAACCCACGATAAAACATTAAAATACACCAATGGTATTCATACATTTGGAATCAATACAATATTGAAAATGTAAAAATGCTTCTCAACCAATACCTTTCACCAAAATCACAATAGTACATAGTATCACACATCATAGTATTACAGATAGGGAGGTACGGACCTTTTACAAGGTACAGACTTTTCTTTACAGTGCAATACATTCGGCTCATACAATCAGTCCCGTCATACAGCATAGACTTTGCTAGCCCTCCCTTTTCGTTTGGCCTTTGACTTGGCCTCCCACATAGCTTTCTCAATTTTTAAATGATGGCCCTTTCTCCTAAGCTGGCAGCGGATCGCCAGCAAATCGGCTACGATGATCAGCTGTGCCACTACCATGGGCGTGAGAGAGGATGCGGTCCCAGGCCGGGACCTCTACGTCCAACCCCCAATCCCACCAGGGCCTTGAATTTAAGTCAGCTATCTGGGCTCCCACTTTTACTGTTTTTTTGTTGTAGGGTGAAATAATGTTTCTGGGATTTTTGTGCTGCTTTGAACAGATCTGTCAGGTGCTCTGGTAAAAATGGAATGTGGTATCCGAAATGTGCTACATAATTGTCCATGCTATTAATCATTGATGCCCCGGTGTTGAAATCGGTAAAAACATCATTCCGGGTCCCTCTTCTGTGTCTTTTCGGTTTACTGTTGTCTCTGGGTTGTAGACAGTACAGCAAAGTCTTATTCAAATAGCCAAAATCAAGCTCGTACAATGTCCTGAACATTTCTCGAAGGAGAGCCTGGTAGAGGCATTCTGTCGCTTTTGGGCACCACTCAGGTAGGTGCACCTCGGTAAGGTTTAGGATGACAGAGGCCATGGTGCAGTGTGTAGAATTTACCAATATCTCGCAAAGATTCCAGGTACCTTTCCCCTGCAGAGGAGAAGAATCCCTTTCCGGACTTTTAAAATGGAAGGAAAACTTTGGGACACAAATGAATTTTAAAGGGGCAGACGAGGCCTGCAGGGGATAAAAGGGGGTGCATTTATGGAGACACCCCCCCCCAGTGTTTGGACTCATAGGAAAGAGAATTTAATTTTGAACTAACTACCAGAAAGTTTGAAATCCTAAAGTGCACATGGAAGAAACTACGAACTTTAATCGAATTTGGGATTTTTAAAAGATGTATGTTGGGTCTGCAAGAAAAGGGGTGGGGTCAATATCTAAAGGGCCAGTTTGGACATTGGAACTAATCAAATTGTCTGGGAACTGTATACCCTCGAAACTTGCCCCTTGAAAACATTAGCATTTAAACAATGCCACATACATATTCCAACACCTTTTCAACAGGCATAGAAATATCTGGCTCAGGCCAGACTAGCACAATGGAGAGCTCATCAACTTCGAAAAGCCTATTAATGCCAGATTAAAACCACTTAATCAATTTTCAGTTAGCTGGGCTAGATTTGGTGGGAGGTAAGGAAGCCTTTGGTGGGTATATCTATTCCCAGTTTTACCAAGGAACAGAACACAGAAAGCAGGACACAGACTCAAACACAGACAGACACAAGCAGCCGGAGGTGGGGAGTGAAGAAATGGAGTAGTGAAGGAAACTACAAGAAATCATCAAGGACCGACCGAGCACGAGGCCCACGAAATGGAAGGTTGTCAGCAACCAAATTGACAACCCAGGCTACCACAACCAGCGAAACGACCAACCAAAACCAACTCAGCAAAAACCGAAGAATCGACATTTATTTCCACTCTACAATCTACTTCGGAACGACCAACGGGTGAGAAATTAGGAAAAGGGACGAACTAAACTATTCCTAACCAAAGAAAATGGGTACTTACCCCATACATCCAAAACGCAACTTACCGCATCAACAGACGCACCCCAACCAAAGACTACGCAGTCCGAAGTCCTCTCCTCCGACCGGGGTACGGCTCGCCTAGAAGGCCAAGTGCAGTGAACCCCGAAACCACGATTCACCGGCAACTGTCAAAAAGGGGATTGGTGAGCATGGCCCCTGCACCCACAGAGCTATAACTTAGTTAGTTAGGGGAATTGGGGGAAGGAGTCTGGGATAACTTGTGTAAATGTATCTGCATTCTCCTCTTTACCCCATTCAGAGTTTAAGCTGTATTCTTTTCCCCACAGACTGTAATTGGACAATTTATTCAATGTGTTGTACCCCTCAGTGTGTATTGGTCTGTGTGTATTATTAAAGGTGTGCCTTTTACTTCTTTTTAAACACAATAAAGCCATACCTGCTTCCTACCTTGAAACCGATTGTCTGTCCAAGTCTGTCACAGTCCCTTCATAATTCCAGTGTCTAGAACCAAGGGTGTGGGAGCGATTCGGAACCGCTCATATAAGGTCAGAAGGGAAAGCTGACCCCCTGCAAACCACCCCTTACAAGTGGACCCCCTGGTATAGCAGCTTGTCCGTGAGAACCAAAACCAAACCGTACTCTGGTCCCTGGGTGGTGGTAGGGCATCTGTCCGTGTCAGTTGGTTCGGTCGGGGCTGTGGGCAGGGGCTGTCTGGGGTGTGCGCTTAACTCGGTGGCGTGGATGGGCTTACTATGCATGCGACTATGCTCCGGTCCCATCCCATCCCCTCCCCTTCATCCCGCCACTGTCGGGAGAACGCTATGGAGATTCCTGCTGGGCATATCTTCTCTGATCCCCACATGCACACATACACTCCTAACTCCGCCTCCCACTATTTATCCCAACACACATTCACTCCCCCCTGGGTACCCGTGATGGTCCGGTAGGTGCTGTTGTCCAGTCTCTCCCAATCTGCTGTCGGGTTTCCCATGTCCTTGCTCAGCTTCCTGAGCCACCACCACCTTCCCACTGGGATGTGCCCCTTACAGGTCAGGCGAACCCTCTTCCCAACTACTACCCTAACTCGGGATGCGGTCACCTCAATGCTGGGGCAGGAGACTGATGCTTCCCCATACGTGACCCCGGGGTGACTGGAGTATCTCGTCGAATTTGGACCCCAACCACCCTGGCCACCTTCCCCTGTGGGTATATATTGAGGTCCCCTCTACCCCTGGTGTCCCTTCTCCTGTGGTGACAATCGGTGCCTGCCCCCCCTGAGCATCCAAAAATAATGGCTTCTTCAGTCTCTCCCTGGTAGCCGATGCACATTCTGATGTAGGTGCACAGGAGCAGGATTTTCCTCATCTCTGGTTCCTCTTCTGAAAGACAAAACCTCATTTGGTTCAAAAACCCTGAGCCCCTGGCTCATCCCTCCCCCATTTTTCACTCTGTCAACACCTCACAGCACCCCTGCACAGGTTTAAACTGCTTGTGCCTATTTTACTGTGGAAGTCAAGGGGTTTCAACTAATAAACACTTGAAACAACAAACAAACCTTACACAAAAGAGGAAGTGAGAGAAAAAAAAGTCCAGGCTCCCTATCCTATTGGCTCAAAAACCTCACTGTTATACTCCCTATATTGCAGAGGCCACCTGAGCCCCACTACACTCGAGAAAACTTTATATATATATCTTACACACCTACTGCTCTCCTTTTTAACCTGCTTGCCATCCTTCCCGGGTGGCTGTGCTAAGCCCTGGGATGCTCCTTGGTTTTCCTTTTATGCGGGGGAATGTAGGGGGGAGACCACCTCTCCTTTGGCCTCTTGGGCCGGACCGACCTCCGCGGCCCCTCTGTCTCCCCTGCCAAAGTGTCCCCCGAGCTTATGTTGTTGCTTACTGGGCTGGTACAGCCCCTCACCCACTCCAGGGATGGCTCACTGCCCTCGGGAGCAACGAAAATTCCCCCGGCAGGCTCCTCACTGCCGGAGACTCCCGTATCCTCTGGGGACTTTGGGTTGTACAAGGGTTCCACCTGAAACCACTCGCAGCTGATACTCTCACAGCATTTCCTCTGTTCTTCCAGGGACCACTCACTACTGGGACCCACCGCCACCCTCTCTCCTGCAGGCTCTGGGCTGTCTGCACCAAAAGCTAGGCTATCCCCGACAGGCTCCTCACTGTCGGCGGCCCCTTCCTCCAGTACAACCCCTTCCCTGTCAGGAGACTCTCGTTCTTCCAGGGACCACTCACTGCTGGGACCTGCCGCCACTATCTCGCATGCAGGCTCTGGGCTGTCCGCACTGAAGGCTAGGCTAGCCCCGACAGGCTCCTCACTGTCAGCGACCCCTGTCTCCGGTACAACCCCTTCCCCATTAGGAGACCTTGGCTGCGGGGTCACGTCCAGTGACTGGCTGTCTTCCCTGCACGGCCCTTTCCCCCTAGTACCTCTCGGGAAAGTAAAACAGGCTGCTAGGGACGCTGGCACCTTTGGCTGCGGAGTCCGAGCGGATCTCCTAACGGGTGGAGGTGAGTCTTCGTCCCATATGTAAGGTGGGAATCCCCCTTCCTGTGGGTCCCAAATCTGTGGGTAGTTTGTACCTGTGAAGCAACTCACTGCTCCTTGTGATGGGATCGGTGGGGCTGCAGTGGTGGGCTGGGGGCCTGGGCTTCCCGTCTGGATTATCCCTCCAGGCTGCCCTTTCCCATGAGGCTTTGCCTTGTTGGGGTTAAACAGTTTACATTGGTTAATGTGAAACCATTTAACCTGGCGGGGCATCTTGACCGCTTATACCATGGGGCTTGCCTTGTCGACAATGCTGTAAGGCCCCATGTATAGTGGCTCAAAGACTCCCACCCTGGCAATGTTGCGGACCATGACCTGGTTCCCCACCTGCCACTCGTGGTGTTTGCTCGGTTTCAGCAGCAATCGGTTGGTCTGATGCTGCTTCCCCATGTTAGCGGCCGCCTGCCAGTGAATCTGCTTGAGGTGCTCCAACAGACTCTTGGTAAAGCGGTCCCTATTTACCTCGATTACCTGAGCTTCCGTCAGGACCGGGGCAAGTACACGGGTTGGGTTTCGCATGGCTCTTCCAGTCATGAGCTCGTATGGGGAATACCCCATGCTTTTCGACTAGCTGGCCCAGATCCCCATCAAAGCCAGGGGCAACCTCTCCACCCACCTCTGCGGGGAATCCCCAGCCTCCTTCCTGAGTTTTTCTTTCAAGGTCCTATTCATACGCTCCACTAGCCCCGAGGACTGGGGGTTGTAGGCGACGTGCCACTTCCCCTCAATCCCCAGCACCTTAAGGGTTGCCTGCATGACCTGTCCCGTGAAGTGGCTCCCCCGGTCGGACTCCACGTACTGTGGAAGTCCCCATCTGGAGAACACCTCCCTAACCAATATCCTGGCGGTCCCCACTGCTGTGGATGTTCAGCAAGGGAAGGCTTCAACCCACTTTATGAAAGTGTCCACCAAATCCAGACAGTACCGGTACCCTCCCTTAGCCACAGGTACGGACCCTATGTAATCGATTTGTATCGATTGCCATGGTCCCTCTACCTTCTTGCGTGTCCTAGAGACATCTTTCTTTTCCGGGGATCTGGTTTATTGGTTGCACAGACAAGACAGTTCGCGCAAAATTCACGGGTGTCTTCCCGGAGCTGGGGCCACCACCCGACCTGTTCTACCCGTTGTCAGGTGATCTCCGGTCCGGGGTGTCAAGCTCCAGGGCCTGCGTGGGCCAGCTGAAGGAACTCCCTCTGGTGCTGCTGGGGCACTATCCACTGCTCTCTTTTAAACAACATCTTCTCCCTGACATGGATGCCTGTGCCTCCGTACGGTCCTTCGATCTTTTCTCCCGCAGTCAGCTTGTCCATGACGGACTTGAGGACGGGATCTCGCGCTTGTACTTGCTGGAGGTCCGGGGCCAAAACCACCCCTGCGCTCCCTTGTATCCCCTGTCCGCCCCGAATAGCTGCTATGGGGCCTGCCTCGAGCGGGTTCCACTTGGTTCCTGTTCGGGCTCCCTCTTTGGCCAGTTGATCTGCCTTTTGGTCCCTGCAACCCTGGGCTCATGTTTGTAATGGGCCTTTATTTTGTGAATGCAAATGTCTGCCCTGGTCCCTACTGCCTGCATGATGTGCTGCAGTAGGGGTTTTATGGCCAGGGGCTTACCGTCTGCAGATGTATACCCGCGACGGGACCAGATGGCTAGTTACTCCGTGCAGACATTGCAGGTGAACATACTATCTGAACAGATAGTATAGGGCCATGGGAATTCGTCGGGATGGGTGACTACATACATGACTGCCGACAGTTCAGCATGGTGGTTGGGAGCTTTTTGGCCCTAGCAATGCCTGCCCGGGAATCATAAATCCCGCATCCTGTGAGCCTTTCCCCCGCCACCACTGTGCTGGACTCGTCAACATCGATCTCCCGTCCGCGGGGATGGATCCCCGCCCGGAGCCCTATGTCCACGTCCCAGACCCCCTCAACGGAGCAACGGTGGGCTTTCCCGGGGTACAGCATGTTGGCTGCCAGTCGGGGCTCACACATCCCTTTTACTCTCAAATCCATCTGTGAGAGCAGGAGGGTCGAGTGAGCAATGCGTGCGCTGCTCACTGTCCCATCCTGAATTCTCCCATCCAGCAGCATCTGAGTGGGGGTGTGATGAGTGAGGAGGGTGATTGGGGACACTCCTGTAAACACCTGCGACCGCTTCACAGCCCAGTGGGTGGCCAGCAGATGCCTTTCACAGTCTGAGTAACAGCTCTCAACCTCAGTGAGGACCCTGGAGGAGTAGACCACCGGTCTCAGCTGGCCGTGCCGCTGTTGCATCAGCACAGCACTTAAGCTATCCCCGCTGGCTGCTACCTCCAGGAAAAATTCCTCGCCCTCATCTACCACTTCCAGGGCCAGAGCTTTCTGCAGGTCTCCCTTGAGGCGGGTAAACGCTGCATCACAGTCCTCATCCCACTCCCACTCCACGCCTTTGCGCAGGAGCCGGAGTAGTGGGGCTGCAATGGCTGCGTAATCCTCAATGAAGTTCCTGCAGTCACCAGTCAGACCCAGGAACGACCTCACCCCCGTAACTGTCGTCGGAGCCAGTAACTCCTGAACTGCCCTCCTCTTAGCCTTATCAATGGCTCTCTCCCCTGCCCGCACAGTCAGCCCCAGGAATTTTACCTCTGTCTGGCCAATCTGTGCCTTCTTAGGGTTTACGTTAAAACCCTCCTCATGCAGCAGTCCCAACAGCTCTGCCAGCAAGGGACCGTGCTCTTCCTCTGAATCGGAGAACAGCAGCAGGTCATCCACGTACTGGACTAGCTGTCTGGGTCTGCTGAACTCTTTCAGGCAGTTGGCCATACACTGATGAAAAATGCTCGGGCTGTTGTGGAAGCCCTGGGGAAGACAGTTCCAGGTATACTGCTGTCCTTTGAATGAAAGGCGAATTTGTACTGGTCCTCCCACCGCAGCGGGATGGACCAGAACCCATTCGAGATGTCCAGCACCGTAAAGACGGCTGCGGACACGGGGATGGCTGTGACTAGGTCGGCTACGGCTGCCACTGTGGGCACACAGGCAGGGATATTTTTATTGAGGACTCGGTAGTCCAACGTGGCCCTCCAAGAATTGTCCGTTTCCTAACCGGCCAAAGTGGAGAGTTCACATGTGTGGCTATTGGTCTCAACACTCTCTATCCCAATGCGACCTCTAGGTCTGCCTCAGCCTCCCTGGGAAAATTATACTGCTTCTGGGGCTTAGACATGGGGGTCTCCATCTACTCTGACCTCGACCCCATTTACCCATCCACAGTCGTGCTTATGCCTGGCAAATGCCGCCAGGTTGGCCCGCACAAAAGCCTGATAGATCATCGGGGTGCCGTCTACCAGAGCGTCGAGGTCATATCCCTCCTTCGGCTTTACAGTGCAGAGGGAACCCTTCCCCTGCTTCCCCTGGATGACTGCTGTACCTTCCCTCTCCCTGGTGTCAGTGGTTCCTCAGGTTGACCAGAATTTTCTGGCCGCTGAGGAAATCTGCCCCGAGGATCCCTTTACCCACTCCCTCCCACGGCAGAAGGACACACTTCCACATGGTGTGGAGGGTGCCTATGTGTATCTGCAGTGGTTTGGAGAAGAAGCCCTCGCATTCTTCTCCAGTGAAGCTGGTTAGGCAGTAGGGGGTCCCACTGGATAGGGGTAAGGTGGTCGGGTCATCTACATGAACCAGGGTGCACGAGACCCCTGTGTCCAGCAGATACTCCCCCCGGACCCCCTCAACCCCCATCATGACGTGTGGTCTGCTCCACGCATCATAGGTGACTGGGCAGAGATACACGAGTTCCTTGGGGTCTAGTCATTGGGGGGTGTTGGTCTGGGCCTGAGGGACTTCTCCCACGGTCACGGCTGCGACCTTCTCAGTCTGGGTAAAGAGTGCCTGCAGAGCCGCGAGGAAACCCTCGAGTGGGGCGGCAGGGCTGGGTACAGCTGGTTTGGGAGGGCTTGCGGCCACGGGGACTGGGGCTGAGGTTGGGGCCTGTGGACTTCTCTTTTCCTGCCTCGGAGCTCGGCATTCCCTCCTCATGTGCCCTATCTTCCGACATCCATAGCAAACCACCTCTCTGCCTGCCTGCCAATTCCCTTCTCCTCCCGATTCTGCCATTGCGAAAAGAGAGGGTCAACTGCCTCAGCACTGTCTCCTCTGTGGTGTGGGGGTCTCTGAAATCGAACCACAGGTTGGCCTGGTAGGCTCAACTCAGGTAGACTGTTTGCCACCAGTGCACGCAGCCAGCGACCACGTCGGTGTGCATCCAGCTGGGTTCGGTCAAAATTCCCCCCACTGGCTTCCTCATATACTGGCCACATTCGATCAGCAAAAGCCTGGGGGGGGTCTCCCCGGGTCTCTGGACAGTGGCCTGTACCCGGTCGAATGGACAGCCGTCGTTCAACCCCATGGCCTCCAGGATATCCTCCTGGAGAGCGGCCACTGTTCGCTGACCCCTCTTGTTCTCAGCAGAGTGAGCCTGACACAGGGCTGGGTCCAGTGAGAACAGGAGCAGTTTGCTCCGTTCGACCTCATCGCAGTCATTTATGTCTCCTACCTGCTCTACTTCCATAAAGTGGACAGAGGGGTCTCCTTTTCGGGTAAGTTTATTCACATGGGCCACCATCTGCCGCAGCTGGGTCGCACTGTGGGGAAACATGTATTGGTTCTGTAGGGGACCCTCAACCTGACCCACTGCGGGTGGTCCGAATCTACTCTGCCTGATGGGGCACATTGGGGCTGGTCCCGGAGGTTTAGATTCCAGTATTGCCTCTCCTCGGGATCCCCAATGGAGCTGTGGGAGAGAGCCTGTAGGATTCTTCCTCCCTATCCTCCTCCCTACAGTCTGTTTCACTATGCTCCCCCTTCTGCACCACGGCTGGGCTGATAAGGCACACCACTCCTTTACTGGGTGCCTTGCTTTCAGCCCAGCCAAGGGCTTTTGCCTCAGCTAGGGCCAGAGCTTTGGTGTCGGGCCAGGTGGGGATTCGAGTCTCGGGCACTTCCAGAGCTTTTGCTCCGGCTGGAACAAGGGCTGTTTGGCTTCAGCCAGAGCCAGGCTGAGCCGATCAATTTGTTCCTGAAAGGAACGATGATCCGCCTCTGCCCTGCTGTGGCATGCCTGAAGCGCGGCCTGTAGCTGGAGAGTCTTACCCTCCCCCAACCTTCCCTGGTTCTGAGCCTGGATAAGTTCCTCCTGCAGTCCCTTAACGTAATCTTTTCCCTCAGTTACCTGGGACTGAAGGTACTCCCTGTGGTTGCGATAGTTTTCTCCCTCTCTCTCTTGTTGCCTCTCCCACTTTAAATCCTGATCCAGCT